>NC_137795.1:65692134-66892134 GCF_963383645.1 Muscardinus avellanarius
CAACCACTGCAATGAAGCAAAACTGCAGCCACCACCTTAGGAGACATCCACTGTGTGGGATTCATCATAGCTGGAAGTCATTCCAAACAGGAAATTGTTGGTGTTTTATATCTGGAGCATGTCACAGGTATTATGTCAAGAAGTCAAGACAGACATCTTGAAAGAAAATACCGCCCTCACTAGAGTCATGACCTTTTGTGTAAAAATAACATCATCCCCACAGGGAGACTGCCACAGCCCAGACCATATGCAGAAGAATTTTATCACAGAGATAAAGGTTCAAATTAGACTTACCAACACCCTAGCAACATTTTGAGTGCCAATAAACTCAACCCCTCATATCACAAGGAAGAACATACACCTGAGGAAACTAGTTAATAGAAAGGATTCCAAAGAATATTGAATACTACAGAAAACATAACGCAAAAAACTTAGCCAAGTCCATAAAATAAGAATAAACACTGATGAAATAAGTGGTCATATAAGCCATCAGCTAAAAATTTGAGAGACTTAAAGTATAGTAATTAACATATACAATTTAACAAAAAGACTCAGTAACATATTAAATCTACTGTCAAGTAAATTGGTAACTAAAATATACTGCTGATGAAAGCCGGGCATGGTGGCACACACTTGTAATCCCCGTGCTTGGGAGGCGGAGACAGGAGGATCGCACAGGTTCGAAGCCAGCCTCAGCTACTTAGTGGGGCTCTCAGCAACTTAGTGAGACCCTGTTTCCAATAAAGTATAAAATATGTCTGGGAGTATAGCCCAGAGGTAGAAAAGCGCCTGTCTCTACCCTCAGTACCACAAAAAATAAAATAAAATAAACTATACTGCTGATGAATTCTTTCGAAGCATAAAGCAGAGGAGGCAACTCAAACTATGGGGAAAAAAATGTTTTTAGTACTAGGGTTTGAATCCAGGGATGTTCTACCTCTGAGCTATACCCCCAGCCCCATTTACTTATGTATTTAAAAACGAAGTATATTCCTGAGAGCCTCACTAATTTGCTGAGGCTAGCCTTGAACCTGACATCCTCCTGTCTTAGCCTCCCAATTACATGGTGTATCCAACTACTCCTGGCCAACTATGGAAAAAAATTTGAGAGACATAGCAAGTAGATGTGGCAGTTTAATTATCCAACTTAAAGAATTTCCATAATGGGAAGAAAAACAAGGTGAAAAAAATAGCTACATTGCAGAAACAGAGGCAAAGTAATTTCTAAGGAGAAAAAGTGATTGGATTCCTTTGTCAAAAGGGTCGACCAAGCCGGGCGTGGTGGCGCACGCTTGTAATCCCCGCGCTTGGGAGGCGGAGACAGGAGGATCGCGCAGGTTCGAAGCCAGCCGCGTGCGCTGGCTTAGGAGACCCTGTTTCCAAAAGATGTAAAAATAGGTCTGGGAGTGTAGCCTGGAGATAGAAGGGCTTCCAGGAACCCCAGTACCACCAAAAAAATAATAATAATAATAAAATAAAATAAAATAAAATAAAATAAAGGGTCAACCAACTACCATAAGATAAGCATAATTGAAAAAAAAGCAGATGTAAAATTTCCAATCATGAAGAATAAGAGGAAAGGTCTTCTATTTCTCCTCTTCATCTTCTACAAATTGGCCTTTCCTCCCTCCCTCTTTCCTTCTTTTCTTTTCTTTTCTTTTCTTTTCTTTTCTTTTCTTTCTTTCTTTCGTTCCCATGGCCAAAGGCACAGGCACAGCAGTGGGCTTGGAGCTGAGGAGCTTGAGGAACACTGGGGTCAGTGATGGATGGGAGGAGGTTGCCATGGAGACAGGCTCCAGATAGGCATAGGACAGGGAGAAGTCATGAAGAGGTGCTGGTGAAGAGAACAGCTAAAGAGATAGCTGCCGAGACCAAGAGACTAGGTACACGTGGGAACTGAGAAAAGAAGCAAATGCACTAATGATAAAGAGAGCTGGACTTCTCGGTGTCGAAGAAAAGAGCTGCAAGTATGGAAAAAAGAAAGGCTAGAAAGAGGCCTCCGTTGTTAAATTAAAATTGGAGGTGTCAATGTGAACACATTTGTTTTTATATATTCTTATAAATATATTTATGTATTCATATATTAATAGATATATATATATCCCTGTCTCCACATAAAGTGGGATGTGTGTCTATATAGAAACACAGAAATGAATATATGTATTTATCTATATGTGTGTATAGATATGTTTATACACATATGTTCATGTGTATGTCTCTTTATAGAGACATAGGAATGTATGTATCTATATATGTGTGTATATATGCTTGCTTATACACACATGTGTATTTTCTAATATTATTTGACAGTGTCTAGAAACAGCAACAGTCTAACAATTAACAATGAACATAAAAGGATCCCAATATTTTAGCTTCAAAACTGCCATCTCAAGATTTGGGGGAAAATAGCTGATCCCAGGTTGAGAACAAGAAAAGGACATAATAAGCCTCTTATATCTTGGTATGCCAGAAACAAGAAAATATTTAAAGAATATCAAAGAGCCAGCTTTGAAGAGACTTATGCCAGTCAAATATTGAGCCATTTAAGTGTTAAAATAGAAATTGATTAAATCCCAGTGGATAAAATCAAAATTTTAATTTGGTATAGATACACATATATAAACTGGGAGAAAAAGAAAAGCTCTTTCTTAGTAGAATTCTGTTAATAAAAGCCAAAGTAAGATAGGAATAGAAAGTCACCACATGGCTACTGTCCTAGCAGGGATGGATTCAGATTGGACTAATCAACTGCTGCCAAAACTTCTGGTAGAAGTTAGATAAAGAACAATATATTGGTATAACCTAATATCTTCCTCCAAAATATTTAACAGTCACCAAGGGGAGTGGCTACTTAACAATTGAGGAATCTGCTGGAAACCGGCATGACCCAGGTCAGCATCATCAGCAGTGGGACAGGTTGACACCAGGCACCTCCAGGTTGGCATGCTGAGAAAAGCCTCTGACCTGCAGCCTTCCAGCAAGTTGTCCAGACCCCAGCATAAACTGAAAGAAACATAAGTTGTACCCAGAAAAGGACCATTTTACAAAAAGAGGGGAGGGGTGTCTGGTTTTTTGTGTGTGTTTGTTTTGTTTTGTTGTTTTGTTTTGTGTGTGGTACTGGGAATTGAACTCAGGGAGTCTTCCCTCCAAGTTATACCTCCAGTCCTATATATAAATAGATGATAGATAAATCAATTCATAGATAGGTTTTTTTTTGTTTTGTTTTTTTGTTTTGGTTTTTTTTTTTTTTTTTTTTTTTGCAGTACTGAGGATGGAACCCAGGGGCAATCTACCTCCAACCTACATCCCATCCCTATTTTTTACTCTTTATTTTGAAACAGGGTCTCACGGAGTTGCAAGGGCCTCACTAAATAGCTAAGGCTGTCCGCGAACTGTGATCCTACTGTCTTAGCCTCCCAAATGCTGGGATTACAAGTGTGCATCACCATGCCTGGCTTATATTTTATATTGAAACAGAGTCTCCCTAAGTTGCTAACCTGTGACTCTCAGCTTCCCAAGTACTGGGGTTACAGGCCTGGCTGGGGCACCTCTTCTTTAAAACTGTTGAGATCATAAAAGACAGGGAGAGACTGAAGGATTGCTCCAGATTGAATGAGACTAAAGTCAAAAGACAACACACTGGATCCAGGACAAAAAAAGAACACACACACACACACACACACACACACACACACACACACACACACTGTTGAGACATTTGACAAACTCGATCTATGGACTGGATTGTGATGTTGCTCAATACCCATTTCCACTTTGCAGTACACACTGTCATCATGTAAAAGAGTGGCCTTAGCCAGGTGTGGTTGCACACACTTGTAATCCCAGTACTTGGGAGGCTGAGACAGGAGAATCACAGGTTTGCAGCCAGCCTCAGCTACTAAGAGAGGCTCTCCGCAACTTAGTGAGACCCTGTTTCAAAATAAAGAATAAAAAATAGGTTTGGGGGTGTAGCTCACAGGTAGAATCCTAAGTTCAATTTCCAGTACCACACACACAAAAAAAGAATGGCCTTGTTTTAGAAAAATACAATTTAAATATTTATATGTGATAGTGAATCATGTTTATAATATACTTTCAAATTATTTAGAAAAAAAATGATAGCAGACATTTGAGAAAAAGAATTAAAGAGAGAGGACACAAACCGGGCGTACAGTGCACACCAAGTAATTCCCGTCCTTGGAGAGCTGAGACAGAAGGATGAGAGATTTAAGGTCAGCCTTAGCAACTGAGTGCAACCCCACTTCAAATAAAAAACAAAATAGGGATGGGGGTATAGCTCAGAGGTGGAATGCTCCTGGGTTCAATCCCCAGTGCCATAAATAACAACAACAACAACAACAACAACAACAACAACAACAGGGAAAGAGGACACCATTGGAGAATCTAGGTAAAGTGATATGACAGTTATTTGTATTTTAAGGTAGTATAACTTTAAAAATAGAAATCTAAATGCAGCCAAATTTGCCCAAAAAGTGCAATCAATATACTTTCATGTACAAACTCAGAATCTTTACCATCTACTGATTCTCTTTGAAATCATTGCTAACAGCAAAATACCAAAGAGACTAGAAGGAATTAATGGTAAACAAGAAGCAATAGAGGCCTGCCCAATCATCATTGTTATATCTGTGCAAGCAAGAATTGATTATTTGAAAATTTTGCCTTTAATGACAAACTGGAACTTTAATATCTGATAAAAAAAAAGATAAAGATAAAGAAGCCGGGCATGATGGTGCACACATGTAATCCCAGCATTCAGGAGTCTGAGACCAGAGGAGCACAGTTCTCAGCCAGCCTCAGCTACTTAGTGAAGCCCTGTTTCAAAATAGAGAATAAAAAATAGGGCAGGAGGTGTAGCTTGGAGGTCAAATGCCTCTGGGTTCTATCCCCAGGCCCAAAAAAGTATTAAATTTGGTAATATGATAGGGAACTCAGGTGAATAAGAAAGAAAAGGAAAAAAGGGCAAAACAAGCCAAGTTCACATCCTTTTTTGTGGGGAGAGACACAGATGCTCATGACTTAGAGTGTGTATCCTGCAAGTATGAAGGTAACAGAGGAAACAAAACATCAAAACATAATTCTTAAAAAGTTATAAACATGACTAGAAATATAGAAGGCTTGTTGCATATTCTCAGACTCTTTATTTGTAGGCATTTAAAAAATAGTTGCAAAGAATGGCTAGGGTAGATAAGATTGAGAAAAATCTTCCAAACTTAGAAATAAGGCAGCACATCCTTTCAGTGTCATAAAAATCAAAGCGCGTCTTAAGGCAGGGTTGCATACAATTTTTTTTTCCCTGTTAAAGATCACATAGTACGTATATTTGGCGCAGCAGGCCACAGGTTTTCTGTCACAAGTACCCAGTTGTTGTAGCATAAGACCAGCCAGAGGCAGTCAGCTCACGCACTGGGGCATGGCCAGATTTGCTTTGCAAGCTCAGAAATGCACTTGGATGACTTGCTCTTCATTATTGATGAAAGGTCCCAAGTTTAATGAATTTACAAATTAACTAATACATTTTTTCCAGTAGAGATGTAAATAACTTCTCTTGGTAGAAAATGGAACCTCAGAGGTTATGAATTGTTGCCCTGTAGACCATTAACTGGTTTTGCATTGAAATTTTATCCTAACAACATTTTATTAAGTGGAATAAATACATTTTATTAAGTGGAATAAATATATAGTTCCTCAAATGTTGTTTGAACTTGTCTTAATTTCTTACTGGTTCTCTCATTAGAAAATATGTTGAATAGAATCTTTGACATAAGCAGGGCATGGTAGTGCACACCTGTAATCTCAGTACTTGGGAGGCCAAGACAGGAGGATCACAGGTTTGAGACCAGCCCCAGCAACCTAGTGAGATCCTGTTTCAAATGAAAAGTAAAATAGGGCAGGAGGTGTAGATCAGAAGTAGACTGTTCCTGGGTTCAATCCCCAGTATCTAACAATCTTACACACACACACACACACACACACACACACACACAATCTTTGACATATACTTTTTATGAGAGTCATGATTTTACATTTTTGAAAATTATACTTTGGGCTGGGCTTGGTGGCGCGCGCTTGTAATCCCAGCATTTGGGAGGCGGAGACAGGAGGAACAGGGTTCGCGGACAGCCTCAATACTTAGTGAGGTCCTTTGCAATGCAGTGAGACACTGTTTCAAACTAAAGAATAAAAAATAGGCTTGGAGGTAGAATGCCCCTGGGTTCTATCCCCAGTACCACAAAAAGAAGCAATTGTGGGTAGAGTTATCATTTTAATGGACGCAAATCTATAAATTGTTAGGCAACTTCATAGTGTCTGTATCCTAATAAAGAGCAGATGTAAGTTCCATCACATTCCTCTAGATCACTAGGCAACCTGGAACAGGCCTTCGGATTCCCTAGCACGACATGGAGGACTACGCCTTGCGTTGTTCCCTCTCTCCTTTTTTGTTTTGTTTTGTTTGTGTGGTCCTGGAGATTGAACCCATGGGAGTTCTACCTCCAAGCTAAACCCTAGCCTTTGTTTGTTTGTTTGTTGTTTGTTTGTTTGTTTTGTTGTTGTTGTTTTGAAACAGGCTCTCATTAGGTAGCTGAGAGTCTTGCTAAATCGCTAAAGCTGTTCTCAAGCCTTAAATTCTCCTGTCTCAGCCCCCAAAGTACTGGGATTACAAGTGTGCACCACTATACCTGGCTTCTCTCTTCCTTATTTCCCAGATTCTGGGGGGAAATGTATCATGAGAAAAACCCTTATTTTATGCAACATAAAGGATATTAGAGGGAAAACAAAATAAGAATCATAATAAGTTAGAATTCAAACCAGGTGTGGTGGCATACATCTATAATCCCAGTACTTGGGAGGCAGAGACAGGAGGATTGGAGGATTGGAGGCTAGCCTCAGCAATATAGCAAGACCCTTATTAACCTAGCAAGATCCTGTTTCAAAATAAAAAATAAATTAGGGGTGGTATAGTTCAGAGCTAGAATGCCCGTGGGTTCAATTCAAAAGAAAGAAAGAAAGAAAGAAAGAAAGAGGAAGAAAGGGAGAGAGAAAGGAAGGGGAAAAGAAAGAGAGAAGGTACAAATAATTTTAAATATATCAGTAATTATAATAAATATCAATGAGTAATATACTCAAAATAGATTTAAATTAATCACGCTTTTTTAATAAAAAGCAGTGCTGTTAACAAGACACACATCTTAAATAAAAGGAGATTTAAAAAGCATACCAGAGAAATTTTAAGAAAAAGAAAGCTGATAATGTCAGAACAAAAAAAATTTAAAGTAAATAATAGGTGAAGAAAAATATTTCATTCATACATTCATATAAAAGTCATGAAACATTCAACACTAATCAATATAATGTTTATCAAAAAATAAAGTTTAGAATTCCAAAACGTAATTGACAATTTTCAATTATAGTAGGATTTTTTTTTTTTTTTGCAGGTCTGGGGATGGAACCCAGAGGCATTCTACCTTTGTGCTACACCCCCCTTCCCTATTTTTTATCCTTTATTTTGAAACCGGGTCTCACTGAGTTGCAGAGGGCCTCACTAAGTAGCTGAGGCTGTCCACGAACCGCGATCCTCAGGTCTCAGCCTCCCGAATGCTGGGATTACAAGTGTGCGCCACCACGCCTGGCTTTATAGTAGAAATTTTTAAGACAGCTATTTTGAACAGTACCAGATCAAGCAGATTCAAAATAAAGTATAAAAAAGTCCAACAAATATAGTTAATATTATTCACACTCTAAGAATGAATTTTTTATATAAATAAGAAATGTATAACAAATAATTACGTACTACCCTCAAAGAAAGTTTCAACAAATTACAACTATAAGACTAAACAAAACACACACAATTATGTGCATCATGTATACAAAGCGATGAAATTACATCTATACAACTAAGAGATGGTAACAAATTTAAAAAGTAAAACTATATGAATGCAGTATTCGTTTTTTGAGTCTCCAAGCTATTATCATGTGGATAGTAAATTTTCCAATTGATGGCAACTAAAAACTGAGGAAATAAAAAAACCTAATTGGAGGATGAGACAGGAAAAATTCAGGTTCAAAGTCAGACTTGAGCTGGGCGTGGTGGCGCACGCTTGTAATCCCTGCGCTTGGGAGGCAGAGACAGGAGGATCGCGCAGGTTCGAAGCCAGCTGCGTTGGCTTAAGAGACCCTGTTTCCAAAGTAATATAAAATAATATAAAATAGGTCTAGGAGTGTAGCCCGGAGGTAGAAGGGCTTCCAGGAACCCCAGTACCAAAAAAAAAAAAAATCAATCAGACTTGAGATCTTAAGCACTCCTCTCTCTCTCCTCTCTCTCTCTCTCTCTCTCTCTCTCTCTCTCTCTCTCTCTCTCTCTCTCTCTGTATATATATATATATCTTACACACAACACACACATGAGATTTTGCTACTAAGTGATCACAAATGAGATTGTATTTTGCTGCCAAATGAATTTAAAAATTACTATAGATTTCCAGAATTGTCTTGACTTTGAAATTTTGGGCATGTGTCATCAATAAAGGCTGGTCTTGATTGGCAAGAGGCCGTTTAAATCCTTTATTCTATATAGTGTCAATGTTCACAATTTTATGACCTAGATATATACATACTTTTGACTAATTGCTCTGAAAGAAGTTATATAATAAGTTTTCATAAGGTATATATGAATTTATGTTACCATTTTAAAAGCTAAGAATTTTTGAACTTTGAAATGCTGATCAGCCCTCAGGTGGTTGTCTAAAAGAGGCTAGACTGGTCTAGTATCCTAATAGTTCTTAACCTAAGAAAAATAGGGTAATGAGGAGAGCTATTTTACTCCAATATCTATTTTCCCATTGCCTAAAACCTCCCAATCAAGTATTTTTCTATGTCAAGACACCAATTTTGTGACTATTATAATATGCAAACTCAGACTATTTTGTTGTTTTTTCTTTCCTTTCTTTTATGCAGAGCATAATGGAATGCAAATATTTTCCTTCTCCTAGAGGCAGGGTTTGAATATTAAGAAAAAGAACTAATATTTTGGTTGTTAATGATTCAGTCTCTAAGGGTAATGAGCCATCACTGTTTATTGTGATGAGAAAAAAAAAAAACAGCATTAAATTTGAGGGAAAAGACAGTGCCTGTGAGGAAACTCTGCACAGAAAAGAATGGATTCTCCTTCTTCTTCCCCAGTCTTGGCTAAAAGAAAGTTAGGAAAAGACAAATAAATGAAAGGGTACTTTAAGGAGCCCCAGAAAGTTGGGAATCCCCCCTAAAAAAAAAAGCAGAAGGGGCTAGCTGCCTGAGAAGAATCAAGTGAGTGAACCTAACCAGGGACCACTGCCAAGAGACTATCCAGTGGCCAAATACTGAATGGAAGTTGAGTAAGAAATCAAGAGTCTGCACCTGCATAATGTCCCTGCCCCAGTGATCCTCTCATTGACGATAAGGATGTAATAGGAACTCAGTGTTTTACCTTCCCTTTGGGCAGTGATGCCTCCTGGGTATAAGATTTTACTAGGACTTGTTTGAATAACCCATGGACCAAGTCCCAGTCCTGATTATCATACTTCAAGACTCCTCAAAATCTAAACTAAACATGTCCAGATAAGATCCTGGATATATGGAGTAGTAGAGATGATGCGGGAACTATTCCTGTATTTCTGTTGCAGGGGCAGAGGTGCAGACATGCATATGATTTTATTTTGTAAATGGCCTAAGAGAGTGTTTTGCATTTGAATGACTTACAAATATGATAATTCATGCTTCTAGCTATTCCACTACCTCTTTATTGATATTCTTTTTCAGAACCAAGGACAATTTTAGTTACTGAATCAATCAATAAGCTTTGAAATAAAGAATAAAACAAGGAATCACATTTAAAAAATAATTGTAGTGTAGGTTACAGATTTAGAGCAAAGACCTATTTCGTATAAGCACTACTAAGACAAGCAGCAAAACTCCAAGCAATCTGTTTAATGTTATAGACCCACTTCCCATGTTAAATGCTAAAATGGTTTGGCTATAGGATGTCCTTCAAAAGGCTCATGTGTTGGCAATGCAACAATATTCAGGGGTGAAAAGATTGAATCAAGGCTTGGATATTACCAGTGGGTAAATTTGCTAAAGGAAGCATCATTTGAATGAATGTACTGGTGGTAACTTAGGTAGAGGATGTGGGTGGAGGAGACAGGCCACTAGAGGTGGGGCCTTGGGAATGATCTCTCTTTCTCTCTCTCTCTCTCTCTCTCTCTCTCTCTCTCTCTCTCTCTCTCTCTCTCTCTCTCTCTCTCTCTCTCTCTCTCTCTCTCTCTCTCTCTCTCTCTCATGTCCTCTGCCCCATGTTATGCTGTTATGCTTCCATGATGTTTCTCCCTTGGAGTTGGCTAACTAAGTACTGTATCACTGAAACTGTGAACCTAAATCAATCTTTCCTCTTCTATATTGTCCATGTTAGGTATTTTGGTCATAGTGACTGAAAGCAGACCAAAAGAAGTGCATCTATATTTTAAGCCTAGAGAAGGTAGTAGGTTCTTATTTTTCCCACGTTCATGGCCATTCAGATCTGCCTAAATTTCAACCATATCTGAATTTATTTCTTCCTTAAGTGTTTCTATAAGTGATTAATCCCAGGGAAACATTGTTAGATAATAATCTTCAAAAAGAAAAAAGGTAAAAGCTGGGCATGGTGGTGCACACTTGTAATCCCAGCATTTGGGAGGCTGAGACAGGAGGATCACTGTTCGAAGACAGCCTCAGCTACTTAATGAGGCCCTTTTGCAACGCAGTGAGACCCTGTTTCAAAATTAAGAATATAAAAAATAGGGCTGGGGGTGTAGCTCATAGATAGAATGACCTTGGGTTCCATCCCCGGTACCACACACAAAAAAAAAAGGTAAAAAATGACTTTCATACAAACATAAAATGAAAGTATGTCAAAGATGTTATTTGAAGTAACTAATTAAATGAAAATGCATACAAACCCATTCAAATGCAAGAAGATAAATTTATAAATTAAAAAATAAAATTGCTTAGCAAAACTGGTTTTTCCACTGGAGGAAAAATACTTTTCTTCTTCTGATAGAGCTTCCTTGCATGTCATTAAAAAGAAGTATTTGCATTGTTAACTGTTTTCTACAAGTTAACTTTATACAGAGTTATAAAATAGCTTAAAGACAAGCTAGCATATCCCTACAGGTTGGATAATCCCCAAAGGTGCTAGCATTGCATTGAATATATCTATGGTAATCTTCTTTGCTTATTCCAGAGTCTTACATTTCGCTTACAAATATCACTTGTATACAAATCTTTAAACTGTCATAGCTAATTTTGCAATTCTATAAATCAAACTGAAGTTTCTTTTCTAAAGGAAATTCTCATCATTCATGTGGATTATAATAAAATGTCAAGTCTTCTGATAATTTTCAAAGTATCAGTGACAGTGAGTAGGCAGAAATGATTATTTCCTGTACTGATATTTCCTAGCTACACTTATAGTTTGCAAAAACTTAGTCAAGGATAAAAAGAAAGAAAAATATTTTGTCAATCATTACTTCTAAAATAATATTCAACAGAAGAAACAACGTGATAGTCATCAACAGAATATCAATAAATATTTTATATGTGCTATGATATTGTCACATAGAACTATAATCAATGGAATGATTCTATCAATTTTCAAGAAAATGTGGCAAGTAGTTAAAATTTTGGAAGAGGCATTTTAAAGAGAACTGGGCCACCCAAATTGTCATTTTTTTATTTTTAGTACATTCTAAGATAAAAATAGTCAACTAAACACCAATGGTAGCTGGCATATTTACTATATATCATAATGCTAGTGCAGTAAGGTTTTGCCTTTAATATTTATTACATGTGGAGGTCTCTTATATTCAGCACAAAGAAACTCACTTTGCTTTTATAACTTTAAATGATCATATCCTTATATAAAATGTATAGCATTCATTCATAATTGGGGTGGGCTCCTGTTGAAATTCATTTAATGCCAAATCTTTGGGTCAAAATAAAGCTCCAAATGAAAGCACCATGAAAGTATCTGATTTTTAAAATATTATTCACTGATATAACAGAATTACATGGCCATGTGAACTAGGGATAGGTATTTTCCGGTGTATTTTTCCAAAGAAAGTAAAGGAACCTCTGCTATTTCAAAAGTGCTTATATCAAAATAACCCTCTAATCATTAACTGTAAAAAAAAAAAAAAAAAAAACACGAGGCAGTTGTGTGACAACAGCAAGAGCCCCTAAGTCAGGGAGGACCTGGGGAGCACTCTTGGAGAGATGGGGTGCAGGGAGGTGAGCCTCTGTCCTGGGGTCCTTCAGGGTACCCTCAGCTTTGCAGCAGAGAAAAATAAAGGTTGAACAGAATGACAGCCCTGGCTTACAGTACTCTCTCTGGGCCAAAGAGACAGTTTGGAGTTGGGGGCACTCGGTGCTGTTAAGATTTAAAGAAGAGAAAACACATAAAAATAGGCCTGAAATTCTGCATTCAATTTCCATCCAAAAGGTTGCACATACATGAATAGGACTGCCAGAAACCTAACAGAAGCCATGGTCTGCCAGAGAGAGGGATGAAGCTTCCAGCACCCTGGCAGTACTGAGGGCATGCAGATGATGGTTTAGGGTTCACAAAGTTGAAAGGCACCTAAGAAACATCCCCAGGATTTCATTTGAGACTATGACAGGCTATACTCTAGAAACCCACACTGTGCCCCAAAAATGAAGGCAAATTAGAAGTAGATTGGCTCCATCAGAGAGTATAGAATCCATTTTTGATTGGATTCAACCGATCCTTTAACTCTCTCTGCTTACCAAAATGAAATTAAATTATTTTTGAGGAAGACACCAGTATCTAGGGGCTCTATCATTATTTGTATAGAATAGCCAATGTTTTGCATCAAATATTGCTAAATAAGACAAGAAATTGGAACATATAACAAAAGGACTAGAAAAATTGGGGAATAATAAAAAAAAAAAAAGAACTAAAAGCCGGGCATGGTGGTGCACACTTGTAATCCCAGTACTTGAGAGGCTCAGACAGGAGAATCGCAGATTCGCAGCCAGCCTCAGCAACTTGTGAGGCCCTCCTCAATTTAGTAAGACCCTGTTTCAAAATAAAGAATTAAAAAGATAGGGCTGGAGGTGTAGCTCATAGGTAGAATGCCCCTGGGTTCAATCCCCAGTACTGAAAAGAGAGAGAGAGAGAGAGAGAGAGAGAGAGAGAGAGAGAGAGAGAGAGAGAGAGAGAGAGAGAGAGAGAGAGAGAGAGAGAAAATATCCAGATAGAGCAATTTTTTTTTTTTTTTTTTTTTTTTGCGGTACTGGGGAAGGAACCCAGGGGCATTCTACCTCCCAGCTACACCCACAGCTCTATTGTTTATTCTTTATTTGAAACAGGGTCTCACTGAGTTGCAAAGGGCCTCACTAAGTAACAGAGGCTGTCTGCAAACCACGATCCTCCCGTCTCAGCCTTCCAAATGCTGGAATTACAAGTGTGCGCCATCATGCCTGGCTGGAGAGCTATTATTGAAGATTTGAAATAACAGTGTTTAATATGGTTGATAAGAGAATGAGGAAAATGGATAAAATTAGAAAGTAGATACAGAAAAAAATTAAGTAGGAATTCTAGAACTGAAAAGGTAACTAAAATAAGAATCCAATACAAAGGTCTAAAAGCAGTTATGTAAGTAATAATGTATACCTACACAAAAACTTGTACACAAACGTTTATAGAAGTATTATTTAAAATAGCTAAAAACTAGAAACAGGCCAGGCCAGGAGTGGTGGCACACACTTGTAATCCCAGTACTTGGGAGGCCGAGACAGGAGGATCAAGGTTTGTGGCCAGCCTCAGTTACTTAGGCCCTCTGCAACTTAGTGAGACCGAGTTTCAAAGTAAAGAGTTAAGCCGGGCATGGTGGCCCACGCTTGTAATCCCCACACTTGGGAGGCAGAGACAGGAGGATCGCGCATTTTCAAAGCCAGAGATCCTGTTTCCAAATAAAAAAATATATAAAAACAGGGCTGGGAGTGTAGCCTGGAGGTAGAAGGGTTTCCAGGAACCCCAGTACCACCAAAAAAAAAAAAAAAAAAAAAAAGTTACAGAAAAAAATATTTGAAGAAATAGCCACATTTTCCAAAATTTTGCAAAAAGCATAAATAATTATACAGACTGAAGGGGGTTGGTGAACCCCAAATATTATAAATATGTGGGAGCTATGTGGAGACACATCATAGTCTAACTGCTAAAAACCAGAAAAAAAGAGAACATCATAAAAGTAGGCAGAAAAAGAGAGTCAACCAAAAGAAAGAAAGAAACAAGTACACGGGGGGGGGGGGGGGGGGGTGTACAATGGCTTCAATTATCACATGTTTCTTATTTGAAACCGTGCACCAGAATTCTGTGAAACAATATCTTTGCCAAATGAAAAAAGTGTAAACCCAGAATTTCACACGCAGTCAATATATTCTTTAAAGGCAAGAGTGAAATAATGAGATTTTCAAATATAAGAAAATGCATCACCTGGCAGATCTGCTGAAATCCCCAACTGAAACCCTGCAGATTGAAGAAATGTGATTTTAGATGAAAATCCAGATCCTATGGAAGGAATGAAGATACTGAATAGAAATGAAATATCTGAAAAGAAATAAAACACTGTTTTCCCACCGGGCCTCTTTTAAACCCATCTAGGTGCTCAGGTCAACAATTATAAAATTCCTTATTGATTTATAGTATATGTAAATGTGACACATATGTTAATTATCACCAAAAGCATAGGTAGGGGAGTAATAATCCCATATGGTAGTACAGTTTCTACATTCTATGTGAATTAGTGCATTATTAACTCTAAATTGAGAGCAAAAGGTTAAATATATATATATGTCCCCAGAGTAACCACTTTGCCTGAAATTACAATCATTTTAAAAGCTAGACCTTTGCCTTATTTACCCTCCTTCCTCAATCTTTCACATCAGAGAAGTGAACCAAGTAAAACTGAATAAATATAACGAAGCAATATTTGTTAAGGTGTTGCAGATCTATTCCTTTTACCGACATCACTCACGGCTGGATAACAAGTCCACTCTTAGAGCACAGTGTTTGGCGGATATAAAAGGCATAATCAATGCAGCTATCATAATTATCATCATTAATGTTCTTAATGATATCTTTGGGACACAATCATGTCATGGGTCACCTTTTCTGAATCATCAACTGATAATCAGTTCATATTTAATGGTTTGTTTTTGAGTTGTCCAGCCTTGGTTTTGAGTTTCACTGATTACCTGTTTATTTACGACCAGTTAATCGAGATGATGATAAAACTCAGTGTATAGGACTGCTGGGAAGATTTTTTTTTTAATCACATAAATTGCTTAGCATAGCAGTTGGCACAAAGAATGTGTTCAATTTATATAGGTGGTATGTGCTGACGGAAGTTTGGGGATTGATGATACTCAATACAAACTCTTAACATTTGTAATCCACGGCTAATCACATATATATCAATTCTGTGCTAATGAGGACTTCCATTCTCCAAGCTTGATGGATCACTGTGTTCTATAATCCTACTGTGTTATGAAAGCCATCTTCAAACCATTTGTTTTGTGTCCACCAAATGAAATACAAGATCAATAGCACTATCTCCTCAGATGAAATAACAGAAACATAGGCCAATAAACCCTTTGAAGAACCCTTGAGACCTGATATCTTTTGGAATTCAGAATGATTTTTTTTTATTATTTAGAAAGTTATGGATATCTTGTATAATAAGCCCAGGGAAGTCTGCCAGTAGCTCTTAATCGAATGCATAAATAATTCTTCAATCATATGTATGAATGTTCATAGGAAATGGAATAAAAAGATTTCGTTGCCACAGACCAGCTCTGGTCAAATTTTGCTATGAAGTAAGTTTACTGCAATATGCACCAGTGTGGGGGGGTGGCTTTTTATTATAAAATTGCAAATAAGGGACCATATACCAGTGGCAGCAAACACATAAAAGTACAATTGTCATGAGCCAGGCACATTTTAAATGCTTTACAAATCAACATATTGATCCACAGCAAGCCTATGAAATAAACACTGTGATTACCCCATTTTACAAACGAGGAAACTGAGGCAAAAAGATTAGAAATTCCGCCGGGCGTGGTGGCGCACGCTTGTAATCCCCGCGCTTGGGAGGCTGAAACAGGAGGATCGCGCAGGTTCGAAGCTAGCCCCGCGCGCTGGCTTAGGAGACCCTGTTTCCAAATAAAAATGTAAAAATAGGTCTGGGAGTGTAGCCCGGAGGTAGAAGGGCTTCCAGGAACCCCAGTACCACCAAAAAAAAAAAAAAGATTAGAAATTCAACCAAAGTTACAGACTGAAGAAGACATACTGTGACGATTCTGTCCCAGAGCTTATTCTGTAACCAGAGGCTATGCTGCCTCTCTGAAATCTAATTTAAGCCCTAATTATCTGTAATGCAACACATTTAAAGGTCATCCTAAATAACAATTTTTAAATTCCACCGGATTATCAGTCAGCTTCTGGCCAAAGGGACCATTAGAACTGAAAAAAAAAAAAAAAAAAAATCCCGGGGGCTCTCTCTGCACTCCTGCACTTTGGATAGAAATAGAAAACCTCGCCCCAGGCCTCAATATGTCTGATATCCAATATGTACCAATATGTACCAATAACCATCTTCGTTTTTCTCCACCATGCTGGCAGCGATGGAAATAGCAGAGGGTGAGAAATTGGTGGAGGGGGTGAGAAATTGGTGGAGGAGGTGAACAGAATGGAAAATAACGTGTGACAAGCGATAGAATCCCAAGTGAATAGCCTCTTCTCTATCCCATGTGTTCATTTTATTCTCTCGAGAGAACAAGGTGGCAAGCTGTTTGGGCCTGACTAGAAATTACATTGCATGGAAATTACATTGCTTGGACCTCCTCTAAAGGGATTACATAAAAGTCCTGTCGGGACGCTGGCTATTGATTTAGAACATTCCTCACCTCTGATTCATTCAGTGTATTAAGTACAATTTGAAAATCTTTACCAGAATTTTCTTTCTCTTAAATTCAACTATAAACAGATCCTGGCTTCTTTTAAGGTCTCTGTTGTAACAGCGGCAAACCTTCACCTCTTCTTCCAAAATCGTAAGATTCACATTTCCCAAATTAGTTTTCTTTATAAGTATATAGTAGTCAGATTCTGTCCAAATACCTACTGTTTAAGTGATTGGCTTTGCAGTATAGTTCATTACAGTTAAAAATGTTTTCGTGGCCAGGCGTGGTGGCACACGCTTGTAATCCCCCCACTTGGGAGGCGGACACAGGAGGATTGTGAAGGTTCGAAGCCAGCGGCGCTGGCTTAAGAGACCCTGTTTCCAAATTTTAAAAAAGATGTAAAAATGGGTCTGGGAGGTAGAAGGGCTTCCAGGAATCCCAGTACCACAAAAAATAAATAAATAAACATGTTTCTATGTATATTTTCACTGTTAGTCAAAGAAGCAAGGTATTCATTGTGTCCCTTGCCAAACTGGGAATAGTCAAAACTAAACTGTGTCTAGAAAGTTGAAAATCATTTTAATTGTATGTCTATTTTTCTACTGGAAAACAATCTGCCTTCTCTTTATACTTGTGTTTTTTATTCTCATTTCATGTCCTGGGCCCTCAGGTAATCACAGCTTTTGGCTTTTATGTTTGGAAAACAAGTTTTGTGAGATTAGATTTGATTCTCCTTGGTAAAAATGTTAGTTCAGTGTAATATTATATTTATGGACAGAATACATACAGAAGGTAAAGAAGTCTAAGAATCAAAGGGAACAAGTACTCATTTAATTCTAAAACACTGGAAAAGCTAAGTTAAACCATATCCATCTTGACAGGTTCGAAAAACAAACAAGAACATAACAGTAAGTGAGCTACCTCCATATGCTAGCCTTCTACATCATCAAAAAGTATTTAATTTAAAAATATACACACAAACAAAAAGTTGCTTAATAGCAAATGGAAAAAAGTGAAAAGAGGGCACAACTACATAGATGAAACTTTCAAATAACTCACTCGTCCCTATTATTTCTCTCCCCAAGGGCAGAAGGACCATTACTGCCCACTGTGGGGGAGTGAAATATTCTCCTCATTGAAGAATTGAACCAATCTCCCTCTCCTATGGGTGATCACAGCGAGGGGCAGTCCGCTAAGTGAATCGGCCAGAGAGATGGCCTGCAGGGCTGTCTGCAGACAAGGCGTGAAAGAGCTCTTTGCTGGGTTTTACCAAGGCAATCACATTAAGGTAAGAGAAACTTTCAATCAACTAGGAAAAAAGGTTATTATTCCAGAAGTCCTCTCTTTCACCTGGTTACAATTAAACATTACAGGTTAAGAAGTAGTAGGAGGGGGAATATAGAATTTTAAAGCCACAGGTGGGGTAAGCACCCAGGTAACTTTATAAGATCTTACTTGATATTATCATAAATTCTGGGACTTGAATATCTTTCATACTGATTAAATTAAGGTAGAGAGGCAGCTGTGAGGGTAACTTGTCTACCTTCCCTCTAATTAATATGGGAACCGTTCACTTGCTGAACAGGCTCCTCCTCCATTCTCATTCTCTCTCTCTCTCTCTCTCTCTCTCTCTCTCTCTCTCTCTGTGTGTGTGTGTGTGTGTGTGTGTGTGTGTGTGTGTGTGTGTGTGTGTCTCTCTCTCTCCTCTCTCGGATTGAATCCAGGGGGCATTCTACCTCCATGCTACACCCTCGGCACCTTTTTATTATTATTATTATTTTAAAAACAGGGTCTCACTTAGGTTGCTGAGGCTGAACTCAAACCTCCAATCTCCTATCTCAGCCTCCCAAGTACTGGGATTACAGGCATGCACCACCATATCTGGCTTTTCTTGCCTCTCTACTTAAAAATATAACTCATGTCCCTCTCCCTTATCCAAATCAGATGTTTTCTAAACGGGAACATCCTCACTTCCCTTCAAACAGAGACTTCTCTTCAATCAACTGCTTACCTTTGAACATCGTTAAGAAATGCCATTCATAAAGATGCTTTGGACTGGGAATCAGTAGAGTCAGGACAGAAGGACAACACTTTTTCAAATGTGTTTTGTGGGTTGGAGGGAATGGACATTGTTTTGTGTTTTTTTTTTTTTTTGTAATGCAAACGAATCTTGACAATTCAGATTTTGGTCTAGTCTAGACCCCTCTTCAAAGTGCTACCTGTGTACCCGAGTGTCAATCATGGCAAAAAATGTGTCGACTATAGACATCTCAGAACCACAAAGGCCTGGGGGGTGCGCCTGGGGATGGGGGTGTGTGGAAGTAGACAATGGGCCATCTCAAGCCTGTTCCTGTATGTTCTACATTGACCTTAACACACCAGTCTTTACTGAACACAGGAGGGAAAGTTAAACATTAGTATGGGATACGAAATTCAAGACTGAAAACTAAATATGACTCTCCCAGTAGTTTAGAGGTTGTCCTGACATAAGCCACAGTAAAGTTTAATTTCACCTACACGATAGTTCTACCATAGATTTCATAATTCAGGATTCTGATTTTGCAGCCACTAAGGCATTGGGGTCTGGAACCCAAGGAGAATCACAGGCACAGTGTTTCTGGTTAGTTCATTTAAAGCATGAAGAGGTATGAAGTCACCTCATCACCAAATACTTCCTCAGGACCCGAATGTTTTCAGACCTTCACATGTGGTGTCTCTTCCAGTCCACAGTTGGACAGTCCTTTTTAGCTTTCTTTAACAGCAGATAATAGCCAACTTATTCTTTTATACAGTCAGTATTACTCATCTTTGTTAAACTTTCTGTCTCCTAAGACTGTTTGTGGCTTCCATTGCTGCCTAAACACACATTTTTTTAAACTGCCTTGTAAACTTAATTTATAACTTAATTTTTACTTTATTTTATAAATGATACCTTGTTAAGCCAGGCATGGTGGTGCACATCTGTAATTCCAGCACTTGGGAGGCTGAGACCAGAGGATCACAGGTTTGAGAACAGCCTCAACAACAAAATGAGACTCCCAGAAACCTAGCAAGACCTTGTTTTAAAACAAAAAGTAAAGCCGGGCATGGTGGCGCATGCTTGTAATCCCTGCACTTGGGAGGCTGAAACAGGAGGATCGTACAGGTTCTAAGCCCGCCTCAGCTACTGAGTGAGGCTCTCAGCAACTTAATGAGACCCTGTTTCCAAATAAAATATCAAAAAGGTCTGGAAGTATAGCCCAGAGTTAGAAAGCCTCTGGGTTCCACCCCCAGTACCACCAAAACAAAACAAAACAAAAAAAAAAACAAAAAAACAAAAAAACAAAAAATAAAGTCAGGCGTGGTGGCGCACACTTGTAATCCCTGTGCTTGGGAGGCAGAGACAGGAGGATCGTGCAGGTTCGAAGCCAGCCGCACTGCTTAGGAGACCCTGTTTCCAAATAAAAAAAAGTATAAAATAGGTCTGGGAGTGTAGCCCGGAGGTAGAAGGGCTTCCAGGAACCCCAGTACCACCAAAAAATAATAATAAATAAATAATAAATAAATAAAACAAAAAATAAAAAGGGATGGTGGTATAGCTTAGAGGTATAATGCCCCTGAGTTCAATTTCCCATAACACCCACCCACCCACCCACCCACCCACTCACACACAATGATACCTGGTCAGAACAAAAGTTAAAAGTAAAATTTTCTTGTAGCCAGTACATGAAGGATTGCAATTTTCCCCAAAACTGGAATACAACAGAAGATGGACTTAAATGTTTAAACTTAGCATAAAGTGATTAATAAGAAGAGATATAAATGCGAGAAGAGAAGCTGTCTAGCCAACATAATCGACTGTATCTTGAGATACAGTAACAGTGGAAGAATGTTTTGACTAATTCCCTCTGTTCTGATTTTGTGTTCACCAAGTGAGCTTCGGGTCATAATTTGACATTTTATGTTCAATTATCTATAGAGACAGAATATTCGGGTCATAGGCTATAGTCCTTTGGTTAGTGGAATGATTGTATGTCCCGTTAAAAATTAATCAATTGGCACTCAATTTTAGACAGGAACTTTGTGAGCTGGATATATAAGAAACCTGTCGCTGGGAAACACATCCATTCTTCTGACTTGACAACTTCAGGGTTTCAAGCCCAGACAAGCTCAGGGCCAGATCATTTGCTGGGGTGAATTTGCCAAAGGAAAGCTCCCTTGCTGGGTTCAGGGAAGTGTCTAGAGAACCAGCTGCTGACCTGGCCCTGGGACGCACCACTCAGTCGGGGGCTGTCTTCACATTTCTATTGCTTCTGAGCAACGGTGTTAACCATGGCACCCCATTAATTGTTGGCATCCTAGTCAACCTTATGTGCAAGAATTTACCACACAGAGAACATATTCTTCACATCTAATTGGGGTAAAATGTACTTTGGTTCTTTTCTTGACCCACCTTATGTTAATTGTCATTTTTGGTGAGAAGATCTAAAGTTGAGAAAGTCAATAATCACCACCATTCTCTGGTTGCCAAGCACATCAAGCTAATACATAAAAGATAATATGGTTTTTAAAAAATATTCTAGCCTTGTAGGCTTTTTTGCAATAACTACATATGTTGAATTTTGCCAGTTATGATAAAAAAAACATAAGGTTTGTTTTTTTTTTATCTCCCGGTACAATTTTTCTCTGTCTTGAACATCTGAAAACAGAGAGATTAGTAAATTCATCATCAAGGTAGGATACTGAATCTCTCCTTTGTGTTTACTCATGTTATCTGGAGGTAGTTTGCTTTTCCTACTGTTTCCTAGGGAAAGGAGAGTTCTGCTTTGCAGGACCTGCACAAACAATAGCAATGCCATTTTATGAAAACAAGAACAAGGAAGCTTTTCTCTACCCATTTCTAGATGTATTTTGAATTAAATCAACTGATATTTATTGAGTTCCTAATATGCATGCTCAGCACACAGCAGCTCTCACGTTTATATTCATGAAAATGTTACATATGAAGCCAGTTTTATGTGTTTATTTGAAATTATATTGAGACAGAGACAGGCCAGGTGGGTCATTTATTTTCCCCCCTCATACTGCTACCCAAAAAGCTAGGTTTTGTCTTGTTTTTCCGTGAAAAATGAAATTTTACATGTAGATCTCAGTTGTAACTTTATGGTGGGTGAAAGAATATTAAAATTTAACTCAAACATATTAACCCAGAAGTCCTTGTAGTCCTATTATAACTAATACCCTTTGCAACCAATTAACAAAGGGAAGGCTACTGGCACACACAGCCTTACAGTCCTATAGAAAGAAAGTATGCTTCCATTTCTAGAAGCCATAGGCAATATAGCTGTATATGCCACTATAGTCAAATCCACCAACAAAATCTTAGTGAAGAGGAAAAGAAAAGAGTTATATAGATAATAAATAAAATTCATAGCAGCCGGGCGTGGTGGCGCATGCTTGTAATCCCCGCGCTTGGGAGGCAGAGACAGGAGGATCGCACG
Source organism: Muscardinus avellanarius (assembly GCF_963383645.1). NCBI lineage: Eukaryota > Metazoa > Chordata > Mammalia > Rodentia > Gliridae > Muscardinus > Muscardinus avellanarius. Next base: position 65,714,628 of record NC_137795.1, read on the forward strand.
GGTTCGAAGCCAGCGCGCGCACTGGCTTAGGAGACCCTGTTTCCAAATTTAAAAAATGTAAAAATAGGTCTGGGAGTGTAGCCCGGAGGTAGAAGGGCTTCCAGGAACCCCAGTACCACCACCAAAAAAAAAAAAAATCATAGCAAAAGTGCACAACTTCTTATACCTTGTATTAGTTCTTCCTAATATATCTCTTTGTGCTTATTGGCTCTCTAATATAAGGAATACTGTATCTTCTGAATGGGTGGGAAGACTGAGGAACCCACAAATCCTTCAGGGTCCTGGGGGAGGTGACTACTCATTTCAAGATGGCTTTGAGAGTGATCATGATGAGAAGTCCTGTTAGGTTTAGTGAACTGTTACGTTTACTGTTAGGTTTACTGAACAGACCGCACCAGGAGTTACTGTTCTCATTCACACATGTGACCATAAAGTCCCTCTGAGAACTCAAGGCGCAATGTGGCCGATTTGGAACAATATTGGACCTTCCACTGACTGTATTTAAATGACTTAGTTGCATGTTCTTTGGCTTGATTATTTCTTTTCTTTTCTTTTCTTTTTTTGGTGCAGTGTTTTTAATCTCTTTGCATTGACCTCATATCAATTTCTCTTTATCCAGTCTTTCATAAGTGCATTTCATTCCAAAGTGTATTTTTCTCTCTACTCTCTGTGACTTACTGTTCCTCCTCCTCTTCTTCTTCTTCCTCCTTCTCCTTCTTTTTCCTTTTTCTTTTTGTTGCTCCTGGGGATTGAACCCTGAAACTGTCTATCTCTGAGCTACACACTAACCCTATTTTTATTTTAAAACAAGATCTCGCTAAGTTGCCAAGGCTGACCTTGAACCCGTGACCCTCCTGTCCCAACCTCTCAAGTACTGGGATTACAGGAGTGAGCCACCACATCCTGACTTAACACACATACTTCTTAATCACACTCTGACTTCCTTTTAGGGAATAATTTCTCCTATTTGTGAATGATCTCAGGGAGTAACTCGAGGTGCCTGCTTGGTTAGACTCCTGTCTGCTAGGATAGTCAGAGGGTGGGCACGTGACCTACCTTCAGCCCCCTGAATGCTCCTGTTCCCCACAGTGAGCCTGAGCAAGTGAGATAAGAGTGACATAAATGGCTGACAGACACAGGAGTGTCGACCCAACAGCAGAAACCTGACTAACCACTGCATGAAGCCAGTGTTCCAGCTTCTGTGCTCTTCAGAGCCTCAGAGTCCTCCCCATTCCCAAGCCCTGCACCACTCACCGCCACGAGAATGCCTGACACCATGTCCACACAACCTCTTCTCTTGCCTATGCAATGGACTTCCATTGCTTGCAGCTAGTACTCCTTAGAATTCATCCTACAGGTCAGCACATGCAAATATATTTGCCCTACTTTTTATATCTAAATTTTGTCTCAGCCGGGCATGGTGGGTCACGCTTGTAATCCCAGCATTTGGGAAGCTGAGACTGGAGGCTCACGGTTCGCGGACAGCCTCAGCTCCTTAGTGAGGCCCTTCGCAACTCAGTGAGACCCTGTTTCAAAATAAAGAATAAAAAATTGGGCAGGGGGTATAGTGCGGAGGTCGAATGCCCCCGGGTTCCATCCCCAGACCCGCAAAATAAATAAATAAATAAATAAATAAATAAATTAATTAATTAATTAATTTTGTCTCACCAATAAGATTGGAAGAAACCTAACGAACACTGAGTAAACGCTGGAAATCTTGGTATAATAGGAAACATAAACCAAAGGGAATTTAAAAATAAGTTACATCTGAAGAAGTGGACACTCTCACTCAAGTAACTTGCCACAGGCCACAGAATGGTGGAGTCAGGACTAGAAGGATGACCTGTTCTGCTGTTTATTACTCTTTCTACCAGAACAAGCTTCCTTCTTGTTCATTAAGTGATTTTTCCCCAAAAAACATTAAGACTAAACCATGAATCACATTTTCAGATGATATTCAGAGAGAATACAATATGCATTCAAACAAGGAGCCCTAAGAGCAGTTTCAGAGCGCTCGAACAAAACAATAGAACTGCATCCGTCATTTTAGGATGTCATCCCGCGGAGCTAATGGAACACGGGAAATAATTCCCAAGAATGTGCCAAAGAAAGTAATTTCCCATAAGAACCCAGGAAATATACCGCTATAATGATGACTGCAATAACTGATATACTATTCATCAGCCTTCATTTATCATGAGCTTGAGAGAGTTATTTCCATACTGAACAGAAAATTTTTCCTTGGTTGCTTCCATGAAACAGCTGCAGTACCTAATGTTCCAGGATTAACTAATAGGTACCATGTTGGATTCAGAGTGACTATTTGCATAAGTGTTGCAGGTAGAAGTTTAAGGATTGTGCCGAAAGGTCTGTAATTCATATTAGAGAAGAAGCCAGGAACATTGCTGGAAGAGACCTGAGCACACGTCTCTTGCAGTCCGCGCATTCTTTAGCGTGGTTACAGAACTGTCCTCTAATGAGGGACGATACATATGGCTCCTGGCAGAGATTTCCATTTCTGGAGTTTACAGCTCAGTTCAAGGAGGAAAAGTTTCCTGTCCGAGGTTTTAAATCATAAATGCCAAAGGGCAGAAGTTTTAGCCGTGATGCTTTCATTCTTTTCTATATGCTAACAAATTAGTTGCTTTCTTTTGATATGGTTAATATGAACTATTTATAACAACACTTGGGCCAATTATTTCAATTTTTTAACACAGAAATACATCATTCAAACCCGAGGTGTCAATTGTAACTACTTGAGCTTCTGCATACACATGATGGACAAGGATTGAATCATTGGATAAAATGAAAATTGAAATAACATAAATTTTTTTCATCTAGGTATAATAGTACCAAAGAGATCACTCACACACACACAAGCAAAAAAAAAAAAAAAAAAAAAGAAAGAAAGAAAAAAAAAAGAAATATGTTGGTAGTTTCTTTTCCCTGGGGCCAGAATTATTTAGAATCATATGATATATATGATCCATGAAATAAAAATAGGTTAATAAATTCAGAGTTTTCTGCCAGAATGCCAAGAAAATGCTTGAAAAAAATGTGAAGAAAGAAAATTTGCTATCAGAATATTTTTATCTTGGCCCACAGGCTTTCTGTTACTGGGCCTCTCTCTGCCCATGTGATCAGAAGTATCTTCTCTCTGCTCTCACCACCTACACAGGCCTTCCTTCTCAGTCTTAGCCTTAGGGATTTTTTTTTCTTTTTTCTTTTTTCTTCTTTCCTACTTTTCTTTTTTTTTTCTTTTCTTCTTTTTTTCTTTTTTTCCTTGTGATACTGGGGATTGAATCCAGGGCATTTTACCCCCAAGCTACACCACCAACCCCTTTTTTTTTGTTTGTTTTGAAACATGGCCTCTCTAGGTTGCTGAAAGTCTTACCAGTTCACTCAAACCTGCCATCCTCCTGTCGCGGCCTTCCAAGTACTGGAATTATACGTATGTACCACCCACCCAGCTGGGACACTTCTTTTTTTTTATTTTTATTTAAATCCATCGACCCTGTTTTAAAATAAAATAAAATAGCTGGGCATGGTGGCACACACTTGTAATACCTGCGCTTGGGAGGCAGAGACAGGAGGATCACACAGGTTCGAAAGCCACCCTCTCTGGCTTAAGAGACCCTGTTTCCAAATAAAAATATAAAAATAGGTCTGGGAGTGTAGCCCGGAGGTGGAAGGGTTTCCAGGAACCCCAATAACACCAAAATTAATAAATAAATAAATAAATCCATAGAATTTAAGGAGTCTATAAGGTATCCAAATTAATAGCCATAATAAACATGAGACATTTTAACATTTTGGTGCCAAATTATAATTCAATTTTTCACTAATATTTTATTGAGTAAATGATTCCTGATTGAGTGTAATATTCTCAGTTCTGAAAGGGAAAGCCAGGGAGGGGACTTATTAGGAGCTGGTAGGCCAAGCAAGCACACTACTTTCACTGAAATGGGCACACAAGCAAAACATAGTAACAATGAAGTGGATGTCGCTCCAGCCCCCACCCAAGAGACTCCATTTCAATGTCACAGAATCTGAGTTTCCAAAAATAACATCGGTTATGGTGGTGCACGCTTGTAATCCCCGTGCTTGGGAGGCAGAGACAGGAGGATCGCACAGGTTCGAAGCCAGCCTCGCTGGCTTAAGAGACCCTGTTTCCAAATAAAAATATAAAATAGGTCTGGGAGTGTAGCCTGGAGGTAGAAGGGTTTCCAGGAAAACCAGTACCACCAAATAAAATAAATGAATGAATGAATAAATAAATAAAAAGATAAAATTATGAATTGGGGATATAGCTTCATGGTAGAACACATGTTTAGCCTATGCAAGTCTTGGTATTTGACTCCTACCACTAAACCAACAACCTCTAATCCCCCCCCAGAGAACCCCCAAAAGATAGAATCATAATTCTCATACTCATATAAAAATTGAAGCTAAGTTAAAAAATTATTTAACTTTGGAGGAAGCTTTGGAGAGGAAATGCATAAGTTTATGAGAATAATATTTCAAACTACAAATCAGAAATACTTAAGTAAATGTGCCAATAAAGGTAAAATTGGTCTCAAGGGGGCAGATGGGAAGGAAATCATTTGACTGTCCACCAGGCAGACTTTATCTATTGACAGACGATGATTATTATGGATTACTCTGTTATGTGTACCTTATGGAGTTGTAAAATAACCCAAAGAGAGTGCAGGATGCAAGTCGGATATCTGAGGGTATAACCTAAATAATATCTACTTTTTTTTTTATACTGGAATACAGTTTGTTCCCTATAATGAACTGGGGTTGTTTGCTGATGGGACAGCGGTGGGATGGATCTGACACCTACTTTAGGGTGGAAACCACAGTAATGAAGGAGAAGTGGGATTTAAAGTGTATTTATTTGGAAATAGGGTCTCTTAAACCAGTGAGGCCGGCTTCAAACCTGCACAATTCTGTCTCTGCCTCCCAAGCATGGGGATTACAAGTGTGCACCGCCATGCCCGGCTCCACCTTGATCATTTTTAAGCAAAACAGGATACTAAAATTTGGTAACCCAAGATATTCCCAACATATATACTTTTGTATCTTATAGTGAATATATCTGTCTGTTGGTAACGCTAATGATTGTGTTTACTAATTAAAAAAGATAAAAAATGGATGTGTGTGACTCTAAGTGGTTATATGAGTATATCCATGAGATCCACTAAACTGTGTATGATATATGATAGCTACTTCTTATACTCCTCTCCAGTTTTCTCTCTGAAATAGAAATTAGCTAATTTGACTGGAAGTTCTAATTCCTATAAGTAATTAGAGAGTATAGGAAATCTATAGTTGCAGAAAAGTACAGCTATAAGGTTAGAAGATGGGTTTCTGTTTTCAAGGAAAGAGAACAGTTTTATCTTAAAGTAAAATGTTTAGTTGAGTGTTTTTTTTAGAATATAAAAAATGAGTCAGGTATGGTGGCACAAACCTGTAATCTCAGGGCTTGGGAGGCTGAAACAGAATTACAGATTGGAGGACAGCCTCATCAATTTAGCAAGGCCCTCAGCAACTTAGTGAAACTGTTTCAAAATAAAAAATAAAACAGAACTGAGAGTGTAGCTTAGAGGTAGAATGCCTCTGGGTTCAACCGTCAGTAACACACACGCGTGCGCGCGCGCACACACATACACACACAAACACACACACACCACCCCTCAACTGCAGATAATGAATTGGAAAAGAATGCATGCAATGTATTCAAATTTTGACAGATACTTTATTTTGATGGATTTATTTGTAAGATAATTGTAAAAATAGATCCGAGAGCTCATGAATCCTCTTCTGCTGTTACATTAATGTAAAGATAGAATTCAGTTTTCTATATATTAAATGGTGGCATCTATCTAACCATTTAGTATCCTCTTAATAAAGGTTATAAAATATTATCCGTCTTTTACATTTTACCTGATCTTCCTTCATGGCAGAAATCCTATCTCCTATCAAAACAGTTTCCAATATTTTATGCTGACTTTGTCAAGCCTCTGATTCTCAGGTGACAAACACTCATTCCTAAAAGAGTTAAGCTTTTTTTGTGCCACCCTCTTGTTATTTAAAATATCATATTGTCTCTTTTATTAATATGTATCAAATTTACTGTTTCTTATGCACACTTGATCCTATCTTAATGGGTAATCTGAAGAACACTAATAACTCTTATTTTGCTTTTTTTAATTTTGCTTTTCCATAATTATACTTTAGACTCAAAAAAATAAAAATTTTTAGAATTTTTGTTGCATATAAAACTATTTTAAGCCAGACGTGGTAGCGCATGCTTGTAATCCCAGTACTTGGGAGGCTGAAATGGGAGGATCACACAGGTTCAAAGCCAGCCTCAGTTACTTACTGAGGCTCTCTGCCACTTAGTGAGACCTTGTTTCCAAATTTTAAAAAATATAAAATAGGTCTGGTAGTGTAGCCCAGAGATAGAAGGCTCCTGGGTTCCATCCCCAATACCACACACACAAAAATAAACTGTCTTACATTTTCCATCAGGCCTCTATAATATCACACACCAAAAAAAAAAAAGTGTTCTTTTGTCTCATGAAAGAACTGATGCTCAAATAATTGTTGTTGACATTAAAAAAATTAGTTCCACATGATTGTATGAATTGATCAAAAGAGGGATCAAATTAAAGACACATACTATACCTGTATGCTTCTGAGACTGGACCCATTACAGAAAGAATCAGAAGTCCCTGGAGCTCTGTCAGTTCTCACTGACCAGAGTCATTCTTCATCTTAGGAAGATACTGGTCAAACCCCTATTAAGAAGTATGTGTTGCTGACCTCAGCAACCTAGCAAGACCTTATTTCAAAATAAATAAAAATAGAGCTGGGGGTGTAGCTCAGAGGTAGAATGCCCCTGGGTTCAATTCCTATACCACAAAACATAAGTTGGTATTACACCTAACAGAGAATCTTACTGACTTCATTCTGACATTGTTGGTTACCCAGTGAATCATTCAATTTTGTTGAGAAATTTTTGTTACCTTTTGTTGCTTAAAGGCTCCTGGGTTAAGATTTTTGTCTTCAACAACGACAAAAATTACAATCTTGAGATTTCATGGAAAGGATGGCACTAGGTACTTTTTTTTTTTTTTTTTTTTTGGTGGTACTGAGATGGAGCCCTTCTACTTCTGGGCTACACTCCCAGACCTATATATTATTTATATATTATTTGGAAAAAGGGCCCCTTAAGCCAGCTGGCTTCGAACCTGTGCTATTCTCCTGTCTCTGCCTACCAAGCATGAGGATTACAAGCCTGCGCCACCACGCCTGGCACTAGGTACTCTTAATTGTTGATATTTCAAAGCATAAGCTGATAAGTAACAGCTTTGGAGCAGAAAGATAGAATTGCATACACAACTGTCAGACACATATGGGAATGAAGTTGGGATTCCCAGGACTCCAATCAGTACAAAAGCAGCCTTACGACTCAAGACACAGCAGAGTCAGAAAGAAATACATAAACTAAATGACTCGAGCAAGATTTAATCGTAGTTATTTGGTGTATAAGACTGTTCACATTTATTTATTCATTGTCTACGCTCTGACGTGTGAGAAGCTCTCCTCTAACTTTGTAATTTCTTTCTTTCCTTCCTTTTGTCTTGTTTTGCTTTATTTTTTCAGTTGTAGGCATTGAACCCAGAACCTCACACATGAGTGCTCTACCAGTGAGCTACACTTCCCCAGCCCTTTTTCATTTTAGTTTTGAGACAGTATCTCACTAAGAGGTGTGGAGGCCGGTTTCCCACTCCTGATCCTCCTCTCTCAGTCTCCTCAGTAGCTGGGATTACAGCTGTGCACCACCACACCTGGCTGTTTGTAACTCTAACCCTGAACATCAAACAAAACACTATTAAAAATGGCTCAAACGTTCAGAATCCCTGATTAGACTTCAGTACCAAGTATCTTTACTGAGTTTCCATACCATTAATTGAAATAAAGTGACTGGTATAGAGTTAAAAGTAAGCTGTTTTCCTTCTCACCAGGAGTCAGATTCTTATTTTGAAAATTATAGGCCGGGCATGGTGGCATTTGGGAGGCTGAGACAGGAGGATTGCAGCTCTTAGCTAGCCTCAGCTACTTAGTTATGTCCTTTGCAACTCAATGAGACACTGTTTCAAAATAAAGAATAAAAAACAGGGCTAGGGGTGTAGCTCAGATGTAGAATCTTCCTGGATTCCATTCGTAGTACAGGAAAGGAAAGGAAAGGAAAGGAAAGGAAAGGAAAGGAAAGGAAAGGAAAGGAAAAAAGGAAGGAAGGAAGAAAGAAAGAAAAGAAGAGGAAGGGAGGGAGGGAGAGAGGGAGAGAGGGAAGGAGGGAGGGAGGAAGGAAGGAAGGGAGGGAGGGAGGGAGGGAGGGAGGGAGGGAAGATAAAAAAAAAAATAAAAAGGGCTGGAGTGTACCTTGGAGGTAGAATGATCCTTGGTTCCATCCCCAGTACTGCAAAAACAAAAATTATATATTGTACCCCAATGAAAGAATTTACCATCTTCACTTCTAACAATCATACTAGGTCATACCCAGAGTCCCACTTGAGGATAAATTACATCTAATCAGATATAGAAAGCCCATCATTATATAACAGTGCCTACCAATCTCACCCAAGAGAACAAATCTGTTTTATGATAATAGCCTCATGGGGTATGAGTAACATCACTTGCTGGCCAGCCAGTCTCCTTGTACTGGAAGACTTACAGTTAAAAGGAATTTGCCAGGATCCATATGTAATAAAATTTTGGTGAGTGGATGGATGATTTATTTTTGGTACTTGAGGTTGGACCCAGGAGTATTCTGCCTCTGAGATATACCCCACCCTTATTTTATTTCTTGTTTACAATACCGTCTCACTAAGTTGATAAGAGTCTCAGTAAGTTGCTAAAACTGGCCTCAAACCTGCAATCTTCTTGTCTCAGCCTCCCAAATACTGAGATTATAGTTGTATAGTACCATGCCTAACTGGTGGATGGATTTTATTGGGTGTAGTTTCCTAGTCATGGTATAAAAGGAAAACGAGAGAGAGATTTAAATTATCAAATCTGCCGGGCATGGTGGCGCACACTTGCAATCCCAGCATTTGGGAGGCTAAAACAGGAGAATCACGGTTTGTGGATGACCTCAGCTACTTAGTGAGGCCCTTTGCAACTCAGTGAGACCCTGTTTCAAGATAAAGAATAAAAAATAGGGCTGGGGTGTAGCTCGGAGGTAGAATGTCCCCGGGTTCTACCCCAGTTCCGCAATATATAATATATATGTATATATGTATGTATGTATGTATGTATGTATGTGTGTGTATGTATATATATATATATATATATATATATATTCCAATATTCCTTAATGAAATTAATCCATAGAATTTAATTCTTTGGCATAGGTAGGTGATCAATACTGAATGCTTAAGGAAGCATATATTAATTAATACCTCTTACTGAACTATGTAAACAATTGGGCCAACACATAATGAAAGCAGGGGTGTGTGTATGTGTGTGTGTGTGTGTGTGTGTGTGTGTGTGTGTGTGTGATCAATAATAATCTCCAGACATTAATTATGACTAAAACCAAGGGGCTGTTAAGCAAAAACATTTAAAACTTAAAGATAAGGTGAAAAGAGCTGGGCGTGGTGGCGCATGCTTGTAATTCTAGCATTCTGGAGGTTGAGACAGAAGGATCACGGTTCTTGGACAGCTTCAGCTACTTAGAAAGGCCCTTTGCAACTAACTCAGTGAGACCCTGTTTCAAAAAAAGAAAAAATAATTAAAAAAAAATCGGGCCGGGCATGGTGGCACACATTTGTAATCCCCGCGCTTGGGAAGCAGAGACAGGAGGATCGCGCAGGTTCGAAGCCAGCCTTGCTGGCTTAAAAGACCCTGTTTCCAAATAAAAAATATAAAAGCTAGGTCTGGGAGTGTAGCCTGGAGGTAGAGGGGTTTCCAGGAACCCTAGTACCACCAAAAAAAAAAAGGTTAAAAGGTAGATCTTTAAAGCCATACTGCCATCCGGTTTTTTATTGTTTCTTAAAAGGCTTGACAAAAGATTATTTAATTATCTAAGGGAATATATCTGCACTTGACTTGGCTATTTTCTGCTAATTAAATATTCAGTCTATGACATATATGCTTACTTGTAAATATAGACTGGTAGAAGACAGGTTTCAGAGTAGCTGCTCAGCCTGGCACAGTGGTACATACCTCTAATCTGAGTATTTAGGAGACTGAGACAGGAGGATTTCAGGTTTGAAGACAGTCTCAACAACTTAGCAGGACCTTCAGAAACAAGAACTTGTTTCAAAATAAAAATAAAAAGGGCTGAGAGTATACCTCAGAAGTAGAAAACCTTTGGGTTCAAAACCCAGTACTAAAAATAAAAATAAAAATAAAATAAAGAGCAACTGCTCTTAATTGTGAATTCATCAGTGATGACAAAGTTTGAAGGAAGATTTTTTTATAGAGATCATCTAAATGTCAAGAACTATAAGTTACTCATTTAGTCACGAAAACAACCTTGAGTGATAGATGTTATTATCTTCACTCTGCAAGTAAGAAACTTGAAGCTCAACAGGTAAAATGATTTGCCACATTTTTTAGCTAGTAATTGGTAGAGCCAGGTGTCAAATCCCAAATGTTCTTTCAAAACCTACGCTCTTATTACTATATTATTCTGCCCCCATAGTAAAAAAAAAAAAAAAAAAAAAAACTTTTCTCTAACGACCACAAAGTTATACCTGCCACTCCTGCAAACTGTAAATGATATCTAAATGTCACAAAAGAATATGCTAGTTAGAAAGGCAGAATTTCATGATGAGAAATGTAAGTATATGTCCTGTGTGCAAGTAAAAAGATCCATGAGTCATCTACTGCAACCCACTAAGTGTTTAGTTGACGATTGTTCTTTATCATCTGGCTAGATGGCAATTAGAAGTGTGTGAGACAAAATATCCCTTAGGAAAAAGTGGCGAAAGCATAAATCATTTAAAGTGCCTTATAGACATTACCTAATACGGTTTCACACATCTCTGTGAGCTACACAGCCTTACACAAAACGCAATCCTAATTTGTTTACGGACATTCGAAGATGATCTGGTGTACAGTGCAAAGCCAAGGAGGAGCTAACGGCATTAGACTTACCTGGGCCTAGGGCAGTTTGAGCCATGTCAGGAAACATCTCTAAGTTAGCTAATCTCCATTGTTTGCCTTAACCTGCTTACTGAAAACATCAGAACTATCTGGGCCATAAGGCTATGAACCCCAGCAGGTGGTTTAGAATTTTCTTTTCCCCCTTAAAGTGCCCCCCTCTGATCTGATCAATGGTTAAGGTCCCTCACCTTAGAAACAATGGGAAACATTCATATCTACCTTCCCTAAGGGACAAGGTAGCTTTTAAAAAGCAGTCAACTGTGAATTTCCTGCTAATCTAAACCAAACATTCCACAGAAGGGAGCATTTGTCTTAGCCTTTGAGGAAGTTTCAGGACAAAGTAATTGTTCTATGACTATCCCTTTCTCCTCCCTTTCTCCCCAGTTTTTAAAAACTCACCGATGAAATATACTGATTTCACCGAAGGAAAGCATTCAGGTAGGAATGGAGAGATCCTTTTTAAAATTTTGTTTCAGGGAAAAAGATGTTAAAGAGCCCTGGGGTAAGGCAGAGTTTCATATATGAAAAATTACTATACATTATATTTTCTGATTTTTAGCCTTATAAATATACTTTAAACAGTAATAAAATGAAGACATAGCGTGATAATATTGCCTGAGCTTTGCCTACCTCACTCCTTTTTATTTTTTTTCTTGGTACTATACACCCAGCCCTTTGTATTTATTTATTTATTATTTTATTTTGAAACAGGGTCTCACTAAGTTTCTGAGTGTCTTGCTAAATTGCTGAGGCTGGCCTTGAATCCTCAATCCTGTCTCAGCCTCCCAAGTCCTGGGATTACAGGTATGCTTTACTATGCCTAGATGACTCCAGTCTTTACCACTGGTTAGGAAGTAGTCTCTGCAGCTACCAGTTTCTTAAGGCAAAACCAGAATTCATCCTTAATTCTCTTCTTTCTTATCCACCATGTAATTCATCTGTAAGTTTTATCCATTTTGCTTCTAAAATTTGTCTCCAATCTGTCCACTTTTCCTTCATTTCCTGTTTCCACTTTTTCTCAAGCTGTCACAACAAACTGAGGCCACCCGAGGATGAAGTGAAGAGTTTCCTCGGAAGTGCAGACAGTTGACAAATCCTACAAGTGGTAGCAGAAGGAAACAAGAGAGAATCTTAAAAAGAAAAAAAAAAAAAAAGTGGGAAAACAGGGTGCCCTTGGGATGAGAAGAGAATTTAGGTAGAAAGGACCAAGACCTAAGGTTGACTAGAAAGTGCTTACAATCTAAAGACAAATATGCAAATATAGGGTGAATTCAGAATGTCTTACTTATAGGGAAAACTATTATATACTGGAGGAAACTTTTACACATATGACTTCCAAATGATTATTACAATTTTTTTTTTTTTTGCGGTACTGGAGATGAAACCCAGGGGCATTCTACCTCTGAGCTACACCCCCAGCCCTATTTTTTATTCTTTGTTTTGAAACAGGGTCTCACTGAGTTGCAAAAGGCCTCACTAAGTAGCTGAGGCTGTTCGCGAACTTCAGTCCTCCTGTCTCAGACTCCCAAGCCTGCGGCACCACACCCGGCTGATTATTGAGATTTTTTTATATCTTTCTTTCAAGTTAAAAACATCTAAAATTTTTTAAGTGTGAAAACATCAAATAATTTAATGATACTTTCTAATTTATAATGTTTATTCATTTATACTGGTTTTCAAAATAGTTAATACAAATTGAACAGCTTATTTTTATTTTCATCCTGTTTGGAACACAAGTCACTTGATCTGTTGATTAACAGACAACTCTTCAAATGCACTGTGATAAAAAATAAATCTTTGGGTTTTTTTTTTTTTTTTTTTTTGTACTAGGGCTTGAACCCAAGTGTATTCTGCCTCCAAGGTACACTTCAGCCCTTTATATATTTTTTTATTTTGAAATAGTCTAACTTTCTGAGGGTCTTACTAAATTGCTGAGGCTGGTCTTGAACCTGTGATCCTTTTGTCTCAGCCATCTACATACTGGGATTATAGATGTGCATCACCATTCCCGGCTGCCTTTTTTGATTTTTTTGAGAAAGTTCTCTCAGTTAGACAAGCAAAAATTCAGTCTTGAAATATTTTCCTTCCATATCTTAAAAATTCTATGATAAAAAGTGATTCAGTTTCCTCTAGTGTTCTCCTTAAGTGATCTTTAATCTGAAATTAAGAAATGTTAATATTTATTAAATTCAAGGTGTATAAAAGATAATTTTAAGAGGATACAGAAATTAAAAAATAAAAAGATACAATCATGACTTTCATACAGATATAAAATGAACATGTGTCAAAACTCTTACTGAATCCATTAATTAATAAGGGAACTAGTACAATGTTACACCTGATTCATGAAAATTCAAAACCCCCCACATATATGGGTTAGCAGGAATGGTAAAATAAACTTGCTTAGCAGATATAAAATTTCAAATCTGTTCAATATCCACAGGTCAATAATCAACTGAATCCCAAATGAGATACAATTTGCATTTCTATGGATGAGAATCATTTGCATTACTATATGTTTTGTATAACTTACAACCATGTTAAATAATCCAAACACAATAAAAGATACAGAAACCCCCACAGAATCAGAGAATCTGGACAATGCCCAGTTTTCCACTGAAGACAACCATATTATTTCCATCCATTCCTTAGTCTTGCTATAGTTCTTTCTGCAAATATTACAAAAAAGGACTAACTCCCTGTGCCCCAGTACATAAAACCTGGAGGGAATGGAATGAGAAAAAGGACAACAAGCATAACAGCTGAGTAGACTACTACGTGCAATGGAATAAATCCAAAAGACAGAATGGATAATTTCCCAATATGCACAATATGCCCAAATAAGGAAGAGATCTGATCTTCATGAATGGGCCTAAGCACAGATAGAAACAAAGTGCCATGAAAAATCAGAAGAGGAAAGGCTTTGTAGTCTCACAAGAAGCTATAGGCACAAATTAATGAAAGAGGCGAACTATAGGAGATCTTTAAGAGAAAGGCTTTAAATAAGTAGAATAAATGGAATATTAGATGTGGGAGACAGTATTTCAAATTAAGGGGATATTTAGAGAAAAGCCACAGATATGCAATGTTCTTGGATCATTGATTAACATAATTGTATAAAATAAGAGCTAAGAAAAGGAAGAGAGATTTAGGTCAAATCACAATCTTAAACATTGAGAGGTTGGGAATTTGGTTTCAAAAGAGAAGTACCACAGTTTTTAAGCAAGGAAGTGACAAGGTCAAATAATGTATTAGACAAATTATTCTAGCAACAACTGGAAGGGAGAGAGAAAGAAAGAGAGAGGGAGAGAAGGAGATTGAAAAAGTGAGAATTTAGATACAAGGAGGGGAGAAAAGCCCTGTTGAATTGGTTAGGTGGAGCTTGAATATTCAGAGGAGGGGAAAAAGAGCTTTGGGAAATGCAGAGTGACTAGGACATGGTGATTCAATAAGTGACTCTGATTTTTTAAAATGACACACCCATATCAGTTAAAAATGTAAGCACATGTCCTTCCAACTTATGCATATGTGTTTATCTGCAAAATAAGTATTGCATTACTAATGTACAAGATCGCGTATGTTAATTAATTATTTATTTTGTTTATTTTGGCAGTACTGGGGATGGAACCCAAGGGCATTCTACCTCAGATCTACACCCCCAGCCTTATTTTTTATTCTTTATTTTGAAACAGAGTCTCACTGAGTTGCAAAGGGCCTCACCAAGTAGCTGAAGCTGTCCGAGAACCCGGATCCTCCTATCTCAGCCTCCCAAATGCTGGAATTATAAACTTGTGCCCACATGCACATTTTTTAAACAAGTTGTACAACTAATAAAGGTCTTGTGTTAGTTGAATTAGTAGAAATTTCCATTCCATGTTTTCTCGTTTGTTAGTATTTGTATGAGTAGGATAATTTTCAGTTCACAGTGACTTTCCAGGATTTTGGTGGGGAAGGAGAATACTGGAGATGAAACCCAGGGGCGTTCTACCCTGAGTTACACCCTCAGCCCTTTTTATTTTTTAATTTTGAAACAGTGCCTCACCAAGTTGTTGAGGCTGTAATCAAACCTGAAATCCTCCTGTCTTAGCCTCCCAACTATTGGAATTACAGGTGTGCACCACCGTGCCCAGCTCTTTACAAGGATTTCTGAAGTTACTTTCCATTTTCTGAGTTTAAGCAAAAGTAGATATCAACTGTTAATACATTGGATGAGACCTTACGCCTTTTGATGAAAGTGAATAATTAAAATGCCATTGTCAAGTCTCCACTTATGGTTAGGCAAATAAGTATAGAGTCATTAACTAGTTCATTTTTTTGCCTATTTATTTGTGTGATACTGGGGATGGAACCCAGGGGCATTCTACGTCTGAGCTACACTACCAGCCCTACTTTATTCTTTTATCTTGAAACAGAGCCTCACCAAGTTGCTGAAGTTTTCCTAGAACCTGAGATTCTCCTGTCTCAGCTTTCCAAATACTAGGATTACAAGGCATGTGCCACCATGCCCAGCCATTAACTAGTTTTAGCAGAAAGTGGCACAATAGATTTGAGTTTAAAAAGTTCCCTCTTGCCAGAGAGATGGAAGAATAAGAGTAGTATCAGATTTTTGAGCCAGATCTAAGAAAGATGAGTTAAGGGACTGCAGACAAGAAATTATTTCCCAACTGAGGCAACAAGGAGATAGAGGGCCGACAGGTCTGAGAGTCATTTAAATCCTAACAATGATACAAACACAGGGACCACTATATGGGTGGTGAAAAGATGAGGCATACAGAAGGTGAAATAGATGAAAGAGGAAGGGCAGTGATGAGTACTAGAAATGTTAAGTATTAAGTCCCTGAGGGACATCCTAGTAGAGAAATCCAGTAGACAGTCTATTGGATGAGGATGTACAGTTGGAGGAGGATAAAGAGCTAAATATGGACTGATACAATTAGGGGTGTGTGTGTGTGTGTGTGTGTGTGTGTGTGTGTGCGTGCGTGCGTGTGTGTGTGTGCGTGTGTGCGTGTGTGTGTGTGTGAGAGAGAGAGAGAGAGAGAGAGAGAGAGAGAGAGAGAGAGAGAGAGAGAGAATATCCTACAGGTACAAGGGGGACACTAGATGAGTGATTCTAGTGATCCTTGGTGATCTCAGGATCAGCCCCAAAGTGGGCTGACAATAGACCCCTAGTTAATTTTAAAGAGGGACCAAGAAAAGGTCTAGAAAGGAAGAAAAGTTGATGGTGGATACAAAATAAGTAGAATGGTTAACAACGTAAAATACAGAATGGTCCAGGAAGCTAAGCATGGTGGTACACACTTGTAATCCAAGTACTTGGGAGACTGAGACAGGAGGATCACAGGTTTGAGGACAACCTCAGCAAGTAGTGAGATTCTCACCAACCTTGCAAGACTCTGTTTCAAAATAAAAATAAAATAGGGCTGAAGGTGTAGCTTAGAAGTAGAACACCCGAGTTCAATTCTCAGTGCGCGCGTGCGCGCGCGCACACACACACACAATGGTCCGGGAAGATAAAGAATATAAGTGCCCCTTAGATTTAAGAAGTCCTTCTGCACAGCCTTGCAGAAGAACAATGAAATGTGCTGAGAAGAGAATGGAAATCGAGCAAGGGAAAGCTCTGAGTCAATACCACTCCTTTTAGAGAATTGTGCGAGAAGAGAGATGGAGTTAAACACCTGGGCATAAAATCCATGGATATTTATTACTAAAAAGAGTTTAGTAGTAGAAGGCAAATAGCCAGGAGAGAGGGAGAGTTTAAAGGGGATACATAGAGAGGGGGGACATCAATGCTCTCCAGGACAGGAAGAGATTCAGACAAGAGGTGTGTGTGGGGGGGTGAGCTTTAAACTAGAGAAGGCAAGAAGAGGTTCAAAAGCTATTTACAATATTTCTGAAAGCCTTCTGGAAATTGCAATTAAATAAAATGTCAAGTTTCTTTACTTTTGGCAGGCATTACATCAATCCTGTGGGCTAACAGTGGTTATTGAAGGCCGATCAGAAATTCTAATTTGCTGTTGGTGACATCACAGAAATGTCTAGGATGTGATTGGCAGACCATATATTGTTAGCAGAGTTATTTATCTGTTTTTTTTACAATATCTGATTTAATTCTGCCAGCATGTGATCAACCTCAGATCAGAAGAATGACAGCCAAAATTAAGCGAGCATTTGCAGGGAACAGTGCCTAAGTGTTTGTACACTTATTTAACTTTATTGCTTATTAGCATTACATCCATGACAGTGATGTATGTGATTTCATTTAAGTGACAAAAATCTTTCAAGATATGAGGCTCATGGCTGAAAATATAATAAACAGAGCCCTTGGATGAAAAGAACGGATTTGACTAGACAAGATCTCTACAGTCCCTTCATAGCTAACATTCTGTAATTGTGAGAGGGGCCTAAAAGCACAAGTTCAGGAACGGCTAAATGGGAAAGTTGTAAATACTTGACAGCACTCCCCACTAACTAATGACACTCTGAACAGGGCAAGGAGAACGGAAGGCAATGTAAATAACCATTCCCATCTGGAAGGCATCACAGGATCCCATATATAAACTATCTCTCTCTCTCTCTCTCTCTCTCTCTCTCTCTCTCTCTCTCTCTCTCTCCAGGAAAAGGAAAGGAGTGTTCACTTTATTGACAAAAGCAAACCATTAACCAACTTTAAGAGCTGGGATGATTGTCTTAAGCATACTTTTCTTCTTCACATCCTAGTTAACCTTTGGGTAAATACAAATGAAAATCGGTCTTTCTTTGTTTCTTCCCGACCCGTACCCTAAGTTAGGCTCACCCTGTACTTTCCACTCTAAACCCTTGGGTGCACCTATGCCCACGCAACTGGGCAGCCAGAACCTTCAAACCAGAGCGGGAAGGGGGCGGTGGGAGGAAAGTTTGTTCAAGAGACACGAGGCCGGGCCGGCGCACACCTGGGCCGCACCTGGGCGCGGCGGCCTCACAATAACCCCCCATGACGCTGGGCGGGCCCCGGGAGGAGAAAGTTCGGGGCCGCGAGGCTAGCGCGGCGGGCCCGGTGGGCTTCTCCTCCGAGCTGGCGCTGCGGGGCCCCCGCTGGCCCCGGGCGACCCCGGCCCCTCGCGCCCCATGTCTCTGCCCGCGCCGCCGCCCGCCGGCGACCCGCTGACCCCGCAGGCCCGCCCGGGGGCCGCGACCCCCGAGCGCCGGGCATCCGGACCCCCCTCGGAGGCGCAGCCGCTCTTAAGGCGGGAGGCCGAGGCGGAGGAAGGGGAGGAGACAGGCGTCCCGGGCGCCTGGGGCACCGGCACGGCGGAGCAGCGGCGGCGGGGCGGCGGGGACGCGGCCGAGGCGGGGCCGGCGGAGGCCCGCGGCGCCGCGGCCGCGGGGTCGGGCTCCCCGGCGGGCGGCGCGGGCTGGCGGCGGCTGCTGGGCTGGCTGCGGCGGCGGCCGCCCCAGTGCTGCCCCTGCGCGGCGCCCCTTCCCCGCTCGGCCGCGCACTGTTGTCATGGAGGAACCAAGATGGCGGCTCTGGCCTACCACCTGGGCAAGCGGGAGATCAACCACTACTTCAGCGTGCGGAGCGCCAAGGTGCTGGCGCTGCTGGCCGTGCTGCTGCTCGCCGCCGGCCACCTCGCGTCCCGCCGCTACCGAGGTGAGCGGGCCCGCGGGCCGGGCGGCGGCGCCCACGTGCCCCCGCCGGCCCGAGCCGCCCCCGCGGAGCCGAGCCGGGCCGGGCCGAGGCCCCCGCGGCGGGCCGGGCGGGCGGAGGCCCAGGCGCAGCCCCCGCCGCGCTAGGGCCGCCCCCGGCCGGCCGCCCGGCCGAGGGAGGAGGTGCCGCCCGCCTCGCCGCCGCACACACGTCCTCAGGGTTTGGTTGCACACTTATTTTTTCCTCACCCCCCCCCCCTCTTTTCCCCTTGCTAGAGTGGAAGTCCTGGGGCAGGGTTTGGAAAAGAAGTTAGGAGTTGACAGGACCCGTCGAGGTGGGCAGTGAAAGCGAAGCTGTCAACAGTTCGAAAGCAGGCCTTGGCACCTGGGCTTTGGAATTGGTGCGAAGGCCAGAAGGAAATGGGGCTTCCTTAATTTCAGGATGAATTATCTCTTGGTGACCAAAGGATATGCGCTTGTCCTTGGTGGATTTCTCACCCTCCTTCCCCACCCTCTGTAAAAATGCCACAAGGAGAGAAGGCGGCCAGGCGGAGGGAAATGAATAAGGATAAGATCTCCTACTTTGGGCTCTTGGTTCTATCAAAGTCATCATCTGGACAGCGCTTGGTGACTGTCGGATTAATTAGTCAAGATCTAAGGCGTAATGGACAGGTGCACATAAACTCTGTGCCCCTAGAACTTCACACCCACTTTGGCAAAATATTCAGTAAACGGGGTACAAGAATCTGAGCTGCCTTCTAATCCCAGCAGATCTTTCAAAGTGAGGGTATTGTATCCATCTTGCTGTTTTGTTTCTTCCAACTTTTGAGTACTATAATCTTATCCTTTAGTACCAGATGGATGGACAGCTCATAATATAAATATACTAAGTTGACCTAAAAAGACAAGAGTCTATGCTTTTGGCCTCTCCTCCAGCCTCCTACAGATTCACAGCCATATGACCTGGCGGGGCCTTGGTTCACCCGCAGCCATGGTAATAGAAACCTAACACTTTCATATGCAAAATATAGCTAGGAATGTGTATCTGCTGATTAGTGGCAGTTTGAAGGAAATATTTCTCTTAACTACTGTTAATCATTTTATGCTAATTTGGTACCCAAGAACAGCGTTCTAACCAAATTTTGTGTGTGGGATGTTTGAGATAACTTTTATAACTCCAATGCTTGTGTCCTAAAGGTAAGCACCAAGTCCTCCTTCCCTTTCTGTTTGTGCCTTTTGTCTCTTGATAAGCTTGGAACACTAATTTTCATATTTAGATTATATCTTACATTTTATCGAGATCTGTCAACAGCGGAATAGGATGTCAGATGGGACCTTATGAGTCAGTGTAGCAATCTGGGGTTGGAAAGCCTTCTCCAGAAGGGAGTCTTGGGTTTCAGTAGGTACTTCAGTGCCTGAGTGTGAAGCAGCACACCTGGTGTGTGTACTTGCCCAGACTGAATGTCAAGAATTTGAGCCAGAGACTGTTGGGGAAAAACAAACATCTTACCAGGAACATTTAGCCATCCTCATGCTTTGGCTGTGTCAGACTATGTTAGGTGCGATGCCCTTCACTCAAAGATAAGCCTACGCTTGAGTCACATTGTAGATCTTGAGAGTAGGAAAGGGCCGCATGTGTGAGATGAAAGATCGGGCTGTACAGGAGGCTCTAGAGTGTGTGGGTGTGAATGTGCCTCAGACAAGGTAGAGGCAGTAGAGTTTGAATATACATTATTTCGTATCTCTTGCTTTACAAACTACAGAAAGCATTAAAAAAAAAAAAGAACTACTACAGAGAGTAAAGGTTGGCAAATACGAATGCACACGTTGAGCACTTTTATCTATGCCAGGGACTGTTGTACTAAGGGCTTTAGTGTTTTAACTCATTTTGTCTCTAGCTATTCTAGAGGTAGTTACAATTACCATATTTCATCTCCTTTCCTTTAACATCTCTGTAATCAGGATGAGGCTTTAAAACTTTGATTGCATGTCAAAGATTAATCGGTTACATTTTTTTTTCTTGCTATGACAAAGTAGTGATGTGTCTTATAATCACTGGTCTTAGATTCGGTGAATTACAGAGCTATTTACATTTTAAAGATGAGGCTGTGAGAGGTTAAGCAAATTGCCTAAAGATATACAACTAGTCCAGAACTGAGCTAGGATTTAGGAGCCAGTGAGTCGGCCCCAAGCCATTATCTTATAGTCTGCCTTTCTCTCAGCCTTAGTCAGTGGGTTCCTATGGAAAACATATGGAGAAAGCCTTTTCCAGAGGAGCTTGGGTTAAACAATTCAGAAATACCAATTAAGCATCCCAGGGCCAGCAAAGAGTTCCCTATGCTTATTTTCAGACAAGAAGTAATTTTCTAAAAGTTGTATGTGTAAAACTTCAAAGTCTGACTCAAGCCTACTTTTGCTCCCGGTGTTTTCCCCTTATTCTTCCTAAACTCCAAACTCACAATCTGCGTGTGCTTTTCCCTCTTAGACCTCTCATGATGGGTGATTTTCTCTGCCTGCAGTGACCTCTCCCCTCTTGTTTTTCCTTCAAGGTCTTGTTCAAATATCACCTCCACAGAAGTAGAAACTAGAAATTTAGTTCAGCCACAGCAACTTGTACCTATTTATCATGTTGTATTATAATAATTGGTATCTTCCTCCTCCACGCAGACTGTGAGCTTCCAAGGGTATCTTCATCTTTAAATCATCAGAGCCTAACACACAGTAGGAACTCCATAAATAACTATTGTATAAATAGATTTTCAAAGTCTTTGTTTCCTTTCATTTTCTTCCTTGTATTTGGTCCCACAAAAGTGCCTTTTTGGAATTTCATGTTTAATCTCAATTTTAGAAAGTAGAAGGGTTTTTAATTATTAATATTATTTCCATATAAGACATTAGAATAACATTGTAAAATTACTCCTATGTATATTTTTTCTAAATTTTCTCAGTCTTATGTTCTTGAATCATAAAGTATCAATGAATAGTTGATTACAGATTAAGAAATATAATTTCTGTTACAAGAGGCTAGTATATGTAGCCTTAGGATAATTCTAGCCTAGATAAATTTCAATTTTTTTAATTGATAGTTAAATGTCTTTTATTGAGATGAAATTCCTTTTTGTCACTATATTAACTGCCAGTGTTAAATACTATTGCATGTTTTAGAAAAAAATAAATGGAAGTTTCAGGAGTTAAAACAAGAAAGAAACAGCTAAGAAGTCTTAGCATCTTATTTCTTTAATTGATAGATGCAAATGCGTATGACATTACTGATAATGAATCACTCCTAGTTTATCTAAAGAAAAATTTAAATGGTGTTTTTCAGTACAGAGTAAAATATAACTTGCTGCATTTTAGGCAAACAAAATATTTTACAGACCATATTGTAAACTTTCTGATTAGTGTTGCCATGGTTTTTAGTAGGCAACGCACAGCTTTAGTAGGATTATTCATTCCAAAGGTACAGTGTCCAGAGGTAGTCTGTTCAAAGGA
Source organism: Muscardinus avellanarius (assembly GCF_963383645.1). Classification (NCBI taxonomy): domain Eukaryota; kingdom Metazoa; phylum Chordata; class Mammalia; order Rodentia; family Gliridae; genus Muscardinus; species Muscardinus avellanarius. Next base: position 65,736,930 of record NC_137795.1, read on the forward strand.
AAATATAAGTTTTGAGTTATTTAGGAAATAGATATTTTCTCCAGTTGTAACATTTTGGTTTTCAATTTTTTGTTTGTTTGCTCTTCAATATCTTTATATTACAGAAAAATCATGCATAAAAATTGGAGATTGACAAATAAAAATGCTTATGCTTCAAATTACAAAAGAGAGGAAGATAGCCACTCATCTAGATAATCTTAGTATTGGAGATAGTTGATATAGATAATTTTGTCTTTTCAGTTGCTTTTTTTTTTTTTATCATGCTCCTAGCTTGATTTATCTCAGCACTTGACAACTTTCATCTCAGACTGGTTGTATTAAAGTAACTATCAGAATTATACTAGACAATTGGAAACCTTGCCTGGGGCCTCTCGTTTGTTTTTGGTACATTTGAAAAGGATAATGTGTGCTAGCATATATTTACATATATGTACATAATAAAACCATAATAAAACTGGTACATAATTTTATTTGAATAACTAAATTTACATTTAGCAATTTGGTCTGAGAAATATTTTCTTCCCCCCAAAAAAAGAGAACTTGTTTTAGAGTACAGAATTTTATGGAATTTTCTTTTCTAGATCAGATTAGTTTATTTTTAATCAGATTACAATAGTATTTATTGCTGCTATTGCTTTTATTTTCAAAGGCTATTCTCTTGGGCTAGGATTATAGCTCAGTGGTACAGCACTTGCCTATCATGCATGAGGCCTTGAGTTCGATACCCAAGCACCACATAAGAAACGTGATGAGCAGCAGTGTGTAGCCCGCACACCTGTAGTCCCAACTGCTGAGAGGCTAAGGCAGTAGGATCACAAGTTGGAGGCCAGCCCTGACAATTTACCAAGACCCTATCTCAAAATAAAATGTTTTAAGAAAGCTATTCTCACCTTTTCACTTGAATAGTTATCAGTTTTTTTCTTCAACAATCTTTTTCTTATCATAGATTATCTCTATTAAAGTAACTAACTGGTATACATTTTTTCAATTGGATCCTAACTGATAATGACACTAAGACTGTTAATTTCAGATAAACGATTTGGTTAAAATTTGGTTAAAAAAAACTTTGGATTATAATGATATACATATCATCAACTTTAAAGTGGCAATACGAGTGGTCTCTAAAATCCTGTCTGGGGTCCCTTTTGGTTATTAACCACTTCGGCTCTGTTTTGCTATAGGATTTGCCATGGGTCCATAAGATTAATGGAATTGTTTTCCACTTTCTGAGCTCGTGAGAAGCCAAGTGTGGGTCAAAGAGTAGATAAAGAAAAGAAGAATGTTTCATTTTAAACATGTTTTCTGGTGGTTATTTTAAGATGCTGGCATGGCACTTCCATCTCCACAAAATCATGTTGGTAATCCTGTAGATATGTAACAGGACATAATCCCAGATACTGAGAACTGATCAAAGAGCATTTCTGTTTAGGCTTTTGCTAAAAAAAAAAAAAAAAAAAAAAAATCAAATAACCAAAAGGAAAAAAAAAAAGGAGAAAGAAAACTCCACAGATTTAATACCTAGTTTTTGTAACTCATACTTTTTTTTAAATTAGGTGTTATTAACTTACTACTTTAATAAATGTGTCTAAAAAGTAGAAATATGGAATTTCCATCCTTATTTTAAACATTTCCTAGGTTTTTAATTGGATTTTACTATATGGCCATTATAAAAGAATGATGCAGAAGTGCTGTTTTCAGGAAAATAACTTAATTGTATGTTCCTACAGTTCTTTCTTTACTTATCCTTGGTTATTTATATAGGTTAATTTTGCTATTTAGAACTGGAATTAGTTTTTAATAATTGGAAAAAATTAAGAACTAATTACTTATACCTAGGGACAGCTTATTAAAAATCTTGAAATTAAAAAAACCTGCTTACATTACATATATAACTAGAAAATTAATCACCAAGTACCCTTTTTCATCTATACTTTTCTACCAACAGGACAATATAGTATTTTTACTTTTCTCCCTGTTTTATTTGGAATTTTTGATACTGAAGCAGTAACACTGTCAGTATTTATTCACATCTATCTTGCATTTGTATAATGTTTTGCCTATTTTGGCCACATAAATAAGTAGTCGATTAAGAGATGTGTTCTAAATATCTGAGTCTTCCCCATTCCTACTATGAATGGTTCAATCCCATTTTTGTTTTGCAGTATTCCTTCTCCCAGACTTCTTTGCCTGACCTGAAGTAATTATAAAATAAATTTAGTTTTCCATTGACTACTAATAAGGAACTAGAGATTAAATTAAAATTAAAGTTCATTATAACCCCTCAGTTAACTTAAATATCTCATTTTCCCCTCACCGATTTGACACACTTGAACTTTTTAATGCTTTTGACCTCCCCCTTCACTATTTGGTCATGTATACTTGGCTAGTCTGCAGTAAAATGGCCAAAGGATGTACAGTGACTCTCTGTTCCAGATTACATGGGACAGAGGCGTTTTCAAGCTATGGAATTTTTAAAAACAGGTTTCCAGTTATGCTAATGCATTAGCATTCTCAAAATTGAATAGGAAGTCAGTTCCAAAGTCTTTTATCCCTTAAACTTTTCCTTAAGTAGAAGTGGGAGTGATAAACAGATAACAAAGGCACGTTTGAGGTTTAGATTGATGTCCCTGGAAAGAAAACCTGAAATCAAAGGCACTGCAAAAGCAGTGGGTGTAGCATGTAGGAGTTGGTAGTCTCTTACAGGGTTAAGTGCAGATCATAAGTGGCTCCTATCCTCTTGAATATTAGTGCTTAATATTTACCATGCTTCTCATAAATGGCTTATATGTACCTGGAATATGTTACCTTTTATGTTCCTGTATATGTATAAGAAAGCATAGAAAACTGTACTGTCTGATCTCAAAGAGCTTAAATATGATCAAGATAGCCAATGTATAAAAAATATTGTTTGTAACACCCTGGTGTTTATTATTATAGGCAATGACTCATGTGAATACCTTCTCTCAAGTGGCAGATTTCTTGGAGAAAAGGTTTGGCAACCTCACAGTTGTATGATGCATAAATATAAAATTAGGTAAGATTTCTTCATATTGTTGTTTTCTTTTCTAGCTTGAGTCTTTGTGGGTGGGGTGGGAGTCAGGGGGTTCTGGAGATGGAACACCAAGTCTCATTAATGTTAGGCAAGCAACATACTACTGAGCTACCTGCCCTGCCCTTTATAAATTTTATTTTAAGACAAGATCTTGCTACGTTGTCCAGGCTGACTGACATGGAACTTGGGATCTTCCTGCCTTAACAAACTGAGTCACGAATTAGAGATATGTGCCACTATATCTTAGTATAGGTCTTATTATATATTGGATATTAAGTGGGTAACAGAGTACAGTACTTTTCTGCACTGTGTGGAGTAGAGACTTCCTGATTGAAGGTAGGGCTAGGGCTGACTATCCAAAAGAAGATTCTTTAGAGAAAGGTCTTTAGCCAAGCTGCTTTATCTCAGGTAAGAGGTAACCAAACCCAAAGCTGAACCCTTGAGCAGAGGACCATAGCTCTGCAACACGGGTACCTACTTATAGAATTGTTGTAAGATAATGGATGTAAGGCATGTAATACAGTTAGAGTACTTCCTAATACATAATGAACGGGCAGTTATTATTGAGAATTAGTTGATAACAACCTGGCTGCCTACTTCTTTTTTTTTTTTTTTTTTTTTTTTGTGGTACTAGGAGTGGAACCCATAGGCTTTCTACCTCCGGGCTACACTCCCAGTCCTTTTTTATATTTTATTTGGAAACAGGGTCTCACTAAGTTGCTGAGAGCCTCACTAAGTAGCTGAGGCTGGCTTCGAACCTGTGTGATCCTCCTGTCTCAGCCTCCCAAGCGCAGGGATTACAAATGTGCGCCACCATGCCTGGCTGGCTGCCTACTTCTAAAGCGACACAACTGGACCACTTTTTTTCACAAACCATGTGCTTTGAAATACCAGTATGTTGATTTTACTTACTTTAACTAATGTTTCTTTCTTGATTTCAGTGAAGCAAAGAACTGCCTTGTAGATAAACATATTGCATTTATTGGAGATTCCAGAATTCGCCAATTGTTTTATTCTTTTGTAAAAATAATTAATCCCCAGTTCAAAGAAGAAGGTAATAAGGTAAAACTGATTTATTTCTTTCTATTTGGTGTTGCTTTAGAAGTTAACAAATTGGATAGTTCTTATCCTCCTGTTAATATCTTGTCATATTTCTTATTACTCTTTTTTTTTTAATATAGCTGGGCATGGTATGCTCTTAATAGTACTTAGGAGGCTGAGACAGGAGGATCTAGGTTTGAGGACAGCCTCAGCAACCACTGAGACTCTCATCAACCTAGTGAGATTCTGTTTCCAAATTAAAATAAAATAGGACTGGAAGTGTAGCTTAGAATTAGAATGCCCTTGAGTTCCATTTCCAGTGCCACAAAAACAAAACAAAACGGTAAATAAAATATACTTATAATCTTTTAGTGTGTGTATATATATATTTGGGGGGGTGGTACTGGGGTTCCTGGAAACCCTTCTACCTCTGGGCTACACTCCCAGACCTATTTTTATACTTTTTTATTTGGAAACAGGGTCTCTTAAGCCAGCGAGGCTGACTTCGAACCCGTGTGATCCTCCTGTCTCCGCCTACCAAGCGCAGGGATTACAAGTGCGCGCCACCACGCCCGGCCTAGTGTGTAGTGCGCGCCACCACGCCCGGCCTAGTGTGTGTTTTTTTTTTTTTTTTTTTTTTTTTTTTTTTTTTTTTTTGGTGGTACTGGGGTTCCTGGAAGCCCTTCTACCTCCGGGCTACACTCCCAGACCTCTTTTTACATTTTTATATTTGGAAACAGGATCTCCTAAGCCAGCGCGCGCGGCTGGCTTCGAACCTGCGCGATCCTCCTGTCTCTGCCTCCCAAGCGCGGGGATTACAAGCGTGCGCCACCACGCCCGGCTAGTGTGTTTAATTTTATATCTTGCTTTCCTCCACCACTTATTCACCATATTTGTATAATTAAGCACTTTCTTAATAGCAATATATTATTGGGTGGATATAATGTAATTTTACATAATCTTTCCTTTTTAGTTTTTTTTTAATAAGGATATTTCAACTTTGTGTGAAAACCTTGCTTTTTAAATAATTTCATTAGGATAAAATTTCTACAATGTGCATATTAGGCTAAAAAATATAAGCATTTTTAAAACTGTATTTTATTACCAAATTGTTTCAATTTATACTCTAATTAGCAGTAGATGTTGGTATCTGATGTATCTAATTGTCTGCAACCTTTCAGGTACTGGGTGACAGTGCTATAAGTTAAAATAATAATATAATAAATTTCTGCTATTTTGATGGAATGTTCTCATTTTATTGTTAGTTATTTTGAGACTAACAAGAATTAACATATTTTTATATGTTCATTTTTTGGTGAATTATCTAGTCATATTCTTCTGTGTATACATTTCTAAGTGATCCAGCTTCTTATGACTATCTTTAAAAAAATATAATATTAGAAGTGGAGAATGGCAAGGGGCTAAAAATGGATTACAGAAAACTGTAGAGTTGTGGGAGGAATGGCTCATGAATTTATGATGAAATTTTGACTATACACATAGATTTGCCTTTTGGTAAGAAGATGAAAAATAAGGGGCTTCACAGCTAAGTATCTATTTACATAGTAAGGAAGATAGCGAGTCCTAAGTCTCTAGGAACTGTTCCGTATATGAGTAATGCAAAACAATAAAGTCAGCTAGTCATTGTATTTTGTATCTGTAAATGTTTTTTATATTATTAGTTTTATACAGAAGAGTCACCAATTTAATGGCATGAAATTTTCACAATTTAAAAACTGCTAAACTTTTAATAAGAAGAGAGATATTTCTGACTTTATAGACTTCATATTTCTGGGCTTATAATCATATGACTGCAAATTAGAATAATGGATTTGATAATAGTTGAAAAAGCTCTAATGGCCTAGCCTATAACCCAAAGTAGAAACAATATAGTATCTACTATAGAAATATAAATATAAGGCATTGATTCTGAGCTCTAATTTTTTTTTGTTTGTTTGTTTTGTTTTGTTTTTGGTGGTACTGGGATTCCTGGAAGCCCTTCTACCTCCGGGATACACTCCCACCGGCTACACTCCCAGACCTATTTTTTAACTTTTTTATGTAGAAACAGGGTCTCTTAAGCCAGCAAGGCTGGCTCTGAACCAGCGCGATCCTCCTGCCTTCGCCTCCCAAGCGCAGGGATTACAAGCGTGCGCCACCACGCCCGGCCCTGAGCTCTAATTATAATACTTAAGATTTACTTAAGATTTCCAGTTTTTATTTTCTAGAGATATCCAGTTATCCTGAGATTATCAAACAAGATATATTTTAATTTATATGCATTTTAAAAAGAAGCAAGAGAGTGTCCCAGCCTTAAAGGACAGTTATCAAGAAAATATTTCATTGAAATTCCTAGTGGAACATTTACCAGATTACATTTTATGTATTCTTTTCTTTTTGTACACCTTGATTTTCTATCTTTTTTTTTTTTTTTTTTTTTTTTTGGTAGTACTGGAAGCCCTTCTACCACCGGGCTACACTCCCAGACTTTTTTATTTTTGGAAACAGGGTCTCTTAAGCCAGCGAGGCTGGCTTTGAACCTGCACGATCCTCCTGTCTCTGCCTCCTAAGCGCGGGGATTACAAGCGTGCGCCACCATGCCCGGCGATTTTCTATCATTATTTTAAAAAATATACTTTTTGTGCTCAGCACAGTCTGACATATTGTAAAAGCTCATTACTTTTGTTAAAGCCTTACTATGGGTATGGGTATGTTTGGGTGGAATAGAAGTATTGAAGATAATTTTTTGTTTGAATTTGGGGTTTTTTTTATTGAGATAAACTTTTCTTAACTTTAATTTTGTATTGTGCATTGTAGTCATACATCTCAATGGAGTACAAGATGGTAGAGGCATACATGCACATATTACTCATTTAGCCCTGATGAATTGGGAAAGGGCTAAATTGAAGTAAACTTTTTAAAGAGATTTTACAGCTGGATATTTTTCAAATTATATCTTGTTTAAGACTAGTTTTGTGAGAAGCTCTGGCCAGATGAATTTGGGCAGAGTTAGATATCATATCTTCCTCTTAGATGATTTGAATTTAGGGTACGATATTAAAAACTTGAGAAGTCTTGCAGTAAAGAAATCCCTTTTGGGTTGCTTCAAGCTACCACACAGACTAGTTACTCTGGGGGCCCCAACCATTTCAAACCAACTAGATCCTAGATTTAAAAAAAAATATTGTTGATGTATTTCTAGACTTTGAGGAAAAGGGAAATATTCCTCAAATGCAAAACAAAGTGTGAAGTGCTTGGCATGGTGGCACACACTTGTAATCCCCGCTCTTGGGAGGTGGAGACAGGAGGATCGCGCAGGTTCGAAGCCAGCCTTGCTGGCTTAAGAGACCCTGTTTCCAAATAAAAATATAAAATAGGTCTGGGAGTGTAGCCCAGAGGTAGAAGGGTTCCAGCCCCAGTACCACCCAAAAAAAAAAAAAAAAAAAAAAGTGTGAAGTAAAGCAATAGAGGGTTGAGTTGCCTCAAAGCAGGCGTCAGCAGCTGTAAAGAAATGTACAGAAAACTAGACTCAGGCCAACACAGTTCTCAATGGCAATATTGGAACCTAGAGGACAGAAGAATATCTTAAAAGGTCTGAGAGGAAGTGTATCAGCTTGCCATCACTATAATAAAGACTTGAAAGAATCAACATAAAATGATAAAAGTTGGAGGTTCCAGTCCATGATTCGCTGGCTCCATTTGCATTGGGCTTGTGTAATCCCAGCGCTTGGGAGGCTGAGACAGGAGGATTGCACAGGCTCACAGCCAGCTTCAGCTATTTAGTGAGGCTCTGAGCAATTTAGTGAGACCCTGTTTCCAAATAAAGTATAAAAATAGGTTTGGGAAAGCTGAGCGTGGTGGCACATGCTTGTAATCCCTGCACTTGGGAGGCTGAGACAGGAGGATGGCACAGGCTCATGCCAGCCTCAGCTATTTAGCGAGGCTCTCAGCAACTTAATGAGACCCTGTTTCCAAATAAAGTATAAAATAGGTCTGGGAGAATAGCCCAGCGGTACTGGGTTCCACCCCCAGTACCACCAAAATAAATAAATAAATAAATAAATAAAGTTAAAATTAAAAATTAATTTTTTTTTTAAAAAATGAAACAGGGTTTCACTGAGTTGCAAGGGGCCTCACTAAGTAGTAGCTGAGGCTGTCCTCAAACCGTGATCCTCCTGTCTCAGCCTCCCAAATGTTGGGATAACAAGCACACATCACTATACCCAGCTTGAAAGGTCTTTGACATCATTAATAATCAGGGAAATATGAAGCTTATAGGTAATATACCATTTTATATATATTCTAATGGTAGATTAAATCTGACAATGGCAAAAGCATAAAATTTAACGATTTATTAGAGAAGGTGTATAGCATCAGTAGATATCTTTTAAATTGTTTGTGAGCATGTAAATTGCCACAAACACATCCAGAAATAATTAGCACTATCATATTAGGGGAAACATTTGTATAGCCTATGGACCTATGGAACTATTATTAGGGAAAGTCTTACTTTCATACTAAGAGGTATGAATAAGAAGTCCATTATCAGTGCCACTTATAATCTAGATTGTGGTATATCCACTGTCCTAGGTTCTGCAAGAATAACAAATTTATTATTATAAAAATAATTAGATGCATATTGATGAATAAATTGATATGTATAAAGTTTTTAAAGGCCAGAGAATATTCTAGATTAAATGAGATTAAGGAACTTTGACAACTGAATGTAACATTTGGTTTTAACTGAATTCTAGACTAAAATATTAGAGCTTTGAAGAGAATATTATTTGAAAATTGGGGAAATTTAATGTAGATTACATATATAATTTTAATAATTGTCAAATTTCATAGGTGTGGTTATTTAAGAGAATGAATTTAGGAGATACATGCTTAAGTATTTAAGGATGAAACATTATGATACCTGCAAAACAGGTAATTCAAGAAAAGAGAGAAATTTTGTGTGTAGAGAGAGAAGGGAAAAAATAAAGTTGGAATAAAAAATGTTAACAATTGGCAAAGGGGTTGAGGTGTTCATCTGTTGTCAGCTTTGCTGTAAATGCAACATTTTTCAGAATTAAAAGTTGGAAAAATGCCAGGCATAGTGGCTCATGCCTATAATCCCAGTATGTGGGAGGCTGAGATAGAAGAATGAGAGGCTCAAGTCTCAGCAAATAGTGAGACTTTAATCAACCTAGCAAGACATGGTTTCAAAATAAAAATAAAAAATACAGGTGTGGGTGTGGCTCGGAGCTAGAATGCCCCTGGGTTCAATTCCCAGCACCACACACAAAAATGTTGGAAAGAAAGCCAACAACACTAACGAGAGTCTTGTTTAGGGATCATATATGCATGATTAAACAAAGTTGAAACAACATTCGAGATCGTGGGCTTTTTGAGTGAAGCCAGGGGTAACAGGGAGAGAGCCACATACATAAGGTACGTCTCAGTAGTGTTGTTACTTGTGCCATGGATTCACGAGTGTGCGGTTTAAACTGTGGTTTGTGACTTTCATGTGTATGCATTTTTTGCATATATCAGATATTAAAATAACAGAGGGAAAGAAGAAAGATTGAGTTTAGGTTATGCAAGAGAAAGAAAAAGTTTATGACACATTTTCTAAGGACAGATTTTTTAAAAATAGGAGATAGGTTAGGAGGAAGCGAACATTGTGATATTGTTTGACACAGAATTTCTCAGACATAAATCAAAGAAACACTTTTCATATGACACACCTTAACATTTTACTAAGTTAATTGTCCCAAAGTTGCTTTTAGAAATTTCTTTAGGAGAACCAAGAAGAATCTAAAAAGTTGTTTTGTTGATAAAAGTTAACTTTACTTAATAGAAATGTAAATATTACCTGGTTAGTGAAAATATTTCAACCTTCATTTTAGGAACAGAATTAGCTTCTTATTGACCACCTCTATTCCCAACCCATCCAGGATTTTTAACTTTGAAAAGATTTCCATCCTTTATGTGAAGTGCTTGGTTACAAGAAGTTGTAGTCCCCAAATTTTAATTTTTTTTTTTTTTTTACACATGGACTAATTTATCTCCTTTATTCAAAGAGAAACTGACCATAACCCAGAGTCATATATGTCTATCCTGTCCAGTCAGGGACTATACTAATATTCTGGTGAGAATGGAGTTGCTATAGCAACAAACCCCACTACAATCTGAACAAAAGAGAAGGTAATTTCTTACTTAGTGCCGCATGCTCTAGATGGGTCTCCCAGCGGTTGTGCCGTACACAGTCATTCAAGAAGTCCTACTATTGGAATTTTTCCCATCTTCTGGGGTACTTTGGAACATTCAGCCTCCTTAGTATCTGCATCAGGCAAGCTAGAAACTAGACAACCAGCCTGGGAAAATCAGCCTGGAAGCGACCCACAACTCATCGCCATATCTAATTGGCAAGGGCTAGTCATATGGCCTTATCTAATTGAAAGATTCCCAGGAAATGGAGGGAAGCAGTATATTTCTGCCAACGAAACATACCAGGACTAAAATGGAATCCAGGCAAGCTTGACAGATATAAAATATATGAGCATGTTCAAATATCCACTTTGTTAGTTCAGGTTATGGATATTAAAAATTATATATAAGCAAGTAGTATCATGTACTGTTTGTTTTTGTTTTTGGTGCCAAGGACTGAACCCCAGACCTCAAACATGCTAAGCACATGCTGTGCCATTGAGCTATACCTCCAGCCCCATATTTTTTTCTTTTCTTTTTCCTTTTTAATTTTTTTTGATATTCTTTGGAAGTCTTTTTTTTTTTTTCAGGTGGGATGTATAAATAACTGAGATTTGGTGCATAAAAATAATTCCACAAAACAGCCAGGTGTGGTGGCGCATGCTTGTAATTCCAGCATTTGGGAGGCTGAGACTGGAGGATCGCGGTTTGCAGACAGCCTCAGCTACTGAGTGAGGCCCTCTGCAACTTAGTGAGACTCTGTTTCAAAATAAAGAATAAAAAATAGGGCAGGGGGTGTAGCTTGGAGGTTGAATGCCCCTGGGTTCCATCCCCAGACCCGCAAATAATAATAATAATTAATAATAATAATAATAATAATAAATAATTCCATAATGTAGCTAAAGGGAGAATAATTTACATAAGTTTAACCTATACAGTAAATTTTTCTGTTTCCTTTTTTTATGGCAGCATGAAAACATTCCTTTTGAAGACAAGATTGCATCAGTTAAAGTGGTAAGTTCAAACTAGATGGGCGTGGTGGCACACGCTTGTAATCCCCATGCTTGGGAGGCAGAGACAGGAGGATCGCACAGGTTCAAAGCCAGTCTTGCTGGCTTAAGAGACCCTGTTTCGAAATAAAAAATATAAGAAAATAGGTCTGGGAGTGTAGCCCGGAGGTAGAAGGGCTTCTAGGAACCCCAGTACCACCAAAAAAAAAAAAAAAAAATGTTGAGACTATATTTAATGCTAAGTTTATTTATAGATTAGCTAATTCTTTACACATATTAAATTTTAGTGTATTCTTGGGAGTAGATACAGGTAGTAAAGGATTTCTATGAGTTGTTTTATATAATATACTAAATTTCTTTGTCAAATTTTGATCTAGGAGAAAATAATCTTGTGTGATAATTTTAAATGAGTGTGTGTTCAAGATTATGTTGATAAAAAATATGTAAATCTCCTGAATTCTCACTCTTGTGATTCCACTTGATCTAGTGGAGTTCAAGACAAAATACCCTTGACTGAATGGAGCTTGCACGTCATTTAGTTGCCTTCATGTAAATACAGGTGGGGTGAGGATGTGGGAAAGTAGAAGTGTACAGAGCAAAGAACTGAATGTAGTTTTCCTCCTTAAAAGAAGAGATGTTTTTACGAAGACCTCAAAGATGGTAGGATTGGCCAAGCTCAGCAGAAGAATCTTTGAGCATTATGGGCAAAAGGAGCAGTATATGTAAAACTTTAAGAGACTAGAGAACACAGGGAACATCCAGGAGCCGAAGGACCAAGGGGTACTTAGTGAATTAGTTGGCTTTTTGTAACTGTTGTCTTACCATCTTGAATGTGCCTGATCTTGTCCTATCTGTGACAAAATACCTGAAGAATCAGATGAAGGAAGGGTTCGTATTGGCTCATGGTTAGGACATTGTGGTGGAAGGACTGTCAGGGCAAAGCTGTGTACTTCATGTGGCCAGGAAGAATAGAGATAGACACTAGCATTGGAACATGATTACATTAATCAAAGGGCTCAGTGACCTGCCTTTCCAATAGGTCCCAATCTTAAAGTTTTCAGCACCCCCCTAGCACCACAGGCTGCAGTCCAAGCCATTATCACCAGGGCCTTTGTAGTACATTTTGGAAGAAACGGTAACAGGTGAAAGAAACAGGAGGAAAGAGAAAAAACAGAAGCTACATTCTTTACCTTCTTAGCAATTTTAAGGGTTTTTGGATTTTATTTTGAAGACAATAGAATGTCCCTGATACTTAAACAGGCGCGTAGCAAGATCAGATTTAAATTTCTAAGAGGTTACTCTGACTTAAGTATAGAGTAGTGGAGACACAAGTGAATAGAAGGAGGACTCTGTGAGACTTGCCAAATTAAGATTGACTCATGATGATATCTTGACAAGTTGGTGTTTGGTTTTAAGTACTCTCTAAGAGACTTACTTACTTTGAATGGTGAGATACAAGTGCCTTATTTTAGACTTTGTCTTTACTTCCAACATTTCCTTTTTTTAGGATTTTCTGTGGCATCCAGAAGTTAATGGTTCTATGAAGCAGTGTATCAAAGTATGGACTGAGGTCTGTATTTGAAATATGGGTCTTTTTTTTAAGCAACAAAATTTTAAAAGCCCTTGAGCAATCATTATTTTTCTTACCTTCTCTCACTTGTCCCACTTTTGTGTATCACCTTTATAATCACGTAAAAACTCATTTTAATTTTTTATATGGGTCATGTTTTTCTTATTAAATATTTTGCTTTTTTAATTGGATGTTTTATACACATTATTGTAGTATCAGATCTTTGAAATGGTAGAAAGGACATTGAACTCAAAAGTTTAGAGAACTGAAGTTCTTCAAAAATTAGGAAACTGAAGTTCTGCTGGACCTGGTAGTGTACGCTTGTAATCCCAGTACTTGGGAGACTGAGACAGGAGCATCACGGGTTCGACGACAACCGCAGCTACTTAGTGAGGCTCTTTGCAACTTACTGAGACTCTGAAAATAAAGAGTAAAAAATAGGACTGGGTGTTTAGCTCAGAGGTAGAATGCCCCTGGATTCAATGGCTGGTGAAACAGCAAAAAAAATTTTTTTAAATTAAAAGCAGAAAAAGAAAGAAAGAAAACTGAAGTTCCATCTATTCCTACTAGGCCTGAGCAATATTAATTGTCCTAAGTCTGTATCGTTTGTTTTGTACATGTTTTAATATCTTCCTGCCTTATTCACACAGTGGTAAGAATTTCTATTAAAATGGAATAATTTAAGAGGAATTGGTAAACTACTATGTACTATATAATTGTTACCCTGTATATATACTACTTATATACTCTTACCCTAATAATATATGTGTATTATAGATAATATACTTTACAGTTGATGAGCATTCCTAGAGTTTCTACTTATTTATTTCTGCATGTAGGGTAGTCTTTAATAATTATCCATTTATTTTGTTAAATACATCTTAGATTTAATTTTCCCAAAAGATTGTCTCCTCAAGGGCACTGACCTGTGTTGTATTTAACACTTGACAGTGTGTGCCCTGTAGACTTCCATGAATATCTCTTAATTGACTGACTTAATACACTAGAGCTTTACTCTAATCAGTTTGCTCAGAGTTCAGAATAATATTAGGTCATGTTAGATTTCACTAGTTTTTGGCTTCTTGCAAAAGCACCAAAGAATGAACTATGCCAATATCATTCCATACTTTATAACTATGTGGCCATGTAAAATTTGAGGCACTGGATGACTATCTTGTTATAACAAGAATTTAGTAAAGAATTCTAGAAACTTAAATGCATTTAGAAGAAAGAACTTAAATTTTAAGTAAAAATTTAAATAATGTTACTTATATTCAACCCTTGAACTGGGCATAGCATTATTATAAAGGTTTTTCTTCCTTAGGATTCTGTTGCAAAGCCCCATGTGGTTGTAGCAGGAGCTGCCACGGTAAGTTCTTATCTGTCTTATATAATTTTCGTTTCATACTTAAAGACATGCTAAGAAAAAGTTAATTTGTGTAAATAGAATTCTTAATTGTATTAATATTTTAATTCCTGTTTCTGTTATAACTAATCAGTCTGATGAAATGTAATAAAAAGATTTGAATGAACTTTATAAAGTTTGTTTTAAATCTTAGTATTATTTTGTCTTTAATTGTATTCTTCTTGAATGTTATACACTGAAAGTCTAATTTTATAACATCTTTTTATAACTGTCTTTATATATTCATGAGATAATTTGACCAAATTTTATTAAATAAAATTGGATTATCTTAAAATAATAACCCTTGTTACAATAGGTAAATTACGCAATTTAATTTTTCTGTGATGAATACTGAATTAATACTTAATTTTTACTTCTTAGTGGTCCATCAAGATTCACAATGGTAGCAATGAAGCGCTTTCTCAATATAAAATGAACATTACCTCCATAGCACCACTTTTAGAAAAATTGGCAAAGACTAGTGATGTTTATTGGGTCTTACAAGGTAAGGGATGAGTAATGAAAATATGTCATTTTGTATATATTTTAAGGCATGGGCAGCTTTATTATCTCCTGCTTCAAGAAGCAAAATTACTCCTTTATGAGGATAAATTTTGAAACAAGGTTTGCAAGACTAGAATAAATTTGAGTTATTTGCATTCCTTTTTAAATTTAAGGAACAGATTAATAAATAGGTTTAAAAAAAAGAGCAACAATACTCTCCAACGAAGCTTAGCCAGAAGAATGGCTGTAGAATGTAACTAAATTATAAATCCTAAAGACAAATGAGGTGTTTACCTCAGGTTTTTTATTTTTTATAAGCTCTCTTTATTGTCATTGCAAAATACAGAGAAGAAATGTTAATAAGTCTGTTTCATAACATTAGAATCTCTAGAAGTAAATACTCTTTCCAACTGACAGTATATTTAAATTTATACCATCTAGTTTATACTTGATAATGAAATTCTTTAAGAGAAAGTAGACATTAGGTCAGCTCATTTCAGGAACTTATTGAATGTCCATTATTTAATGCCCAACATAATATGAGATGCCTTGGATATTTTAGCAGTTGAAGTTGTTTGTCAGAAACTCTTAGGATCATTTCTAAGTTGAATGTCAGGGTGAAAGGAATTAACAACGGTTTTGATCATCAGTTCCACACTCCCTGTTTTATTCGTAGACTCATTGTTGCCTTTTTATTACTAAAATGAGGTTAAAATAAATTATTTATAATAAGAGAATAGATGGACCTCAGTCCTCCGGATTGCCTCCCAATCGTGTAGACACAGTCTATAGAATTAAGTAGTGACACGAGGAAAGAAGGCTGGCTGCTGTTAGTTAGTGGCAGTCTTCCTACCCAGTTCTAACTTCTGGTTGCCAGTATCAGAGTTTTAAACTCTTAAGGATTAATGTTTTCCCAAAGGTATCTACATAAAGGAGGAATAAAAGTTGTTAAAATTTGAGAGAAACAGTGATTGACTAAAAAATTGAATATAAGATAGGAAATCTAGCCAGGCATGGTGGCACACACTCGTAATCCCAGTACTTGGGAGGCTGAGATAGGAGGATCACGGGTTTGCAGCCAGCCTTAGTTTCTTAGTGAGGCCCTCTGCAACTTAATGAGACCCTCTTTCAAAATAAAAAATAAAGCCAGGTGTGGTGGCACACGCTTGTAATTCCTGAGCTTGGGAGGCTGAGACAAGAGGGTTGTGTAGGTTCGAAGCCAGCCTCAGCTACTTAGTGAGGCTCTCAGCAATTTAGGGAGATCCTGTTTCCAAATAAAATATTTTTAAAAAATATGTCTGGGAGTATAGCCCGGAGGTAGAAAGCCTCTGGGTTCCACCCCCAGTACCACAAAATAAATAAATAACTAGATGGATGGATGGATGGATGGATGGATGGATGGATGGATGGATAGGGAGGGAGGGAGGGAGGGAGGGAGGGAGGGAGGGAGAGAGAGAGAGAGAGAGAGAGAGAGAGAGAGAGCGAGAGAGCGAGCACGCGCACGCCAGACAGGTGTGGTGGCACACACTTGTAATCCCAGCATTTGGAAGGCTGAGACAGGAGGATCACGGTTCAAGGACAGCCTCAGCTACTTAGTGAGGCGGTTTGCAACTCAATAAGACCCTTTTTTATAATAAAGAATAAGAAAATAGGGCTGGGAGTTTAGCTCTGAGGTAGAATGCCCCTGGGTTTCATCCCCAGTACCACAAAAAATAAAAAAATAAAAAATAGGGCTGAGTGTGTAGCTCAGAGGTAGAATGGCCCTGGGTTCCATCCCTAGTATGCAAAAATAAGTAAATAAAATAAATAAATAATAGTGCTGGGGGTATAGTTCAGAGGCAGAATACCCCTGGGTTCCTCAGTTACTCCCCCCGCCCCGCCCCCCCTTGGCCAGCTTTATATAAATATGGTGTGTGTGTGTGTGGTACTGGAGATAGAACATAGATTCTAACTCCAAGCTACACTTCCAGCCCAGTTTTATTTTTTCACTTTGAAATAGGGTCTTGCTAAGTTGCAGAGAACCACACTAAGTTGCTGAGGCTGGCTACAAAATGCGATCCTCCTGTTTCAGCCTCCCAAGTATTGGGATTACAAGCGTGTGCTACCACTCCTGGCTTAACCATGAATTATTAAGCACCTGGTATCATCTGGACTTTAAGAACAAAATATGAAGTATGGATCAACTAGCTTTCATTCACAATTTCTACCATTAGGAATTTTTAAAGTTTGGTTTTTAAAGTGTGTTTTATATGTAGATCCTGTTTATGAAGATCTCTTAAGTGAAAACAGAAAAATGATCACTAATGAGAAGATAGATGCATACAATGAAGCTGCAGTCAGCATTCTAAATAGTAGCACCAGAAATTCCAAATCCAATGTGAAGATGTTCAGTGTTTCCAAACTAATCGCTCAAGAAACCATCATGGAATCTTTGGATGGCTTACATCTTCCTGAATCAAGCAGGGAAACGGTAAGAGTCCTTGTATTTCTCAGTGACTGGAGAGTATATCAGTTGGTTATAGTCATAAGTCATATAACAGGTTACAAGTAATTTATTTTATTACAGTGTTAATTATTCATAGTTATGCTGTGTAAAGAAACATTTGGAAATAATTTTTATTTCTGTCATCTAGCTGAACATATAAGAAGTGAGTTTCAGTATACACACAAAAAAAAAAAGAAGTTAAGGAAGGGAGGAAATGAAACTGCATTTATTGAGTGCAGTTGGTATACTCATGTTTGAAACTACTCCATATTTTTATTGTAAACCTTAAGCCTACAAGATTAAACTTTAGTGAAAAGTACATTTGTTAATATATAATTTTTATTTCCTCATAGTTCCTACACTTAATCATTATTCAAGGTACAGGTAGTTCAGGTTGACTGATGGAAAGGAATGTAAGATAAGTATGGAAGAAATCTACAGAATTATAAATTTTCACACACAGTAAACGAGATTACTTACAGTTTTTTGTTTCTTATAAAGCAGTGCTACTTAACATTTTTGAGGCTCACATGAGCCCTTTGGATACTGGATTAAAAAATCGTGATTCATGTTAGGATACCAATGGCAGTCTCAGTACCTTTTATGGGGAAGAGAGGGATGGGAAAGTGACCAAGGGGAAGCCACCAAGTGCTGTGTGCATCTATGTCACTATCCCTATGAATTACATTATGATCTGAGACTAATACACCAATAAAAGTATATATAAACAAAAGCAGTGCTTCTGTTCCTCTCCTGCAGGAAAATGCATGTTTGCATGTACCTGCTATTCTTCATATACTTTAATGGGTTCAGTGGATTCCCTGGAAGATGTTTAAGAAACTTGTAATGGAATCTGTTGGCTAGGATATGCAAGTGTGCCATGCATAGAACTTTCTGAAGTTTCAGGACTAAAAGGATGAGATTTTTTTCTAAACACTTGAGTACTCTGAATGCTTAGGCTTAAGTAATATAATCATACGGAATTCCACAGATGCCCGAATTATTAAGTTTTGATAAAAGTAGAGTGTCAACCTTCAACTATACAGAATCTTGACAGTTTGCCTAGAATAATTTTGTTATAATCAAACTATGTGGAAGATTTCACCTTTTCTTTAACATTAGAAATCTTAAAACTTTATAATCCTAAAGGGTTCAAAAGCTATCAACTAAATAAAAGCCATATTGTTAGCTCAGAATTTATAGTTTTATGATGGCAGTTATTTTACATTCTTTTTTCACCTCCAAAGATTAGGATTATATCTTAAATAATTTGGCATTTTCTGTTTTGAAAGTCTGTTAATTAAAATTCTTTGGTCTTTGACATCTTTATTTATTTATTTATTTTGGTGGTACTGGGGTTCCTGGAAGCCCTTCTACCTCCGGGCTACACTCCCACGGGCTACACTCCCAGACCTATTTTTTTTTTTTTTTTTTTTACCTTTTATGTGGAAACAGGGTATCTTAAGTCAGCAAGGCTGCCTCCCAACCAGCGCGATCCTCCTGTCTCCACCTCCCAAGCGCAGGGATTACAAGCGTGCCTGACATCTTTATTTTTTTAATTAACAGTCATGACCCATTAGTAGCCATAGCATTCATTTTTGTTTGTTTTAATTGGAGAAGAGTACCATAACCGAATGCATCCTGAGTAGTAAGATTAGATATTGTTCCCTGTAAATGTTTCCTGGGTCACATTATAGGTGAACTTCTTATGAATAGTAGCCTAGAAGTGTGAAACACCCAGAACTGGCGATTGCAGGTTTAAGGAAAACCACTATTTGCATGAGTGTTTGGGAAATGGTTGCAAAAAGCACAGAAGCATTTCAGTTTTATTGTTGAAAACTCAGCAATATTCACAGGAGAAAATACATCACTGACAAGATAATAACCAAACGACTTGATTTGTTCGCAGAGTGCAATGATTCTTATGAATGTGTATTGCAATAAGATTTTGAAGCCTGTAGATGGTTCCTGTTGTCAGCCTCGGCCTCCTCTGACTCTCACACAGAAGCTAGCTGCTTGTTTTTTCACCTTGTCTATTATTGGATATTTAATTTTTTATATAATTCATCGTAATGCTCATCGGAAGAATAAACCATGTACTGATTTGGAAAGTGGAGAGGAAAAGAAAAATATTATCACTACCCCCATGTCTCCATTAGAAATACTTTTACAGTCTTTCTGCAAACTGGGCCTGATTATGGCTTATTTCTATATGTGTGACCGTGCAAATCTGTTTATGAAGGAAAACAAATTTTATACACACTCATCTTTCTTTATTCCAATTATCTACATCTTGGTTTTGGGAGTATTTTACAATGAAAATACTAAAGAGGTAAGAATCATTTTCTTTTCAGTTCATGTTATCCATCTTATCTCATTACAAAATCTAGGTTAAAGAAATACTATCATTTATTCTACAAGAATAAGCAGATGTGTAGTCAAGGAAGAAGGAATTTTTTGTCACTCTGCTTCACTTAGTGGATTCTTAACTGTTGTTTTTTTTTTTAATAGTAAAGAGGAAATTCAAAGGGCTGAGTGAAGATTGTTGAAAAGTAGGAAAGTGTGACCTATTAAAAAAAAGTCATAAATTAGTGTTACTTTGCTTAGTGATGGAAAAAGTGGAAAAACTCCTGATTTTATAATGGTCTTCAAACACTAGCTGTTAATTATTATCTTTTATAAAGTAAAAACATTATATCAACAAATGCCTATAATAAGACTATTTTATACTTATTTATCAAATATATATACACTCAAATTAGAACTTAGATAATGATGTGGCCACTGACAATATTCTGAATTTCCTAATTTAGAATTGCTGTCATTGCTCAGAATATTTATGTAACTTCTTTTCAAGGCATGAGTAATTTGAATTAGTTGTATTGTAAAAATAACTCATAAGAGGATGTTTAATTAGCTCTTTATCACCAATGAGAGTATACTTGGGAAAATAAACTATAACAATAGAGCTTTTCCTGTCAATAAAATGTAAGAGAACTATAAGATCTTTTTTTAACTCTGAAATTCTAAATTTTGTTAAAAAAATTACAGAATGCCATTTTTAGATTTGTAAAGACATCTATCAGTTTAATTGTCATTTTAATATAAAACCATAAGGATCAACTTAAATATTCAAAATCCCTGTAGTTTATAGTTGTTTTCAAATTCAAAACAGTCCTATTTTATCTTTTTAAATGATAACTCTCTCCTCACACACACAGACAAGATTCTTTTGACGAAAGCATTAGTTTTATATACAGTAAGAAAAATTTTAACAAACTTAATACATACTGTCCAAATAATTACTTCCTGATGATTTTTAATGGATTTTGGTCACTTTATACAGACTAAAGTATTGAATAGAGAACAAACAGATGAATGGAAAGGCTGGATGCAACTTGTGATTTTGATTTATCACATCTCTGGAGCAAGTACAGTAAGTATTTAAAGTTCAGAAAATATAGGAAATGTCATGTTACTATTTCTTTAGGGACACTGGCTTTTTAAATTTATTCTATACAGGTTAGAGACTCTTCTTATTTTCTGCCTAGTTTTTTTTTAACCTTCTTATTCTCTTAACTCTCTGAGAATCTATAATTTTAAAACCAAAATGAGTTTTCTTTTAAAAAGATAAGGGAACAATTGATTTGTATTTGCTTGGCACTAATATTAATATAATAGAAATAGCTGATAACTAAGGGCATTTACTTAATGTCATCTTGTTAAACAGCTAAAGTTATCAAACTTTGTAGATGGCAAACTAGAATAGGCAGATACTATCAAAATAGATCAAATTAGATTATTATTTTTTATATTTTGCCTTTTACTATATTTTAGAAATTTTCACCAATGAAAGTTTAAAAACTTGGAATTCTTTTGCCCCAGGGTTTAGAGAATCCAGATATAGGTGGCTTGCCATGGTGGATATATAGATATGGCATCCTTCCTAAGTATTTCCTCCTCCATGCTGTGGTGGAGCCTTCTTTTGGTCACATTATGCTTTCTGTATCTAGACAAAATATCCTTTTGTTCTTCTCCTTAGGGGCTTAAAAGATGGGATTTTCATGATCTGTGGCTAACTTGGATATGGCAGGGTTAGGAAAAAAAAAACATATTCATTCTGAGTTGTAATGTTCCAGCTACATTAGAGGTAAAACAAGCTTTTGTGGGTGAATTTAACCACTTTTGTGTAGCTTATTATAGTGAAAATTCAAGCTGACTTCTATAAAATATGTTTAAAAATTTAAGAAACCCATTCATTATTTGGAAACTACCAAATTATTTTATTGCCTTGTTTGTTTCTATAAAGCACACATTTATAAACAATATTTGTACTAATGATAAACAGATAAGATGGGAGTGCTCAGAAGAGTATTTTGAAAATTTTGTAGAAGCAATTAAGAAAGTAAATATTATTACTGGAGATTTTTCAGATGCCTAAAATTTTGAAGACAATCACTGTCTCTCTTATTTCCTAAAATTATTGATGATTTTATGGATCTAAAACTTTAAAAACAATATTATTCATCACTGCTCTGTTATTTCCCAAAATTATTGATGATTTTATGGATGTTTTGTTTGAAAGACAGGAAGCAAAGGGACCAAGTGTAACTTTTACAAAAATTATATGGCCATGATATGTATGTATGTGGCAACAATGAAATTCCTGTGGTTACTGTAGCTAAAGAGGGGCTGGTGAATTTGAGTAGTTATTATAGAGTCAATACAGTAAAAGAGATCCAACACAGAGAGAGAGAGCGATGGTCAGGCTTAGTTTATAAGCCCAGATCAGAATTTATAGGATAAATCCTGAGATCTAAAAAGTAACTAGAGATGAATATTGAATCCTAGAAATACCTCTGACATATGAATAAAGACTGAGTTAATTTAGAGGAGAAAGTGTTTTGTTAGAAAATGCCATTTAGAGACATAATTAATTGCTGACATATTAAAGGGTGATACTACTATTAAAAAAATTAGGTAGAGAGAATTAATGGCTGATTAAGTTCCTCAATTCAGTGATTCCAGAAAGGATTTAGATCATAAAAGGATGAGGGCAATTTGGCATTCTATTATAATCATTTACCAACCTAACATTTTAATATATCTTCTTCGACTACCTCCCCATATATCCTAATTTACAACAGTAAAAAAAAAAAAAATCCCTGTTCTCGGATGCACTTTTCTTTAACAGGTCATTTGTAATGATTAATTAATATATCCCTGTAGTGTTATGTAGGATTATGTAGTTAACAATTTCGTATATCTACATAAGCACTGATATTATTATAGGTTATACTTTGGAACTTGATTTTTGGATAGTTAAGAGATTAACCTCATTAAACTTTTTGGCTGCCATAATTAAAAGGTAACTTTAATTTCCTATGTTTAATGTTGTAAGCAGTCTCAAACTTTTAATTCTGATATGTTTTTATGCTAGAACTATTTAAAAATTTTCAGCGACAAAAAATAATTTTAACTGTAAGGGACATTACAAAGAATAACAAGAGAAATTTAAATTTTTTATTTTTTTATGGTGGTACTAGGGGTGGAACCCAGCGGCTTTCTACCTCCGGGCTACACTTCCAGACCTATTTTATACTTTATTTGGAAACAGGGTCTCACTAAGTTGATGAGAGCCTCACTAAGTAGATGAGGCTGGCTTCAAACCTTTGCCATCCTCCTGTCTCAGCCTCCCAAGTGCGGGATTACAAGCGTGCGCCACCACACCCGGCTGAGAAATTTAAATATGTATTGTATGACATATACTATTTATATAAATTTCTTTGGTATGGTAATATGGTTATGTAAGAAACTACCCTTTCTTCCTAGGAGATAACATGGTGAAAAATTTAAGAGTGTTATTGTATGTTCTGCAACATATTTTTAAATTTTTCATGAAGGTATAGGTGTTCATTGTGTTGTTAAAATTTTTCTACTGGTTCAAAATTTTGGAAAACTATTTCATGAAATTTGTAATAGGTTAAAATTGTGTTGGGAACTCAGAAAATTGTTGTTAATATTTAATTCAGTTTTTTGTTGGTGCTTGTTTTTTGGTCGTTCTGGGGTTCCTGGAAACCCTTCTACCTCCGGGCTACACTCCCAGACCTATTTTATATTTTTATTTGAAAACAGGGCTCTTAAGCCAGTGAGGCTGGCTTCAAACCAGCACCATCCTCCTGTCTCTGCCTCCTAAGCGCGGGGGTTACAAGCGTGCGCCACCATGCCCGGCCTTTAATTCAGTTTAGATGGGTCATATTTTCTGTTCAAATATTATAAGCAAGCCCAACTTTACAATCCTGACACCAGTCTTGAAGGCACTTGAAAACATGTTTTATGGAGAATGGTTAAAGAATTTGGAAATGGTTAATATAGATTTGACATCTGTTTTCAAAAACTTGTAGAACCATCAGATGTAAGAGTGATTTAACTCAGGCATATGGTTCCAAAGCTAGTCTCCCTACTATGGTAACTCTACCATACTGAGGAATTGAAATGTAGCTAGTCAAAATTGAGATGTGGTATATGTGTGAAATACATCCCAGATTATATATGATTAATTGTAAATAATTCATACCAAGTTCAAAAACTTCATATAAAGAATATAAAATATCTTCTTACATGTCAAAATAATATTTTAGATATATTGAGTTAAATAAAATAGTAATTAAAATTAGTTTTATTTCCTTCTTTTAACATTCTAAATGTTCTGGTAGTCACATTAGAAGATTACCTCCATGGTTCACCTTTTATTTCTATTGAACCAGTGCTATTGTAGAGGGCTAAAGTTTGTAGCTTTTGCATGTAGTTAGATTTCAACTTTTCATGAGAATAAATTTTATAGCAGTTAATGACCATCTGACAATAGAATGGTTTGTCTTGGGAGTCTAGATATGTTCTGCTATTAAAAATTATTAGCACCTGGGCAAGGTGGCCTATGCTTATAATCACTACTTGGGAGGCTGAGACAGGAGGATTGCAAATTTAAAACCAACCTGAGCAATTCAGCAAGACCCTGTCTCAAAATAAAAGAATAAAAGTGGCTGAGGATGTAGCTAAGTGGTAGAGCACACTGGGTTCAGCTCCCAGTGCCTCCCCCAAAAAGGCACTTAGCCAAATCCATGAAATGGATAGTTTAGAGTACATTCAAGAATGAAGTAAAGATATGGGCTTCCATTTCTGAGGTTATTTCAGTACCTTTTCCACCTTCTCTGTGATTCTAATATGCTATTCCTTCATTGAAATTTTCTGGTCTAAGTTGGGTGTGGTGGCGCACGCTTGTAATCCCAGCATTCGGGAGGCTGAGACCGAAGGATCATGGTTCGCAGACAGCCTCAACTACTTAGTGAGGCCCTTTGCAACTCAGTGAGACCCGGTTCCAAAACAAAGAATAAAAAATAGGGCTGGGGGGTGTAGCTCAAAGGTAGAATGCCCCTGGGTTCCATCCCCAGTACCGCCAAAAAAAAAAAAAAAAAAAAAAAAAATCTGATCTAATAATGAGATATGACTTTTAAAAAAATAACTGAGAAAAGGCAATAAATAAAAACTATCTTTGATACAGATTGGTGCTTTAGGAACTCAGGGGAAGGAGAAGTGATATTCACGTTAGTAAAGATGAGAGTTTTAAACTGAGTTCTGAAGAATAGGATTTGAAGAAGCCAAATACAGTTAGGGGAAAACATTCTAGGGTCGAATAAGGATCAGCTTAGGAGATAGAAAATATATCAATTTGATTAGGGTGGAGGCAATATAGAAGAATTTGTGATGTATTATTAATTTAGGTATTTTTTTTCTCTCAGAATAAGTACCCTTCAAAAAACAAAGTGATTATGTTCTAGGATGTGTGCAAAAGATGCATGTACTCAAGGTCTTATAAAATCTATTTAAGGTGTCCACTTAATTATTTTATCCTGCAAGGAATTACTTGGGGAAAACACATTAACCTAAAAGGACCATGAGCAGTGTTAGTGCAGGGTAACTGCAGAGGCGATCAGATGGGCCTATAAAATGGAAGCCAAAGAAATTTGGCAGTTGTAAGGACTAGATGTCATTGAATAAGCCATTTGAGTATCATAGTAAAGAGCAGTGTCCTACTTATGTTTTGGAGATGGCGAATAGCCACCTAAAAGGTCAGTGAGTGGTGGACAGGTGGAATGGCAGTGTTCTAAGATTATGAGAATTAGTACTTGGGAGGTAAAGTTTCTGGTGAGTCTCATCCAGTGATTTGAAATGTGTTGTATTTCGGCTTAGCAGTGGAGATGTGATATCTGAAAAACCATAATAAATGACTCTTAGGAGCTTGATCATGAAGGAGACAGCAATGCAAGAGTGTAAACAAGAATGCTTCAAAACTGAAAAGTGGTAGAAAAATAATATTTCTAAATGTGCTTGCATATGTTTTAGAAAAATTTATTTTTGCTAAGTAAACTAAATAATAGAAAATGGTTCGACTATTTTATTTACAGGTCTGGTGTATGTATATTTTAACGCCCACCCCCTAGCAAAATGTGGGGGTTTGTTTTTCATCTTCTCGGGAAAATGTGAAATCCAGAATAATCAGAATGTACGGTGATTAAGAATTATAGCTATCATATGTTCAATTCTAAGTTAGTGCAAATTAATGTACAAAGTGCATCCCATTTATTTAATTGAAGAACCTTTAAGGAAAAAGATTATAGTCTCAAACATTTAGCAGGTTAGAAAACTCTTAGGACTAATAACTTGAAAGTGGCAGAACTGGAATTTGAACCTAGGTCTATCTGATTCCAAACTACATTTTTTAATCCTTGCTGTAATTAGCCTTAACTTTTGAGGGTAACCTTTTTATTGTGCTAATACCAAATGAAAATGACGATTCATTATCATTGTTAAGTGTACTTGTTAATGATAACTCAAGATGTAGTTTATGCCCTCATATTTTACCTATTTATTTTGTCAACAGTTTTTGCCTGTGTACATGCACATTCGAGTTCTGGTTGCTGCATATCTGTTTCAGACAGGGTATGGACATTTCTCATACTTTTGGATCAAAGGAGATTTTGGAATTCATAGAGTGTGTCAGGTAGGAATGCATTCAGTGTTTCCTTTTTCTTTCAAGTCAGCATGCTTTTGTGCCTAACTGTTGAGAAATATAAATTGGCCATTAGAAAACCATGAATAATTTGAATTTATGAAATAGCACTTTAAAGTTGTATTTCTGTGTTCTATGTTTAGTAGTTTGAGATAAATAATTTATTGAGGATGGCAGGAAAATATAATTTGGATGACTATATAGTAAAAGTACTGATAACACAAAGGATAACACTGTTGATTCACTTTAGTTTTATAGAAATGTACAGGTATCTGGAATTATTATAATATGCTGTTTGTGCTCTCTGAGAAGATTAATATTTATTAACTTATGCTAAGCACTTTCTGAGCATTTTATTTACCCTCTTTTGCAACCCTGAGTTATCTTCATGTTTATAGATGAGGAAACTGAGGCTCCTAAAGATTTAATAATCTGCCCAGATCTCATAGTGAGGTATAGGACTAATATAAATCTACTCAAATTATGTGTTCTTTGGATGGTTTCAGATATCTGAAATGACTGTTAGAAAAGTCCCAAAGACATATTTTATAACTGGGGTTTATTGGTGCATTATAGTCTCGTATCATAATGTAAATTATGTTGAACTCTCAAGTTAATCTCAAAAGAGGTAAATAAACATCAAACAAAAGGTAAAATGGATACTCTTTTCTTCAGTTAGTCTAATCTCTACTTATAAACTGTTGCCCTAAGAAAGAGGCTTGTTTTTTCCTTAAATTTAACAAGATGGCACTTGTAGCTAGAGGACAGCTCAGGCTAGTATTTTGCTGGGATTCAATTAATATAATGGTGCATAAATATTATGTATTCAACTCTTTACAGAGATTATAGGACATATGTAACTTCAGGATTTAATATAATATACTTGTTTAGTCATTATTTGAGGCTTAATTAAGTTAATGCCTCCTCTGTCAGAGGAGGAAAAAAAAAAACTGTCTTTGCTTTTCATATATACCTAAAATGAAACCATTTTCTTCTCCTTTTTCATAGGTGTTATTTCGTCTCAATTTCCTGGTAGTGGTGTTATGTATAGTAATGGATCGGCCTTATCAGTTTTATTACTTTGTCCCCTTGGTCACTGTATGGTTCATGGTTATATATGTTACTTTAGCACTGTGGCCACAAATAATCCAAAAAAAAGCAAATGGTAAATATGCTTTCTTACTAATATTAATAACTTCTTTCAATGTACTAAATTTATTTTCAGTTACTAAAGGCTATTTTATTAGGAGATGTACACAGTTTACATTTAAGTATAATCTTAATGTTTTGAAATTTTATTTTTAAACTTTTTTGGCTGGGTATGGTAGCTCACACTTGTAATCCCAGTACCTGGGAAGCTGAGGAAGGAGGATTGCAGGTTTATGGTCAGCCTCAGCTACTTAGTGAGGCCCTCAGAAACTTAGCAAGATCCTATTTCAAAATAAAGAATAAAAAAATCAGGCTGGGGCACTCCTGGACTTAATCCTCAGCAACACACACCACACACACACACACACACACACACACACACACACACACACACACACAACTGTGTTTTGGAATGTTACAGCTAAGTAGCTCACTGCAGAAAACAATATAATATTGAAGAATACTAGTTCATACTTATGTGTATGTTTCCTTTTTTAAACTTTAGGTTTTTGAAAAAATTACACATATTAACTAGTACAGCAGTTTTCAGCTTGCCTTGTGTACAGCCTGTGCATAAGAGTTGGGAGAGAGAGAAAAGCCACATACGCTGCAGTCTACTTCAATATTGGAAGCTATTTGATTCCTTAAAGATATGTAGATTTTGAGTAAACATTCATTTATAAAAAGGCTTATATTAGGCAGTTTAAAAACAATAACATAATTTATCTTCTAGACAGCTACTGAAGCAGTTATTATCAACCTATTTTACATAAAGCAACCTAAGTACCGAAAAGGTTGTTATTTTCAAATTCCCATAGCTTGTTACTTAGAATGTCCAAAGTAAGGCTATAGTTACTGATCTTAATGTTTCCCCCCATACAATCAAAACATTAAAATGAAATCATCACTCTTTTGAAGAATAAGAAATTTTGATTTTTGAAAATATATTTTCAACCAAATACTATATATCAAAAAAAAATTTCCATTAGCCTCCATTATAATAACAATTTCTTAGTAACAAGCTGAGGTCCAGCCTCCATTAAAGTCCATTAGTGTTCTTTGGACAGTATAATTCCTCTACACAAACCTAGCATATTAATCAAACAAATAACCAATATGTTAAGCTGGAAAAACATAGTTTAAAAGACATATGTTAAAATATGTTTACAGTTAAATCCCAGTCCATTAACAAGATTAAGCCCTCTCCTTGGAATTTTAATGTTGAAGCAGTATCATCTAAGTTACATTCAACAGGAGTTTTAGCATTAATTTTGAATGTGTTATTTCATATTTTGTTGTAACTCACAATAATGAATAGGTATGATTGAACCCAAGAAGTATTCTTAAATTATTTATAGTATGTGAACAGCAGGTATATAGGGTATCAGTTATAGGTGTAGCCTTTTTCTTAGCAAGAATCCTCCACTGTGTTTTCCTTTTGGTCTACCTGAAATGTATACTGCCTAGGTATATTTTATATATATATATATATGTATGTAGCTTTGATTATTTTGAGAACTATTCAGAGTATAAAAACTATAGAGAGTATTTAGCATGTTTTCTAATATAAATTTATATGTCTTTGTAAATGAAATATTTTCTCTCTTAGGAAATTGTTTCTGGCATTTTGGCTTACTGTTGAAACTAGCCATTTTGCTGTTATGCATATGTTTTTTGGCATATTCTCAGGTTTGTACAGTCTTTTCAGTTTATATTTTGTAATATTTTAAAGTTCAAGTCTATTAAAGTATGTGAGAAGAGTCAGAGCTTTTTTTAAGCTTCATTTTTAATGACTATAATAAAAGTGTCACTCTGTAGTTGACTACTCAATGTAGTTCTTTTGAGACCTATCTACTTTTGTTACCACTGTTTTTGTTGTAAGAGCAATTTAAAGCTCTTCCTCTGGCAATTGTTCAAGATCCATTTTACTTGACTTTGATCAATCAAACGTTTATTGAATGCCTCTTATAAGACACTACTCTAAGTGGAGATCAAAATTCTCTTGACAGAATTTGTAACTTAGTTTGTGCATTATTCATTGCATCAAACTGTTACTTGATTTTCTATAACTGCATAGTGTAAAAATTTGGCATTTTGCAAAACCAGATTAGGTGAAAAAGGTTCTGTGTGTGTGTCATATATTTAATGTAATAAAACTTGGGGCCATTTTTCTAGTTCTGATCTTTATTTTCCCTATTCTTATGGTTAAGATGTCCTGTTACTGTGCCAGGCTAACAGTCTGCTAGCTGCAGGTTAATCTATTAAGCAGACTTCATTTGGGCAGCATGATATTCATAACAAAATATTTTAATTTGAATGCCTATAATTTTGACATATTCTTCAGATTACTCACATTTCCAATTTTCTGTTTTATACCTGGCTGTGTAGATATTTTGTGTGTATGTATAATTATACAAAGCTGTTTTGGGAAAAGGTTTGTTTTTTTTGTTTTGTTTTTTGAGTATTCTTAAGTATCTCTACTTTTGTACCTAGAAGTATAGCTCACTTTCTTAACAAAATAAATGCTCAATAAATGATTGCTTATTGATAGTAAATAAGTTATTAGTTAGCAATAAAGATCTATGTATAAATAACCTTTATATGTAAAGGTTATATATAAATGGCATACATGTGCTGTATTATATATCTATATATTATACACATATATGACTCAAAGTACATAGACTACAACTCTTGGCAAGAAAATCATCCTTAATTTTCTGAGGCATTGGTTTTGATACAACCCATGTTTAATATGCTACAGTACATTTTTAAATTCTGTAGTTAAATGTAGACTATATTTTGTTTTGTTGAAGTAGTAAATTTCTTGTGGCCTAATAATTTAGCATTACCTAAAATATATAATATTTTTAATTTTTTCTTTGGGTTTTAATAACTGTTCTTAAAATTTTAAAACTCATATATAGTGGTCTTAGGTCTAATAATGGAGATTTCCCTAATAGAGTTTGTCATCATTCCTTAGTTTGAAAATTGAGGATTTTGTTCTCTTTTTTGAAAGACTTCATTAATGTGCAGGAATGTACCCAAGACTTCTGCCCCTTCACTCCCAGATTTTCCAGGCTGTCAGATTAATAAGAGGGTACCATTCACTAACATGACCAGAGTAAAATTGTAAACTGTTTCAAAGGCTATTAGAGGCATTTGGGTACAGCCATTTGAGTAAAGCAACCAAATCAGAGGACTTTGTTAACTCCAATAGTTATAGTTATTTAAGGACATTTATTTAGAGGAGAAAAACTATTTTAACCTTAATCCATATAAACTATAGTATTTTATATATTTCCATTTGGTTAGTAAATATTAACTTTTTTGTGTAATAGATTAAGATCGTAAATAGAATAACTTTCCATTTACTAGATTTTAAAATTTTTTGCAGTCTCAGTAGCTTTCATGAGAAGTGCAAATCATTTAAAAATCTATTGCCATCTTTACTGGCCATTGGTAAATTTATTTTAATATGAATTTCAAATCAAGTTATATTTTCAAATGAAATGAATTTTAAATTGATGATTGGCTCCTAAATAATCTTAATTTGATAAGCTATGGTTTATAATGGCCTTATTTGCAAAGCAGGTATTGACTGGCATCATCTTAGTCTGGTCTCTCTGGGTCTCCTCAGGGTGCGTTTGAGAAGATCTTCTCCCTTTGGCCCTTGTCCAAGTGCTTTGAACTGAAGGGCAATGTGTACGAGTGGTGGTTCCGATGGCGGTTAGATCGTTATGTATGTATTTACTTTGTGCTATTTTGGCATTTCTAATTTTCTGTAGAGTGATAGAGATTTTTTAAAATCTATTTTTGACTAGTTTTAAAATGTTTTGATTTAGTGAGTCAAACAATTCACCCACACTTCATGTATGTGCATGGACAGTGCAACAGGAAAATGTCAACAATGTGGCCTTTGTTTATATAATTTTAATTTATAGGTTAGTCACATATATATGCTTCAGCCATTCAAAACAATATTTGCTGAGCCGCAATATGTATCCTAGATGTCCTGAAGTATATATATTAAAGAAAGAAAATATACCACTGGGCTTCCAAGCCTTAATCTAGTTTAAAGTCCAAAATTATTACTATGGAATACTAAGCTATTTGCGGTAGAAGTATACAAAGAAGAAACAGCAATGAGTTTGATTATTCTATTAACTTAATCTTGAATATTAGTCAAGATTCAGTTGGCTGAGAAACTATAAAATATCTAACAGCATTTGGAAAATAATAGACTCTAAATATTTTACTCTTTTAAATATTTCTAAATAAAATTTTACTTTTACCTTTTCTTTTGGTCTCTAACTCATCTCTTGTTTTCTTTCAACAATGTTTTCTTATTGCCTATTGTACGACATTCCTGGTTTCTAGTACCTGGCACCTTTCCATTGTACTTTATCACATTTCCAAACTGTATAGGAATAAAAATCTTTGCTAAAGTTCATTAGGAAGTGTTCTGTGATATGCCTAAGTCTGTTTAGGTTATTGTAGCAGAATGCTATGCCTGGGTGGCTCATATGACAGAATGTATCTGTCCAGTTCTCAAGGCTGGGAAGTCCAAGAACTTCCAGGTTGCTTCCGACTTGTCTGATGAGGGCCTACTTCTCCATTCATAAATAGCCATTTTCTACTTTGTCCTCACTTAGGGAAAAGGGTCTAGGAGCTTCCCAGAGTCTCTTTTATAGGATCACTAATGCCATTCATAAAGTCGCCACCATCTTGACTTTGTCTCTTCCCAAAGGTCCTACCTCCACAACTATCCTATCTTAGATTAGGTTTCAATGTTTAAATTTGGGGGGACACAAATATCTAGTCGATTGCAGTGACAATTCACATTAAGTCTCTCTATATGTGTTTATTTATGTTTTGGTTTAAAAACTCATGTGCTTTCTGCTGCACATTTTTTCACTCTCATGTGTATATACTTCATTTTAAAAGTATGATATGTTGGTCTTATTTTACTGCAATGATTAATAGTGTTTTTTCATTTTGTATATTTAAAATTTATCATTTTTCTTTAGGAGTTTCTTATTATTTATAAATTATCAAGCTAGAGTTCAGTATTTATGGAAACAGCATGCTCAGAAGCCCTGGGTTCAATTCCCAGCACTGAAAATAAAATCTTTGTTACTTTTCTAACTGCTGGGATTGTTCACAGAGGACAAGCTTTAGCCGGGCGTGGTGGCGCACACTTGTAATCCCTGCGCTTGGGAGGCTGACACAGGAGGATCACACAGGTTCGAAGCCAGCCTCAGCTACTTAGTGAGGCTCTCAGAAACTTAGACCCTGTTTCCAAATAAAGTATACAGTAGATCTGGGAGTGAATCCTGGAGGTAGAAAAGGCCCTGGGTAAAACCCTCACCACAAAAAAAAAGAGAACAAGCTTTTATCTTATAGTAAAAAGCGTTTGCTTGCCAGGCGTGGTGGCACATGCTTGTAATCCCTGCGCTTGGGAGGTGGCTTAAGAAACCCTGTTTCCAAAAATAAAAAAAGTATAAAATAGGTCTGGGAGTGTAACCCGGAGGTAGAAGGGCTTCCAGGAACCCCAGTACCACAACAACAAAAAAAAAAGTGTTTGCTTATCTATTGTCAAAGGTTTATAACTATCATTGGCTTTATAAGTTTTACTTCTAAAGTGAAGCTTCAGCTAGATGTGGTGGCACACATCTATAATCCCAGGACTTGGGAGGCTGAGACAGGAGGATCACAGGTTCAAGACCAACTTAATGAGTCTCTCAGCAACTTAGACCCTGTTTCCTAACAAAAAAGGGGTTGAGGGCATAGCTTGGAGGTAGAATGCCTCTGGGTTTAATCCCCAGTAGAACATATACACTCAAAAAGTCATGCTGCTTCATAGAAATCCAAACCTTTCTAAACTTTTAACCTGTTTACTTTTTGTGTGTGGTATCAGGGATTGATTAATATAGTCTTTATTAACCGCATATATTTATTAGTATCTGAAAAATAATTATTTGAAACAAATTTTCTCTTTTTTTTCAGGTAGTCTTCCATGGAATGCTATTTGCTTTTATTTATCTAGCTTTACAGAAGCGTCAAGTACTTTCTGAAGGAAAGGGTGAACCTCTTTTTTCAAACAAAATTTCAAACATTCTTTTGTTTATCTCAGTAGTATCTTTCTTGGTAAGTTTTGAAATGTAATCTAATTTCTCAAAATCTTAAATGGTATATAAAATTAGCTTTAGGATCTAGGAATGTTATCAGTTATAGTTACTAAGTCATTACTTTTAAAATTCTTGCTCTCTCTCTTTGTTTTGTTTTTGCTTTTGTTTTTTGGCTTTTTTTGAAACTGGAGGTCAACTTAGAGCTCCACACGTGGGAGGCATCACTTTACTCTTTCTAATTGAACATAAATTCTAAAAGGAATGTATATACAAATTAAATATAAAGAATAATTGAGAGTTCAGTAAAGTAGGAATTTCAAAGATTGTAATCAATTTGGAGGAAAATATATTAGTTGTTTGATGTCAAGAGCCTCATGTTCCCTGTTTCCAGAGAAATACAAATCTCTGTTTGTTATGTGTTGACGATTAATGATGCTAAAACAAGTGGTTAAGACCCCTGCAGAGTTTTTACTGATGCATTTTATATAGCATAATGAATTATAATGTTGTAATAAAGACTATTTTAAAAAACTGTAAGAATGCCGGGCGTGGTGGAGCACGCTTGTAATCCCCACACTTGGGAGGCTGAGACAGGAGGATCTTGCAGGTTCGAAGCCAGCCTCAGCTACTTAGTGAGGCTCTCAGCGACTCAGTGAGACCCTGTTTCCAAATAAAATATAAAATGTGTCTGGGAGTATAGCCTGGAGGTAGAAAGCCTCTGGGTTCCACTCCCAGTACCACCAAAAAAAAAAAAAAGACTGAGACAGAGGGGTCATAGGTTCAAGGCTAGCCTCAGCAATATATGAGACTCCACAACTTATCAAGGCCCTGTTTCAAAATAAAAGGTAAAGTAGGGTTGTGGGTATAGTGTAGAGGTAGAATGCCTCTGGGTTCAATCCCCACTACCACACATACAAAAAGAAAAATAATTTTTTTTTTCAGATTTATGCCTGTTCAAGGCTTATCTGTTTTTGCAAACTAATGAGAACATTATTTGTTTTAGACCTATTCCATCTGGGCTAGCAGTTGTAAAAACAAAGCAGAGTGCAATGAACTCCACCCATCTGTTTCTGTGGTACAGGTAATTATCTTGATTTAGAGGAATTTTTACCTCTTAATATTTTATTAGAACATAGTCTTTAGACCAAGAGATTTAGTTCAAACTGCAGAGCATGTATGGAAGTTGCATAATCTTTCTATGCCCTGCCTTCCTCTGTCATAAGAGATATATTAAAATCTCTAAGTGTTATGTTCAGTGTTTAGAAACAATCTAGCTTAGTAGTCACTTAGGAAATGTTAATTCTCTTCTCTTACTTCCTTTTTTATAATGAGTTTACTCATGTTTTCATGTAATTATAGTTTTACTAAATCTGTACTATTTGTTAAGTCCCATACTAGATGTAAGAGACTCAAGGATAACAAGATAGAGCAGCTGTGTTGGCAGCACAAGCCTCAATCCTAGTACTTGGGAGGCTGAGACAGAAGGATCCCAGTGTGAGCTAGTCTCAGCAACTTAGCAAGATTTCAAAATAAAAACTTATATAGGGCTGTGGATATAGCTCAGAGGTAGAACACTCCTGGGTTTAATCCCAAGTACTGCAAAAATAACAAAATATAAAGCTTCTGCCCTCAAGAAACATACAGTCTAATAGAGATGTGGATCAGTATCATCATTTATTATTTAATAAATTTTTATATTCAATAAGTTATTGTTTCTTATTGTGTGTTAGATATTATACTAGGACATAGTAGTAAGGAGTTGTTATTACCCTCATGGAGTCTATATTTTCCCCTTATGGATCTTAACCACTTAATAACCACATAATTATGAATAGAAGCACTTAATGCTATAAATGAATCTAATAAGGGTACATGTCTTAGTTGAAGTTGAAGGCAAGGTAGTCAGGGCTCACAGATCATTTCCCTGGGAAAATTAAACAGAAAATAGAGATAGAAAGACACAGTGGATAGCAAGAACTTAGGCCCTGTAGCATAGCACATGAATTTAAAGGCCAGTGGGGCTGGAAGCAGCGGAGCCAAGATCCGTAGAAATATGTTCTGATGACTGAGAGGCGGAGAGACTGGGGCCAACTCAAGTCAGATTTCCATTCTGCAGAGGTGCATTGCCTTTGGTTGCAGATAATCCTAGAGCTTTGTGATTAATATGGAGATAGTTAAAAACAGGTTGCTTTGAAATCACATGGGAATTCTTTCTAACCTATCTTGACATTAGATCAGGGTTCTTGGAGGAAGATGCATCTAAGTTAAAGTCTGAAAGATGAGTAGCCTGGAAGAGGAACAGGTAGTTTTTCTGGATTACATTGTCTTAGGTCTTTACTTTTCTTCAATATAGGGACTCTTTATTTATAACCTCAGTACACTTGGTAGCACCAAGCAGGTGATAGGTTTTGCAATTGCAATTGATAATGAAATTTTAAGCTTTATATACTGCTCCTGTATTGTGGCTGTTTTAGACAACAGTGTGCTTACCATTAACTTTGTGCATGTGTGTATGTGTGTGTGTGTGGTATTAGGGACTGAACCCAGGGCATTCTATATCTGAGCCACACTCCTAGCCCTATTTCATTTTTATTTTGAAACAGGGCCTCACTGAGTTGCCGAGGCTGGCCACAAACCTGCAATACTTCTATTTCAGTCTCCCAAGTACTGGGATTACAAGCATGTACCACCACACTTGGCTCCATTAACTCTTTATAGGTCCTATCAGATATCATTTTTGTGACTCTCAGGATGGAAGGCAAGCATTAGCAATTTTAGTGTACCAACACAGAAGAATTTGAGAGCAAAGGGAGAGGGTGACTGCATGTAGAATAGCACTCACACAGCACTCCCGGGGCTTGTCATGTGCCTCCCAGGCACCTGCCTCTGCACACTCGGATTTCCAGTTACGTTTTTGTGTGTGAGGACATTAGCATCTTCATTGCAGAATAAAATGAACTGAGAGCATAAGTTGAAGCAAGCCCTAATTATATTGGCTGCTGCTACTTTCCAAGAATATTGTAGAAGTGAAGAGCATCCAAGTAGCTTCAAATACTATAGGTTACAGCCTTTTCCTGACCATATTGAAATTGTTTGTTTTTTCTTTTCTTTTTCTTTTCTTTTTTTTTTTTTTTTTTTTTTTGGTACTGGGGTTCCTGGAAATCCTTCTATCTCGGGGCTACACTCCCAGACCTATTTTTATATTTTTTGTTTGGAAACAGGGTCTCCTAAGCCAGCAAGGCTGGCTTCAAACCTGCGCGATCCTCCTATCTCCACCTTCCAAGCACGGGGATTATAAGCATGCGCCACCATGCCCGGCGAGCTCTTGAAATATTTTAGTTTTTTGTGTGGTGTCACAAATTGGTGTCACAAACCCTGCTTTTTAGAAACCAGAACTCAATAATAAAACGTCCTCCCTACAGTCAGTATAAAGTGAGCTCATCTGTGGTAAATGCTGATGCTGACCTATCTGAGAGGGAAATAGCCCAATCAGAATACCTTTGTAAGACTGAAAATTGCCTTTCATATGGAAACCTACTCCTACTAAAAGGTGAGACTCCAAATTGGTCATAAGTATATTACTGCCAGGTTTGGTGATATACACCTCTAATTCCAATACTTGGGAGACTGAGACAGGAGGATCACAGGTTGGAGATCATCCTCAGCAACTTAGCGAGACCCTTTCTCTTTTTTTAAAAATTTTTTATTGGTGCATTATATTCATACGAGACCCTTTTTCAAAATAAAAAATGAAATAGGGGCGGGGGTATAGCTCAGAGGTAGAATGCTCATGTGTTCAATCTCCAGTACCACCAAAATAATAATAATAATAATAATAATAATAATAATAGAAGGAAGAAGAGAAGAAAAAAGAGAATCTCCAGAAAGGCTTAGCTGTAGAACAGTGATTAACCAGAAATAATGCATGCAAAGTGATTAGCATAGTGCCCAGCAGGAGATAAACACTATTCAAATTTTAAACATAAGTATCTATAAGCTAATAAGACTTATTCCCCAGACCTCAACTCTGTTCTCCATGGTTATTATTTTTTTTGATATTTCTGTTTCCCTAATAGCATCAGTTACAATAGGGAACACAAGACTTGAATATACTAAAGAAATGAAATACACATTGGGAAATGGTAGAATACAGACAAAAAGAAGGAAAGAAACTCACTTAATACCCTTCTCAGATTTTCTGTTGCTCAGTCTAATTTAGATTTCTGTGTGTGTATGTATGTATATGTATGTGTGTATATATATATATTTAGATTGTAATATATAATTAAAATATATATTATATGTTTAAATTATAATATATTTAAAGTATATTTAAAGTATAAATTAATTTAGTAATTTATAATTTATAATAATACTTTAAATAGTTTTATGTGCAAGGACTTTATTTAGGTCTCATCTTTGTGATTTTTACCATTTACATATACTTATTAAGCTATTAATTATTTAATATGTTTCTTTAAAGAAATCACAAAGTATGCTCTAATAAGTACCTCAAACATATTTTCTCATTTAATATTCACATCAGCCTTTCAAAATTAAGGAAGATGTATTCTAAGGAAAGTTCTTCCTTTAATAAACTGGTTATTTTGTATGAAACTATAAATTGGAAGTTTAGAAAATGCAGGATTGCTCCACCTGGTACAGAAGGATAGGGGAGTGGCGTGAAGGCCCAGAGCTCCTAATCTAGAAAATACTACATGTATATTTATGCAGAACAAACATAAAGCTTTTCATGGCCATGCTGTTTCCATACTAACACGGCTGTCAGTGGAAGGAGGATTTTGAAGAGAGTAAGGAGGGGTGACAGCCAACCAGGCAGATATGTTAGAGAAGGAACAATATTAAATCGTGGGAACTTAGGAAGTTTTGCTACATAAATAAATATGATACTGTCTGTTTCTATACAAAGAGCCTCAAGCAGGTTTGTGTTTTCTCTATCATACGTAAATAAAGCTGTTCGGCCTATATTACCGAAGTCTGCATTGTTAAGCAGTATACAGACCATATGTTGAAATCCAGTTTGATTAGACTTTAATAAAAAAAAAAAAAACTTGCCAGTAATTTATCTGTTTCTTTTAAAAACCACTGTGTAAGTGTCAGATTCAAGAACACAAAGAATAAAGTTATCATGCAAAATACTTTTTAACACACACACACACATATATATATATATATTAATGATATTTACCTGTATGGCTTTCCCTTAGATTTTAGCCTTCATCCTAATAAGGAATATCCCTGGATATGCCCGTTCAGTTTACAGTTCATTTTTTGCTTGGTTTGGAAAAATTTCATTAGAGGTTGGTACATTATTATTCTGCTTTATCTTTCACAGACTGGTGTGTGGTGTGTGTGTGTGTGTGTGTGTGTGTGTGTAAGAGTACAAACCTATACCTTTTTTAAACCAAAGTGATCTTATTTATAGAATTATAGGGGAAAGACTCGGAACTTTCAGCTGGGCGTGGTGGCATACACTTGTAATCCCAGTACTTGGGAGGCTGAGACAGGAGAATCACAGGTTCAAAGCAAGCCTTGGCATCTTAGCCAAGCTCTCAGCAACCTAGTGAGATCCTGTTTCCAAATAAGAAATAAAATCGGACTGGGGGTGTAACTTGGAGGAGATAGAGGTAGGGTTCCAAAAACAGTAAAGTATTTTAGAATGTTTTAAAAATGAGATGTAAATGATGTTCAGATCAGTCTTCACAGTGTCTTAAGCTTTTGAGCACAATCATGATACTGAGATGAGAAAGGAAAAATATTAGACCAGATATAAATAAACCAAGCTGGGGGGATTTTGATTTGTTGTTCATCTCCATAATTAAATATTATATTCCTGGAATTAAGAGGATTGATGCTTACCATAATAAAATTCACCTTTATTATGATTGGAAATTGAAGGAACATATTTAAACTCAGTACATTTTGTGGGAGATATGCAATATGAAATTATCTACAAAATCAGTTTAAAGTATATACTGTATAGTCTGAGCTTTATTATTTGAAATTTAAGACAGTAGAATTCATATTGTAATCATAGCAGATACATAATGGAGCATAAGACTTATTAAGTTGTCTTTTAAAATAATATAGGCAAAATAAATTTCTCTCTGAGTTTCCAGGTTAAGGTTCTATTTTGTTTAGTCTCATTTGTAATAGAGATTATAGAGGTTCTAGAGAGTAGATTCTGCAGTGGACTTTTCAGGACCAATAGGGAGACAGGATTGAGTGATTTTAGTAAACTCTAATGTTACTGTGCTATGAAATACTTAAATTAGAAAAAGCTGTGATTTATTGGTGGACCATCTGTACATGTCTAACTTCTAACTTCTCTATTTTTTCTCCTAGCTTTTTATTTGTCAGTATCACATATGGCTGGCAGCAGATACCAGGGGCATTTTGGTCCTCATCCCTGGAAACCCCATGCTCAACATCATTGTCAGCACTTTCATCTTCGTTTGTGTGGCACATGAAATCTCTCAGATTACGAATGATCTCGCCCAGATTGTTATTCCTAAAGATAACACATCTCTCTTGAAAAGGTTGGCATGTATAGCTGCATTCTTTTGTGGACTACTCATCTTATCATCCATTCAGGATAGAGCAAGACATTAGGTTCCTAAGATCCTGTAACACTTAAACTCTTCAGGCTTCCTTTATGTCTGCCTAGAGGAGAAAAGTATGTGTCTGGCGACATAAATGTCTGTGTAAATATAAATGTGGGGCAAAGGACAGTTTTGTGGCGTCGTTTGAACATGTGTGATTGTATATATTGGCAATGTACATATCTATTGTGAAATACCAAGAAAATATGGTGAACCAGAATGCAGCATATAGGATTGCATGTGAAAAGTCTTTTCTACTGGATCTACATTTCCATTTATAAATGATATTAAGTGAACATATGAAGGCAGGGAAATGATTACCTTTCCAGTAAAAAGTACAGGTAATTTAATTAGCTTAGTGGCACCACTGAGTATTTTGATATTTCCTACATTTGTGGTAATAAGACTGTCTGCAGCTCTACTCATTGTGGAACTTCCTACTTTGTTGAAAACTTTTTACTCAAGAATGACTTGTGGTATTGTTTTCTTATCATAAGTGCAACGATGTGGAATGATAAGCAGTATGCCTTTAAGCTAAATGTATTCATGTCTTGATGTTATCTGTTTTCCTGACATGACTTTTCTCCTAACTGTGGTTGTGGTATACAAGCCTAAATCTTGTACACTTTGTCTCTCACACAGTGTTCTGAGGCTCCATGACAGGGTTTTATCATTGTCCTCATCGTCGTTGTTGCTTCTTTTTATAAAAAGGCCAAATTTTCCTTCAAATCCAAATACTCACCTGTTTCTTTTTTTTTTCTTTTGACACTATACCAGTGTAATACCAGTTACCCTGTGGATGCATTTAATATGTTTCTCCCCCATGGATTAATTTTTGTATATTATTTCCAATGTTTGGAAAGCTCTTTATAGCCATTTTGGTATTTCTTATTATCCCCTTCTATTTTAAACAATATTTATCAACCTAGACATGTGCAGTATAATAAAGACTCAAGTTGTCATGTTTGAGAATAATGACCATAATAGAATTTTAGTAAACTGGTGACTGGGCGATAAATGTTTCTTATTTTTTTTTTAATAATCTGTTAGAGGTATACATTTATTTATCTGTTGTACAGATTTGACTATGGTTTCTAATGTTTGAAAGATTGCACTTATTTGCTTTTACTGTGTGTGAGGTAAAATATATTTTCTGTTCACATTATGTAAAAATATGGAATAATTTAAACAGTAAATAAACAATCTGTGGATGCTTATTTTTGTACTGGCAAAGGGTCAATTAAAGCATGTGTGTTCTTTAAAAAAAAAAGCTAGATTCATTAATGATTGATTCAAATTTATAATTCATTTCCAAAACTTTAAATTGCTTTTTAAAACTATTCATATTACCAGGTAGATCACTGAGTTATAAGGAATAATTTGGTTATCAGTGCTTCTGAGGATAGTCTGCCTTCCACCAAGTAAATTTAAGCATTGAATAGTTTATTTGTAGTTTTGCTTTAAGGTTTTAATATTTTAATTATTTTTTCTGTAGCGCTGTATTTATGTGCTACTGATAAATTTTCATTAATTGACTATTTCTTGGACAGAAAGTGTGTTCTTTCCTTTCTTTTCTTCTTCTGCCCGTACTTAATCTTTTGACATTTCCCAGATAGACAATTGTAATGATTCATTGCTCTGCCTCCTAGACTGCCGCCTTATAAGTAGAGAATAGTATAGTTATAAATCAAAAACTTCCAAGTACTGTGATCACATTATTCTTGCACATGTAGCTTTCCAGTGAGTAGAGTGCATTTTAATTTAAGTTTTATCACCTGAAAAAGATTCTTCCTGATGAAACAATTGAAAAAGAAAGATGACCAGTATCTCTCTGTATTTTGGAAACATGTCTTTCGATAGTGATTGCCAAGTGAGTTTGTAAGTTTTCTCTCCTATTTGAACTCAAGCCTAAAGTTTAGTTGGTAAGCCCTGTTCCTTCATCACATTCTTATTTAATATGCAAAACTTTTTAGACATAACTATATATAATAACTAGAGCAATATAATTAAAGTATAATGTATTTATACTTAAAATACATTATTTGTTCATGTGCCTTTATGAATGAGAGGTTACTGTGGAAGTGCCATAATAGTAGTGTTTATATATGGTAACTGTCTTACTAGTTTATTTCTACATTAACTTATATATTGACCCATTACTTCGTCATATGGTACTTCAGAAAAAGATGTTTAACAAAATACTTAGATATTCTAAAATTGGAGATAAAACCACAGAAGTTCTCTAAACTCAGATTTTCTATGATAGATATTACATGTAGAAATCATCTACCTGGCTCCAAAAGGAGTTTGCCTGACTCATTTCTCCCCGATCCTTCCCTCCTTGCTATGCCAAACCTTCCTATCTTTGTGGCTAGCTCACAGAAACATTAACAGTCAGCCTACACTTAAAATCATTCATTGTACCTATGATATAGGTCATGTTATTTGCTTTAGGTTCTGATATTAAAATAACATTTAAGCTAGGTGTGGTGGTGTGTGCTTGTAATTTCAGTACTTGGGAAGCTGAGACAGGAGGTTCAGCTACTTAGTGAGGCCTTCTTCAACTTAGTGAGACCCTATTTCAAAATAAAGAATAAAAACATAG
Organism: Muscardinus avellanarius; assembly: GCF_963383645.1. Lineage (NCBI taxonomy): Eukaryota > Metazoa > Chordata > Mammalia > Rodentia > Gliridae > Muscardinus > Muscardinus avellanarius. The sequence continues at coordinate 65,779,770 of NC_137795.1, forward strand.
GGCTGGGGGTATAGCTTGGAGGTAGAATACCCCTGGGTTCCATCCCCAGTACCACAAAAAATAACATTTATATCTTATCTTCTTAAGATAACAAATAGTTGTTTTCTTCCACAAATACTTTATTAAGTGTTTGCACAGGAAAATTTTCAGCTTGATAAAGTTAATTTTAATGACCTTAAGCATATTTGTATTTTTCATTTTGTTTTTAACTAGGTTGTAAACCATGATAGAAAGCGTGTAGGGCAGGGTCTTTATATAATAGACCCTAACTAAAAGCCACTATGTCAAGAGTGCTCACTGTTTCTAGGAGAATGCACTCCTCCTTTAAGCAGGGAGGAGTGCATTCTCAATCAATCTAGAAAATCTAGATTGAGGCATTCAAGTAAAGATTTTTATGTTCAGCAAGACTAAATTGATAATATGCTATCATTTTCACCTACAAAAGTGAGTTTCATATGGTTCAAGCTTCCCTTGTTGAAGGGAGGGGGGGGTAACTTGGATAATAACCAGAAGAGTTGGTATTGGGAATTATTCCAAAATTTGTAACTTAATTTTAGTCAAATTTAGGGTAGTTCTAAAGATTACTAAAAACTCAAGAAAAGCACCTTTAAAAATGAATGTTTTGTCTTTTAGCAAAATTCTTTCTCGTGTCTTGTATGAAGTGTCTTTAAAAGAAAAATCAATAAGGCTATTTTTCAATAATTGAGACTGTAAGTTTTTGTATGGTTGTTTTGTTTTGTTCAGTACTGGGGATTAAACCTAGGGATATTCTACCTCTGAACTATACCTCCAGCCCTATTTTTTATTCTTTGTTTTGAAAAAGGGTCTCACTATGTAGCTGAGGCTGGCCACGAACCTGTGATCCTCCTGTTCCAGCTTTCCAAGTACTGGGATTATAAGCATGTGCCATGGACATCCAGCTTTTATTCCCTTTTTTATGTACTCCATGTCTTATAGCTTAGTAAGTCTTGTCAGCATCCTCTTCAAAATATATCCATAATTCAGCTACTTTTCATCACCTCAAGTGTGGTTCTTCTGTTCCACAGCACTGTCAACTGCTAGATTCATGTCCATAGTCAGACGTTCTTCTCACTCGTCTATTTTTTAATTGCCCATCTCCCTCCCCTAGTTTGTGTGTTTCTGTTGAGGAATTTTTCTGTTGTATGCAAATGACACGGCAGTTGAGGAAATACTTTTCCTTAAGGGATGTGGACAAAAGGTGATAGATGGCTTCTATTTGGCTTTTAGGATGTTGATTTTCAAAGTGTCCTAAAAAAAATTAACCCACTTACGTGGCCAAGTCTGCAGCAAGGGGTCCCAGCCAGAGTTAAGCACCAAGCAGACAGAACTCTACTGTGTTTCTACTACTCCCTGTTTTCTCACTTTATACCAGGCCAAATGCCAGTTGCCATTTGTCATTGCGCTTACACCATTATTTTTCTTATAGTAGTGAATTATTGCTTTGGACCAAAGTATCTTATTGAAAGTAGGGAAATGAAAAGGTAAACCAAGAGAGCCATGTATTTAAAATAAGAAAGATTGTATTTGGCCAGGTCTAGTGGCACACACGTCTAATCCCAGTAATTGGGAGGCTGAGACAGGATTGCAGGTTCAAAACTAGCCTGAGCAATGTAGCCAGACTCTCAGCAACTTAATGAGACTCTGTTTCCAAAGAAAAAAATAAAATAATCCAGGCGTGGTGGCACACACTTGTAATCCTAATACTGGGGAGGCTGAGACAAGAGGATTGCAGTTCAGAGCTTGCCTCAGCTACTTAAGCCTCTGCAACTTAATAAGACCCTGTTTCAAAATTAAGAATAAAAAATAGGGTTGGGGCATATCTTGGAGATAGATTGCCCCTGGGTTCAACCCCCAGTTCCACAAAATAAATAGATAAATGCTAAATAAATAAATAGGGCTAAGGAAGTAGCTGAGAGGCAGAACATCTGAGTTCAATCTCCAGTATTAAAAAAAGAAAAAAGATGTGTGAGTAAGTAAAAGATACCCCATGTTCAACAGGATAAACATGATTGTCATGAGAATACTACTGTCAGGCTTAGTGGCACACACCTATAATCTAGTACTTGGGAGGCTGGGATAAAAGAATCACAGGTTTGAGGTAAGCCTCAGCACCCTTAGCAATTTAGTGAGACCCTGTTTCAAAACTAAGAAAGGTCTGATGGTGTAGCTCAGAGGTAGAATGCCTCTAGGTTAACATTCCTAGTACCAGACACACACACACACACACACACACACACACACACACACACACACACACAATTTGGCCACCGGGTAAATTCGATGCATACCAAGTGTGTGTGTGTGTGTGTGTGTGTGTGTGTGTGTGTGTGTGTGTGTGTGTGTGAGAGAGGGGAGGGGATGAAACCAAGGCCAAAATTCAGATATATAATAAATGGAAAAAAATCACATCAAAATATTTTATACATTGTGACTTTTAAAAGCATATCCATTGGCTGTAGCAGAAATTACATGCCAAAAGGAAATAAGCTTTTAAAACTAGAAGGCTAACTGGAAACACTTGTGTACCTTAACATATTGTATTATGCCTGAGACTTTATAGAAAAAAAAAACATTTAGTGAAAATTATACTTTGTGGCATTTTCTATTATCATTGATGAGAATTCAGATAATACCAGGTAGTTGTGTTTGTTTTCAGTGAGAATTCTAATGTAACCAGGTGGCTCAAAAATATACCAACACCAGGTTCATTATAAAGATGTCTTAATAGATTGTAAAAATAAAAAGATAATATAAAATAAAAAGATAATATAAAATAAAAGATAAGATAAAATAAAAATAAATATAAAGCTTTATTTGGCTATATTAATAGTTAATTCAGAATATGATAATAAAGTGCTACTGTGATGATTCATAGACTTATAAAGTGAAATTTAAGTTAGTAATGTTTTTGCAATTATATGGAGCTTATCTCCATTATCTCATAAGAATTTATAACTATAAAACTTTAAAATAATCATAGGTATTACATACTAGATGTATTCCATGGCTTGTATTATACAGAAATCAATATTTTGCTTATGAATTGAATGCACCACAGAAGTCTGCTCTTTTTGTGTGTGTGAGTCTGGAGATGGAACCCAGAGGCATTTGACCTTCAAGATACACCCCCTGCCCAATTTTTTTACTCTTTATTTTGAAACAGGGTCTCACTGAGTTGTGGAGTGCCTCACTAAGTAGCTGAGGCTGTCCGTGAACCACGATCCTCCTGTCTCAGCCTCCCAAATGCTGGGATTACAAGCATGTGCCACCACTCCCGGCTTAGAAGTTTGCTCTTTAACAGAAGGATAGATAGCATTGTCCTTTTAAAAAAATTTTTTTTGGAACTAATAAAGACCCATCTTAACCACTTGTATGATTATGTCTCGGCAAAGATATACAAAAACTATTACATAAATATATTAGTTTACTGGAAGGTTTTCTTGTGTCTTTTTTCATCACCTTCTGGAACTCCCAAAATTTGAACATTTGTATACTGGTATCTCAACTTTCACAGGCTGTCTTCTTCCATTTTTTGTTTGAATTTTCTCTTTATCTCCCTCCTCCCCACCTTCCGTCTCGGATTAGGATATTCCCAAAGACCTATCTTTAAGTTTTGATATTCTTTTCTTCTGCTTGATTTAGTCTATTGTTGGGGCTTTCGGCTCTTTTTTTTTTTTAAATTTGTCTTACTGCATTCTTTTGGTGGTACTGGGGTTCCTGGAAGCCCTTCTACCTCTGGGCTACACTCCTAGACCTTTTTTTTTTTTTTTTTGAAACAGGGTCTCTTAAGCCAGCATAGCTGGCTCCGAACCAGCGTGATCCTCCTGTCTCCACCTCCCAAGCACGGGGATTACAAGCGTGTACCACCACGCCCGACAGGATTGCAGTTCTTTTTTTGTCTTTTAGGTGGTACTGGGGTTTCTGGAAACCCTTCTACCTCCGGGCTATACTCCCAGACCTATTTTTTATATTTTTATTTGGAAACAGGGTCTCTTAATTTTTAGCTTTCTTCACCTTATTTTCTCTCTATCCCCAATAAGCATGTATATTTTTTTTATAACTAGGTCAGTATTTGTTTTGTTTCATCTGACAAGCCACTGTGTTGAAGGGATATACACTCCTTTGTGAGACTAGATTAGCAAATGATATTTGGAGTAGCAAGAGATGTGTTTTCTTAAGGGGGGGTAATTCAGGAGAAAATAGTTATTTCTGGTGTGGAAAGCAAACAGAAACTAAACTAGAACAAATAACTCGCCACTTCTTTCCTGGCCTCCTTCACATCCTCCCTACCTCGGGGCACTGTCATTTGGAGGGAAGAGGTGATAGACAAACATTTAGTAGAAGATTGAGAAGTCCAGAACTTCCAAACCACATGGCAAATGCAAGAGAATCGTAGAAGCCCTTAGAGACCACCACACTTAACGAGGTGACAGCATGGAATAAAGAAAGAACATAAAGGGAAGGGCAGGACTTACGCAATTGGATATTTAAGCACACTATCAAGTTACAGGTATATCAGCGTGGAATGGATGCAAGTATATGTTGGTTAATAGACTAGGAAGCATAGAAATTGATTTTATTATCAAAGATTAAAATAATGATTTTATTTTACATTACTGAGGTAAGATAGAAATACTCTTTAAATGGTGCCAGGGCAATTACTTAATTGCGAGGATGAGAGGAGTAAATTCCCATTCTTATTCTATATACCAAAAGAAATGCCAAGTGACTAATGGGTTTGAGGACATGTAAAAGAAGTAGAAAGTTTGAGTATCTCCTCTCTACTTCAGAAATGACCCATTAAGAATAAATTAAAAGGTAAAACCAGAATTGCTACATTCCATTACATGAAAATTTAAAACTTAAGTATGCCAAAAGACATAAATTAAAAAAACAGAACCTGGAAAATTTTAGAATATGAATATTTGACAAAATTTAATATCCTGAGTATATAGAGAGCTTTTATAGTTTAGAAATACCAAGGTGTTTTTCAAATTTCAGTTCCTAATTCTATACAAAAGGTCACTTCATTCAGATACTCCTATGTATATTACTTAAATAACTTGGAAGAACATCAGGAAACCAGAGGGCCAACTCTAGGCTTTCTAAGGATAATTTTCGGGAACTGGGGAAAGGGGTCAAGTTTTCTTAATGGCCACTATGTTTAGTTACGCCTTCCTGAACATTTTCCAGACTAAAATTAAGACAGGGTATTGAGCAGAAATTTAGAAGCTAAATAGTCCATCTGTCTGTAAGAGCACAGCTTCTTTTTCTTCCCCCTAAAGAGAATTTTTGCCAAACTATAGGATAGTAAGCTCTTAAATTTTCCCAAAAGATGTCATTCCTTCCCCAGCTCCACGTCCCCTTAATACCACTTTTTCCCCAGAACTATACGAGAGTTGGCCTCCAAGTATAGGATATCCCGTATTGATCACCCCGACTAGCTAATACATATCATCTATGGTTTAGCTGTGGCACTTTAGAATGGAATATTAAAGATTTGCCTTTATCACTTTTACATACTCTTTAAAATATATCCCAGAATGAAGTCAGCCAAACACCTAGCACAGAATCCTGGACAATAACTCCCCAACTGACCTCTAGAATTTCTCTTGAATTTGAAGCCATTGGTCAGCATTACAAGACACTCTACAGAACAGTTCTATGAAATTCATCATTGTGTCAACTGTAAAAATGTTGATTACATCACACAATGAGCTCTTTCTGTGGACTTTCAATCATTGCATTCTGGCCATATTGGAGTTATTTGTGCTTCTTTTAAACAGTTCATTTGCTACTATCTTATGGACACTGTGACTTGGCTTTTTACTTTCACTGATAGAAAGTAGAGATAAATTTGTGCTCTGTCCCAGAGAACAGGACACTGTGGTATTCATTATTTGTATTAGCCTCATTCTTAGCTGCTTTTTCCTTCTCATTTGCTTCAGATGATGTTATCTGGCTATATTTTGCCTTACCCTATAAGCTGCCTTATATCCATTTTTTGAAATGAAGCAGTTTAGGGGTCTTAAGTGTTTCTTGAGACTACAACAGCTAAGATGAGCCATGGAGTCAGTATACAAATAGTACTAATTTCACCTTAGTGCCTGTGCTTAGACACTAAGTGACATATCTCTCCATTATTGTTCCTGTGTGGCTCATAAAATGTCCCTACAGCAAATGTTCATGGTTCTCTGCAATTCTCTTCATAAAAATAAGGCTGTTCATTTCATGTATTTCCTCCTCCTCAGCCAATATTATTTTCCTTTTTAAGATTACCCAAAATTCTAGTAATATCTATGCCTATTTCTACCAATTTCTTCCTGAACAGCCATTCTATCCCCCCTCCCCCTTTTTGCGGTACCAGGGATGGAACCCAGGGGCATTGTACCTCCAAGTTACACCCCCAGCCCTATTTTTTTTGTCTTTTGTATTTTGTACTTTTTCATGTTTTGCAGTTACTGTGAATGGAACCCAGGGACATTCTACCTCCAAGCTATACCCTCAGACCTATTTTTTATTCTTTATTTTGAAACAGGGTCTCAGTAGGTTGCAAAGGGCCTCACTAGCCGAGGCTGTCTGCAAACTTGGGTCTTCCCTCTGTCTTAGCCTCTCAAATGCAGGGATTACAAGCGTGCACCACCACACCTGGCAAGTCGGGTTTTTTTTTTTTTTTTTTTTTTAAACAGGGTCTCACTAAGTAGCGAATGGCCTCGCTAAATAGCTGAGACTGTCCACCAACCATGATCCTCCGGCCTCCACTTCCTGAATGCTGGGATTACAGGCATATGCCACCATGCCCGGCCCTCTATTTCCTGTTTTGAGGTTGTTACCCTGAGGACCCAGCCAAAGCCTCAAGATGGTGGTGCATACTTGCTCAAGTGTCCTCTGTGGACACTTGCCTCTTATGGCCCCATCTTTGTGAGCGAGATGCTCTTCTCCCCACTGGAATTTTGTCTCAGCTGTCTCCTTTTTACTGTATGCCAGAAGATGCTAAAGAATTTAGGAAAATTCCTGTGTTTTGTGGTTCAGCTTACCTGACCCTTAAGAAAAATATGACACTGTAACCACCTGCTATGATAGTGCAGGGAGGGAGTAAGGTGTTCCCCTGGCTTAAACTCTACCCTGCATAGACACCTTGGGAGAAATAGCAGTATAAACTGCAGGGGACTCAAATCAACAAATTCCATTTATGATCTATGAGAAAATAAGAGTACTGAGGAGGATTGTGGAAGTCGGAGGAGGTGTTGAGTGGACCACTCAAGATGAGAGGTCATGCTATTTCTTTCCTTACAACTCTTTCCCAAATAGCCTAAAAAGAGACAAAGAGGCCCCTTCCAAGCAAAGGTCAGAAAAGACCTTCCTGTGGAGATAATATTTAAGTGCAGGGAAATTCATATAGAGGTAAGGAATTCTTTGAGGGTAAACAAAATCCTGCTACAATGAGGCATCGTTTTTTCTGAAAACTTCAAAATGCTTTATCACACTGGCAAGGATTACCTTGCCAGTAGAAACACCTTTACCAGATCACCTCCAGTAGAAACAGCAACTAATCCCGTAGGCTACATTTTCCTTAGTATGAGCTCCCTGTTGCCAGTCAAGCCTGAGTGAGCGGGCCCCACCCTCATTTTGCCATGGCCACTCCAGGGCCCAACAATGTCAGGTTAGATCCCCAGAAGCTCACAGAATTAGATGTGCAATAGATCTGCCAGGGGAAATATTTGTGAAAGAAAAATGGAGAAAGGCACCAGGGGTCATCAGAGAAAGTCATGAGACCCCAAAGCAGATCTAGCATTGTACTCAGATGTTGAGGTATGTCTGACACCAGGAGGAGAGTTAGGTAAGAAGAACTTTGCACCGCAGTACAGCTTCAAGAAAGTCTTGAACTAAGAACTAAAATCACGTATCTGAAGTGTGAAGCATTGAGCAGTGATGGGTGGGGTCTTGCACCTGTGCCACACTCAATCCTGGGATCAGAAGCCCAACAGAGCCAGAACTTCTCTCAAACACTGAGGCCCATCCTGAGGTCCACCAGTTGGAGACAATAGGTCTACTAGCTTCCTCCCAGTGGATTTTTGCAAGAGAGGTCTGAGAAGTTCATTTCTATGGCAACCATAAAGAATAATGAGGGGAATATCTGTAGTTAATAATACTAACCCCCAAATTTACAATTGTATTCATGTGCTACATTAAAAAAACTGGGTGTATGGTCATATATTTGAGTATATATGTATGAAAATTTATAATACAGTGAACATAGAATTTTTAATAAGCAAGAAAATGAGAGAAATAAACATAATTTAATTTTTATCTAATCTCTGATACAGAATAGCGTAAGCATATAAACAAAAAGAAAGCAAATGCATACAATTAAAATACTATTTTCTAAAAAAGTAATTTTTCTTTTAGTCAAAAGAAATACCATAAACAAAATTAAGGGGAAAATTGAAAAAAATATTCAAAAACCGAATAGACCTACTTTTAATATCCTTACATAAAGGACTCTCAAAACTTTTTCAAACAAGGTTTTCCCCAAACTTATGGCTGGCTTATAGTTTATGATTCTGTGTAGCACATCACTTCATTTGGTTACTTTGGTCTCCATTACATAAACAGTTTAACTTGGAAGGTACATCAGGAAGCAACACTGCCCAAAGCCAGTCACTCTATGGAAGCTTTCTTTTTTCTTTCTTTTTTTTTTTTTTAAATGTGCTGTAGTGGGCTTTTGGTTCAACCTTCCTGAAACATTTTACAGAATAAAGTGATTAAGTCTGTGTTATATGGAGCAGAAACTTGGGCCCTTAATGTCCCATGTGTGTATGATTAAGATCAAATTCAAAGTTTTTTCCTGGAAATCTTGGCCAGGTCTTAACTATCCCCTCGCGTCATCATGGCGTGGCAGTATCCTTACTCTTCTAGTTGGGATCCCAATATGCAGAGAAAATCTTTCTCCTAACCCTACATCCCCTATCAGTTAATGCTTAAGTGTACACTCTCAGTCAACCAACCAAACACAATAGCTGTGTGCCAGATGTTTACCAAAGCGCTTTTATACAATCATATTTATTCTGATAATTGTAATTTTTAGTCTATCTACTTTCATTTTAGTTCATGATTTTATTGCTGTTTAATGCTATGATCTATTGTTCTTATTTTAATATTTTTGTTTTTATTTCTTTTATATAACTTTGAGCCTTCCAGACTCTGCTTTTACCATACAGTGGTTATCTTTAATTCTTTTCTCCACATTCGTTCTAATCTCATCCAACAGAGAGCATATATAAGGAACAGATATGTCATGGGAATAAAAATTAGACTTGCAGGGAACCCATCATTTCCCGTATGAAGCATGTGTGCACCTCATCTTTGGCAAGGTGCTAGCCTTGAAAATACCCATAGAGTTATAAGGGGAGACCAGAAAGAAGACACCAGGGGATTGACAAGCCTCTCTCTCTTAGCATTCTGTTCATCTTTAAAATACCAGGAGAGCTATGTGGAGATAGCAGAAATAGGAATGGACACTGGTGCCAGCCCCTGCCCTCAAGCTTCTTTTTCAAGGACAAGGTCCTTCATTATTTCTTTCTCATATCATTATTTTTTAATAAGGAATATATTTAGATGGTTCAGAAGTCAAAATTAGAAAAGGAAAACAGTGAAAATCTTTATTTCCCCTTCACAGTTTCTCCTCTACCCATCTTGGGACTATTTCTCCCAACGCCACATTGTCACACCTACCAGCTTCTTATGTATTCTGACAGTTCTTTTATACACTACGAGGAAATAACTATATATTCCTGTTACTCCTCTCTTTAGCATAAACTGTGCCAGATTTCCACACTTTCTCACTTAGCAATATTCCTGGGAATCTTTCCCTATTGATGCATAACTTCCCCATTGTTTGTTCCCATTGCATGGTGTTATATAGTATGGGTGTTATATCATCAATCTAGCATTCCGTTTTTGATGGTGTTAGTTCTAGCAAATTACTGTTAAAAGTAATACAGCACTGAATATAGCCTTATTTATTTATTTATAATTTTCCACTTATATGAGTATATATGTAATAGAAGTTACCATGGCTCATATCACTGGTTCATACATTTAAAATTTTAATATTACAGCTAAGGCCAGGCGTGGTGGTGCACGCTTGTAATCTCTGCGCTTGGGAGGCAGAGACAGGAGGATCGCGCAGGTTCGAAGCCAGCCTCGCGCGCTGGCTTAAGAGACCCTGTTTCCAAATAAAAATGTAAAAATAGGTCTGGGAGTGTAGCCCGGAGGTAGAAGGGCTTCCAGGAACCCCAGTACCACCAATATATATGTATGTATGTATGTATGTATGTATGTGTGTGTGTGTATGTATATATATATATATATATATATATATATATATTACAGCTAGATTGCCCTCCCTAGGGGCCCTAGGAACTTACACTCCCATCAGCACTGCCTCAGTGCTGTCTCCCCCAACACAATAGCTTCTCCCCAAAGGACTAATAAAAAATATTTTTTGAAGCCACTGAGTTTTGGCGTGGTTTGTTACACATCAGAACTGTAGCAGTAGATAATCGACACATCAAGCAGTATGCTATTGAGATAGCACAATCTGTTTGAAAGACACATTCCCCCATCTCTTTTTTTATTTTTAGGTCCTTGGAATTTCTCACAAAATAGACTTCATAGGCTTGTGAGTCATTCTGATACAGTTGGTGGATATGATGGATTTGATTTCTTGTAGGAAAGACAACTATGGTTGTCACCTATCAAGATGTGACTCCAGTGTACACTGTTATATCTCACTAGGAATTGCATGGACAATCAATAAGGAATTCTTCTATTTCAGTGATCCTACCTTGCTTGCCTTGGGTGTTTATGGTCTCAATTCAGATACCTGGATACAAAAAGGAAGCAATTTTAATTATTAATTTAGGCTTTTCGATAGTTTTCAGAAACGAGAGATGGACAGAGATACATTAGGTCATAGCTCTGTTTACCTTTGAAATGTGTTTGCTCCTCTTCAGGTTTGTCTAAGATAACCCTATGTTACACATTCACCTGAAACAAGACCCCTGGACTTCATTATCTTCACCCATAGCAGAACCTTTGAACACTCTGCACGGACGCGGACATTACCAGGCATTAGTACACATGGCCAGTTAATTAATGTTTTACTCTCTGCTGTGGCCCATTAAGATGTGTTTCAGAGGATAGCCACAAAATTATATACACAAAAATTTGACAGATGGCATCGAAAACTCCTGACATGGCACGTCTGCCCTGCTCGCCGCTCTAATAACAGTTGTCCTTTGTAACTAGAGAAAGTCCTCAAAATGCAACTCTCAACTTTATCCTTGATAGTTATTCTATCCTCAACCTTCACAAACTCAGAAAATAAATTTAAAAAATATGCTGAAGACCTAAGGCCATAATTCTGGAGTCATCTTGATTCCTTCTTTCCCTACATTTCTTCTATCCAGTCCATTAGCAAATTCTATCAATTCTCTGAAATGTCTCTCAGACACAAACCCTAGTATTCATTTCTTCTTAACCATACTAAGCAAGAACAGTTGCTCTTCTTTCTGCATTCCATTAACTTCTCCTTTCCTCCCTTTTCCTCCTTTTTCTTTGCATTTCGGTCATAGTGACACTTTAAAGAATTTTCATTTGGGGATAATTTCAGATACAAAAAGTTTTAAATATAATGCAAGCATTCCCATATTCTCAGATTTATCAAAGGTTAATATCTTGCCTTGTTATCTCTGTTTATAAACCCATTCATCTCTTTGTCTTCATAATATATTTTCTGAAATAGCTGAAAGTCGCAGATATGCGTCCCTTTACCTCTAAATCCTCTTTGTGTTAAGCCTTACAAATAAAGACATTCTATTATATGATTTCTGTTTAGTCATCAGAACCAAGAATTTAACCTACAGACCTTATTCAGATTTTACAAATTGCCCCCAAAGGTACCATTCCTGAATTTAATTCAAGATCACACACTGCATTTGTTTAATGTCTCTTTAGTCTCCTTTAATCTGGAGTTCCTCAGTCTTAATCTCCAGGACTTTGATAGTTTTGAAGTACGAATGGTTCTTTCATAGAATGTCCTGAAGTTTGGTACTATCAGATTTATTCTTGTTTAGATTTAGGATAGCCATTTTTGGCACAACCACCACAGAAATGGTGGTGTTGTATTAATTTCAATGCATTATAATCAGGAGGCACCTCATGGTAATTTGTACCATCATTGGTCATATTAACTTTGAAAACATCATTAAAATAGTGTTTTCAATTTTTTTGATAAATTTACTATGTTCCCCCTTTGTAATTGCTATGGGTCAAATTGTGTCCACCCCAAAGATACCAAGGCAGGTTCTCCCACGGATATTTGCACACCTGTGTTCACTGCAGCACTATTCACAAGAGCCCAGCGGGGAAAGCAGACCAAATGTCCACAGACAGATGAATGGATGAAGAAAATATGAGAAATGTATACAATGGAGTATTATGTAATCTCAAATCCTGCCACATGCTCAAAGATATTATGCTAAATAAAATAAGACAGTCATAAAAGGCTAATACTGGATGATCCCGCTCATATGAAAATTCTAACTTGGTAAAGGAGAAAGGTGGTTACCAGGTGGGGGGTAATTGACATTCAATAGCCCTGAAGTTTCTGTTTTTCAAGCTGAAAAAGTTCTACTGTTGCACAACAATGTGAATGTGCTTAAAACACTACTGACGTGTGCTGTAACTACTGAACTGTGTATTTTAGTACAGGTAAGACAGTAAATGTATTGTGTTGAAGAAGAGCAGAATGTTATGGAAAAAAAAAAAACCCTCATCCTAAGTGGTAATCAAAGAAATACTGATCAGATCCACTATGTTATTAATTTTGTCATTTTTGCCAACCCAGCTTTGCATACATTATGGTATACAATATTATTATCTTTTTCAATGCATTTGGCAATAGACTGAGTAACTGTGAAAAAAAGATGACGTTCGAATGTCCAGTACTCCAAAATGTAAACTTACTTGGAAATGAGATTATTGTAGATATAATTAGTTAAAATGAGGTCATACTGGAGCAGGGTCAACTCTTAATCCAGTTTGACTAGTGGTATGATAAGAAGAGAAGAAAAACAAAGAGACATAGATGTACAAGGGGGGAATGTTTTGTTTTGAGAGAGAGATCAAAGTGGTGCAGCTGCCAGACCACCAGCTAGGAAGAGGCAGGGAAGGATTCTCTCAGGTTTCAGAGGGAACAAGACCCCGCAGACGCCTCCATTTCAGACTTCTAGCTTGCAGAATAGTGAGACAATCTATTTCTGTTCCTTTAAGCTATCCAGTTTGTGATACTTTGGGATAGCTGCTCTATGAAATTAATGGAGAGATTATATATATATATATATATATATATATATATATATTTTTTTTTTTTTTTTTTTTTTTTCCTGGTGGTACTGGGGTTTTCCTGGAAACCCTTCTGCCTCAAGGCTACACTCCCAGACCTATTTTATATTTTTTATTTGGAAACAGGGTCTCCTAAGCCAGCAAGGCTGGCTTTGAACCTGTGTGATCCTCCTGTCTCCGCCTCCCAAGCACGGGGATTACAAGCGTGCGCCACCACACCTGGCTAATGGGAGATATTTTGAGACTATGTGACTAACCTATTTTCCCCAGTGTATAATCTTACTACTAAGATTGAGGACTTATCTATCCATCTATACATCTATTGATGCTCTACCTCTGTCCCCTGAGAGGGCTTAGAAACAATAATATCCCACAGCATCTAGCACTTGAGTCTTGGTTTCTAGGAGCCAGGACTCTTCAAAGAGGTGGGTAATTTCAGAGCTGGAATAAGCAAGTACTAGATGAATCCAAAATAATGACATGTGTCAGAGAAGAATATGCTTCAAAAAATAATGGAGATTTATCAAAAGAATTCAAGAACCAGAGAAAAGGGATTTATGGTGCCCAAATATAGAATGATTTGATTAATGAAATAAATATAATAATGTATTGTGAACTATAGATGAGTCCTAGAAAATATATTAAGGTACAAATGCACATGTGTGTGCGTGCGCACACACCCGCACCTTCCATGGGCTTATTAAAAACTGTGGGGTTGCCGGGCGTGGTGGCGCACGCTTGTAATCCCCACGCTTGGGAGGCTGAAACAGGAGGATCGCGCAGGTTCGGTTTGAAGCCAGCCATGCTGGCTTAAGAGACCCCTGTTTCTAAATAAAACCTATAAAATAGACAGGCTTCCAGGAACCCCAGTACCACCAAAAAAAAAGGGTGGGGTTCACAATGGTTACCTCCGATCCCAGGCCAACACGACAGCATCCATCTCAGCATTGCCCCTTTTCTTATCTGTGATCCCTTCACAAAAGGTAAGAAATGGAACTCACACTGTACAAAATCTTGACTTGGTTATACAAGCCTATAAGAAAAGCTTGCAGAGGTCATACCACTATTTTAAACAAACCCACTATAGTGTATGTCTTACCGTTCTTTTTATTTTTGCCATGAGAGTCAGAATACTGTCCTCCATCTGTGTAGCTTAGTTCTAACTCCAGTAATCGAGTGTGGTTAAGTTATTCATTTTAAATACGTTGGATTTCTTTGTGGGGTTTATTTTTTTTTATTGTGGATGTTCACATCCCTGGGACATTTATTTGCTTATTTTATTCATCTATTTTGAGTTTGTGAAACATTGATATGATTTTAAATATAAGTATAAAAATAGACTCAAAGAGGTGTCACTCCTCACCTTCCATCCTTTCTACATCTTTTCCACCAAACCTTCCATAGGCAACCAACAAGTCTGGTTTACCTTGCATGTATTTCTTTTTGTGCAGATAAATAGTCATAAATATTTTCTCTTGTCTCCATTGTGTGTGTGTGTGTGTGTGTGTGTGTGTGTGTGTGTGTGTGTGTGTGTGGTTTTGAGGCACAGAATACTATAGAAACCTTGTGTACCTTACAGTTTTCACTTGACAATGTATCTTGGAAATCATAAAGCAATTAATAGAAAGTGTTCATTCCTTTTTACTTTGTTGTATGGACATACCATGGCTTATTCAACCACTTTCCTAGGCCTCAGCCTTTAGATTATTTCTCATTTTTAAAATACAGTTGCTGCAGAGAACTACGCTATGCAAAGCTACTTTCATTTTTTCTGGAGATATCTTTAAAGGGTGTTGTTACAAGTGAGATTTCTGGACAAAGACATAAATGCATATGTAGTTTTCTCGGATATTACCAAGTTCTCCAAAGTTGTACATCAGTTTGCTTTTCCACTACCAATATCTGAAAATATTTACTTCCCAATAGCTTCAATGATGTGTTTTTTTTTTCATTTCTGCGAGTTGAAAAGTGGGAAATAGCATCTGAGCTCAACTTAATTTGCACTTCCCTAATTATGAGTGGATATGAACATCTTTTCATGTGCTTGACCACTTATATGGCCTTTGACAATTGCTGGTGCCTTTTGTCCATCTTCTATAATCAACTATCACCATGAGTACATCCATTTCTGAATACTGAGTCCTTCCAGTGAATCACTGGACCTGGGGGTGGTGTTGGACCTCTTGGGGGTGTTTTCATCTGTTTTTTTCCTGCTTACTTAAGAACGCTTTTCTGTGTCTTATTTCTATCTCTATATTATTTATTTATAATTTACGTTTTATTTATTTATTTATGCTTTGCAGCACTGGGGATGGAACCCAGGGGCATTCTAACTCCAAGTGACACCCCTAGCCCTATTTTTTATTCTTTATTTTGAAACAGGGTCTCACTGAGTTGCAGAGGGCCTCACTAAGTAGTTGAGGCTGTCCACGAACCATGATCTTCCCAAATGCAGGTATTACAAGTGTGCACCACCATGCCCAGTTTTATGTTTTTTATTTAGTGGGATATTGTTCTTACTTCTTCAGATATGGCTTCCTTTAGTTCTTTCGATATATTTTCAACAACTGAATTAAAGTCTTTGCCTAATAGACCACTTTCTGTGCTTCCGAGACCTTTATTTTCTATGTATGAGACATACTTTATTTCTTTTGTGTATGTGTAAACTGTGTGTGTGTGTGTGTGTGTGTGTGTGTGTGTGTGTGTGTGTGTGGTACTGAGGTTCCTGGAAACCCTTCTACCTCTGGACTACACTCCCAGACCTATTTTTTTTTTTTTTTGAAACAGGTTTCAAGCCAGCACAGCTGGCTTCAAACCTGCAAGATCCTCCTGTCTCTGCCTCCCAAGCGTAGGGATTACAAGCATGCACCACCATGCCCAGATAAACTGGGTATTTTTAAATAATATGAGGCTCATATCTGTAATCCCAGTACTTGGGAGACTAAAACAGAGGATTGCAGCTTTGGGGCCAGCCTTAACAATGTAGGGAAAGCCTCAGCGACGTAGTGAGACCCCGTTTCAAGATAAAAAATAAAATGGGCTGAGATGTATTTCAGAAGTAGAATGTCCCTGGGTTCAATCCCCAACACCAAATAAATAAAATTATATGTACAATTATAAAATTATTAATATGTATATAATAACCATATATTAGCAATCATATCACACACACACACACACACAAACACACACACACAATATGCTACCCTGGAACTCAGTTTCTCCTCCTCACCCTGCTGTCTACAGGGCTTTTTGTTTGTTTTTGACTTTTCCAAACTAATCCATTAGTGTCTGTATTCTTTATCTTGCGTGGCCACTAAAATCTTTGTTTAGTTATTTTAGTAGCCAGTTAATAATTGGTTAGATTTCCTTAAATGCTTTTGCCCTGGGGCTCTGTGCGCACGTTGTGGAATCCTTTAAAGACTCGGCCAGGCAGTTGCTCTCTCTGCCTAGCATTTGCCAGTGGATTAAACAGAACCTCAAGGTCATCTGCGGTGAGGGCCTTCTCAGGTCCTCCTGAGCATGCATATGACCGTTCACATGTGTGTGGCCTTATAGATTCCAAGACTGTGTTGGAACTTCAAGTTCTTATGGACATCTCATGCCCCAAGGTTTTCCTGTAAGCTCCTTGGTTAGTGTACTGTTTGTCCCAGCTGCTGTTACCCACCACACCTCTGGCAGCTGGGGAGTTCATATGTTGGCTCCAATAGTTTTTACCAAATGTCCTAGGAAAGAAGATTTTCATATTAAAAAAATTCTGAGTCAGGTCAAATAAAGACAGCCTGCAAGTAGGCCATCCAGGGAACCACCAGATAGGCAAAACAAGAGCCAATCTCTTCAACAGAGGGTTTAGGGGAACCCCAGGTTCCTTCTGTCCCTTTTGGTAGCTCTCCGCCTGCTAATTTTCACCATGGCTTACAGGCTGTTTAGTTTGCAAAGCTATTCTGGAGCCAGAGAGGGGAGGATGGAAATAGGGCAGGTTAAAACGCCTCACACGGCTTGCTGTCCTGGCCCTTTCAATTCTTTTATTGCTGCAGGTCTCTAATTAACTTCCAGAGTTTTGAAACACTTAATTTTGACAATTTATTTATTTGGGGTGGTACTGGGGATCAAATCCAACTGCATTCTACTTCTGAGCTACACCCAGCCCTTTTTATTTTGAAACAGGGTCTCGCTAAGTTGACCGGGCCAGCCTTGAATCAGTGATCCTCTTGTCTCAGCTTCCCAAGTACTGAGATTGCAGGCATTCGCCACGATGCTAATTCTAAATATTTTTGCTAGTTGTCTCATTTATAGAGAGAATTTTCAGGAGCCTTTACCATATTTGTGGACCCAGAGTAATTTTCAAATATAAATGGGATCATGTTACTTTTCTACTCCAAATGCTTTATTTACAATGCTCTTAGAATAAAATCCAAACCCTTTGATCTGAGTATACAAGACTAATAGCATTCTGTTTGCATTTCTAGAATCACACTTAATCCACTTCCTCCTCGCTCAATATGCTCCAACTCCACAGAGCTCCTTCATGCTCCGTTTTTGTTTGTTTGTTTGTTTGTTTGTTTTGTTTTGTTTTGCAGGTCTGGGGATGGAATCAGGGCATTCGACCTCCGAGCTACACCCCCTGCCCTATTTTTTATTCTTTATTTTGAAACCGGGTCTCACTGAGTTGCAGAGGGCCTAAGTAGCTGAGGCTGTCCGCGAACTGCGATCCTCAGGTCTCAGCCTCCTGAATGCTGGGATTATAAGCGTGCGCCACCTGTTCTTAAGATTAAAACTATGGCCGGGCGTGGTGGCGCACGCTTGTAATCCCAGCTCTTGGGAGGCGGAGACAGGAGGATCGCGCTGGTTCGGAGCTAGCCTTGCTGGCTTAAGAGACCCTGTTTCCACATAAAAAGGTAAAAAAAAATAGGCCTGGGAGTGTAGCCCGTGGGAGTGTATCCCGGAGGTAGAAGGGCTTCCAGGAACCCCAGTACCACCAAAAAAAAAAAAAAAAAGACTAAAACTATCACCCAACCCCACAGCCTATAGTACCTGCAGAACCAGCTTCTGACCCTCATCCTCCCTTGCCTTGGCCTAATATTCACCCAAGATTCTAGTACATCAGAAAGCAATCCCTTTCCCTCTCTGTCAGCAGTCTCAGTAAAATGGAATTACATTTCACAGGCTCGACTGCCTGAGAGGTCTTAACTCAACCCAGTTCCCATTAGCCAAACCTAAGCTCTGGCGCCAGATCTCTTGCTGAGGCAAATGGAAGAACGTGAACTGAAAGTATGGCAGGACCGGGCGTGGTGGCGCACGCTTGTAATCCCCGCGCTTGGGAGGCAGAGACAGGAGGATCGCGCAGGTTCAAAGCCAGCCACGTGCACTGGCTTAGGAGACCCTGTTTCCATATAAAAATGTAAAAATAGGTCTGGGAGTGTAGCCCGGAGGTAGAAGGGCTTCCAGGAACCCCAGTACCACCAAAAAAAAAAAGGGGGGGGGAGCTGAGAAAAAAAAAAAGTGGTGCATGCTTGTAATCCCAATTTCGGGAAGCTGAGACAGGAGGATAGTAGTTCGCGGACAGCCTCAGCTAATTACTGAAGCCCTTCACAACTCAGTGAGACTCTGTTTCAAAGAAAAAATCAAAAGACTTTTAAAAGTAGGGCTTGGGGTACAGCTCAGAGGTTGCATGCCCCTTGGTTCAATCCCTAGCATACACACACACAAAAAATAAAGTATCAACATTCCAACAACTGCTGCCTATTTTACTTCTTAAATAGCTTTTGAACCTCCTGCCACTAACCTAGGCAAAGCTACTATTTCTCTAATTGAATTTATACTAGTTTCATGATTTGTCAATCCATTCTCTGCCCACCTACTCCAGTCTTTATACTATTGTCGGATAACTTGTACACAAATGCCAAATATGGCCACATCACCATCTTTCATCCTTACTATCCTTCAGACTTCATTTTTCTGCCTTTAATTCATGTATGGCTTAGTCCTAGCTATCTTTTGGGCCTCGCCTTCCCTTAAACTTTATCAACATGCCTTACCTGGGTCCTACTAACCTCCTTACTCTGGAAACATTGGACTCTTGCTAGACCCTGATATTCATTAGTTTTATTACTTTTTTTTGTTCTCTCTCCCTCCCTCCTTCCTTCATTCCTTTTTGCCCTGTAGATTGAATCCAGGGATATTCAATGTCTGAAATATACCCCCAGCCTTTTCATTTTGAAACAGGGTCTAAGTTGCTGAGGCTGTCCTTGAACCTGTGGCCCTCCCATCTCAGCCTCCCGAGTACTGGGATTACAGGCATGTGCCACCACAGCATGCTTAAGATATATTCCCTCTAATGGATTCAGGTATGTTTTTCTATCTGCTTCAAATGTTTTTTTTTTTTCTCCTCCTCATCTTATGAATTTTTACTCAGCCTTTTGATATTAACACGAAGTTCTTTAGGGAGCTTCTCTAACCTAGCTGCTGGGTTGGGTCCCCCTAGAATAAACTTTCATAGTACCTGTTACTTTTCCTCATAGCAAGTATCACAATTGCAGTTAGACATTCATTTGTATGACTGCAATTGATTAGCATCTGTCTTTCCTACTAGAACATAAACACCAAGAAGGCAGAGACTGTGCCTCGTCTGGGTCACTACTGTATCCTCAGAACATGTCCTGAACATATTAACATATTAGGTATTCAATAAATAAGCAAATGGTAAGGGTGTTAGATGGAACATTTCAAATGCAAATTATATCCCAGGACTGCTTTCTTGAAGGTCTTTATTGATCCATTTAATTGGGTAGAGTCAGGCATGATAGATGATAGCTCAAACCTCAGACTGTGCATCCCAAGGGCCATACATCACCCTTATTTGCTATATCTGTCCTTGGAGGCATTGGCCTTGATGTTACTTCCTATCTAAATGTCTTCCAAGTGTTCTCTTAGCTTCACATTTAGCTCTAACACTTTTACCTAGTGTCCTTTTATTTTTAAATTAGCAGTAGATATATGCATGTGAAATTCCTATACTTCTATTGCTTCAATGTAATTATACACCACAGTGAGATTCAAGTGATACAAACACATCCGTACACCCCTTGGCGTATTTCCCTCTATAGAACCACTTTCCTCCCTCCCTACACATTTAGTGAAATCAAGTATAAACATAACCTTATTTGAACTGTTCCTCTCATCAGTCCTCATTTTTCTCCTCCTCACCTCTCTTCCCAAACCCCTTCCATTATTTTAGTCTTTTCTCTCCTCATTTTACTGAAGTCCCTTTTGCTTCCTTGCTTCCTATTTTTTTCTCTAGCTTCCGCAAATGAGAGAAGACATAAAGAACCTTAACTTTCTGAGACTGGCTGATCTCAAATAGCGTAACACCCTCTAGTTCTACTCATTTTCCTGCAAATGATATCATTTTATTCTTCATGGCTGAATAAAATTCCATTATGTGTATGTGTACCACCTTTTCACTTTCCATTCATCTACTGACGGACACCTAGACTGGTTGAACTGTGAACTGTGCTGCTATAAACATAGGTATGAGTGTGTCACTGTAGCATTCTGACTTCAGTTCTTTGGGAAAGATAGTGAGCAGGGTTTAAAAGCTAGTTCCATTCTTAAGTCTTTTAAGGAAACTGCATATCGATCTCCAAAATGGCTGCACTAATTTACAATCTCATCAATAGTGTATAAACTTCCTATTTCCCCACGACCTCACCAGCATTTATTGTTGTTTGTATATATTCCTGATGATTGCCATTTTAATTGGGATTAAATACTTTAAACTAAATACATGTTTAGGGAGCTTTTCATTTCTGCAGTCGGTACTTCTAAGTACAGACCAACAATTCCTTGTTTCTCAGTGTCCAATAATGCTACTTATGCAGGCTTCAATTCCAAGTAAGAGGTAACGGAGACAGAAATAAACACAGGCATTTGGCAGGCAAAGTCCTTACTAGGGTCAATGTTTTCAAGAATCCGGGTACTTTTCAAATTATGTTATGCGCATGTACAAATATGGAACAATGAATTCCATTGCTATATATAATTATATGTACCAATAAAAATTAAATTAAAATGATCATGGTTCTTTAATGAGCCATGTTATAAACGTGGGACTTGTGGAAAATGCTGCAGCCGCAGGTCCATCCTATGGTGACTGGATCTATACTTTCCCTTAAAGACAGGGTACCATTTATAAGGCTGACTACACTTTTTTTTTTTTTTTTGGTGGTATTGGGGTTCCTGGAAGCCCTTCTTCCTCCGGGCTACACTCCCAGACCTATTTTATATTTTTGAAACAGGGTCTCTTACGCCAGCGCGGCTGGCTTCGAACCTGCGCGATCCTCCTGTCTCCGCCTCCCAAGCGCGGGGATTACAAGCGTGCGCCACCACGCCCGGCTTAAGGCTGACTACACTTTAAAGACAGAAAATTCACAAACTTTTATGAAATATATGGAATATAAATCTGATTTACTTAAATCCCTGAAAATGTAGAAAACCACTACAGTTTGTTGTTTGTTTGCTGTGGTGCTGGAAACTGAACCAAGAGGTATTCTACCCCGGAGCTACTTCCCCAGCACTTTTCACTTTTTTTTGTGTGTGTGTGTGTGGGTCTGGGGATGGAACCCAGAGGCATTTGGCCTCCAAGCTACATCCTCTGCCCTATTTTTTATTCTTTATTTTGAAACAGAGTCTCACTAAGTTGCGGAGGGCCTCACTAAGTAGCCGAGGCTGTCTGCGAACCACGATCCTCCAGTCTCAGCCTCCTGAATGCTGGGATTACAAGCGTGTGCCACCACACACAGCTTATATTTGTTTTGAAACAAGGTGTCACTAATTTACTGAAGGCCCTGCTAAATTGCTAAAGCTGGTCACAAACCTGCACTCCTATCTTAGCCCCACAAGTATAGTATTACAGGCATGTGTCACCATTCCCAGTTATACTACAATTTTTAAGGGCAAAACCATACTGAGGCCAACAGAAAAAAATGTTTTAAATGCACCTTTGGGAGCCAGGCATGGTGGTACACACTTGTAATCCCCGTGCTTGGGAGGCTGAGACAGGAGGATCGCGCAGGTTCGAGGCCAGCCTCAGCTACTTAGTGAGGCTCTCAGCAACTTAGTGAGACCTGATTCCAAATAAAATATAAAATAGGTCTGGGAGTGTAGCCCAGAGGTAGAAAGCCTCTGGGTTTCACCCCCCAGTATCAAAAATAAATAAATAAGTAAATAAATAATAAATAAATTCACCTTTGGGACTCAAACCCATTACACAGTCGTTTTCTTACTACGAGGGTACATAGTTGGGATAGAAATCCTTAGCATGTAGCAGAATCATCACTTTTTTAACTCACAAAGTAAGGATAATTAGGGTAGCAACATTCAAGGGGATATTTTTGGACTCTTCTTCCCATAAAAATATAAAGTTAGAGAAAAAAAATCCCTCTTTCAGGGGGATTTAAAGCTATTTATTATCAATGATTTGTGAGATTCTGGACAATGATTTCACCTCCATTCAATTTCTCAATATGGTCAGTGCAAAAACCAACTCCAGCTGCATTTTCCAATGCCCAGTACAGCTCTTTACTAGAACAGTGAGTGAATTCCTGATTCCTGAACCACAGTTTCTTGGTGGATGGTGCATTAGCTTGTCCCTGTGTACTCAGTAGTTCGTTAACTCTGTGTCAGTCTAAACCTCTGGAGGTGTGTGTGTGTGTGTGTGTGTGTGTGTGTGTGTGTGTGTGTGTGTTACTAGGGATTAAAGCCCAGGACATTCTACCACTGAGAAAGCCCCAGGGCCTTTTATTCTTTGAAACAGGGTCTCACTAGGTTGCCAAGGTTGGCCTCAACCTTGTGATCTTTCTGCCTCAGCCTTGCAAGTTCTGGTATGACAGGCATGCACCACCAGGACCAGCATCTGGAAACATGATGGCCTTTCCTTCCTCCTAGCCTATGACCTTGAAGTAAACATTCACAGCCTCAAGCTGATCACTCCTTGAGAACAGCAAATGGTAAGGCCCTGGTTGTCTCGGAAAGGAATAGGAGTGCCAGAGATAGCTTTAAGAAGTTAAAGAACCAACAGGGGGGCTCCACTACCAATGGCGTGATAGAGTATTCTCCTAAACTGAAAAAAATTGCTGCTCACAATATGAACAGACTCTTTAGATGTTGGAATTCAATTTAGATAGCATTTGTGCGAATCTCTAACACGTTAACAGGTAACACAGAAATCTTCCCAGAGCAAAGTAAGGTTTCCCAACTAGTCTAGTATGCAGTAAAAATTGCCTTGCTAACTTACCTGATCTAAGATGCATGAAATAGTTCAACATGGTGTGCGAAAACTCTGCTAAGCCATGAACAAAAAATTCCTGCAGGGGACCATGTGGAACCAATTCATGTCACTACTGGTAACTGTTCTCTTTCTGTGCGACAGTCCTGGTTGGCTTCTAAGGCCAAATGTCTAATTATGAACTCATGTGAATGCACAACCTGCATGAAATGGATGAACACAAGGGCTCTTCTAACACATTCTAAGAAGTACAGTATAAAACAGCAGAAGCTGGACACTCCGGTGCACGCCTGTTGTCCCAGCATCTCAGGAGGCTGGGGCAGGGTTACAAGTTCCAAGCCAACTTGGGCAACTTGGTGACAAGACCCTGTCTCAAAGTAAACTTTTTTTTTTAATGGGCTAGGAGTATAACTCAGTAATAGAGCACTTGCCTATCGTATGTGAGACGGGGTTCAATACCCAAAACCATAAACAAAACAAAACATGCTTTTCAGTCTGCAGGATTTAAGCATTATTTAAAGGGGTTTCTCACTTGAAGCACAGAAGCAGATGCTTTACACATTCATAGGAAGCACTTAATAAAATCTTGCTGAATAAAGATGAATGCAGGAACCTGTTCTCAGCAACTATTAAATTCCTACTAAGTAAGAGGCAATAAAATACTTTTCTCAAGTAAATTTTACCAAGACATTAGGCTTCATTAATATTTATTTTAAAGATCACTTTTATTGTAACAAATATAAAGTCATCAGTGTCTTACAAATTGTCAAAAATGCTTTAAGTACAAAAAAAAATACATTAGTAAAATGAAAGTTTATGTTGTATTATTTGGTACGTACTTAAGACTGTCGACATGCACACCATATGCCAGAAAAGCTCATGCATTATTTGGAAGAGAAAAGCAGTAAGCTGCAAACTGCTGTGATTGTCTGATTATAAATTCATCGCTTCGGTCAGTTTTCTTTCTTCAGGGATACCATTTACCTGCAACACACAAGGGTGGGTATGACTATGCATCAGGCACAGTACGGGCACTTTCAGGTTTTGAGCAAAACAAATTATGGCAAGGATAATTTTATCTTTTTTATATAATTTAGAAGAATGACACTGTGTTATTTCTCTGCATTTGGTTTTTTTTTTTTAAAGAAAGAAAAATTCTAAATTAGTCTTCCTCTTTGTGGACCAAAGCTATAATATATGGTTTTTCTCAAAAGATATGGCCTGAAAATCCCTCCCACAATCAACAAACAGAAAGAGGTTGACTGCGGGATATATGACTGTACCTTTTAATCGTGGCTTTAAAAAAATGTCATGTGGGTTGGAAGGGCAAAGAAAATGAGAAAACCTGAAGGGACATCAAGCCTAATGGCTTGGGCCTTATCCAAAAGGTAGCACCATTGTCAGCTTTTAACTGCTCTATTATCCCAGCTAGCACTCAAGCCTAGGAACACACCACCAGCAGCTATTTTACTCCTTAAACTTCAGATGAGAATTTAAGAGAAAACAACTATATGAAACAAGCTTCAGAACCTACTCTCCCCTGATAAATTCCATTTGGTAGCTACAAATAAAATCACTTGCTATCCAAGAGACAAACCCTGTGCCTGAAGTACCTTCATAAAAAAACACCACGACACCAGCCTTGTGGTTGGAGGTACTTGGAAGAAGCCAGTTATTATTTCCTGATGATCAGGCACAAATGGAGCTGCCTCATAATGGTGGAGGGGCCAGGGCAGGACAGAAAGACTCAACAGTACTCATGAAACTTTGTAAACTGCACTGAATCCCTGCATCTGCAGTCAGGACTGAATAACTTAGAAACAGAGACACTTACCACCTTTTCACTAAAATGAAGGGAATGGGGATAAGGAATGTCCTGCCCATTTAGCCCCTCTTCAGGAGGTTGACTTCACTTAATCATAAATGTGTCAGAAGTGGACACACAATAATCCTTCATAATTATGCAAGATGCTAAGGTATGCGTGCCCGCTCACTCACATGCTCGCTCACTCTCTCTCCCTCTATCCCTCCCTCCCTCAGCACTTAGGTACTTTTGGGACTATTGATAAAACAAGAATAACAAAACAACCAAGAGGAGACAGTGCACTTTAGTCGATAACATGATCCAAATTGCAGAAAAACATGAGAAAACAAGAAGGTAATGGGCTGGAGTGCTAACTAAAAAGGAGATCAAACCTTTCTTGACTCAAGCAAAACCTTTCTTAGAAAAATAATTTAGAAAATTAAGTTGAACTGCCTAAAATCCCCCTAGGGAATGTCTTGGGCTCTTATCACATTTGCTCAAACATAAATTCTCCTTGTATTTTCAAAAAGCTCCCTATTACTAAACCATAATATACTAACAAGTCTACTTGCTAAAAATCTATCTGAAAACATCATCTATTAATACCATCCCTCATATTGTCTACTCAAGTCTGTCTCTCCTCATGTACAAGGAAGTAAAATAAGGATTTAAAAAATATTTTTCAAAGTTCATTATTTTTCTAGAAATTCTTTTCTTTCTATTCATTCAATGCCTCAAACAATCAAGAATCAGAAGACAGACGTCTTGGGAAAAACAGAACTCCATGAGGTTGGCAAGGAAGGAATTCTATCATTTCTACTGTAAAAATATTAATTCAAATTTTTTCCTCCTAAAATATTACTATGAAATTAGTTATAGGAAGAATTTGAGAATTTTTCCTCTTTAAATGATACCCATTTTAAACAAAGTTTGTTTCCTCATCAATCTCTCAAATGAACTTACAACATAGCACCACCACATCAATATATTGAACAGTGTTGTTGGAACACATTCGCACTTAATTAAAACAAGTAATCAAAATTCTGGGGGAAAAATTCTGATGATCATTTTCTCATAATTAAAATATGATGAAAAACTTCATTATACTTGCCTCAAATCTTTGAAAAGTTGTCAAACGAAAATCTCCTTAAATTCCCGAAAGCAGTAATAGAGAAGATAATTTTGAATGAAAACATCCAATACAGTTCTATATATGTCTGAAGGTTTTGAGAGACTTACTTAATAGCTTCCCTACCACAATGCCACTATTCATACTTAGAATTCCACACCCAACTTACATTTTTAAAACTTCTCTTGCTTTTCCAAAAGAGCTACAAAGGCATTACTGGTTGCCTGGCAATTAGAACTAGGAATCAACCACTAATTAGAAGACAATCATGAATAAGTTATCTACTTGGTGCTGTGATGAATGAAATAATTGGCTGTGGAAAATTTTTAGGGACACTTGAAAGAAATAAACTTAAAGAAAGCAAGTCTTAGGGCAATAGAATGGTGCAGAGAGAATGGTCGGCCATCTTGTTGTCACTGGTCATGTTACAACAGCTTTTTAAAGCAGCTTTAAAACCAGGCCAACCATTTCTCATTTATCCCCCTGAAGCCTCAGTGATTAGTCACAATGGTTTCCTTTTGTAAGAGTCAGTTTCAAGCTGCTCACTTACTGAGACAAATCCTGGATGCATCCAAGCTAAAAATCTTTCATACCAAGGGGAAGAATAGGGAACTCCATGGAAGGAAGGAGGTTTTATTCAGTTTTCCTTAATTAGAGAGGACCTCCATCGATGCTTTTGCTCTAAGATCATTTACCCTGTGTTTATCACTCAGATGCCAATCTAGGCAATAACCTAAGCTATTATTTCAAGGTTCTGAGTCTGATTAAGGAACGATACACCTGTTTTGCCTTACTTAGTGAATCTAAAACTTCATAAATTATATAGTGCTATAATTATCTTATAATCCATCAGCTTCATTCACAAACATCAACTTGGTATTTTTAGAACTCACCTGTAGTCTGCTGTTGGGGAATCTGAGTCTGGTGAGGCAAGTTCCTGGAAATGATCAACATTATTGAGTAAAACAGTGTTTACATGCAAGTAAATAGAGAGCAGACATATCCGAATGAAAAACCACACAGGGAGATAGCACCGCAGGTTGTGTGACCCAGCATTACTCCTCCTCCATCATGAGTTTATGTGCGAGGATGCAGGTCTGAGAAGAATAAATATTAGCAATATATGATAATATTCAAGGAATTTCTTCTACACGCTGAACTCTACCTGACTATAACCCTAAGAGGTAGGCCTTAGTATTTTCCCCATTCTTCAGATGAGGAACTAGCCTCAGAGGTTCAAAGCTACACAGCTAGAAAGTAGCAAGTAAATATGTGAACACAGTGACTCCAGAAACTTTGTTCTTAACCTGTGAACGTGCAGATCTAGAACACACAGGCAAACACACTCGTGCTCTGTCTCCAGACTATACCCTCAACTCTTTTTATTTTTTGTTCTGTAACAGGGTTTCACTAGGTTGCTGAGAGTCTCACTAAGTTGCTGAGGCTGGTCTCGAATGTGCTCTTCTTCTCAGCCTCCCAGGTACTGAGGTTACAGGTGTGCTCCACCATGGCTGCCTTTATAGCAAAAAAAATTTTTTTGAAAGCCTATTACCCCATCTTCATTCACTAGTCCCAAATCTGTGCTCTTTTATCCTCGTGCCAGGGTATGGCCACCCACCCAACTTCAGTAGTCAAGATGCATAGGTCATCCTGGACCCTGCCCTCTCCTTTGGTCCCCACATTCTCTCACTTGGGAACTTAAGACCTTTCTCCTCATTCTCAATGGATCCTGTCCCCTCTGGATTCCATCTCCACTGCTAACTTGTTTGAAACTATCATTTCCCTCTTGGACCCTTATTTCAACATTCACATTCTTGCTTGCTTATAATCCATTTTTTATATTATTGCCTGGATGATCTTCTATGACACAAATTTGATTATGTCATACAAATAATACATGTGTCATTATTTCCTTAGAGCTATCTTCTCAGGCTTCTTACTGTGTGGCCTAGCCAGATGTCAATACTTGTGGCCCCTATGTGGAACACCCCATCTGCTTGAAACAGAACAACTGACCACTGCAGCAGTACCATGTCCTACATCCAAACAGCACCCTCTTGCCTTGCTAACTCAAATCAAAATTTGTTACAACAGACATTTATCACTCCTATGAGTAAAAAATTCCCACTAGGAAAGCTACTAAAAATGTCAATGTACTACTTTCAATCTAAAAATAATATCTCAAGAACCATTTTTTGTATGCCTCCTTACTCTCTAAGCCCCTCTTCCCACTAGGTTATCATTCAGCATTCATCCATACACAGGCCAAGTACCACTGTATTTCTCTGTGCATAACAATCAGTTGCCCCAAAGTGCCTTATTAGTAAGAACCATCCTACTTTGTTTAGTATCTGCAACAGGAAGCATGCAGTACTTACAAAGATTCAAATAATACACATATATTTATCATCAACATGCAGACACATCCAGTTAGTCTCTCTCAGTTTCAATACTACAGCCAGGCATGGTGGAGCACACTTTTAATTCCAATACCTGGGAGGCTGAGACAGGAGGATTGCAAGTTCGAAGCTAGCCTCGACAAGTTAGTGAGGCCCTCTGCGAGGTAGTGAGACCCTGTTTTCAAGTAAGAATTAAAATCAGACTGGGGGTTTGGCTTGGAGGTAGAATGCCTCTGGGTTCAATCCCCAGTGAAACACACACACAAAATTTCAATATTATAATTTGTTTATAAAAATGTATAATTTAAGTTCCATATGGAAGAAATTCTAAGAGTTAGCCCTTGCTACAAAGTAAGGTTTGACCCAAGCTGGGGATTTTCCAAGTTGTTTTGTTTCTCTGCAGCAGTGGAATTCCTTTTCATTGAAATCCTAAGCAGAACTCTGATGCACAAAAGAGATAAATGTGAGGTGCCCTGGGCTGAAAAGGGAGTGAGGCACCTTGACTGCTTTGTTTCCTTTGCTCCACATGCTGGACCCTAAGGCAAGTCTAGGAAACCTCCAAAAAAACAGAGTTTGAAAACCACTGATCTGAATAATTTTGGCCAGGCAAATATTATGTTCCAAGCACAATGATCTAAAGCAGAAAACAGTGCATGCTGGTTAAATACAGCTTAAACTTTTAATCTCTAGTTAATGCCTTTCAATGTTTTTTAATCAGTTCTATTTTAAATACATTGTTAAGGAAATAGCAAAATCGATTCTAATTCAATTTAAGGAAATTATTTAATAATTCATCCTAAAGATTACACTTTTTTCCTATTACATATTGATCACAATTATTTTCCCATGGTCTAATGAAATATTTCTTTTGGCTAGCTCTTTCAATATTTCATACATGTATTTATATTGGTTTTGGTCACAAAAATAAAAAGATGACTTCAAAGACCACAAAACAATCCTCATACTTTTAAATAGAAAAGAGTCAGCACAGTGTAGGGATTATTAAGAAGACGAGAGGAGAGGAGAGGAGAGGAGAGGAGAGGAGAGGAGAGGAGAGGTATAAGTTCAGTGGTAGAACATCCCTGGGCTTGGCCTCCAGCACTGCAAAGATATAAATGAATAAAAGACAAAATGGAAAAGCAACTACCTTTACTGCAAAAGCTAAAATTTAATTATATAGACATGTGGGGTGGGCAGGGGGTGTGTTTTAACTACTTAGGTATACTTTACTGCTATTCTGCATTCTAAACAGATAGTGTTCTCTCCACACACCACAAACCACACTCCAGCACTTCCTTGCTCTTACTTCCTTGTTCTTGATCATCTTTGGCTCTACCTAGCCTATTAATTGATTAAATCAACACATTTTGACAAAGTGCAGAGGACAAAGGAAGCACACATTTAAGTGTCCTGATAAAGGTAGTGGCTGATAAACAAAGACATAGGCTTCTCAAAACCCTAGATCAAGTACACCCCAAATTTAAAAATCTGTGTGAGTGTGTGTGTGGGGGGGGGGTACTGGGGATCAAACTCAGGTGCATTCTACCTCTGAATTATACCATCAGCCTTATTTTATATTTTATTTTGAAACAGGGGCTTACTAAGTTGCTGAGGCTGGCCTCAAACCTGCTATCATCCTGTCTCATCTGCCAAACAAAATCAGTATTTGGATGAGGCAGTTGGATCCCCCCTCTCTTTTAGTTCTCCCAACATACCCTTCTATAGAATACTGCTTGAAAGCCACTGATCAAACTCAACCCACACCCTGAAATTTCTTCTCCAGAGTTCCCATTTTCCTCTTCCACTAAACTGTTGAACTTTCTAAATCTCAATGGGTTTGGCTAAGTAATAAGAAATGGGTCATTGAAAAACTGTAGCACTGCCAGGCGTGGTGGCGCACGCTTGTAATCCCCGCGCTTGGGAGACAGAGACAGGAGGATCGCGCAGGTTCAAAGCCAGCCGCGCGCGCTGGCTTAGGAGACCCTGTTTCCAAATAAAAATGTAAAAAAGGTCTGGAGTCTGGGAGTGTAGCCCGGAGGTAGAGGGGCTTCCAGGAACCCCAGTACCACCAAAAAAAGAAAAAAGAAAAAAAAGAAAGAAAGAAAAAAGAAAAAAACCCGAAAAACTGTAGCACAGGAACTAGGGAGAAATACGGAAAAGATACATGAGAAAATAATTGTGTGTATTATATTGGTTTGGGGATTTAAAAATATCTGTAGGCCGGGCGTGGTGGCAAATGCTTGTAATCCCAGCATTTGGGAAGCTGAGACTGGAGGATCACGGTTCGCAGACAGCTTCAGCTGATATTTAGTGAGGCCCTTTGCAACTCAGTGAGACCCTGTTTTAAAATAAAGAATAAAAATCAGGGCTGGGGGTGTAGCTCGGAGGCAAAATGCCCCTGGGTTCCATCCCTAGTACTGCAAAAAAAAAAAAAAAAAAGTATCTGCAGTGTATGTCACAGACAGTGAAATGTGAAGGATGCACTTGCGCATTCTGAGATTTCAACTGCAAAGATAGGTAGGCTATACCAAAAGCACTTATATGTGCAAAAAGGTGCTACACACACACACACACACACACACACACACACACACACTGTTGAGATTCAACTTCCCTAGTCTCCAAGGTGTGTACACATAGTTCTGTTTCCGTGGCTGTGAGCATGATAGTGTTAATATGCCTATGATAGGCACATCTGAAGATGTGTGTTCCATTTAAGAGCTGAAGGGACATAGCTCCTCAGAGGACTGCCCCAGGCATACTGGAAAAATACCTACAACTCGCTCCCTGGAGCTGAGATGCAGAGAAAGCAGGAAGAGAGTGGGAGCAGAGCGCTTCTATCCTTGGTGAAAGTAGGCTGCTGGAGCCAATTATACAGGAGAGCAGGGTTGACACCACACAGAAGCCCTGTAATCCTTCAAAGAAAGGGCCTTTATAAAGTCA
The DNA here is from genome assembly GCF_963383645.1 of Muscardinus avellanarius. Taxonomy (NCBI): domain Eukaryota; kingdom Metazoa; phylum Chordata; class Mammalia; order Rodentia; family Gliridae; genus Muscardinus; species Muscardinus avellanarius. The sequence goes on from NC_137795.1 coordinate 65,811,761, forward strand.
TAAAACTACTTAGAATAATTAAGTTATTAATGGACAAACTGAAAGGTTATAATGTGTAAACTGTGGCATTACGTAGAAAGTTAAGAAAACGGTAATTCTCTGAAGTATTAGCATTAATTATTTCCTAATTTTATTACCATAATTACATGCATTTAAATAGAAAATTGTGCAAATTAGTCATTGCACAAACTTCATTCTCTGAGAAAGCCAAGGTAATAACTTGCAAATTAAGAAATAAGTGATTTGGGGGGAGTACACAATTATTTGCTGTTTGTACAACTGTTTCAAGGTAATTTGACATTCTTAGATACCCTGTAGAGTAATTCTATGAGTAAGGTGGATGATTATCAACCAATTATATAGCTACTTTGCTTGAAGACTACAAAGCAAAGTGATTTGAATAAGGCCACAGAATCTATGCAAGAGTTGAAAGAAAATGATGTTATGTGGAATACAAAAGCACTTCTCCTTTGAGACAGTAGATACATTTAACAATAAAAAATAGTAATACATTCTGGTAATTTTTCAATTATTTTGGTAAAATTGATAAACCCCAAATCTTGATTTTTTGCCCCACACTTTTTGATAACTTGACCTTTGCTAAAGAATCAGGTCATTATTTGGAGAGGTGAAGGAAAGGAAGGTCACAGAGAATTTGAGAACGTCATAATTCTTAATTTCAAAACCTTAACTTGAACTAAAACCAAGAAAATAGTCTGCATGATATATAAAGGAGAAGGACATGCATTTGTTTCTTCTTGTTTTCCCCCCTCTGCTTATACAAAATCCAAAAGTAAAATTATCATAAGTTTAAACTGAAACTGAAGTAGTATAAACCTATAAGCCAAAATCCACCAAGAAATGTTGCACCTTTCACTTTTAGTGTATATTCACTGAATTAAGATTTTTTTTTTTAAAAAAAGCAATGGCTCCAAATGTCCTTGGCTGCCTGACAGTTCTTGTCAACAGAAAACCATTATCTTGGTCCCTTGAATCTGTCTCTTCAACTAACATTAACTTTTATTAAAACTTAATTTTTTTATTTATGGTATTTTACCATTAAGTTGGTTCTCATTATTACCAAAGGGAAGACATAATGGGAAAATACATAAATGAAAACCAAAATAATCAGTTACTATCTTTAATTAGAAGACTTAGTTCTACTTTTATACTTGTTAATTTGGACAAGATTAAGCACAATCTACCTCCTGTTTTGAGGGAGACCCAATTATCCTCAATTAGGGATTATGTTTTATTTAATGACTAAGGAAAATTTTTATACAGTCAATTAAAATTTTCCTGGAAAAAAATGTGTGGGACACTTTCCCATACAATAATATCACATTTGGGTCCTATAAGAAGGTGCCATCTGCTCAGGAAAAAAAATTGATTGGTATCAATGTTGTTAATAAATGAATGATACAGAGGCAGATCTTCCCCCTAAAAGCCATCATCATGCCTCATAAATTTAATGACACACTAATTTTTAGAAAACTGAATATTTGGGATCCTCCAGTCAAATACCCTTTCCCAAAGCATGAAACTGCCAACAAACTACACTTTCAGAGTGATTTTAGTGTTTCAAGGTGTAGCATTTTTTCTGTCCTATTTAGGCATTCAAGCATCCTTTCTTTTTTCGTTATTTCTATTTCATACTAGGAACTGAACCCAGGGGCATGCTGCCTCTAAAGTATACCTCTAGCACTTTTTAACTTTTTTTTTTTTGGTGGTACTGGAGTTCCTGAAAGCCCTTCTACCTCCGGGCTACACCCCCAGACCTATTTTATACTTTTTATTTGGAAACAGGGTCTCTTAAGCCAGCAAGGTTGGCTGTGAATCTGCATGATCCTCCTGTCTCTGCCTCCCAAGAGCAGGGATTACAAACCACCACACCAGGCACTTTTTAACTTTTGAAACAAAGTCTCTCTAAATTGCTAAATTGCTGAGGCTGGCTATGAACCTGCCATCCTCCTGTCTTGGTCTCCCAACTACTAAGATTACAGGCACACAGGTTGTGTGTGTGAAAAAGTCTACAGGCTGATAGGCACAAATCCACAAACAGCACAAACTTTCTAGATAAACTCATACAACTGCTCCTCGTTCACAGGTTCACATGTACCTCTCAAGAGAACTTAGGAAAAACTGTTCCCTTTTTAAAACTCCAGGTGAGGGAGGTGAGTAAATACCTCTTCCCCACTCCTACTGTATCCCAACAGAATCCCTGGAGGCCCCATATTTCCCAATCCTAAAACAAGCCCTTTAAAGCTTTAATCAGGGAATTTTAACCCTTTTCCCTCTCTTTACCAGCCTCCAAATCCCCAGACTCCTGACCCTGGGGTATGCATCATAAAAAATCCATAGTGATTGTGACTTGCAATACCCTTTGAGAACAACTGTGTTAGACTCAACTTTTAGCACCTAAAATTCTTTATTTGGAATTTAAGTTTTTTCATTTAAATAATTATTAAGATTTATCTTTAAGGTACATCAACAAAATCTTTGATAAGTTTTTACTCTTAAGCATTTCATCACAAATGTAACCCCTTATAGACAATGATTTTGGGGCAAAGAAAATTTACATGTAAGAATCACTTTATAATGTGATTTCTAGAAATTAATTATAATAAGGGGATTTCCAATGAGAGGAAAATATTCTTATTATTAATGGTAACATACTTATTCACTGAGCTACAAAGATAACCATGTACTGATGCAGAAAGCCTGAGCAGATAAGGAGATGGGGGACATTCCTAGAACACCTGGCTATTGCTTCTCAAAACAATCAAGGTCATGAGACACAAAGCAATTTCCCAGGACAAAGGAAACTAAGGAGACAAGATTATTATTGTGTTTGGAAGGACCTTGTAACAAGAAATTATTTCATAGAACCTTAGAACAGAAAAAAGACATTAGTGAGAAAACTAGTGAGATCTGAAAAAACTCTGAAGTCTAGATAACAAGAAAGTTCCAGTGCTGGTCCTTCATCATGATGTGTAGGTACCACGGTACTCTAAGGTGGTAACAGTGAGTGAAACCGGCTGATAGTATCTGAGAACACTTTATTATTTTTGCAGCTTTCCTGTACCTCTAGAATCTTTCCAAACGTTTCAAAATTAGGTGAAAGAACAAATACATTAGCAAAGATCAAATTAAATTTTAAAATGTAATGTTATTACATTTTTAGCTATGTGATAAAAGCCCATTTATATAGTGTTTGTAATGTGAAAAGCAAAATAACACTGCACAAAAGGAGAGGCCTTTTTCCTGAGTGTACACGTCATCTCCCAGTTCCAACCCAGATTTCCTTCTCCCGCCTCTTTATTCGCTCTGCTTGGAAGCTGGACCAGAGGTCCAGTAGGTAAATCACCCCACCATCTCTCCCTGTGTAGATATCGGTACAGGTAAATAACCTAATTTAGCTTTGTCTTTTATCACTGTCTCAAATTTATCACCTACAAATAACTAAACATATATTCACTGGATAACTTATTGATGCCAATCTGGATTCCTCTGAAGCATTCTGCCTTCAAAAAAATATTATTGTGTATATGCAAAAAACGACAGCCCCTCATTACACAGCCATCATAAATTCTTTCTATACTTCTATCTGAGGTAGACTGACTTGTTTTAAAGAACAAACTAATTTCTATATGTATGTATGTATGTATGTATGTATGTATGTATGTATGTATATATAATCTGAAAGATATATATATATATATATAAACTTTCAGAACTAGAGATTGAACCTAGAGGTGCTCTACTTCTGAGCTACAACCACAGCCCTTTTTATTTTTTATTTTGAGGCAGGGTCTTGCTAAGTAGCCAGGGCTGGCTATGTTCCCTCCTTAGCTTCCTGAGTCATGGGACTAACAGGTGAGGGCCATGGAGAGGGCCACGGACTGGCTCTCTACATCTTTGTAGGAAAGCTCTGAATGTTCTTGAGTCTTGCTTAGAAACCCACATAAACATGTAGCCACATCCTTATCCCTGTATATTTCTGGTGTCAATCTATAGGATAATCACAAACTCCTGTTGTTGGCAATATTATTTATGAATGATAATTTCAGTATACTTTGTATGACTATATGAAGATGAAATGCATATTCTTTTAGGAAGGGTTAATTATTAAGTGCAAGGCAGCATTATCAAGCATACACCTGGTTATTATGAACTGTAAGGCCTCATCAAATACAGTATCTCATTTTAATCTTGAGAATTCAGTCCCATCCAAATGACCAAAATATTTACATGTATCTACTCAGTGTGGAAATAAAACTTTAGAAAAACAAATATGTTTCTCAGTTAAAGTATAAAAGTTGAATTTGTGTAAAGGACAGCTATGATGAACCTGATACAATAAGTTCCCTATTATCTGGCATAGTTGGAAAATGAGGTTAATCACATATTCTGGCTTATAGGGAGTTACCATAGAGACGGTGCACATATTATCCATTTCCAAGAATAAAAGAAAGATAATATACACTCAACACTGAAACGACACCGAATGTAATTTAATTTTCCTCTGATGAGTCAGACGCACTTGATGATCCTGCAGGGCCTCGGAATAATCATTGTGAACATCATCAATTATCTATGTACCCTATTTATATAGAAGTGCTAGTTAATGGAGCTTTTCCATTAGCAGAAATGGGAATAATACAAAGGTTTTCTGGACTTAAAAACACACATATGTTGAAATTGTTGCAAGTTCAATATAATAACCTATTGCATTTGCAAATAGACCTGATCAACATAATGGCAGTACTGATGGGGTTACGGAAGGACCAGCAAGATGTATCTGGTTGTGAACTACATAGGACATTTTATTTTTCTTGTATATGAGCAGAAACAATGTAAAATCCTAAACATAGAAAATCAAAATAGTTTTTAAAGAGCTGTTCTTATTCTCAAAATATGTATGATTAGAAAAGGTATCTTAAAAAATAACAGAAATCCCTTTCCCCCTTCTTTATTCTTCATCAGCAATAAGAGTTCTACTCATTTACAAACATATTCAAGTTCCCCTACTCATTATGATAGTTTTATATTCTAAAAATTTTTTTAGCATTGTTACCTTATCAATAGAACGATTTCCCAAACTATGTTCTTTGAAGTTTGCTATTTTGACCTTTTCCCATAGATTCCCAAAGTACATCAACACATGAAATGGTCTGAGAACTCTGGTGGCTTAAAAACAAACAAATGAAACCTGGTTTCCAAGTATATTTGATCATTTCATTTTTAAAGAATACCTATCAGCATTTCCCTGGCACTTTAAACAATAAGAAATACTAGTCTCTAAAAATAAGTAAATATTCTTTCCATTTTCAAATTGAATGATAAGGCTTTTCCAAATTTTTATTTCAAGAAGGCAGGAGAGATTACTAACTTTAATGTAGTAAATACCATATATCCATAAGTATGATATTCTTAAAATTATACTAATTTTTTCATCAGTATCTGGGTCTTATAACCCATAATAGACAGTCACTGATCTTTTGGTCTTTCCATTCACTACAACTAAATTTTATGTAACTTAATTGCTTATATATCTAGGATAATATTAATTTTTCCAAACCCCCAAATTTTAAATATTTACATGTTTCCCTACTGTTGAAAAGACTTAATCATTCACATGCATGTGCACGCGCGCGCACACACACACACACACACACACCCCTATCTTTTGTCTATACAACCCTAAGTAAATAGACAACATTTTAGGAAAATATTTATATTTCTGTATTTCCAAGTATTTTGAGCATGTTTATCTAGGTTGCCTGCTTATACTACTCATCTCCGTTATTATTTTCAAATACATGTATTTTACTTGATTATGAAATAAGTACTCTCAATAGAAAAATGTTTGTACCTAGCATGGTTCCCAGTAACATATTTAATATATGTGTGGGGTGTGAGAAAGAGAAAAGGAGGAGAAGAAGTAGAGAAAGAAGAAAGAAGAGAAGAGGAGAGGAGAGGAGGAAGAGGAGAGGAGAGGAGGAAGAGGAAAGGAGAGGAGGAAGAGGAGAGGAGAGGAGGAAGAGGAGAGGAGAGGAGGAAGAGGAGAGGAGAGGAGGAGGAGGAGAGGAGAGAGAACAGAAGGGGAGAGGAAGATTTTTCTGCATACCCATTCCATTTACTTCGAAAATGAGAAGACCTCAAACGTAAACTCTGTGACTTCTAGTGCTTAGTATAATTGATTTTAAACCACATCAACATATATTTTTAAAAGCCACATTTTTAAAAATGAATGATAGTTTTATCCACTCTTTTATACATACAAATATAGCGTCTAGGCATATAAATTCCTCAGCTTCCTTCCCCACACACCCCCCTCACCAAGTCTTCCTCCAGGCTTTCTGACTGTGGACCTGTTAGTGCTAGAGAAGGGTTGCACTAATAAATATGCTTATCGCTCAGATTGAAACTGCTCATTTCAATATAAATGCAGATTGTAAGATCATATAAACACATATTAAAAACAACCTAAAACTCTTCCCCCCCAAAAGTTAGATTACATAGGTCTGTGGTAGTAACAAAAAAAAGGTTAACAAAACCAAATAATTCTAACAATGTCCCTAAAAACTGTCAGTTCACTATACTTTAGTAAATGCTTCTCTTTTCATAATTAATTTGTCTTTGAGCAAAACTATAGGTGGTTTATGATCAGTGCCAACTTCTTAGGGATTAAGGGCAACGTGGCCTTGTTTGGGTTAGTGAAGAAAAAAAGAAAATGTCCTGAAAGTAATTCTACTGTATTTGTGTCAGGCCGTTGGGGATGGGAACTGTATTATCAGTGACCTTTTGGTATTTTCTCTTCTGACTCTAAACAAATAAAAGCAACAATGAAAAGCTCTGTTCTCTATAGACATTAGTAAAAATACACATGCATCTCCGTTCAGTGGCTCCGGGGGACACTTACTGCTGTGTTTGCATCAGTGGCATATGAGTGCCATCATAGTTGTCAGCATGTAGAGGAGGGATGATTTCCCCAGTGACAGGGTGGAACACGGGCAGCGTGGACAGGGGCCAGGCGATCTCTCTGTTCTTGGACATGTCACGAAGCTCCTTGGTAGATTTCTGAATAGCACTGTGGTGGACCAGTTGGATACTATGTCAAAAAAAAAGAAATAAACAACATATATTTAAGATTATAGATTAGCCTGATCAATTTAAAAACAGTTATAAAAATGTTTCTTTTAAAATAACAAGACATTGTTATACTTTGGGCATTCTACAAACAATCTTAGAAAGAAATACATCTTGTGTGCTTTTAACATAGGAGAACTGAAAATTACAAATGATTTTGAAGTAGGTAAGTTTCAAATTAAACTAAGCTAGGAAGCACTGTGTTAATATTACAGCCCTATGTAGCAAGCTAGTTTTCTATTTATTTTCTACGATTAAGAGAAAACTACAAGAGCTTTTATACTGTTGCTTCTGGTGGGGCATTTATAAATACTCACAGAAGTTTCATTTTATAGTAGGTTATTACTGTAGATTCAGGAAAACTTGTATGAAAGGTCTTTTCATCTGTTCTCTGGTTTATAGAAGTGCAGATTGGGAAATCACATAATATAAATGGCAAGTTAATATTCTGAACCTGAAATATTTTAGGTTTAATTTTTTAAATCTAGGTAAGCTTAGATTTCAAACCCTTTTTATTTTTCTACCCCTCCTAAATATCTCTATTTAGAAAGCAGCTTTCACATTTATGAAATAAACTATGAAAGATGATGAATGAAAAAAAAAGCATGACACACAGATGGAGCATGATGAGCAACTGAGAAGTGGGAAAAATGATAAGAACAGGAAAGAAGACACTTACTCTGGGGTTTGCATGTTTCTCTTTTCCCTAGAAACAAAACAAAATTTATGAATTAAATAATAGCATTGATATTTGGAACATTAAGACTCTATGCTCATGGGATCGTGCGTGATGTGGAAATGCTGACATTGTTACTTTTAAATGCAACCAGGCAGCATTTGCCACCAGGTTTATGATATTACTTGGATGAGTACACATACAGAGGTGGAATACTGATGAGAAACACACAAAAAATGGAAAAAGAAAATAAAATGGAGATTAAGAATCACGCTCTTGATTGAAATAAATTCTATGACATAATGAAATCAAGCTACATGTAAAAATGGAAAAATTTGTTACTTGCTGCTTTATTAATTTTTTATCCTTTGCTTTGTTACCCTGACTTCCAGATAATCTCAGGAGATTGTCTTAATTGACATAGATGTCCTGAAAGTACTCACTATTCATGAAGCGAAGACTCATTACTCAGATTTTACCTTATTTTCATTAATTTACTCCTCAGTTATTTTTTTAATATATCTTAAACATTTAGATTGTGTCACCCTGGTTGACAGCAGAATGCTTTCAAGAAGAATTCTGACCATCACTTCTGATCAAGCGAAGACAACTGATGTATATAAAGTGCAATTACCCTGTCAATGGATTCCACAGTCTCTGCTCACACAACGTGGCTTGTATAACCAGTGTCTAGCCTCAATTATTCTTGGGACTGTTTTGCCAGCATGAATTTACATCTAGCCTTAATAATTTTTGAATAAAGTAATTATGGCCCCTAATTTGATTTACTAGACTCAGAACTATTTTAATTAATTTTAAAGGGATAAAGCACTGCATTTCTACTTGAACACAATTTCAGTTCATTTATAAAGTATTTTTATGAACTAAATGAAACTTTGCTTTTAATGGAATCGTTTATGTTGTTATCTTAGCAGACTCTCTAGCTCTTTATTAGTGTTTTAAAGTACTCACACTCCTTCCCGTCGGCAGCACATGATATAAGCAAGTATTAGAAAAAGGACCAGTGCTACTGCCGAGGGCACAGCCAGTGTAATTAGGAAATCCGTGTAATAGTCTCTGCTTTTCAAAGAATCAGAAGGGGGTTTGTACTCTCCACCATCAGGTAAAATCCCTTCTCCACGAATCACTTCCTGATAGGTGGACACTTGCTTTGTTTTATCAACCTGATACAAAAAAAGACAATTACACATCAAATTAATAGCTGCAAACATTATGAGATAGATTTTAACAACCAAGATGCATTAAAACATTCTTTGACAAATTACTTAAAAAGCCATCTTTTCCAATTATATTATCACCTTGAATTTGCAATTATTAGAGGTAGGGAAAGTCAATGAATGAAAGTAATAAAGGCTTTATCTTCATCTATTTTCTGTGTCCATCTTACAATACACATGCATTCACCAAATATGTATACGTACATAATAAATGTGCTGTGTGTATGTAGTTTTTTATGTTTTTCCTCTCCAAAGCAGATGTCCTACACATTACTAAATTTCTTGTTTCCTAGTGACAAATCTCTGTGAAGATGTTAGCAAACCACACTGACTGATAAACAGGGTTAGAGGTATGGTTTCTAAGGTTAGTAAGAGAAGAAACAAAAAATAAAAAAATATAAAAAGAGGGGAAACTTCCAGTATTATTATTGATCTTTCTGCCATCCAGTTGACAAAATATGGAACATGTCCAATGTTGTTGGTTTACTAAATTCTATCCTAGGATCAAAAAACTGTACATTAGCAGCATCCTGATTTACCTCCATGGTAAATCATGAATTGCTTTCACAGAGTTGTATTTGATTATAAATAAAAACTAATTTTTTTTTTTACTAAGGATATCACAAAATAGCCACGTGAAATCTGTTCCAACATTTGCTACTAAAAAAAAAAAAGAAAGAAAGAAAAAATTTTGGGCAGAATTATTTCTGGCATTACTCAATATTCTTTTCCAAAAAAAAAACTCCACTGGAAGAATTTTGTTAATAATACAATACTTTATTTCTGCCAAGAATTGATCTTTTTAAGAATGGGAACTAAAGAATTGATGGATTTTTTTTTAATCCTGGATACTAGAAAATCTGTCATATATGACCTTATACTTACTTTTTAAGTCCCAATTTTCAACTTTTTAATATTTTACTTATCACTTATCCTGAAACTTTTTGTGGTAAAATGTGACATATAAGTAAATATGTCAATAAAAAATAAAATCCCCAACCTTTCCATTTATAAAGCCTTACCACAAAAACTAAAATCTTGGAAGCACACCGGGCATGGTGGCACATGCTTGTAATCCCAGCATTTGGGAGGCTGAGACCAGAGGATCGTGGTTCACAGACAGCCTCAGCTACTTAGTGAGGCCCTCCACCACTTAGTGAGACCCTGTTTCAAAATAAAGAATAAAAAATAGGGCAGGGGGTATAGTTCGGAGGTCAAATGCCTCTGGGTTCCACCTCTAAACCCACAAAAAAAAATTAAAAACATTTGAAAGCATAAGTCATTTTTAAACTTTTAGAAATTAGATACTAGCTGGGCTGGTGGTACACACTTGTAATCCCCGCGCTTGGGAGGCTGAGACAGGAGGATCGCACAGGTTCAAAGACAGCCTCAGCTACTTAGTGAGGCTCTAAGCAACTTAGTGAAACCCTGTTTCCAAATAAAGTATAAAATAGGTCTGGGAGTATAGCCCAGAGGTAAAAAGCCCCTGGGTTCCACCCCCAGTACCACCCACACAAAAAAATGAAATTAGATACTAGTCCTAAACATAAGCTCATATTACAGCACAACCACAAGTAAAATGGCATTGGTCGGCCTGCCCTCTCCTGAATCTGGTGAGAGGAATCTACCTAAGTCATGATCACAAGTGCTTAGTCGTTCACACCCTTGTATGATTAGCACCAGCTGAAACAATGAGCTTTGCAAATTCAACATTTACCTATCATGTACATAAACCATACCAAGAAAATAATTTTTACTTTATTTAAGAAGGCACAGAAAAGGGATTAATTTTCTAAGATGTCAAGGACATGAGAAGAAGAATCCATGCCAAAAAGCTCCAGGGTGTGTGTGTGTGGGGGGCTAAGTGTTGCAATGTGAGTGATATGTTCTCTAACCCTGGCTCCTGGCAAGCGGCCTGCCGTTGACTCTCTAAGACATGAAATGACAGTTGTGTTTATGTGTCAATAACGTTGTCCAAATGTCAACTTTAAACTTAGATCTAATTCACTCACCACCAATCATAAAGAGTTGACAGAAGTTAAATCTAAAGGTCACAAAAGAATTAAGACAACTTTCCTACTTTTCAGATAGCAAGATCAAAACATTTTTGTAAAAATAGAGACAGCAATTGCATAAATTTATATAAGAATATTATACATATTTACATACAAATGAAAGTTCACTCGCATTTTTCTAAGTCTTTTAGTATGTAAATTGAAAAGTGGCTAACAAAGAAATATTTAATGTTCGTGAATTTATTTTTTAAGCTGTGGGTAAGATACCAACTTTCGTCACTTGCAATTTTTTCTGTCCTATGACTTTTCCTACAATTTGAGTATCCAGAATAGAGTCATAACATAATATTGGTTTATTTTCAGATTTATTATTGCACTTCATTCTCTTCTTCCAAAGTGAAGTAGTGGCAGCACATTTCAGAAGACTTTCTGTACGTATCATACCAATTCTATAATTTGGGCTGATTTCACAGCCACCTGGATGTCCAAGGGTCTCACTTGGACCACCTACCAAGTTAATCCAGCCTCAGCAACTAATCAAGGGAAAAGTGAATACTATGGTGGAGATACTCATTCCTAAATGGATGCACTGTGAATGAGTTTACCAAATCCTTAAAGTCAAGGAATTCCACTGCAGTTAACAAAGTAAGCCTAGGATTTGTTTCTAAAAGCAATTCAGGTTTTAGTCAAATGCTCTGTCCAGTCACATTATTCCTAATTACTTCTGCCAAAACAAAATTAAATGAGAACTCACCAATGAAATTTTGCACCAGTCAATGTAAAATTGAGTACGAAATTTTTTATCACATGTTATTACAGGCTCCATTTCTTGGCTGCATCTCAATTGATTCTGTGGATTTTCAACTTCTCGTAAACAAGAAGAAAATGGGACATCGGCACCAACCATGACATAAACACTGTAAAAACGGGAAACTCTCAAGTTATCCTTTAAGAAAATTGAAAACACCGAAAAACAATCTACCCTGAAAGCAGGATTTATCCTTTTGAATTGAGGGATTAACTAGAATCATCCCTAAGGTAAAGGCCTGGGCTTTAAAAGCAGTGATTCATGTAGGGGCTTCCTTTTATTCATTCCTTTATTCAACCAATATTTACTGAGTGCTGTGGTATAACAGATATGCTCTCCATTCTACATTAATTTCTATAATTTTATTTTCCTTTTTATTCCATTCAAAATAATCATTATATTCTGTTTACTACATTTGGTAAACTATTTAAAAACTATTCTTAAGGTGAATTGCTTAGAAAATAACCCTATCACCAAAATAATAAATATACGTAACAAATCTTTACTTGATTTCATTGTAATAAGATTGTGAAATTATATTCTGGAAATACTGAGCTCTAAGCAGACTTTACTATTCTACTCAACAGTTCTATCTGCCAGTTTTCCTAATATACAAACCTCTATGTAATCTCACTAGAAGACCTCTTCAATTTTTATCTAAGAAGAGAAAAACTATTGTTTGGTCCTCATGAATAAGTCAAACAAACCATATATTCTTGGTGTGTTACCAAACTTAAGTTAGAACTCTAACTTAATTGACTGGCATGATTTCACAATAAAACAGAAAGTAGTGACCATAACAATTAAATAATCTTGGAGCAGTTTAAAGAGATAGGAATCTCATTGGCTTTTCAAAAGAAAAGAGAAAACCAAAAATTTACCTTAAATAAATATTTGGGTTTTTTTTTTTACTATTTATTTATTATTTATTGATACTAGAGATTGAACCCAGGGGCATTCTACTTCTAAGCTACACTCCTAGTGCTTTTTGTAAACTTTTTGTTTGTTTTTGAAACAGGGTCTTGCTACGTTGCTGAGAGTCTCATTATGTTGCTGAGGCTATCTTTGAACCTGTAATCTCCATTTAAGCCTCCCAAGTACTGGGATTACAGGAATGGGCCATCATACTTGGCTATTTCTTTTCTTAATGGCAATGCTGTAGCTAATTATAAAATAAAATAAAGCCATCAAAATTCCAACTATCTTCTTTGCAGAAATTCTCAAACTTATCCTAAAATTCATATGAAAATTCAAGATACACAGAAAAGCAAAAACTAAAAAACATGACTAAGAAAACTAAATTTGGAAGATTCATAATTCCCAATTTGAAAACTTACTCAAATCTACAGCATCACAGTGTGATGCTGGCATAGACATCTACTTCCATATAGATCAATGGATTAGAATTACAAGTCCAGAAATAAACTCTAATATTTAATAAATTATTGTCACAGATACCAAGACAATTCAGCGGGGGAAAGAAGAATCTTCCCAACTAATGGTACTAGAACAATTAGATACTCACGTGAAAAAAGAATAAAGTTTGACTCCCTACCTCACACCATATATACAAAATTAACTCAAAACAGATCAAATAAAATTTCTGGTTTCTTATTTGGCAAATAAAAAGCTTGGCAGCACTACTTTATCCTAGCAACAAGTAAAAAAGCTGAACAAACTGGAAAAAAATCTTGACCCATAAAAGAAGTGAGGTCACAAGATAAACTGATGCTCCAAATCTGGAGAGACCAACAAATACAGAAACTCACTATGTATTTGAGACAATGTCTTCAAGCTAAAACCTTCAAGGGAACTAGTGGGAATAAGGAAACCTAAACTCTAACTCATGAATTGCTTGCTGGAGGGTCAAAGTAGACAAGTCTGAAAATTAAAAAATTCAGAGGGACCCAATTATCAGAAAACTCCCACATTTATATAAGTTTTATCTCCTGGAGCTCTGCCAGGATCATATGTAATATTCACAATCACCTGGAACTTTTAGGATGAAGGAAGGCACAAAGGGAATTTTGAAGTATATAAGAACATTTTTGTTCTTTCTAATAAGGCCTGCCTTTATGAGAAACTGATCAGAGCCCAACCTGTCGGAGTTATATTAGAGCCTAACTGACCTAGGGGAACAGAAATAACCAACTACAGGCAGCCATATGTATGGGAAGGGAAATATCCAATTAAGCCAAGTTAGAGATCCTGTCTGATATAAAGGGTGCTTCACATGAGAAGCACATGTGATGTTCACAGCTCAGAGACACAGATTCATTAAAAGAATGAGAACCAATCATATGACTATGCAGTCTTATACCATAAGACTATGCCTTACTACTTAAGGCCTTCATTTATTAATTCCTTTCACCCAGGGTCCATCTAGCTATCAAGAAAAAATTTTTTACAAAGCATTCTAAGAAGCACATGGCTTTAAGAGACTGGACAGCCGCCAGAACCAGGCTCAGAGATGTCAGTGATGTTGGAATCATCAGATAACAAATCTAAAACAATTATATTAATAAGAAGAGAGATCTAATGAATAAAGTACTTCTACCTTGTAAGTAGTGTTAGAAGTTCTTCAGGGAGACAGAAACTGATCCACATAAAGAAAAGTGGGGCATCAGAGAAGGAATAAGTGAAGCTAAAATGAAAACCTCAATTTTTTGTTATCCTTAATTGCTATAATGGATACTAGCTTGTTCAAAATAGCAACAGCAACAATATATTCACTTATGTATGCCTAGGTATGTGTGTATGCTTTTGTGTACTTAATGTAAGCAAATCAATCACAGGAATGACACAAGGGATGTAAGGGAGGAATAGGGATTATGTTGTTATTATAAAGCATTTGCACTATGCACGAAGCAGTACAGTGTTACTTGAAAGTGGACGGGGATTAGCTGTACATGTATATTGCAAATTCTATGGCAACTAATAAGAGAAGTAAGAAAAAGAAGTGCGCCGGGTGTGGTGGCGCACACTTGTAATCACCCCGCTTGGGAGGCGGAGACAGGAGGATGGCGCAGGTTCGAAGCCAGCCGCGTTGGCTTAAGAGACCCTGTTTCCAAATAAAAAAAAATATATATATATATAAAATAGGTCTGGGAGTGTAGCCCGGAGGAAGAAGGGCTTCCAGGTACCCCAGTACCACCAAAAAAAAAAAAAAAAAGAAAAGAAGTGCAAGTATGTTGAGGAGAGAAACAATGGAATCATATAAAATGGCCAATTAAAACTAAAAAAGGAGGAAAACAGGAACAATGAACAATGGTGACCAATAGAAAATAGAAAGGAATATGGTAGACAGGAATTCAATGAACAATCCCTGTAAAAAGCCATGGTCTAAATGCACCAATTAAAAGATAGAGTGAGTGTCAGAACAGATTTTAGAAAACAAGATTCAATTATATGCTGTTTATAAGAAATCTTTTTTAAATATAAAAACACACGGGTAAACGAAAATGGGTAGAGAGATGCTATGCTAACACTAATTAAAAGAAAGTAGGAATGGGGCTGGGAATACATGTCACTGGTAGAACATGTGCTTAGTATCTATGAAAGACTGGGTTCAATCCCCAGCACCTCAGGCTCATCAGGCTAGTGAAACCCTGTTTCAAAATAAAAATAAAAGAGAGCTGGGGGAATAGCTCAGAGGTAGAATGCCCTGGGGTTCAACCCCCAGTATCAAAAAGTAAAAAATAAAAAATATATGAATTTCAGGCAGAGCAGATTTCACAGCAAATAAAATTGTCAGAGAAAAAGAAGTGCATTACAGACTAACATGGGAATCAAATCTCCAAGAATACAAAACAATCTTTAATGTGTATGTTTATTCAGAGTATCAAAGTAAATGAGGCAAAAATTAATAAAATTACATGAGAAATGGATGAAAGCATTATTACAGCTCAAGATACTGAATCTAACAATGTATAAAAGAAATTATAAATAATGGCCAAGTCGGATTTATTCCAGTTATACAATGTTAGCACAACATTTGAAAATCTAGTAATATAATTTATCAGATCAATGGAATAAAGAAAAAGATCACATGATCTTCTTAATAAATGTAGAAAAAGCACTTGACAAAACTCAATACCCATGTATGATAAAAACTCTCAGGAAACTTCCTCTCTTTAATACAGATAACCTGAAAAAAACCCTACAGCTAACACGACACTAAAGAGACTCAATCATTCCTACTACTATCAGAAATAAGTCAAGAATATCACTCTATATCACTCTCACTACTACTTTTTAACATCATACAGAAGTCTTTTCTAATGCAATAAGAGGAAAAAAAATTAAAGGTATATCAATTTGGAAGAAAGAAATAAAACTTTGTTCAAAGAGGATATGATCCCAAAGGACAATAAAACAAAACAAATAAACAAAACTCTTCGAGCTAATAAGCAACTATCGTAAGTTTCCAAGATAAAAAGGTTAATACACTGAAGTAATTTCTTCTATATACCAGTATGAGTAGGTGAAGGGCGTGGAGTAACATATTCCAAACTCTGAAAGAAAACAACTTCCAGCCAAAAATTTCCTACCCAGCACAACTTTCTATCAAATTAGATGGGGAAATAAGAAGCTTCCATGACAAACAGAAACTAAAGGAATTTATGTCTTCAAAACCAGCGCTAGAGAAAATACTCAAAGAGATTAACTACAAAGAAGAAATAGGTAATACACACCAGAACCAGAGAAAGAGATTTTCCATCCAGCAGACAACTAAGCAAAGAAGAATATATTCATGTGTTTATTGGTTAAAATCTTTGGAGATTCATTATTTATTTTAGTCTTTTACCTATTTCTAAATTGTATTTCTAAATTGTATTGTTTGCTTGTATTGTTGCTAATTTTTAGGATTTCTATTTGGAATATTAATATACCTTCAGATATAGCATTTGGAAATATTTTATCCCATTCTATCAGTAAATTTTAACTCTGTTTACATTATATAATATTTTATTTTTTAGGAAGTTTGTTTATTCTTTTGTTGCATGTGCCTTTGAAATCATATCCAAGATATCACTGCCAATTTCAATGTTGTGAAGTGTTATGACCCAGGTTTTCCTCTAAAAGTTTATAGTCTTTTTATCTAGTTTGAGTTAATATTTGTATATGGTGTTAGGTAAGGGTCCAATTTTATTATTTTTCATGTAATTGTTTTTCAACAATATTTAGTGAAAAATTATTATCTCCTTCACCAAATGTTCTTGTAAACTTTATAAAAAAATAACTTCACCATATATGGAAGAATATATTTCTAGGCTTTTTATTTTACTCCACTGGTTTATATATCTGCCTTTATAGCAGTACTATACTGTTTCAATTATTGTAGCTCTATAAGGTTTGAAATCAGAAAATGTACATCTTCTAGCTTTATTCTTTTTTGGGATTGCTTTGGGTATTTAGAGTTCATATTTCATGTTAGGATAGACCTTTTCTGAAAAAAAAAATGTACGATAGTTTTACCTTAAAAAGAAAAAAGAAAAAAATATCCTCTGGTAAGAAAGCAAAAAGAAATACTGAAATATTATCTCTAAGTGATCAAAAGTTTGATATCAGACAGATGAATCTGTTATGTGAGATTATCACTGTTAATTTTGGATAAATTGCTATAATATTAGATGTCAACCACTAAGCCAAGCATGGGAAGGAGGGATGGGGAGGGAATGGTGTGGGGATTGGGTAGGGGCTAACTGGGCAATGTGTGCATGTATGTCTACACAAGTTTTTATCCCATTATGATGTATGAATACAGTGCACCAATAAAAAAAAATTTAAAAAATATGTTCTAAAAGTGATGATTATAATGAATACATAACTTTGTAAATTTACTAAAAACCATGAAATTATACATTTTAAATAGATGAGTGGCTTTATAAGTGAATTATATCTTAATGAAACTGTATTTTAAAAAATGAAATGCAATACATGTAGCACAAAAAACCCAAACTATGTCAACCTAAGAATTGAAGTCATGGCCAACCCTGAGATGATGACTGTGTTCTAGAATACAATTACACAAATATACATGCTCTTTACATCAAATTTACATTAGGATTTAGCTTACATTTGAAACAAACATTTTTTAAAACTGGTATCTTGGAGAAATAAATGGTAAATAATGGACTAAAATTAAAGATGAAATAATTTATAATAAAACTAGATTAAGAAAACATTGGAAAAGTTTTTAGATAATCAGTGATATAAACATACTCCATTTAAAACAAGTTAACTGTATCTATTTATTTATTGTGTGTGTGTGTGTGTGTGTGTGTGTGTGTGTGTGTGTGTGTGTGTGTGTTAAGGAGGATGGAACCCAGGGGCATTCTACCTCTAAGCTACATCCTCAGTCTATTTTTTTCCCTATTATTTTGAAACAGGGTCTCAAACAGGTCTAAGTTGCAGAGGGCCTCACTAAGTAGCTGTGGCTAGCTGTGACCCTGCAATTCTCCTGTCCCAGCCTCCCAAGTACTGAGATTATAAGTGTATGCCATCATACCTGGCTTAGAAAAAGCTAATATTTTTAAGCATCAAATAAAGCCAATTTTGATTCCCTTATGAACTGTCTGGCCAATGCCATTTTTTTCTTGATAACTGTGAAACATGTTTGTAAATACAGACAAATGGATGTTTCTTACAACTGTGAACACGGCAGTGATTTGCATTTATAATGAATAAGATTTTTAATTAATGCATTTAAAGATTACATAATTGGGCATGAGTTTTTGGTTCTTTGAAATTTTTTCCCTTAAATTATAAAAGCAACATAAAAACATTACAGAAAACTTGGAACATAAAAACAAAACTCATTTATATTACCAAACTAACTATTTTCATTTTCCAATGTACCTTGCGGAATATTTTTCAAATGCATATATTTAACCTAATTGCAATCATCTCTAAAATATAATTTTGTATCTGCTTTTTCACTTAATGCATCACAAGCATTTTCCATATTGTAGTCTTTGTAATTATAGCTTTATGGCAATGTAATTTTTTAAGTGCACATGATTTATTCAGCAATTATTTCAGGGTTGGACATGTAGTTGCTTCCAATGTTTTGATGTTATAAATACTGCTGCAAAGACTATCTCTGTACATGTTCCTTAATGTTACTATCTTAAAAGAGATGCCAAGAAGTGGAAACATTTTTATGACGGTTGACACATTCTGCCAAATTACTTTCATCTCCACTTGGACAATCCATAAACTTCTTCAACTTAATATGTTCCGAGCTGAGCTCATCATCACCCTACCCTACCTCCACCTGTTCCTCCTCTTCCTCTCCTTCTCCCTCCGTGACTGGCACCCTCAGATGCTCAAGTCATGAACCATCATCTTTGACTCCTTCCCTCACACTTGAATCCATCATCAGACTCTGACAGTTGCCCTGAAATAACTCATACTCATGTGTCCACATGTTCTATCTCTGCTACAACTCTAGTTTAGTCACCATCACCTCCTGCCGGGCGTTAAGCAACAGCCCCATAACCTTTATCTTCTAACCGGGTCTTTGCCATTGTCCTCCGGGAGCCTATTTGCTGAATGAGTGCATAAACAGCATTATCCCACTTAAAAACATAGAGGGCAAATGTCATGTTCAAGAGCAGAAGATACTAGATTTGACCTATAGGTTTAAAAAAGTTCCTTTTGTAGAAATCAGTAAGTTTGAACATGCTGGCTTTTTAAAAATACCATTTTGTATGGGGCCACAACATGTAATAAATTGAGCTCTATGCTATACAAGCTAAAATACTGTTTTTCATGATCTATTTTCCTTTTAGCTAGCTTCTTGATATGCAGAAACTTAAAATTTTATGAAGTACTAGGATGATCTTTCACTTTTTTGATCTGAACACGTGTTTTCAAAATGTCAAATGTATATAAGGAAATGAGATGGAAGTGTATTATCAAGTACAATGCTCTCAATGAATGTTATCAAAATAGGGTGATTAAAAAACAGGATGATTCAAAATGTTAGGAATTGGTGTACACTAGATAAGTTTCTTATGAAGAATTTTTTTCTTTCAATTTGAACAATTCAATTTCCTTTCTTTGAGGTAAAATGTATTTTCAGGCCTTTAAAAACATACTGTGTTAAGAAAGAAAGTAAAGTAAAAGGCAAATAATTAAACTCAAAATTGCTTTTTTCAGCAACAGCCAGATAAATGAATCCAGTGATTATATGTTTTCCTGACTGTCCAACTCATGGATATAATTTATTCTTTAGTTTGTGCATATAAGAGATTCAAGATAACTTGAGAAGAATGTGTCTATGTATGTTACATATTGCCTAGAAACTCTATAGCTCTCAAAATTAGTGGCACTCCACTTCCTGCCTTTCTCCGTTGCCCTACTTCTCTCTATACATATCTGCAATTAGGCAATTAAAATTCTTACTTCATATTACCATTATATCATAAAAAAGATATTTGCACCAAAACTATAGGAGAAACATTATTTAAGTATAAAAAGAGCCAGGCATGGTGGCGCACGCTTGTAATCCCAGCATTCGGGAGGCTAAGATCGAAGGATCGCGGTTTGTGGACAGCCTCAGCTACTTAGTGAGGCCCTCTGCATCTTAGTGAGACCCTATTTCAAAATAAAGAATAAAAAAATAGGGCAGGGGGTGTAGCTCGGAGGTCAAATGTCTCTGGGTTCCATCCCCAGACCGGCAAAAAAAAAAAAAAAGAATGAAAAGTAATCCTGTAAGTTATCAAATGCAGGGACAATTTCAGAACCCTACAGACTGGCCCAGGATCATGACTTTCCATCCTATGGAGGAGAGCTATTGAGATATATGCAAGCTCTCAAGTATAATTTGTCGCTGAGATTTTTTACATCAGGCAAACATCAGACAATTAATGAGGGTATTTTCTGAGGTGGTCTAGAGAATATACTAGGATTCGCTGTTGGTGATTGAGGCTAGATCCCCATGCTTTGGAAACCAGAGGAAATAGAGGTAACTTTGACAATCTCCTATGAAAAGTGAGTGTATTCTTTAATCCTCACACCCCATCATTCCCTTCATAGCCACCATTTACAGGACATCACTCACCCGTGGTTGGCAGCTATGACATGCCCAGAATGAAATATGAACCTGCTCTTCTTTCCACCAGCTTTACCCAGGGCTAAATACATCCACGAGTCCTCAGCATCTGGCTTGGTGTCCAGGGCAAAAGCGACACCAAAAGCATGCCCAGAGATGGCATGGTGGCATCAGGGCAATGAGCCTGGCAAGTGCAAATAAATTTTTTCTGGGGATTCAGCCTTCCTTTGTAGAAGCTCATTTTTTACTTTGAAGCAAATCTTTTTAATTGTTTTCTGTTTGACTTAGAAATTTGAAAGCTGGCAGTGAGTTCTGCAAAAATGAGAAGAGGCTCATTCTGAGGATGAGGAGCCAGGATGCTCCAAAGCAGGCTCATTAGGTTTACTCCAAGGGTCTAGACTCAGAGCCACTTGGTCATCTGCTGTTTATTTGATTAATCATACCTAATATGGAATAATCTGTAATTAGTAGATTGTGGCTGTCATGAGTAAAAGGAAATCATTTAATGGAGATGTTTTTCTTCTTCTTCTTTAAATCTGAGACCAAAACTTACGCAAGTATTAAGCAGAACACATTTATTAGGTACTTAGTGAACACTTCTAAAGTATATGAATCTGTTTTTAATAAAATTTTTAGAAAAGTAAGGAATGCAATTCCCAATTCCTTGGCTATCTCTGTTCCTAACTCTTGATCTTTCCAGGATTTCATTGTTTTAAAAGGATTTATAGGCCTGGCATGGTGGCACACATCTGTAATTTCAGTATTTGGGAGACTGAGACAGGAGGATTGCAGGTTCGAGGACAATCTCAGCAAGTAGTGAGACTTTTATTAACCTAGTAAGATCCTTTTTCAAAATAAAAATAAAATTGAACTGGGAGTGTAGCTCAGGGGTATAATGTCCTTGAGTTTAATCCCCAATATCATACATACACACAAAAAGGAGGTATATTTTCAAAAGAAAATACAGAGGCAAAGGTGCATTAAGTGAAGTAAAGCCACAGCATACATCATTTAAGGAAAAGGAAGGCATTAAAGATGAGTTAAGCACAGGATTTATTTCTAAACTCAAGGCAATAGGTCTAAAAAAATGTTTTTGTGACTGTGACCTTGTATTGCCAACTAAAGAAAACATGCAAAATCAATGCCAGGGAGAAACTTTTCCTCTGGAATTATAATTCAGGTAAGATTTTATTTCATATAAGAAAGTGGAGTAACAGAGTTGGCATTGGGTACAATGCATAGAAATGCTATTTTAAAAGACTTTATATGAATACTTTGTAAAGGTTAAGGCTTAACATTAAATTAAAACTCATGGAAAACATTTTAAGTTGGGAAGGGATCTGAGACAAGAGTCTAAATAAATGCCATGGGACTGGCTCTCTGAAATAGCTGACGGTATGTGCAGCCCTCTAGCAGGTGCTGGGGGGTCAGTGAGCTAATGATTGAATTCTCAACAAGTACTTGTAAGACACAAATTCTGTTCTTAATTTAGAGTCACATGCTCAGGCCTAGCCTAGGCTCAAAAAAAAAATTTAGAATCTCTTGGGGGTATGGGAGGCCAGCTATCTATATTTTTAAGAATGCCTTACTGGTGATTCTCAGGCTGGACATAGTTGGGCAGTGTGGCTTTAGATCAGAGTTTGGTTTAAAGATTGCTTAGTTTAATTTAGGTTAGCTCAGAGTCTAAAAGTGGAATCTATACTGCTGATTGGAGGAGTGAGCCCAGAAGAAAGGACAACTATGGAAAACTGTTAGTGCCTGGCTATCCTGTTTTGCATTAGTGGGAATATCCAGGGTCACCTCACTATTGCTCTATATCCCCAGCCCATTTTATTTTTGGAGACTGGATCTTGCTAAGTTGCTCAGGCTGGTTGCAAACTTGTAAACCTCCTTGGCCAGCTGAGATCACAGGTGGTTTGGTGGTTATTTTAACAACTATTGTAGAAAACATTAAGAAAACTGTTGAAACATTCTCCAAATTCAGAGAATGCATTCAGGGGAGTCTACTGCTCATTCTGTCCCATGGTTCTGATTTGTGTGTGTGTGTGTGGTACTAGAAATGGAACCCAGGGACAATGTACCTCCGAGTTACACCCCAGCCCAAGTTAATTTTTGGTCTTTTTATTTTTTGAAACAGGGTCTCACTGTATTGCAAAAGGCCTTGCTAAGGCTGTCTGCGAACCACGGAACCACGATCCTCCAGTCTCTGCCTCCTGAATGCTGGGATTACAAGTGTGCACCGCCATGCCCAGCCCTAGTTCTGCTTTTTTTTTAATTACGCAAGTAGGAAAGAAATCCGTATTATAACACTGCAGTGAAAATTTAAGCTCTAGAGTTATGTTTTCATATAGAAATCCAACCAGCACATAGACAAGAGATAAACCAACAATTTTCCTCAGAGCACTTCTACGTGTGCTTGACTGACTGCAAAATCCATAGCTATCACAGAGAAGATAAAACTTAATTCTGAAATTTTAAGTTGGACTTCACAGCTCACTGCTTTTCTCTATCCCTCATCCTGCCTACTCCCTCAAACTTCATTTATTTGTATTTGCGATCTTTTCTGTTATTTCCACAAAGTTCTCCTTAAAAGCTGCCCTGAAATCTAATTCTTACTAATCCAGGTATCCTAGTTAATTCCAGTTATCACCTGTATAAGACTGTTACCAGGGTTATGGATGAAGAAGTTTGAAAGGGGATATGCTGTGTAGAACGTGATTTATTCCACACATCATTCTTATATAGGATTGAGGGGAAGCAATTCTGTATCAACCTACAGATAAGAAATTAACGATGAAAGTTTGGCTCCATATTGACGCTTTCTATTTATCCAGGCATGAGTGTTCCTGACTTCTACCAGGGTACTGGTCATACTTTGTGTTTGTACTGCTTAAGAATTGATACATTTCTTTCAAAAGCATTGTTTCATACACTCATTATAACAATCCCCACTGAACAGAAGAGGAAGTTGAGGCACAGGAGAGTTCAGGATTTGCCCAGTGTCACCAGCTTGTGAGTGACAAGGCCAGGCTTCAGGCTGTCTTCTCACTGGATGTGTTTCAAATCCACTCCAGCCATCAGTCACCGACACATGGTGGAAAGAATGTTAAAGGCGAAGAAATAGTTTCCTAGAATAAAGTTACAGCAGTCGGTGTTTCCTTCTACAGCTGACAACTAGGGCATCAATTTCCTTTGAAATTCATGGCCCTAAATAATCGGCTTCTCTATAAAAGGTACAAAAAACTTAAGTGTTATAATTTATGATGCTGATCCTGAACTACAATTAGATTTCACCGGGCCGGGGACTTGAGATTTAAGGAACCATTAATACAACCTCTTTGTCGATATAGAAAATTGCTAGTATGTGTAAATCTCTATAATATTATTAAAAGAAAAACACAATAGGCCATCTTGGACATATAATAAATTCGATAAGATGGCCTATTTAAAAATCCATATCTAAGGCAATGAGATAAAGATCTGCTTACCCCTCCTTCATGTCATTGATGGGAAGCGGCACCCTGCCACCTCTGTCTAGAGCCGATGTGATGTTGATGGCGTTTAGTCTCTCAGGCTGCCACACATTTTTCACGGCCCCCAAAAAATCTCCAAGAACCTCGCTGGCCAACATTTCTTCCACATTCATGTTTTTAATGAAGAATTCTGCTTGATATGGCAATGGGAAGTCTAAGTTTGGTAAAAAAGGGTATACATATTTTTAGTGAAGTAGTATTTTTAAAGGGAAACAAAAGAACAATTTGAAATTGTTGAGTTCTGTTATAATCCTGGCAGTAGGGAGCAACAGTAAAACAATTGGTCCTCTGTCTCCACAGATTACATATCCTTGCATTGAACCAATTGTAGATTTTAAAAAAGCTTTTCTTAAATTGTGTCTGTACTGAATAAGTGCAGGCTATTTTTCCTTGTTTTAGTCCCTAAAAAATGTAACTATTTACAAAGCCTTTACACTGTATTAAATATCATAAGTAATACACAGATGACGTGAAGCGTGAGCGAGGATATGTGTAGGTTATATGCTGACACTATGCCATTTTTTATAAGAGACTTGAGCATGCTCAGGTTTTGGTATCCATACGTATCTGAGAAAAATTCTGTGTGAATACCATAAGACAACTGTACCAACTTTAAAGGATTTGTGCATAATAGGGATGATCTATCTAAAAACATAACAAATATTAGACACAGAAGTTTATCTGTAATATAATAAAACCAGAGATTCAACAGGGTAATTTATAATTACAGGATTTGGCAAAAAAAGAACAAAATCTGCATTTTTAATTTCTAATATTACTAATATTATTTAAAGCATGCTAAAACATTACTTTTCCCTACCACAAATATTAGTACATATCCAATAAGAATTCTAAAAATCAGAGCAATTCTATTTTGGTCACTGTTTAGTTAAATTAAATGTTCTCGAAAAACTATCAAGTCCTCCTGCAATTCCACATCTGACATAATTAGAAATGTAGTTAGCTTTTTTCTTCCCAATATTATATCAAAATTGTTTTTTAAACATTTCAAAATTAATATTTAAATCAATCCGACATTAAATTCAGACTCTTAATGTTAGAAAATCTAAATAAATGTTTTTTTTCTCAAGTATTTCTTTTGAATTACTACCCATATTTCCTATATTCTGGTTGTCCTGTTCAGATAGTTTTCTTTTTATGTAACAGTATGTCTGTAATAATAAAATTAAATTTTATAAAATATTTACTATGAAGCAGGCCAAGCAAAGAGATTTAGGAGGATTTTATAATACTTAGTTCTCACAACAGGAAAGTGAGTATGTTCTTGTACTTTTCTCTATGCTTTCAGAAAGAGAAACTTATCTTTAGATAGTTCCAGGAACTTAAAATAATTTGAAGTGACTTCATTAGATTTTTCTCTAAGCTAAAGGAGACTATAAAGTGCTCAGCAAAGTTTCAAACACAGTAAGATCTTCTAAAATAGTAAAACTTTAGCTCTTACTATAATAATATGAAAAAGTTGGTTATCTGAATTATTACTTTATAAATTTTTTTTTTTTGCAGTCCTGGGTATCCAACCCAGAACCTTATGCATGCTGTGTAAGTGCTCTACCACTGAACTACATCCCCAGCCATGTATTCTTACTTTAAAAAGACAACACTGGGCGTGGTGGCGCACACTTGTAATCCCCGAGCTTGGGAGGCAGAGACAGGAGGATCGCGCAGGTTCGAAGCCAGCCGCGCTGGCTTAAGAGACCCTGCTTCCAAATAAAAAAAATATAAAATAGGTCTGGGAGTGTAGCCTGGTGGTAGAAGGGCTTCCAGGAACCCCAGTACCACGCACACAATCAATCAATCAATAAATAAATAAAGAAAGAAAAGAAAATATTTCTGGACTCTACACAGATTTAAGTCTCCAGTGATAGTACTATGTATATCCCCTGATTTATTTCAACAAACTCATGGATCTGTAGTCTTCCACTTCTACTTAATAAACAAAAATAAAAATTACATAATCAGCACCTGAAATCTTGATGATCTCAATTCTTATGAAGCCTCTGGTATTAAAAGACATTGGATGCCAGAGATGAAGTCAGAGGAGAAACTCTAGCTTCAGAGTTTTCAACAGAGTTGTCTAGAGTGCAGTCATCCCTTCCTAAAGACTTAACTCCTCAAGGCCCTACTCATAAAAAGTTCTTTATTTATCTCCTATACTGTCATCTATTCTCTTCATCTTTTACTAGATTTCTTCAGTGCAAAACCCATCTGCAGTCTTCTAAAATATAACCTATTTATTTTCTTTCATGCAGATAAACCTCCTGATTATACACATTTCCTCTCTTATACAGATAAATAGTATCTTAACTGTGATATTTCTCCCATACCTAGAAATAGGTGTGCATAAATGAATCAGAAGAATTTCTTGATATATGACAGCATATTTATAATACCAAACTATAGTTTTTAAAACATGTCAGAAGTCTCTAATTATTCATTTTATTCCATGTTATCAATACAGTTTTTAAAAAAAGCATGTCAAATATCTTTCTTATGATTAGTGCTACTTTTGGGAGAACTATCATATTTGGCTTTTCACGATCCATGTGACCCGGCTCCATGGCTCCCTTCTGAGAGCCGCTGCAAAGCCGTGGCTACCACCACACCCCTGAGAGGCTCTGGGCTATGCAGCTGTCTGCTGTCTGCTGGGCCAAGTGCTGCTGTCAGGCCTCCCAGAGATGAGTCACAGCAGCTTTCTAACTCTGGGGAAATCCCATGCCTGCTATATTCGGAAATCACAGAGGCCAAGAGAACAGTAGGCCAACAGATTGGTGGCAGGCCTCTGAGGCGCTAAACCCAATTTAGAGAATCACTTTATGTACTCTCCTTGCGCTCCATGCTGTGTGAGTCTACATGACTAATTTCCCATTAGGTCTCTCAGAACAGGAGACAGCTGGGCAGGGAGTCGGATTGAGCATGATTACCCTGATTTACAACTTTGTTATTTCTTTTTCTGAACCTTATCTGGGACAAATGGCATAAGCGAAGGCCTTGCTCATGTCCGTGCTGGTGAGCATATATATTCTGTCTAGACCAGCAAGGACAAATTCATGACCTTTTAGTTCAGTGGCTTTCAAACAGTTTTGGGTCACTAAACTCCACATCAAGGGCAGTGGAACAGTTCTGCCTAATGTCAAAGCGGAGGCTTCCAAGACCCATTTCCTCTTCCTGCCTCACCAGAACAGCTTCAAAGCCCCTGACTTAGCTAAATAGCCTTTAACATCAACTTTTGATCCTTCTGTTGTCTAGAAGTCTTCCATCAGTATATGCTTGATCTTAGGTCGCCATACATCAATAACACCACCTTTTAAGAAGTTGTGTGTACTCTGGTTCTACAGCCCTGAGACCAGACTCGAGAAGATGGAAGGTCAAGCTATAGGCCAGGCTTCAGTTTATAGGGATTCCCATATCTGAGAGTGTTTTAAGCCCCCACAGGAGTAGAATGGTGAGGTCCAATGGTCCAAGCCCACTGTAATGTAACTGCATAATTCCAGTGGCAAATTTCTGAGGAGAAAGGAATTCTGCTCATTAAAGGAATTCTAATTCTATAGGACGAACTGAGACTTAATTTAAATATCTAATCACAACTGTAGTCAAAACCAAAAGTCTTTGTTATCCAAACATGAATACCTACAAAAACCCTTGGGGAGCAGGAGAGTTGACAGGGAGTCCTCTGTCTAGGTCCACAGAACTGCTTTTCATCATGAAGGTAATTTTACATTTTAGTCTCTCACACTTGTCTGCAATTGGTACTGCTGCTTAAACACCTGGAAAAAATTCACTTAAGGGGGTTTAAAGTCTTCAAGCAGTCTCTCTCTCTCTCTCTCTATATATATATATATATATATATATATATATGATCAATTTTGTAGAAATTGCTTTCTTTTATATAGTCTAAAGGCAATTTTTAACCCAGACTCTACTGAATTATAATGAATTTCAAATTAGTAGGTTCTGGGAAAATGTTTTGTGTTTGCTTGCTTGTTTTTAGTTGTGAGAGCTAAACAGAAGCAAGAATTCTTCTCTCAAAAATGCACAAGTGTTTTGCTCTTCTCAGAGAGATAATTTTTCTGTTGCCAGTTCTTCTTCTGTCTCCTTAATGAATGACATCTAGTCTAGAGAGCATTATCCTGTGGTTTAATAATTTTAACTACAAAGTTTTTAGTGGCGTATGTTTTTTCCCAGTTAATTGTCGAAACACGGTCAAAGTATTTTGAGTGTTAATCCTTGGAATATTTTCTCTGTTCCTAATCTGCAAAATCCTTAGAAAAACACTAACAACTTAGCATATACAATTCTAGATTCCTGATGGGCTTTAATAATTTCTGGTGCATGATTAACTAATTTAGCAAGAAAACTGTAACCCAAATTACATTTTATACACAACTGAACTACTATCTATGGCAAACTTTAAAGTAAAACGATAAAGCTAGTTAATTACCTATCGTGCACTCTGTGATCTGTGTTAAGCACATTTCAAGACTAAATTCTAGAATCATTCCAGATATACGAGAGAAATGCTGTTCTTAGTACCACTATACACGTGATAAAACCAAGTTTAAGAGAAGTGGCCCACCTCTTTAGTTTCCTAATATTTTATAACAAATTATATATTGCTTAGGTTTTTCCCCTACCTTTTATCATTTCATCAGTTATATTATGTGGTACTTAAAATTTCTTAACTATATTTCATACAGTTATAAAACATAAAAAAAATATTTCTTTTAAATAAGGAAGTGAAGCCGGGCGGGGTGGCTCACGCTTGTAATCCCAGCATTCGGGAGGCTGAGACTGGAGGATCGAGGTTCGTGAACAGCCTCAGCTACTTAGTGAGGCCCTCTGCAACTCAGTGAGACCCGGTTTCAAAATAAAGAACAAAAAATAGGGCAGGGGGTGTAGCTCAGAGGTCGAATGCCCCTGGGTTCCATCCCCAGACCCGCAAAAATAAATAAATAAATGGAAGTGATCATTAACATCTTTTTCCATACCTACCTTCTGCTGACATTATATTAATTATCAAATTATGCCTTGCCGTCTCAAAGGTACGCCTATTGTAGGCAGTTATCTATTAGAAAAGGAAAATTGTATTAAAAAGTCAAATATTATTTGTAAAATAAAATTCATTAAGGACAAAAATGAAAACAAATTGCTATTCTTTCCATTTTCGTTACTTATTAATATACTCACAAAATATTCTGTCTCTGGGCAATAAGAACTCAGGATTTTTAGCAATATTATAGGAAAATAAATAGTCAGGTCTACTTAACATGCTAAAACAAAAGGTTAAATGCAGAAAGCCCCTTTCACAGGAGGCCATTAAGCACAAGTAGCAATGCAGATGCGTCATTAGCAAATGGATTAACCATTAAGAATTACTTACCAGTGACATTGTAAAACAAAAAAAATTTTTTTTTTTTGGTGGTACTGGGGTTCCTGGAAGCCCTTCTACCTCCGGGCTACACTCCCAGACCTATTTTGTATACTTTTTTATTTGGAAACAGGGTCTCTTAAGCCAGCGCGGCTGGCTCCTAACCTGTGCGATAATCCTGGCTCCGCCTCCCAAGCGTGGGGATTACAAGTGTGCGCCACCACGCCCGGCACATTGTAAAAAATTTTTAAAAACCTAAATAATGTATTTTTGTACTTTTAAATGGAGTTTAAGGATTATAATGGGAAGTACACTTTAAACTAAGCTCACCTTTGTGTTGTATGCATCTATACTAAACTACACACCAATTTGTCAAAAAATGTCACAACTCATCCTTTGGAAATCATAGCTCACTTATAATAGAAGTAAAACAGCAAGGATCAGAGTCTATAAAACTTATGGCACATGCTCAAAAACACAAATCAATCCCTTCATGGGGTCAAATATTAGTAAACATTTGCAGAGCCAATGAACTTACATCAAAGTCAACTCAGAAACAGCCACTGCAAACAACAAACAAAGCCAAGGCCAAGGACAGGATATGGCTTCAAAAATCAAGGAGTAATTAACTTTAGAGCAGATATTAAATCATTCAGACACATCTGTAGTACCTCAAAAAAAATGATTTTGTCAAAGTCTTAGAATCCAGCACTAGCCTTCTAGAAGTAACTCCAACTGTAGTTGACACAGACAAAAGAGTAGGATGTAACTGGCCTCAGCTAAAAGAAAAAATCTTATATATTTAAAAACAAATATCAAAGATTTTTATATATCACATATAAGCTCCAAAAGAAATAAGCTACAATAATCAGAAATACCAAAATCAAAATTTTAGCATAATCATTCTAAACTTTAAAAATACTTAAAAAGTATATAGTTTGAAAGGCATAGTATCACAAAAAGCTAAAAGAAAGAACTTCTCTCTTCACAGTATGTCAAATTTCCAGAAGATTTAATCACTTTCTTGCTGCTCTCTGTTGAGATACATGATCAGTTAGGATCACACTAAACAGTAAAATAGAGACTAGTTACAGAAAGTATAAAATCTTGTTCAAACAAAATTAATGGAAAAACATAAAATAAGTGTCATTTTAGAATCTTCTTAGGTTGAAAATTATCGTACAAAATATCCTATTTTCAATGGGAAAAATGTACTAATCTCCTATGTGTTATATCTTGAGCCTTTAGCTCAGAAAAATATTAGGTATTTTCAAATTAATAACTACTTTTATGGCTAACCTTCCATATTTATCATAAATCTTATTATTGTAAGTGTTGTAAATTCTAATAAGTTTCTTTTTTAATCACAAGCTACTGAAAGGCGTTTCTTATTATGAGGAAGAATTTTATTATCTGAATTTCTATTTGATGTTTAATTTTAATAGCTATAATAGAATGTAGTCTTTCTGTCACTTCTAATAAGATATTTAAGTACTGTAATAACCTCAACCAAATTTTACTTATTATGAAGATATGAAAACCTTCAGAGCAGAGAGGTATGTGTGTTTTTTAATGTGTGTGTGTGTGTGTGTGTGTGTGTGTGTGTGTGTGTGTGTTGCTGTGGTTTGAAACCAGGAACATTCTATCTCCTAGCCACAACCTCAAGCCTATTTTATTTTTTATTTGGAAACAGGGTCTCAGTAAGTTGCTGAGAGCCTCACTAAGTTGCTGAGGCTGGCTTTTGCACCTGCTATTCTTCTGTCTCAGCCTCCCAAGCACTGGGATTACAAGTGTCCTCTACTACCATGTCTGAGTTGACCCTGTCTTTCTTATATAATGCTTGATCTATTTTAGATGTTTAAATATTTCAGATAAACAATCATTGAATGAATCAGTATATTTCTATGATTAAATAATAACTAAAGATATGCAAAACTTTTGACTAAACTAATAGGATGATATTTTAAAATACCATGCCAAAATAAAATAAAATATTGTGCCTACATGGGTGTAAATATGAGCTATTTACAAATAAAATGAGATTTTTTTTTGCAGTACTGAGGATGGAACCCAGGGGCATTCTATCTCTGAGCTACACGCACAGCACTAGTTTTTATTCTTTATTTTGAAACAGGGTCTCACTAAGTTGTGGAGGACCCCACTATGAAGCTGAGGCTGGCCGTGAATCGCGATCCTCCTGTCTCAGCCTCCCAAATGCTGGGATTACAAGCGTGTGCCACCATGCCTGCTCAAATGAGATATTTAAAATAAAATACCATGCCTATACATGTATATAAAAATGAGCTATTTACAAATAAATTGCCATTTGTGCTCTATGAAAGATATGCTAACATTTTACCCTAACATTCATCTTGAGAAACTGAGACAGGAGGATCACAGGTTCATGGCCAGGCTCAGCAACCTCATGAGGTTCCCTATAATTTACTGAGACCCTATTTTCAAATAAAAAATAAAATAGGGCTAAGAGTATATCTCAGAGGCAGAATTCCCCTGGGTTCAATCCCCAGTACAGAAAAAAAAATTTCATTCACTTTAAAATAGTATTATTACAAATGCATGCTTAAAATATACCATTTACTTGCTTTTGAGCTCTACCAAAATGACAACCTAGCCGGGCGTGGTGGCGCACGTTTGTAATCCTTGCACTTGGGAAGCTGAAACAGGCAGATCACACAGGTTCAAAGCCAGCCTCAGCTACTTAGTGAGGCTCACAGCAACTTATGAGACCCTGTTTCCAAATAAAACATAAAATAAGTTTGGGAGTATAGCCTTGAGGTAGCCTTGGCTCAGGGTTCCACCCCAGTACCACAACCACCACCACCACCACAACAACAAAAATGGCACCCTATCTGCAGTCTTCCGATACTTTTTCTTTTAATTCAATATTGTGCTTAAAACATTTATCTAGGTTGTGGGGCAAGCTTAAGTTCATCGGTGCACTTAACATTTACTGCATGACTACATCTGATTCATTAATATACTTTCTTAAATAACAGAGTTTTGGGTCTCTTTATTTTGTGGGATTCCAGTGTCTTGCTATAAAAACACTGTTTAATGAGCATGATTGCACATGCCTCCCAGTGGGCATTTGCAAGTATGTCTTCTGGGTGTGTATCTTGAAATAGGACTGCTAGATCACAGGGTACAGAGAAATTCAACTATCTGAGATATTTGGTAGTTTTTCAAAATAGTTATATCAATTCTCATATCCACATACAATGAATTTTACTGATGATAAAATATTCATTATGGTCTTAATTTTAATATTCCTCATTACTGATAATATTAAGTTTCTTTACTTGAGTTTATAATCATTTGTGTATTCTCTTTAGTGAAATGCTTTTTTCTTATTGAATTTTAGAATTTCTTTTAATATTTCAGATATTTACTTTTAGTCAGCTATGTGTATTAAAAATATCTTCTTTTAGTTTATAGCTTGTTTTTTTTTAAAAAAGTATTTCTTTGATGGACAGAAGTTCACAAATATGTGATGCTGACCTATCTTTTCTTTTCAATAAAAATATTTAGGTCTTATTTCAAAATCCTGGGCTGGTCATGTAGCTCAATGGTAGAACACTTGTTTGGCATGCGTGAGATGATGGGTATCTCCAGCACAGCAGAGAGGAAAGAAAGAAAGAAAGAAAGAAAGAAAGAAAGAAAGAAAGAAAGAAAGAAAGAAAGGAAGGAAGGAAAGTTTTTTGTTGTTTCCTCCTGGATGCAAGCAATCTCCATCTCGTTTACATTTTAATATAGTAATTTAAAATTTTGCTTTTCACATTTAATTCTTAATATACCTAGATTTAAGTTTTGTGTTTGGTATGATAATCTTATTTTACATTTTGCCATGTAGCTAACCAACTAACTAAGCACCATTCATGTGGCACCAACTTTTCAAACATTTATCACTGATCCTTCTGCAGATGTATCTGTTTCAGTGTTCTCTATTCTATTCTTCAGTTAATTTTTCCATCCTTATATCAAAGCAACCTTCCAGTAATTACTATAGATTGATAATAAATCTTGATGACCACAAGGGAAAGAAACCCTTCTTTTTTTTTTCTTCTTCAGGACTGTCTTGGTTATTCCTGGACTATAATCTTTCCTATAGATTTTAAAATCAGCTTGCCAAGTTCCATGAAAAATAAAAACTATTGAAATTTTAACTGGAATTGCATTTACTTTATAGATCAACAGTGATAATGTGATGACTTCATAATACTGAGTCTTCCCATTCTTTTTTTTTTTTTTTTTTTTTTTTGGTGGCACTGGGGTTCCTGGAAGCCCTTCTACCTCCGGGCTACACTCCCAGACCTATTTTGTATACTTTTTTATTTGAAAACAGGGTCTCTTAAGCCAGTGAGACTGGCTTCAAACTTGCGCGATCCTCCTGTCTCCGCCTCCCAAGCGAGGGGATTACAAGTGTGCACCACCACGCCCTGCGAGTCTTCCCATTCTTGAATGGAATATCTTATCATTTACATAGGTATTCTTTACTATTAATAAACTTTTATAACTTTCTCCATTCTGGCCTTGCATATCAACTGTGTTATTTACTCCTAGAACCTTATCATTTTGTTGCTATAAAAAGTATTTCTTAATATTTTTTATTCATATGCAGAAATGTAGCGATGTTTTATACTGATCCTATAGCTCACTGCTAGCCTTTCCTAAGATTTTTAATGTTTATAGACTATGTCACTGACCGTTCAATTTTTTCCTTTCAAATCTTCAGAGATTCCATTTATTTCTTTACTGTATTGGCAATTTCACTAGCAGGTCCTATGCTGCTATCCACTCCTTACCAATAAATCCTTCTGGAATCCCACAATTAAATTAGAATCTACAATCCTGGAGGCATCTGGGCCTAAAAGTATGGTAGTATTCTCCTGCTACCAATCACCACTATAATTCTGATTTTGTTGTAAGTGATAAACAATGAAGCAATTTAACTTTTAATATCCACTTGTTTTTTTCTAGATGTTAATTCCTATTAAAGGTTCAATGTAATAATTATTTTTGTTGTTACTATTGTCATTTTAATATCCTCCAGGTATGACATTCATTACTGGCAAAAAACTGATGAATTATAATATCACTACCCCTTTTAAAATGAAAGCTAAATACATAAGAATGTATCCTTACAAGGATTTTTCCCCTACCAATAACAATGATTCCAGTTCCCACAATGTGCCCATTGGGGTATGTCCTACCGTCTAATGAGAAGTATAATCCTCTGCGACTGTATAATTTTGGGGCCTCTAAAATGTGTGTGTGTGTGTGTGTGTGTGTGTGTGTGTGTGTGTGTGTGTACACATGGGTATGCCTGTGTTGTTGGGAACCAAACTGTGGGCCTTATACACACTAGGTAAGTATTCTACCACTGAGCTACACCCTCCTTCCTTAACTTCCAAAATTTTGGTATGTTATTACCTGTGCTAAAGATAGCTTTCCTTTTACTTTATAAATTCTCCAATACCTTATTATAGTTCTTGAAGTGTTGGCTGAGGACAGCTTTGTATTCTGTTCCCCTGCACTATAAAACATGGTGGAACTCATCCGCTACTACTCATCTTTCTAACTCTAAGCATCTATCACAATGCTGAATGTTATTTTAATGAACATGAAATCTGAATTTAAAATACAGAGAGCAAATAAGTGTTTTAAGTTTGCAGTTATTTTTTAAGTGTAACTAATTATAATAGTCTATTTATTTTAAAATTAATTTAATGTTTTTTCACTAATTCAGATGACCTATTTAATATAAAAGCTGAAACAACAAACTTTGTAAATGAACAAAAATGCTAATTAATGTGTTTCCATGTATATAATATTAAAAATCACTGCCAAGGTAACTTTAATTTCAACATTTAGAGCTCAAATTATAAAATATATAATTTTCTCTTTTTAAGTAAATTACCTCAATGATAGTTGGCTTCCCCACATTGTCAGCCGTTGGAGACCCATATAGGACCCCATCACTATATGGTGTTCTTTGGATATATCGAAGCCATCCAGGTCGATCTGGGTAACCCATTAAATTTGTATTAAAAGTAATGGGATCATTACTAATCTCCCCTAGATAAGAAACACAAAGTTAGACAAAAGACATTTATTTTCACACATGTTGCTTTGGTAGTTTTAATCAAAACATTCTGCCTAAACAAATTTTTTTTTTACATCTGTAGCAAACTAAATGCACAAACAAAAGCAACAACAAATCCATCTGGAAATTTAGATTAGGGCTCCATGTTATGAAAACTTATTTTGGTTATTTAATTTGTCCAGAAATTGTATCTATCCAACAAAAAAGCATATTCATACAGATTTTTTATTATATTTTTTGGTGGTACTGGAGATTGAACCCAGGGGCTTCCCAGTACCACACACGCACACACACACACACACACACACACACAAAAAAAAAAAAAAAACCATAAAAAAGAGTAGTTCTAGCTAAGTGTGGTGTCATACACCTATAATCCCAGGACTTGGAAGCCAAGCCAGGAGAACTGCAGGTTTGAAGTCATCCTCAGCCATTTAACAAGGCTCTCAACAACTTATCAAGACACTGTTTTAAAATAAAAAAATAAATAAATAAGGCTGGAGACATAGCTCAGAGATATAATGGATTAAATCCCCCCAGTACAAAAAAAAAAAAAAAAAAGAAAAGGTAGGGTAGTTCTGTGGTGAGAGAATTGTCAGAAAAATCTCCTAATTCCCATTAGTAGTACAGATGAATTCATACTTACGGGATGCATTTCTTTCATGAAACTCCAGATACTATCAAACTAATATCCAGAAAATTTAAAAAGTATCACCAAAGCAAAAATAATACAATTATAAAACATGGGAGGATGGGATGAAAAAGATTTTGAAAACCCAAAACAACTGCAATAAAGGCATTTACCAGTGATAAACATTAATAGCAGCATGATTTCTTAGCATATGCCTGGCCCCATATAAAGTGCTCCATAAGCAC
This sequence comes from Muscardinus avellanarius, assembly GCF_963383645.1. Lineage (NCBI taxonomy): Eukaryota > Metazoa > Chordata > Mammalia > Rodentia > Gliridae > Muscardinus > Muscardinus avellanarius. The sequence continues at coordinate 65,848,630 of NC_137795.1, forward strand.
TATCTCATCTGATTTTCAAACGTACCTATGAAATCAGTGCTATTAACTCTAGTATTATCGGTGACATATGTAATTTTCCGTATTAAGTAAATTCTCTATGGTTGGCCTTATTAAGTGGTAAAACTAGAACTTAATCCTGGTTGACACCAGAAACTCTGTTCTTCACATATTTTCTCAAATGTTAGAGCTGCTGCTCCAAAGATTTAGCCATATAGTTTTGCAAACATGAAATGCCTCATAAGAAAACATTTTAATATAATTAATGAAAATATTACCTTTCTCATAAATACCACTAAGAACATGTCTACCTCTATTTTATGTTTTCAGATATGCCATTCATCATATTATCCACAAAAAGTATTGATATTAATTCTAATGTTAAAAATGAGTTCTTACAAAATATAATTTTCAGAAGTCATTTTTATTTGTTATTTTAGAATTATAACTGAATGTGTTTTCTCTTGCTAGTCTTTCTATATCTTCATTAAGATGATAGCATTTGTGATAATTCAAAATAACATATTTAAACCAATAGTGAATTAAATAAGACTTCATAATTGGTATTACTTTGAAGGGAAAATTAATCTTCATTATATTGTTATGAAGGTTTATAAAATTATCTCATCTTGTGAAAGCTTTGAAAGAACTCTTAATACCATATTTCATTCTCTTCTACGGTATATGTATAGTTTTTCAAAACTCAATGTATTATGTAAGATTCTAAGTCTTAATATGGAAAAATCCTAATTGTATGGCTATAATTATTTCGATGTGACTACAAATAGATCATTTGTCAAAGGTATAAAACTCAAGACTGAGAACCCAGAAGCATGCTTTCTTTAAAATTCAAAAACAAATTATTTCCATCTTTAACCAAATTTATAATCTTTAGGAAATGTCTTACAATCATCACTTTTTCATGCACTCAGATCACTTAAAATAGTATTAATGATATTTTGACCATACACTACCTAGATTATCTACACTGAACAAAAATAAATATTTAGAAAATTAACCACCTTTCACCCCCCCCCCACACACACACAAAGAACATACCAGGTTTTGGGTAAGGTGGAAATTCCCCCTTAAAATATTCTCTTTCCAAAACATGAACAAAGAGGACACCTGCAGATGGATATACGTTCCGATCAGAGTGTACCTTCGAGAAAATAGTGTACACTGAAAATAAAGAGAAAAAATGAGAGACAAGACAAATGAGATGTGCCCTTGATTCTGCAGCTTTTTTTCTTTCTTTTTTTTTTTTTTTTTTTTTTTTTTTTGGTGCTACTGGGGATGAAACCCTTCTACCTCCAGGCTACACTCCCAGACCTATTTTATATTTTATTTAGAAACAGGGTCTCTTAAGCCAGCAAGGCTGACTTCGAACCTGTGTGATCCTCCTGTCTCCGCCTCCCAAGCCTGGGGATTACAAGCCACCACGCCACCACACCCGGCTGATTCTTCAGTTTTGACTGCAAGAAAAGGCCTCATTAGATGGAAATTTTGGAGAAAACTGAAGCAACATGCAAGAGAACTGTTAATAACAGTTTGTTTTAAAGGGAAGTGATTTTAGGACAAAACATTAAAAAAATTTATTTATTAAACTCTTTTAAACACAACATTAATAAACTTATATACATTCAATATTTAATTGCTATTAAATAGTGAAGAAGAAATCTATAATATTATTTTGGTAATTTCTTTTCAGTTGGAATTCTTACCAATAAAATACATCATAAGAACTGACCAACTACACAATTAGCATAGTTTGGGTTTCTCTCCCCCCCTTCAATGCATGTGTGTTAAAAATCCACACTATACTAATTATTTTCTAGACAAGCAAATGAGACTATTTAATACCATCAAATATATAAGACAACTCATATATATTTACAAAAATACACGGAGTAAATTTTTGAGTATTTATTCCTATCTCTCTCCTAGAAATAATTAATTTATTCCATTTCCCCTGATCTTGACATTTAATACTTCAAACAGTATAATCCATCATACTGTGCTACATCCTAAATAAGCAGTAACAGTTACATAATGCAATATAATTCGGTGCAAATAATTTGAGTGAAATGGGACCAATTTCGTGATTTACTCTTACTAGGACATAAGATGTGAGTACACTGAAATGGCCAAATTGCTTTGATTAGTTTCCACCTATTGTTTTTCTCCTGATATCATCATCTCCACCAACACATTATTGCCATTACCCTTGTCACCTCTACAATCTCTATTGGGTCTCTATCTTCCTGATTGGCTAGTTGCTGCAATTTTTAGACAGATGAACCATATCATGCCAGTTCTTTCTCATAGTCATGCATGGATTTGTAAATGTGGTAATTAACCTTAGGCACCCCAATGCTGCTCACACCAAGCTCACAACTTACTAAAAGCCCTGGGTAGAGAGATCACTGACAGCAAATTTTTCAGCACAAAAATGGGAACTCCCACAGAATGTTTCTCTATTGGTAAAAATGTGTCCCTCCAGTTCTGTGGATGGCTGCCAGAAAAGGCAAACTGAACTAAAATATTTGGCTTGTAGCTTCACGTAACCATAACTTCACTGCTAAAAAAACACTTTAAGGCTATGTCACAGAGGAAAGGAGCTACAAGTAGATTTAAATAGGGATGTAGAGAAACTCTTTCCTAACTTGTACTAGTTGTCATAAGCAATCTTCCCATGCTGTTTATAATGCCCAACTTCCACCTGACAACAATTTACTCACCTATGAGAGTGGTCCTATTCCAAATAATGAATAAATCATTAAAACATAGTAAGGGTGAAAATTTGACTTTTTTCCCCAATACTACAATGTGTCCTGAACGATGTAAAAGACCTGTGCTTCTCACAAGTTCACATCCAGACTGGGAGAACAACATACATCTAGCTAGGCATAGTTCCAGAGGTATAAATAAATTACTTTGGCAATACCTGAAAAGATGAGAAGAGCAACAGAGGCTGGAAAGATAGGGGGGGAAAATCTATGGAAGGAGAACTTAATATAGCTCTAGTACTAGTAGCTTTCTCTCTCTTAGAGATGAGAAATTCAGGCACTCAGAAACAAACATATGTAAAAAAAAAAAAGAAAAAGAAAAAGAAAAGGAAACAAACATATGTGTGAGATGCAATGGTGAGATACTCATGGCGTCCTTTCAAGGACACTGGATCCTGGGGTGTATTTGAGGGGGAAACAACACTGGGAAGAAAAGAGGAGTCAAATGATGGAGAGTTTGTGACTCCTGCTGAGAAGTCATTTCACTCTCTATTAAAGGTGTTTAAATTCCAGATTACAACCCCACATCTAACACATAGGAATATTTTGAATAATCTAAATGAATCACTTCTGAATATATCTAATCTATTCTTCCCAGAGATTAAAAGCACCATGAAGTGCAGTAACTATTTACCTTGTCATTTTCTCAACACCTAGAAGAGTGTCAAGAATATTTGAATAGTTTTATCAGTGGCTCTGGAATGGATGAATACACTCTAACCCAGGGAACTATAGAGATAAACACAGGTCTCTTGCTACTAAACTAAATATATATAATAATTAATTTATGGTACAGCACTTTACAGATTACCATCCTCCATTAATATCATAAACTACTAAAAAAGTCTCCCCTAATAAACAAGTCCCCCCTAGTTTTCGCTCCTATCCGGTGGTAAAGGCTAGCTTATTAGGCAAAAAGAAAACTGTTTATATTAAATACTATTGAAATGGTTCTGTTTTCTGTATAGCCCTCCATGGGGCCTGAAGTAGAACTGTTTAAAGGACACCTGCCACTCCATACCATCTTACTTCAAGAAATGACATAGAACATCTTTATAAAAAAAATTTCTGCGATCCACAAGAGCCAAACCACAATCTACCATGGCCCTCCTGAGTCTTAAGATGACATGCACATTTCTTTATTCACGTGTACTCTCAATTGCAGTTCTGCAATCTCCCGAACTGCATACTTGCTGGTCAGTTACCTTGGCAACTTCACAGGAAAGCCTGCTTCACTTTAAGTATAGTATGCCATTCACTTTAAGAAAAACATGATACAGATGTATGACACATTCATCATCCAGAAATGGAAAATGACTAAGCCACTATGTTTTGTTTGGGAAAATAATCCTTCCTTTCTGTAGCATCAGTTTAAATTGTAGGGACCCATACCACATTGTAGAGAAGAGCCCTTTCCCTTCCGCTTTCCCATTTGTAACTTGCAAAACAAATAGCTCTTCAACAGAGGCTATTTGGGCAGTATTTACACCTAGACTCCCTTTCAAAAACAACAAATGACACAGAGAATTGGAAGCTCTAAGCTCTTGTCCTAAACACGAGCTCTATCAATAATACATATAGGGGTCAGCACCAACACCTACTGAGGCTATTACTAACAGTTAACACATGTTGCCATCATATGCCTAGATAGTACTCACAAAAAGAAAGCTGGAAATATATTGTTTTCCTTAAGAGTAAGTCTTGAAAATCAAATTTAAACACCCTAAGAATCCTCAGCACTAAGATCTAATAATCTCTGAAATATACATGTGTATGGTTCCATGCTAATCAAGCTGAGGTCACAGGGTCTGGCCTCTCTGCGTATCGCATGGTTTTGCAATCTTCTACGGCTGCAAACCCATCACCTCTGCAAACACATGCCACTGGGTACAAATGAAACCGGAAACCAGTGTGTGGCTAAATCCGTGCAAATCTATCACCATTAATGGGGAAAACAATTAACGCAAAAGTCCAAGCCACGGGAGATCAAAAACATCATCTCCAAAGAGCAAGGGGAGCTATATTTGAAAATATTAAAAATTTCTGAAGACAAGTTGTCATAAGTAATAGAAATTTTTAAGGAAAAATTATATCTCTGAGAGAAGCCAAAAGGCTATGTCGGCAAGTAGTCAGAGTCATTATTTCATCCTCCCGAAGCTCCGTTGTTTCTCATCACCGTGCTACCAAAATCGTGTCCACAGAACTATTCTCTGTATGTTTTAGTCAGAGGGCACAGAAACTACAGACCATTTCAACAACTGCATATTATGTGACAGCAGAGAGCCACGAATCAAATAACAGGTCGTGATAGCAGTAGCAATAACGTGAGACCTCATGCTAGCTCAATTGCGTGCTGTCTTCTTATACTAAGAATCCGCTGGAAATGTTCTCTCTCCATGATGAAAATATAAGAGTGTGCATTTGTGTGCTTATGTACAATTACCTAAAAAAAAGCAAATTGGATGTATTTAGTAAATATTATATTCTGAAAGTATTGTGGTAGTGCACAGCTAATAAATCCATGACATGTAACTTCACAAATATCACAAAGATTATTTTAAATGGCATATGTATGTGCACAGACATGCATGCAGTCCCTTCCCTATCCCCCCAAAAAATCCAGAGAACACTTAGGAGAACTTTCTCTGTGTCACCAAGAACATTGTACGTGGCCATAAAGATAAAATAGCCACTGAATGTGAGACGTTGTAAATTCCAACCAGACTTAAATCTTAAAGCAGTCTCCTTTGAAATTTTAGAGAAGAAAGTCATAAATTATTGTCAATATTCATGTCCAGGCGGCTTTTATTAGGTACCAAATTATGCTTATGTCTCTCTTATACATGCTTTACCAATGAATTAAGCACTTTAAAAGATCCATTTACATCATCATTTTTTTAATTTTAGGGGGTTATACAAGCATATAGCAGTGTCTCAGTTTACCAGACAGCCCACACGACAAATCCTTTCAGAAAGCTGATTTTTCTAACGTACTCAGTGGTGAAACCCTTTTCAAGATAGTATAAGATTATCAATTTGCACATCAATTATTACGCTCTGCTCTATTATGCAGACACCCTTATGGACTGTTTGGTTGCCTTGTCATTTACCGATCACGCTAGTGGGTCCTGGGCTGCTAATGCTTTTTAAGGTTGTGTATTTTATAGATTTTCTGTTTTCTCCTCCGTGGACAAGTTGTCAGCTGTCATTTCTCATTGCTATCAGTATGATTCCTATATCGGCTTCTCTATCTCCTCTAATTTGCTGTTATTAATCTGCTGTAGGTTTACAGACCAGACTACCAAATGAGGCAGGAGCGCACGTTAAAGAATAAACATGTGCTGTTTTAATGCACGCAATGCTGTGCTAGATGTAAAACAAAACAAAACAAAAAAACAAAACTAGGAACATGCATTTGTGATCTGTTTTAGCTGCCTAAAAACCCCTTTGTAGCGTATTTTCTCGTCCTTAGTTGATGCAGTCCACTTCTGAACAGATGATTTTACTATAATTGAGACAGAGACATTACTTGAGGCAAGAACAGCATAAATGCTGTGCATTAAATATATTCAAAAATAAATAAGTGTACAATTGAAAGTCTTAATTCAACCCATATATTATGTGAAGATGAGCTATCAAAAATGGATGTAATGTGCTGTACAAAATAATTTCTTACATATTTGAAATAAGGAAAATAAACGGAATAATTTAAACAAAGAGATCAATGAATTAAATGATATATTACCCTCAGCAATAGCTAAATCCACCTAAGAATATTTTAACACTCTAGTAAGCAACTTTTTAATGAGAAATCAAAGTCTATTTCTAAAAGCATTTCAATTTTGTCAGTTTTCCTCTCGTGTTCAGAGGATTTTAAGATGTAAGTTACTCACTGTGAAGGGTCACAGAGGTGAACTGAGTCCAGATTCCTTACATAAGATAGTGAACATTCCCAACTATTCATTGGATTGCCTTAATGTGAAGTAGTATCTGGAAATATTTTTGAATGAGAATGATGAGATTTTTAGATCTGTTTAAGATACAATGCTACCTATCTCATACAGCTTTTAAAATAAAGTTGACCTAAGCACCTAGGCATGTTCTTTGTGGTAATTAAAAATGTTAGGTACTAACAAGAAGAAAATGCCTTATTTTGCAGTTATAACAGGCAAAAGCTCTCTATGGGTTCAGAGCTCAGAGCCGCTGCACACACGCACTCCAAGAAGCCGCTACCGAGTCATCGGAACTGATTACAAGAGAAGAATCTTGTTTGCTTCTGTACATTAAAAGAACTCATTTCAGGATTTTCAGAGTCTTCTATATTTTTGGATTCCTTCCTACTTTATTTTTTACTATTTGATTGCTACAGTCAAATTAAAATTTAATTATTAAACCAGAAAACTGCTGTAGGAAAAATATATTTTAAAAGATCTCAATATCCAGCCATGTATACAACCTGTTTCTTGCTTTTGTTTTTCTAAGATTTCCCTTGTATTTTATTAATCCACCTATATAAATCTCGGCTTTGAATCAAAAGCTTTTTCTCATCAGCCTGCCCTTCACCTTTGGGTTTACGTGACATCAAAGTATGCCGGCCATTCATCTGAAGGTGGGCAGCTATTGTTTTTGCTTTGGTCACACATAGTCCATGCCTGGACTGTGGAATTTATCACAAAGACAGCATTAGATTCTCTTTGTAAACTTTGTCTAAGAGATGCAGCCACTTCTCTTTACATGAGATAGAAGAGAAACCACTGCTTGGATCTGTTCCTACAAAAAAATTCCAGGTTTCTTCATAATATTTTCCCCCCTAACCAAATCTCCTTATTTTAGTCTACAAAATGGAATTAAGTATCTCAATCATTTTGTGATTGCATGTATTTTTTCTCTTTCTTTTTTTCTTAAATGCCAATCGGAAAGAAGTTGCAAACCATTGTTAATTGGTGATCAATAGAACACTGGTCTCAGAATGCTGGGAAGTTGAAAAGGGTTTTAGATGTCATCCTGTCTGGGCATGCTAATATCTCTATTAAGAGATAGATCACAGCATTACTTCCCACCCAGATCTGTCCATAGCCTCCTACTCAACCCAGGATTCTTGACAGTTACTAGCAATCAGAGTTGGCATAAATTAGCTCTCCTGGAGGAGTCAGTCGTCCACTATAGATAATAAAATTGAACCCAGAAGGACTAAGTTCTGGTTCAAAACTACAGGGCTAATAAGAGGAAGAGCCAGGACTTGAAGTGGCGTAGTCATGTGGTTTATTGATTTGAAAATAAAAGTTAATATGTTTGTGGCTATATATTCTATTGTAACATCTCACCACAGTAAGTTTATGTTATGTAACACCTTGATTTTTCTTTTTTCAATTTTCTATACTTTTATTAGTACACTGCAATTATTCATCAGAGTGAGATTCAAAGTTATATACATACACATACACATCAATGAACTATCTCCTCTTTTATGAAGAACCAGAATTTGACCAGGTAATCCAAGTTTATCTTATTATTTTATAAAGTTATCTTTTTTGTGAGGAGGTACTGGGAGTGAACTCAGGGGCATTCTACCTCCAAACTACATCCCCCCACATTTTTTTTTAAACAAGGTCTTACTAGCTTGCTGACAATCTCACTAAGTTGCTGAGGCTGGTCTCCTACCTGCAATCCTCCTGTTTTAGCCTCCCAAGTACCAGGATTACAGGCATGTACTACCATGCACAGCTTCATAAAATCATTCTAGTTATATTGCACAACTGGAAAAAGTGAGTTGACAGTCATATCTGAAACACACTCAGGTCTAAAAAACAAAACCACACACACACTAACACACACATACCTGAAAGAGGAGGAAACATTTCAACCCTTAGCCAGAGCTTAGAAGGACAATCTCACATTCTCTAGTAAAGAATCCTTTAAAGTCCTGCAACTCTGTGGTAATTCCCCTGACTCTTCAAGGGGAATGAAATATTTTCAGCCATAGGGTCATTTCCAGCTCCTCTCCAACCTTGGGGGAAAAGAAGTAATCTAGAGAGACACTCCTGTCCTCAAGCAATACAGTCCTAGGACAGTCAGTAAGCCAAGGAGTCTCTTTTAAGACAGTAGAAAAGAATTCTATCGGTTCATATGGGGTATGTATTATTTCATTCAAATGAGTATTCAGTTAAAGTTGAACATTTAAACTGAAAATAATTAGGAAATCTAGACACAATCATTTTTAATTTTGCCTTAGTTTCTTAGGAAAGCACAATGGAAGTTTTGCAGTAAACCTAAGGCTGACCTGTTTTAGGACATGAGTTTTCCTATGTAGAAAAGGAGAATATAAAGATGTTTACCTAAGGAAAGTATGTAAACAGGAAGGGTTACTATTTTTTATTTAAATTATCCTAAGGGTAAATTTTTTAAAGTTTTTCATTTCAACCCAGGACAAAATTAATCCATATTTAGAGCGTTCTTTATGACTTCTATGACTACTTAACGTGTGTCAAGGTAGAAAAATATAAAATGTGTTGGTCTGAGGCAATCAGAATTCTATTTACAGAGGAGCTACTAGCTCACTGCTTTAGTTAAGAATTATAATCTTATTTAGAAAGAACATTACACAAAACATTACCATTGCTACATTTATTTTTTTTTTACTATATAAATGCTCTTGCAATCTTTTGTGTTCTCTTGAAATCACCAAAAAGAAATGATGGGTATTCACAGTCAAGAACATCACAGAGAACATTGGACATCTGACACAGCATTTAAAATGTGCTTGTTGTACAAGCTACTGGTATTTGTTTTTATCATTTTTAAGAGCGATAAAACCATTTTCTTCACAATGTTGATGAAACTGCTTTCTGTACAAGTTATTTTGATAATTCAGAACTATAATGACTGGACTTAAATAGGATGCAGAGACTTAGGAGGGAAAAGAATCTAAAGGATGAGATCAAGAGAAACTGAGGAAATAAGAACATGACAGCCTGAACCGGCTACCTCTGTAGAACCAGGATGGATTGTGACTGTATTTTGATAACTATAGTTCTCTTATGTTCCAGAGAAACAATTAGTTTGAGGTACAATGGGGACATGAAGTTTGAAATGGGAAGAGACCACTACCTCTTGGAGATTCTAGAAGATGCTATATAAAGGTCTTGGAATGCATGTCACTAAGGATGGCACCAAAATAAATGACTTAGCTAGATCGAATAGCTGGTTAGACAGTACTCTTTTGGAAAATCAAACAGAAATGGAGTGGGTTGCCCAGAGAGGACAGAAACTCTAGGGACCAAAGCAAAAGAGAAGATGTAGATGATAAAGAAAAGGATGGCTCTATGCCGGGCGTGGTGGCGCACGCTTGTAATCCCCGCGCTTGGGAGGCAGAGACAGGAGGATCGCGCAGGTTCGAAGCCAGCCGCGCGCGCTGGCTTAGGAGACCCTGTTTCCAAATAAAAATGTAAAAATAGGTCTGGGAGTGTAGCCCGGAGGTAGAAGGGCTTCCAGGAACCCCAGTACCACCAAAAAAAAAAAAAAAAAAAAGAAAGAAAAAGAAAAAAAAGAGAAGGATGGCTCTAATTTAGTGCAAAATGATGTGCAATCCTGCGAAGAGGTTCTGGGGATCCTCTGTGGGAAACCAGGAGTCAGAGAAAGTCCAATATCATTTGGAGATGACAGAACAAAAGTACAACATAGATCACAACAGTGAAGGAAGGACACTGGAAGCCATCGCCTCAAAAGAATAGTAGAAAACACGAAAAGTGGGGGCACCAAGGAGGATGAAGCCCTCAGCTTGGTTCAACAGATACTGGAAAATGGAGATGATTCCTTTGAAGCAATTAGGGAGAATCTACTGGAAATATTTAAGAGGGTGTAGGGAAAAGAACTATGAGGCCAAAGACTTAGGCTCTGGTGCAAATGCATCTAGTGCTTGTTAAAACAAATGTTTGTGATACTTTCATAGCAAGTTTTACTATTATAAAACTCCATGTCTTTCTATACATATTAGCAATAAAAATTCCTTAAAAATACACAAATGTTTGTGGGTTTGCTTCAAAATCAGTAAGAAAAAAGAGATATTGGGAACCTCTGTAATACTTTGAAATAGATCTAAGGGTAGAAGATTCTAGGTGAAGAATAATTTTATACCAGGTATACAAAAGTTAGTGACTCCAACTTGAAAGATGTATGAAGGAAGTCAGGTACTACAAGTACTGAGCAGGTCTTGTCTGACATTAAGGACATTTTATCACACAGATTTGCTGTCCTTTTTAAAACATTTTATCATTCTTTTTATAGACAATTTGGTTGCCCCAAAGTTATAGAAACCAGGCTACTGTGCAGCAAATGTTCATGACCACATGTAGCTAATATTTGGAGGAGGGGAGAGAATCAGTGAAAATGCATAATAGTAACTGATATTTTAAAAACCACTAACATTTTGATTATTAAGTAAGACATTTTGTCCCTAAAAAATGCATTATTTCAAAGGTCATGAAATGTTGCTAACAGCCATATTTATAGATAGGGAAAAGTTTAGAAGGATTAATCCATCATTCAAGGGTCATCTTTCCAACAGTAAACCATTACCAACTAATTATTTAACAGCAAAACATCAACTTCATTTTGCAACAAAAAATCATGCAAAATTAGGCAAAATAGTTTATGACCATTTTTACAAGTTTTCATAAATACTATATTAAAATGATGCATGTTGCCAGGTGCAGTAGCACATGCCTTTAATCCCAGCGCATGGGAGGCTGAGACAGGTGGATCACAGGTTCCAGGCCAGCCTCAGCAATTTAGAGAGACCCTCAGCAACTCAGTGAGACCCTGTTTCAAAATAAAAAAGTGTTAGGGATATAGCTCAGAGGTAGAATGTCCCTGGGCTCAATCCCCACCACCACCACCACCAATAAATAAATAAATAAATAAATAAATAAATAAATAAATAAAATGTTAATTTTTTATAAATAAATTGTTACACTAAACACACTGGGACAATTTTTATAGGTGGTAAAACTAGTGACTAGATAAGGGGTGACATAGATTAAAAACAGGGATGATTTTTAGCTTAAAAGGGGCAACTATAGCAAAGGAAAATAATGGATTAAGAACATACAGAATCAGAAGTTTTAGAAGATTAGGAAGACAAAATTTATTTTTTCAAGTTGACACAGGAAAAAAAAATCATACACACAACTAAAAAAAGCAAAAGGAATATTGGAAGCGAACATTTAATTGACTCCCCCAAAGGGATTTAAATTTACAACCTAAACTCACCATCCTTCTTCCCAGCAGCCATTTTTCTGCTGATAATAAAACTGTTGGCCTGTTTGGTCTTCCAGTTAACTGTTCCATTTATGCCATCAGCCCAGCTTAATAAAATAGCTTTTCAGAATAAAACAAATGCACAAAAAATGAAATTAATGTCAAATTTAAATGACTATCACAAATCACCTACTATTAGCTGGGAACAGATTACATCCAGCCAAAACTGCTTAGTTTCAGTCAACAAATGTTTGTTGCATGCCAATACAAGGAATATATAAAGATAACTGCTTAAAAAAAAAAAAAAAACACTGTTCCTGCCCCCTAAGGAGCTTACACTCTATGTGCAGAAATCTCTATGTCTTATATAAGTAATATGCACACACATAATAGTCGAAAATTTATGTGCTAGCTACAAAAATACTGAAGGAAAAGCAATCATCTCTGGCTAGGAATGTTGCATGAAGGAAATTCACGTTTGAGATTGGAAACATTACATGAGCAGCAATGAACAGAATTAGGATTAGGGTACTAAATAAGGGGCTACCATAACAGTATAGGGAAGTAGTCATCCTGAACCAAAAGAAAAGGTCATGTGAGTTACCAGACACCATGGAGATAATACTGATGATGCTTTTTTAAGTTGCTAGATGTAGGATTAAAGGAGAATCAAAAATGGTTTTGAATTTTTTTTATTCAGAATGATACAGAACAAGTATTTGTTAGGAAGTCCAAAAAGCAATGTCAGCTTCAAGAGAAAGATAATGAATTTAATTTAGAATATATGAAGTTTAGGATACCAGCTACATAGCCACCAAGTAAGACCATTTAAGAAGAAGTAACAGAGCTTTGTTTCCTAAGAGACTATAATGGGGCTTTGGATGAGGATTTAAAGTTCTCTAGAAAAACTGATCATGGAAGCCAAGTGTAAAGTGCAATTCCTTAAAGATACCATGCCTACAGGCAACCCATACAATGCCCTTACACACAAAGTGATCTGGACCATATGCATTCGTGTCATTGATCCACTCATTTCTCCTCTTTCTCATCAACTAAAATGCCAATCATACTGCTTACTCTCCAATTTTCCATTCTTCCCCTTCAGATTTGATATATTTGGGCACCATTTTTTCAGATGACAACATTGGCTATTTATATCCTTCTCCCTCTCTCTGACCTAAGTTCCCCAAATCCCTTAGGGCCTAACCCACAAATCTATCCTAGCTTCTAGACATTAAATGTATTAAGAAAGAAGACACAGAAAGTAGGAGTGATAGTAAAGGCGGAAGAACACATTAGCGAACACACTTGCATAGCAAAAGCAGAGGATGATTCCACAAAGACACCCAAGGGGTCGGACACCCAAGTCGGGGAAGCCACACGTGCCAACAGAAGAGAAATGTCAAGAAAGAGAGTGAGATCAACTCAACATCCTTACTCACTGCCTCAAGGGCAAAGGGGACAAGAGCTTAGGAAAGACTGCTCAATTTGAAAGGTGAGAAGCTACAGGCGACTCCTTGAAAGTGGAGTTCCAAAAAAGCCATCAGAGCAGAAGCCAAACTGCAAGAGGTCAAGACGGGGATGCTGCAAACACAGTTAATCTTTCAAGAGCGCCTGGCCAAAATAGGGAAGCAAAGAGATCAAATGACAACCCGAGGAGCAAGGTGGAAAGAAGGGATGGTTATTTTAGTACAAGGAGACTTGGATTTTGTACATCAGTTGAGAAAAAGGGTGTAAGAAAAAAGAAACTGATGAGGAAGCATAAACCACGGGACATAATGCAATAAAAAGTAAAATGCCTAAGACTAAACATATGCCGTATAAATACTTCGTGAATGAGAGAGTCAGGACAAGAGCGTTCAGTGGGGTACAGCAAAGGTAATCTTAAGAGCACTCCCCAACTTAATATACATTCCCATTACAAACTGAATTTACAGTAAAATTTATATTTAAATTAGGAAAAAATATCAAGTTTCCTTTTAAAATGATATAAGAATGCAGTTCAAAACTTGGGCTATTAAAAACCAAACCTTCAGGTGATCATTTTAATGATGAGGAGTGGAAATCCAAGGCCCTTGCATCCCTACAGATAAAATACTTAAATTTACATCTCAGTACTGCAAAAAATTAAAATAATGAATGCCAAAGTAAATATCTTATTTGTTGTGGTACCAGGGCTCATTCTTACAGCAAAACAGAGTAAGTCCCACAGAGAAGTAACACTCCTTTGAGTTCCCTGCTTCTCTGAAGGCCACAAAGTCACCATAAGGAGTAGGTTAAGTGCACAGACAGCTTCTCTTTCGTTCAATCCTTTATTCTAGCACACTTTATTCTTCCTTTATTCCGACTTGTTGTGCATAAGAAATATTGCTCAGAGGTATATATACAAAACTACAGCTCTAATGATTTATGGGCAACTGAAAGGATTTACTAGGATAACTCCAAGTCTGTAGACTTTTTGTCTTACACTCTTGCTTTTAAAACTGGACTACCCCAGCATAAAATTGAATGTCACTGCATGCCTTTGACTGAAAAAGTCATATATCATTGCTCATACTTTCAAGTCCCCATATAAGAACAGTCCGGTTCCCTTTTATGGGAGTCAAAAAGCAAATGTGATTGCCCTCTCTGTCAATAAAAAAATAAGGCACATCTCATAGATATTGCTCTATTTTCAGGGCAGCATTGCTCGAGCACATTCACTTTTAAAAAGTTCACACTGATCCATGTAAAGTCCAACCCTAGCTACAGATGATCAAAGCCCTATAAATCTAAGTCCCACACCTTGTGTGAGAAACCTTAGGAACATGGAAATAACTTTTTAATTGTGTGTTCAAGATCACGGATGCACTCGACTAACTTCTTGTGTAGAAAATTACTATAATCTGTGCACTGACAAGTGGAGAGTCCTCACTGAAAATAGGCTGGTATTTTGTCATTTTATTTTCATTAGAAAAGGACCCATGCATTTTTTCCCCCTGTGAGAACAAATTGTATTAGGATGAGAATACATGACTCAGTTTTTAAAATATTTATCTTGTACACAACTTCTCAAGATTAAATCTAATGCATTAAAAATGTCAACCTGCATTGACGGTTTTTGGATTAACTCCAAAGATAATGGACTATCCTCAGAAATGTGAAAAGAAGAGAAATCTTCATATGTTCACCAGGTTCATGATAATCTACACTACAATTATACCTGGGTGTGAGTTTTGCTCTAATTCATAAACACAAAAGCAAAGAAAGCCATGCATCCTGCATTTACACAGCCCAAACTGAGAAAACATTCCTATGACTAGCCTAGTTATCACTATACACCACTTAACCAACTCTCCAGTGCTTCTTCTCCAAATTAATCAAAGCCAGAGTTAATCCAAAGGTGACTGTCATGCCCTCAAGTTCCCTAGAAACTATACAATACTTAAAAAGTTTGTCTTAAGACTCCGTGATTCATCTTGAGTCGTGTAGCGGCATGACTACATTTCATCTGGCCTGGGGCAAGCGCTCTCTCAAGAGATGATACTCTTTCCCAAACCTGAATAATTTACAGACTGGGGGAGGAGGGGATTGCTATTTAATAAAAGCAATTGAAAAGCTATGAATAGTGACTGGTTGCTGATGAGCTAATCAGAATGCCAAGGGACAGAAATAATAAATAATAACTTGCTCAGGCATCACTGTCCAAGTAAACAGCAGGAATATGCCAAATGAAATTTAATTTGATTAGCACAGTCACCTTACAACCAAACTGTCAAGTCTTTCTCTATCCACTGCTTCACCCTCTCTTTTCATAGTCCATCCTATGGGGAAATGAAGACTTTTTTTTCAGAAGCTGGCTCTATAGTTTACATCTCTTACCCTCTCTCACCGCTCCCCGTCCAAGTGGCTCTTTCACTCCCTCATCCTCTATGTTTTCTCTTCCCTTGCTTTAAGTAACTCTCAATACTTTTTTATATTGCTTGTTCTATTAAAAATCAACTGCCTATTTTTCTCTCCAAAAATTGTTAGTTTACCATTACTTCTAAGTATTAGATACAGCACTGAGGATTTTACACATTATTAACTAATTGCATCCCTACATTAATTATGTGCAGTAGATACCATTAGTTCCATTTAACAATAAGGGTAAGAAGTCTTAGGAAATTCTGTAACTTACCACCAGTCATATGTTAATTAAATGGCAGAGTTGGATTTTGAACTCTTTTTACGGCAGTCTGTCATCTACCCATCAATACCACCCCTATTAGTTAAATAAAAAAGCAACTTGTACATATGTTTTTATATATGCCATTTGAGATATTTTTTATTATACTACTGTGTCATCTTCAACTTATTTTTCTCTCTAGCGACAAAGCAATGCTATCACTCTGCAGTGGAAATTAATCATGTGCACTATGTACACCAAAACACAAACAACACGCAAACAATTCATTGCAAAGGAAAGGTAAAATATCAGTGAAAACCTATGTGGGGGAAAAGGCTTTGCTGAGAAATGTCCACTACAACCTCCGAAAGATACCAGGAAAATATATTTCTAAGTGAAGTGTATCAGCAAGACGTTAAACCAAGAATGTCAGGAGGAGTAGCTTCTAAACTCTGTTAAAACGAAAAGCCCGGCAGGGCAGAATGTACGCAATTATTTAACACAGGGGCTAAAAAGATGGCATCGCAGCAAGCCCTCCTTCCCAGCACCGAGTTAAGGAATACTAGTTAAAAGCTGCAGTTTAACCCTTTTGAGGAAAGCTAGATGTCATAACAAATGAATTATGTTGATATTCATGCTCCCTGATTCTCATAAACTCTTAGACATTTATTCAGAGAAAATAAAACAACAAAAATACCATATGCACAATATTCAACTCTGCACCAAACACTAAATCAAAACTGGAGAAAAAATGAAATACCCAGTATAAGAAGTGTTGGTTCAATAGAATGGCTAACGGAAAAGGGAAGGTTACTCATTTCGCAGGGTAGACTTTGCTCTTTTGCTCAAATAACCTAGGAAGAAAAGTTTGCATTTTCTCTCATAGACACAATCCTTTTATCATAGAAATAATGGATGAAAAAGGAGCACCAGTGGATCTTTAACAAAAGGGATATATGCGCAGTAGTTGCATACATCAATACAATTTAACATTCTCATCTGCAAAATATAGGGCTGCTTTTAAATTAATAAACTCGGTTACAAAAAAAACCCACAAAACAGTATGTACTCCATGTGAAATCCAGTGTAATAGTGCAATCTAGTGGAAAGGAATTTAAAAAGCAAAGTGTGTGTACCAGCCACTGGGTTAGAGAAGTAAAGCCGTGGGGAAATTTTATGTTCAAAATAAAATATATAATAATGTTTCTGTGATTTTTTCCAATTAAGAAATCTTTAGTCTAAAAGAAAGATACTTTCATATCGGGTGTTTGCGCTAAATTGTCATTTTTATTATAGAAGCCATATATTCTAACTGTAACCCATTCCAACAATATAACCAGTAAGGTATAAATGACAAAAGTTGCCCTCTCGTCTCCATTGCCATCCGCCAATCCCAGTGCCTAAGGTAGATACTCTTAAAAGTCTCTGCATTGTTCCATTTTTGTGCATATGCAATATATACTGGCACACATAAATACTGTGTGCCACCTAAGTACACGCACCCCATGCTCTTCTTTAAATATGCTTCACGCTTTTTTCACTTAGGATATATCCTGAATTTATTTGCATGACACCCTATTTTAAGGTTGCATAGCTTTCAGTTGTATGTCTCAATCAAAATTTATTTACCATCACCTTGCATTCATCCTGACCAAACTAGGACTCAATTTTTCCCTTACAATCTGACCCTTTTCCAGCATGACATTACACTTTACCCTCATCCCTGCTATTTCGCCCTAGCAAACTCTGCCCGGAATTCAATCCAACACCCCTTCCCATCAGTTTTTACCCCCCTTAAAATGTCGTTCCCAGCTTCATTTCCCTATTACCACCCAAACACACAATGTCACAATCTCATCTTCTGTATCCTAAGTTACAGTAGCGGTCTAAGATTGCTGGTCAGCGGCAATCTATTCAGACCCCTCCAACCTTTTCTTCACAAAGAGACTAAAGTACTCTTTTTGAAATGCAAATCTAATCTTGTCCTGCTAACCCCCCTCGGAAGACTTCCCCTGGGTCTCAGAATAAAATGAAACTGTTTAAGGTAGGCGACCAGGACCTTAAGACTTGTTCCTTGACCTGGACTCTAGCCTCATTTTTATATCGCACTTGCCCTTTCTGCTCCAACCTGACAACTTTTTCCAGCACTTTCTATTTGACATGATCTATCTGCCTCAGAACCTCTGCAGATCTCTTTGTTTTTGCCTCATTTATTTATTCTTCACAACTACTTCTTATAAAAAAAAAAATCCCTCAAAAATTGGTCCAAATCCTCCACTTAGATGTTCTAATAATGTTTGTTAGCACTTATCATAGTTCTAATAGCACATTTATTTGTGCAATTATTTGACTATTCTTTACAAAGATTAATCTTGAAAAAAATTATTTGATTAATCTTTGTCAATCCCTTGTCAATTTACTAGTGTGAAAAGTTCTATGATGGCTGGGATTTGTGTCTTCCTAGTGTCCAAAACAGACCGGGTCTCAAAACCAATCAACACCCCCAAAAAGAAAAAAGAATAAATAAAAAAGTACTGATTCAAAAAGAGGACCAAGAGTTTTTCTAGTTTTTTTTTCTTCATCATTTCTATCAGTATTACAAGAGACATCCTTATCTGTATCTTTGAGCACTTTCACCAGTGTATCTGTAAGCTAAACTTCAAGAAAGAAAATGGCTAGACAAAAAAATAACATCCTTTTCAGATTCTGATAAGAACATGTAGCAACCTGCTCTGTCCACTTCTGCAGTACCGGTCTTTGATTAGAATCAACATTATGACTAGAGAAATGAAAGATGTTAAAGATGCTACATTGATTAACCATTTCATAAGAGAGAAAAGCCGATGTCATTTTACCGCCTGGGAAGATACACTAATTTGCTAAGGAAAACAAATCAACCTTGGGGCTTGTTTTTTCCTTTTTCGTTTGCATTCTGAGGTAAAAGATCAACTCTACTTTTATTTCTACAGAAATAAAGAACTAAAATATTTCACTCTAACCACCAGAGGAAAGTTAACTGTGATCTGTGCTTTCAGATATGCAGTGAACCCCAAATCTCCATAATAATTGAAGTTGTGACCAGAGGAGAGAAAAGCTATATAATGGGAAAGAATTTACACTGAAGCTGCCTAACCCCTAAACATTTTTGAAATGAGCGGCTTCACTTATCAGAAAAAAAAAAATCTGTCTTTCCATGTCACAACAGATGCCGTAGCGATTCCCGTGATACGGGCTGCCAAAGATCTATTCTAAAAATCTGATTAGTCTAAGGTAATTAGATAGGAAGTGAGATGTGTTAAAGATGAGTGATTTTTAAATAATAAAATGCATCTAAATCACTATTGCATAAATATTACATAAATATTGCATGAAAATTCTCAGATGAAGCTACAAAAATTAAATAAATAAAAACTCTACCAAAGAGTGACCCAGGAAGAAAATAGCACTTTAGTGTTTAACATATTTAATGTTTCTGAGACTATAATAGTAATCATGCCAGCAAGGAATGTTTTGCAGCTACTTATATATTGGCCAAGATAACTTCTTTAAGTTTTAAAAGTTAAACAAAACATTAGGACTATTACTTCCCAAGCATAGGAGCCCAGTGGGCCCTGCATTCAAGGAATTGCAAGTAGCCGCCTGCAGATCAGGTGAGTGTTGACAAGCCAGAACCTCACCTTTGAGCATTTCTCTCTCGGAAATATGAGCTCAGCCCAAGAACGCCTGTGGCATCTTCCACAACTGGGAAGAGAGCCATCGCTAGTAGCTGTGCGCGTTATTACAACCCCACAAAAGTACATGGCACTTTTACAAAAGATAGAGGGAATAAAAAGAGGAGAAAATTGTTCTGTATCAACAATACACTTTGCACAGTGAAAACGAGTATTACTAACCTCTAAGTAGAGTAATTTCTGGGTGTGAGCAGGAGTAAAAGCAACAGGGAGGGGGGAAAAGTTGGTTAGAAAAGATGTCAGAAAAATTGTGTCTCCTTTCTTTATATCTCTCATCAGAGTACCCCAGAGTTTACAAGTTTCCAGGGCACAAAAACAGTTTCTATGGAGTCAGAAGTGCTACTCAGAAGAGGAGTCCTGGAAGAAAGTCTTGCAGCCTCAGCAAAGGCATTATGAGCAATTACAATTCCAAAGTTAGATATGGCAATCAAAATAAACAACAGTCAGATGAACAGCAAGAAATATCTGTCCTAAGACCTGTTTAAAACATTCAGAATGTGCCCTTGAGGTGGTCAGAAAACAGTCTAATCTGCAGTGGAGTGAAAACAGCACAAGGGTAGAAGCTACTTTTGATGAAAATATTTTATTTTGCTATTGAAAAACAATACACAAAAGTGTATTGTTTTTCAATAGCAAAATATTCAATAGCAAAAAAAGGAGATATATCACAAGGGAAGGGGCAATTATTCAAGGGAGAACTGCCCCACAGTTCCCCCAAGGAAAGAGGTAGCCAAGCGCTAAGCTGTTCTGGACCAGAGGCCTGTCTTTTGCCTGCTCCCCGGTACCCGTGGAAGCCCCCCAGCATCCACGGCCACTGCCTGATAAAGCCTTCTCGGCTCTGGAGACAGCAAGAAATACCAGAAAAAAGAGTGACTCTAGGAAGCAAGTTAAGACCAGGGCACTTTGCAGAGGAAACAAAAATCTTTCATTTTCTTCTCAGATTTTCATGTTTGCAAATGAAAAGGGAGACAGGAGAGAATGTGTTAAATTAGCCTGTTGCTGCTATTTCCAAGCTGCAAGAGATCAACTTGCAACACACAGAATCACTTTTTAATGCACTTTATGTGAAAAACAAACACATTTCTATCACAAGCCTCTTTGTCAGCTGCACTAAAATTGTATCATAGCCTTCAAATTAAATATTCATTGCAAGAAGGTGAATACTTGTGATATTTTGAAAGAACAAGACAAGTAAAGTTGATTTTCTTGTTGAGCTGCGCTCACTGTTAGAAAGGTCTTGAGTTGAAATCTGTCCCTTTCACCCACTGATGCTGGTTCTGTTTTCCTCCGCAAAATAAAAGAGAATTCAGATCTACTTTTACTCTGTTCAAGCTAAACACTTCCAGACCCTTTGAGGATACCTCCTATGACAGAACTGCCAGACACCTCACCATCCCCATAGACTGTTCTGGAAGTTGTCTAATTTGTCAACGTCTCTCTTTAAATGTGACAGCTAGAAATGAACACAATACTACAGATGTGGTTGATTAGAGCAAGGTACTATTAATTTTTGTGACATATGGACACTCTACTATTACCAGAGCCTAATTCTAATTTTTTTTTAAAGCCACATCATGCCGCTGGTTCATATTAACCTTTTTCATAAAGAACTGCCACCACACAAAACCACCTCCATGCTTCTACACCAATGAATTATGATGCATTTACTGCTGTAAAATATCTTTTTGCTCTCACCATAATATTGTGCCCTACTTGAATGGTGTTTAAATTCTGTTATCTATTTGTAACAGCTATCCTTTTTCCAGTCACCCATGAATTTTAAAGCAAGCCTCCTAGATCATTGTCAAAATCATTCATGCAAATGTTCAAAAAAAATAAAGATGCCGGGGAAAGGTTTGTGACCCTTCCCGGGTTACTCCCGGACCCAAACCTAGTAACTTACACACCTGGCCGCGGGACCCGGTTCTAGCCTGCCCCGCATGCAAACAACAGATCTGCTAATTAGTCTACACACCATTTCACACACAAAAGAAGCCTGCAGCCTTGACAACTGCCCTGCTGAAAAGCAAGATTTGCTTATCTTTCAAAATAAAGTATAAAAGATCTACACATAATAAAATTATTATAGTTTTATCAATATATGCATGCACACGGAGCAAAACCCAGAGGAAAGAGCATCATGGAAATGTTTGTTCTGGTGTCAGGCTGTGGAGATTTGTGGTGGTGGTGGGGATGTTATTGTTTAATACAGTTACATTACTTGAAAAATTAAAACACTGGGAATTATGAAGAGAGAATTTATCTTGGAAGCAATCCATGAAAATAGCTCTGGAGCATAGCCTCTCTGCGCCTACCAACCTGAAAACTCTAAGAAAAAAAAAAAAGTTATTTGAAATGACTTGTTGATCCCTAGAAACACTGGCTTCTATTTCTTTTTAACTTTGCATTGCTGTTTTAGACTTATTATTTCTGAGTATTTGAGAAACTCAAGAACTTGATCCTGAAGTTTAGAAATAAAGTCTGGATGATTGTGTGTGTGTGTGTGTGTGTGTGTGTGTGTGTGTGTACGCGTGCGTGCACTCACAGCACACGTATGTGTGTGTGTGTGGTATGTGTATATGTGTACATGTGCAGGTGTCTGTCTGTCTATCTCTGTTGGAAAGGTTCGGAGAAGTATGGAGAGAAAAATCATAATGGTGATATTTCTGTGCAAAGTGTAAAGGTTCTCCTTCAAGCCAAGAATGTCTACTGGACACAGGAACTCATACATCTATTCACCTTGAGTCATTCTTTATACACTAAAGAGTAGGAAATAAAACAATAGAAAATGCATTTAAGTGTTTAGAATAGAGAATGCAGAGGCTAAGTCCAGGGATGGAGTAGAGTAAGTGTGGGCAATGAAAAGATAAAAAAAAGAAAAAAGAGAAAGGAAAAAAGGGAAGGAAGGAAAAAAAGAAGGAAGGAAGAAAAGGAGGAAGGAAGGAAAGATAGATAAAAAGAGAGGGGCTGATTATTCTGGAAAAATGTAATCTGTAAATACTGCACTTATCAGAAGCACAAACAATGTGTCTGACTTGAGATTTTTAACAAACCAGGCTTTCTTCATTGTTTTAGTATTTTCTTCAAAGCATAATTTTCATCAATGAAAACCTAGAGCATTAGAAACTGTACACATGGTATCTATATCTCTCTAAGGGTGTCTTTAACCAGGTTTTTCTAGCACTATTCCTTGCTGTTTTCAATATCTATGAGAAAAGTGAAAAATCCTACTTTGCCTAGAAATACAATTTTGCTTATCATACTAGAAGTTATGCTAAATACATAAAGTAAATCAATACCTGCTAGATTTATGTAAAACTGTTATAAGATGGATAAAATGAACAATACATAGTCCAGTTACTATTTGACAACTGAAAATTCTGCTTTACTTATAAATTTCCCTACCATACTGGAAATTAAGCCAAATACAGGTGGTAAATCAGCAGGTTCATCGATGCAGAGCAAAATGTTATTTAAAAATAATGGATAAAGATGTCCAAATAGAAAGTCCAGTCATTATTTAACATGTGCAAATTCTAATAAAATTTCTCACTTGCCTATACCTTAACCTAAATATACATGGTAAAACAACAGTTTCATAGATATATGTGGCAAATTATCATAAAACAAGTAAAAAGTCCAAACAGAAGGTCTAGTTATTATTTGACAAGTGAAAATTTCACTTAGTTTTGCTATATAATTTTCCTACTATACTGGAAGTTAAATATAGGTGGTAAATCAACAGCTTGATATACCTAGAGCATACACATAAAAAGTATAAAATGTCCAAATACAAAGCTCAGTTATTATTTGGTAGAATAAATAATAAATACTAACACCTCTTTTGCCTTGCATTGAGCCTTGTGGAAAACGGGTAGGAAATAATCAACAGTCAACAGCGGGAACAAATATCTGAGAAAATTAAAAATTCACTTACATATTAAATGTCAAAATGGTGTTTAAAGTTCTTATCTACTACTCCTGGTTTTTTGGGGGGGTTAAAATTGCTTTTTATTGTTTTAAATAACAAAAAAATCTAAAGTGTTAATTAATGTTATCTTTTTGTTATTTTTAATGTTTTGTTGTTTTAGATAGCAAGAAAGTTTTAACTATTTACACTAGTTATCTACTGATGATGCTTTTTCCATTAGAAAATTATATTTCCAACCAAAGTAAAAATTTTTCATATGTAGAGAAATAAAAAACTAGGAAATGCACCAAAAAGACAATTGTGTGCATGTTAGAAAAGTGAGATAAGAAGAAATTCTACTTAGTTTTCTGATTTTGAGTATTTGTGTACTAAGGTTATTCATTAACTATTTTTAATTTTTTTAAAAACTAAATACTATTGCCTTAAAAGAAAACTCTACAAATTTAATGTTGATATTTAAAGGCTATTTGGAAAGAAAGCAATTGAGGAAAACAATTTCATCTCATTTTTAATTTGTAGAAATTACACATGTAATTGTATGAAAAAATACATATTCTTAAGATGCTTACATAATCATAGAGAAATTCTGAAAAAGCAGGCTATAAAATTTACTGGCATTATTGCAGGGTGAAGAGGTTACAGGTGATCTTGATTTTCTTCTTTGCAGTTTTTTGCCATTCTCCCCCTAAATTTTAGTTAATGAGTATGAATTCCTTTTATTATGATAAAAATACTAAGGAATCTTTTTATTATTTTTACAAAAAATCCTGGTCAACAATTTGAAATTAAAAAATTGATTCAAACTTAAGTCTCGGGTGGGTTTTTTAAGTTTAATTTCTCCTACTTTTTATTTGTACTAGTTTTAAATCTCACTTTTTTAGGGAAAAAACGTCTACCAGTTAACAATTAGGTGAAATAACTCTGGATTTTAAAATCAGCTGCTAAGAATTCAACAGTCCTTCCCGCAGTCACACCAACAATACTCTACAAGCAAACATAGGAAATCCTGGAATTAATGTATCTTGTAGAAAAGGGTGAAAATCCTTAGATTAAATTAAAAGACGCTACTAAAGGACATAATTGTGTTCACCCAACTTCGCAGAAAAATGTCTTTTATTGTAAATCTACACTTCATTCATTCATATTTCTGCTGGTCATCGTTTTATTTTTAATAAGGAGTAAACTCTAAGTAAATGGACGGAGTTTTGTTTACTCCTAGAAATGCCTGCCTTTAAAGCATAGTCCCTGTCACCTTGTCATGTACGAAGGGTCAAATTTTCCTTTATCCTCTAAAATAAGCTAGAAAACTGTTGCTAAAACGTGCTCAGTTTTAGTCTTCAAAGATCTATATGTCGTATGTGCGTTTTAGACCTCTATCTCAGTTTAGACAATCCGATTTCCCCATTTAACTTAAACTTCTTTCACTAAGATTAGCAACAGATTGTCAGTTTTCTTAGTGCCTAACACTTTGAGGCGCTTAGATGAGAATCCGCGTAAAGGTTTTATTTAGCATCCTTCCTCACCGGTATTTCAGAGTCTAGTAACCCACTGCATTTTCCCTAACGTTAAAAAAAAAAAAACTGTATTTTATATATACAAAATCACGCAAGTATTTGGGGCCGAATCTCAGCAACGCGCTTCAAAGCATTGAACGTGTGGTTACCGTGACTAAAAAAAAAAAAAAAAAAAAAAAAAAAAAAAAAAAAAAGCATTCTCTTGCCCTCAAATATTTCGGAAAATGTAACGTTGCAGGGAAAGCGAGGTCTCTGTTGTAGACCTCGTAATCACCACCAAAAGTCCGAGGCTGGGAGCTTACAAAGCCCGCCAAGCACACTGGAAGCATCCACAGCTGTTTTCGATTGTTTTTGCTTTCTTGAAATAGTGCACTCGGTGGGGCAGCCCGAGCTGTTGGCGGCATCTCTGCCCCCGGCCCGCGAACCCTGACCCGGGGGGCTCCCGACATCTCAGGATTCCGCTCCCCTGCTCCGTAAAACCTAAAGAAAACGGGATTTCCACCACCGAGCAACGTGCTCAGAAAAATGGGGGAACGAAGTGTTTCCAATGTCGGGTCTGAGTGTTCTTTCTCGATGAGATTCGAGAAAAGAAAAGAGCGATGTGTGTAGATGGGAACGCGGCTTGACACCTTTTGCCTTTGGTCCTCATCTAGGCCCAGG
Source organism: Muscardinus avellanarius (assembly GCF_963383645.1). Lineage (NCBI taxonomy): Eukaryota > Metazoa > Chordata > Mammalia > Rodentia > Gliridae > Muscardinus > Muscardinus avellanarius. Next base: position 65,874,654 of record NC_137795.1, read on the forward strand.
AGCCTCGATTCGAGGGGCAGTGCCCCCCAAAATGGACAAGGAGCCCCCAGTCTTTGTTTCAGGGACCGGGAGAGGTCCACCGTGGGGGCTGGGAGGCGAGGGCGCCGGCGATGGAAGCTGGAGATGGAATTTCTGGGCCCGCTGGGCAGGGAGGGGCCGTGGGGGCGCGAAAAGAAAGACAAGGCCAGGGGTCAGAGCCGGGGAGGCACCCCCGGGCCCCAGCAAGCGGGCTGGGGCGTCCTGGAGTCGGGGTGCAAGGGGGTCTCGAGGCCCCGGGGCCCACGGGGCGCGCCTGGTACCCGCAGCCGGGCGGGGGAGGGGAAGGCGCGGCCTGTGGGCCCTGGGACCTCCACGTCGCGCGCAGGCCACTAACCTGTCAGTAAGAATGTGCCAGTGGTCGCGGGGCTCATCCTGCGTGTCCCCCGACCCTGTCCCGTCCAAGCACAGGGGTCTCCCAGCTCCCACCACCGGGGCAATAGCATTCTCGGCCTGCCTAGGCCGGCCGTCCTCGAGTCTCCCCTCCCCTCCCTTTCTTCTTTCCTCGCAGCTCGGCCAGTTCAGCATCAGCATCCTGCACCCCCCCTGCTCGGCGCCGCGCTCCCCCTAGCGGCGGGCCGAGGCAGCGAGGCGCTGCCCGCTCCCCGCCCCCACCCCTCCCGCCCACGCACCCCCGCCGCCCCCCCAGCCCGCGGAGCACGCCGGGATCTGGCGCCCCCCGCCTCTGTTCACCCTATATAAGGTCCGCAGTTTGCACTCCCGGTACACGCGCTTCAACTTCGGTTGGTGTGTGTCGAAGAAACCTGCGACCCGAGGAGAACAGCGGAGCCACTCCGGGCTGCGGAGCGCCCCTCGGATCCCACGCCTGCCCAGGTGTGGGACCCCGTCTCTTCGCAGAGGAGTCCTCGCGTGGTGAGTATGCGGTGAGGATGTTTTTATTTTTAAGATCACATTCATCCCCCGTTTTTAAATCGGGAGCTGCGGGAGACGAAGTAGCGCCCCAGAATGTCTCCACGCAAACCTCGCCACGCCTTCACTGGCTGCACCCCGAAAGAAAGAGGGGAAACGAAGCCTTCACGGCTTCGGTTTCCAGGACTCAAGTCCAAATACGGGCTGTAGACGGACATGAGCTGCAGACGGACATGAGCTGCAGACGGACATGAGCTACAGACCAATTTGAAATTAGCTCTCCAAATGCGCTACGAAGTGATCTGCGCTGCAAAGTAATTGGCGCTTCAGTGCGCTAGCAGCTGATAAGCGCTTCATTTGCGCGAAAAATTGGCGCCTCGTGCGCTGCAGACTGATGGGCGCTTCACGCGCGGCAAAAACCGCAGCCGCAGACTAAACACCGATTTGCGCTTCAAATGCGCTTCAAATTCTGAGCTGCGGGAGATTGGCGCGACAGAAAAAGATACGAGTCACTCTACAGCTGCGCTAAACTGCGCAACAAGGCGCCCGAACTCCAAAGGTACACGGGCTGCGGAACAATTTATTCTTCAAATGCGCTATCCAGAGTGGTCGCTGCCGCAGAGGTCCATGAACTGCGGACAGTTTTGCGCAACAGATAAGCCCGCAATCGAGAGACCTGAGCTGCAGAGTACAATTACTCTGCTTCTGGTGAAGCGGGCCCCACCCTTTCACCTTTTGGAATGGCTCCCACTATCATTTTTTTCTGCAGGACGGGTCTTTGCATGATGGTGCTGTTGGACAAGATGGAGCCCCGGGCAAAAAAATTAATGTTTAACATTCTGCCCGCACCATTCCTGCTGTATAGCAGTGAAGGGGCGCTGATTTGGGGTGATGGCAGAGCACGCTGTCTGCCTGATAGTGCATGATTGAAGTCGCGGCATAGTTGCCGTGGTGGCGCGAATTTGCGCCCAGCAACAGTTTGTGGAAACTGTCGGTTTGCTGAGCGGGGAGGGGGGGTTGGATGTGGGGGTGATTGCTCTTGCTGCATGAAATGAATCTTGCTGTTGGACGGTGGTGGGAGGGGTTTGGGGAGGGAGGGAGGGAGGGATCTTGGGAGTGGCGTGCAGACACTCTGCAGCCATGTAGCAGCCAGTCTCAGGCCTGCCCCGCCCTTCCCGAAGCGCCTCTGCAGTCTCTGCTCAGAGCGCGCCTAGCGCCTCCCTCTGGCCCTCCCCGCGCCTCCTCTGAGCGCGCCTCCGCTCCTGCGCGCCTCCCCAGAGCGCGCCTCCTCAGAGCGCGCCTCCCTAGAGCGCGCCTCCCTGGCGCTGACTCTTCCTCCTCCTCCTCAAGGCCCGCCTCCTCTGAGGTGGCCTGCCCACAGCCCCGCCCCTCCTCTGAGCTGGGCTACAGCCTCGCCTGCGCTTGCGCAGTGTGAGCCCCCCCCCCCCCCCCCCCCGCCGGCCCTCTCCTTGGCGCCTGCGCGCCTTCACTGCCTGAGCCTGGCTGCACAGCCCCGCCCCCCTGCGGTTTCTCTGCTGCGCGGTTTTGCTTTTTGTCTATTAGTGTCTAATAAATTTAAGAACAATAAATAATAACAATTAACAACTATACCTGGTAACTCATAAGCACTTTTAAGAAGTGCTTGGCATAAATTAAAGAACAAAGTCCCACAATTTAAACTGATTGTGGGATATGATGGGAACTTGTAAGATGACATGGCTAGCGCCTCTAAAGGCAATTAGCCAAATGATTTTATTAAAAATAAAATTCAATTAAAACTATTTTCATAGTTAACTTATGTTGAGACACTAGTGGACTTACTGGAATTGGAAGCTTTGGTGAATACAAATCAAGGAGTGACTTGGACTGAATTATAATATTTTTAAAATTCATAGGATTTTTAAGTGGCCTTATTGGTGCTGGTGGTCAGGCTTTTGTTTGTGTCTATGAAGCTGGGTGTTTTCTTGGAAACTAAGGGATTAGCCCAGGCTAACCTGCCTACACACAATAAATTGTGCCTGGCACATGGTAGGCAGTAATTAAATATTTGTAAAATTACCAGAGTTAATTGTTTGTTCATTATCTTGCTTGGTGACTGCAGGTCTTTTCTGGTTTTTATGGTGCTTTGTTGGCCTGGGATGTGTTGTTGCCTTATCTCACAGCTTAAAAGTTCCTTAAAAAAAGAAAAAAAGGTATTTTTGAACTCCAATAATGTAAGCTGTAATTATAAAACAACTAAATTAAATTATTCCAAGTAATTAGCTTTTTTCATAAAAAGCTAATTATTTAAATATTCCAAGTAATTAGCTTTTTTCATAAAAAGCTAATTATTTGTTATCCTAAGTAATTAGCTTTTTTCATAAAAAGCTAATTATTTAAATATTCCAAATAATTGGCTTTTTTCATAAAAAGCTAATTGTTTGTTATCCCAAGTAATTAGCTTTTTTCATAAAAAGCTAATTTAAGCTTGGGGCAAATGGGTTATTAATGGGACATATTGGCATTAAAATTTGTGGGATGTACATTATAAAATGCAGACTTTCAGCTGGCATAATTAAACATCTTTATAACTTACTGCCAGTCAGATGTGTTATGCAAAAATATTTCTAAATTAATAAATAAATTTAAATACCTGGTTCTCTATATTACAAACTATGGACCAGGATTTTCTTTAAGGGGGAAATGAGGGGCCTTGACTGCCCCCCAAATTATCACCCTTCTAGTACCCCCCAGCCCCCAAACTTATAGTCTATGGGAATTATTTGCATATAATTACAGCTTTAAATGAGTTTTTGTCTTTGGGAATTTTATTTGCATATCAAAACATTGGTAAAATGCATATTAATATTGCATTTTACAAATAACATAGTACTTTAAAAAACTTGGGCAACATTTAAAGTTTTCAAACAATTAAAAGTTGGAGTTTTAAGGTGATTCAGTTCTCTATGGGATGTTATATTGGTGGGTTTTGGCTGCTGTTGTTCTTTGGTGTGTTTGAGGAATAAAAGTTTTTGGAAGTTTTTGAAGAATCAATAATTAAGGTGTTTCAGTTCTCTATGGGATGTTTACATTGGTAGTTTTTGGCTACTGTTGTTCTTTGGTGTGTTTGAGGAATAAAAGTTTTTGGAAGTTTTTGAAGAATCAATAATTAATTAAGTGTATTCTTAAAAAGAATAACTGAAATGTTTATGATATATAAAGTGACATCTGTCCCAGGCAGCTTGGCTTTAGCAGTGTGACCCCTTAGTTTTCAGGCGTGGGACCTCTTGACCCTGCCTCTCCAGTCCCACTCTGCTAAGGGGGACTTTTTTAGCTCCTCCCTCAGCCCCCTCCCACTGCTGTTAAAATTTTTACTTTTTTTTTACTTCAAAATTGCAAACCCCCAAGGTGGGGGTTGAGGCCTAATACTACTAAATTGGTGACCTCACAGGCCAAATAATGTCTCAAGTTTATTTAATCATTAATATGTATATATATATTTTTTTAAATCAATGTCATAGGGTGGGAGGGGGAATGCATTTCAAAGTTACAAAGCTATAGCCCCTCCCTTATTACCTTAACTCTAGTGTCTTCTCACTTTTAAATTACTTTTTTTGTATAGTAATGGTATTTAAATTTTTAATCCTTTTGATCTTTTGTTTCTCTAATCAATATATTGATTGATAATTTCCTTTCTGTCTCATTATTATTGTTTTAAAGATGTTAAAATCATCAGACCTAGGCTTAAAGCCCACCCCAGTGTCTGATTGACACACAAGTTGTTTACTTTCCTAATTTGGGGTCAGGCTGCACCAGGCCATGCTGTCAGTGCCTTTTAGGAAGTATTGTTTCCGTTTTGATCAAAAAGTTTTAATTGAAACAATAGAAGTGACACCTTAGTCACCTGACATGCTAATGAGTTTTTTTTAATGGGACATTAAAGCTTTAATAAAAATGGCATTATTTTGTGATGTTCTATTGCCACTGTCATGAGTACAGTTGTCTTTAAAGAGTTAGAAATGGGATTCAATGTCAAAAGTATGATTGATTTATTGTTTCTTCAGCTTTTTCTAAGTTTGACAATGGTATTTTGAATATTTAGTAGTAATTATCAAAGTTAAAATGGGCACTCTAACCCCTGTCCCTTAAGGACCTTGCTTGCCCTACTTGGGAAGGTCACATCAACTTTACAGGACTTAGGGAAAAATAGCTATGGGTGGCAATTTGGGGCTGGGAGGGGCCTAAAGGATGGGAGGGGTGTTAGACAAGGGGGAGTTGGGGGGCAAAAGAGAGGGGAGGGGCTGGAGTGGGGAGAGGCTGGTGAGCAGAGGGGCTGGTGAGCACTTGTGTCATGTCTGTTCACCTCCTCCCCCCTTTTAAACTTTTTTTAACTAAAGTATTTTAAACTTTTTAAACTAAAACAAAATTTTAAACTTCTAAAACTTTTATATGCTGTGCTTTTAAACTTTTGTTGAACTTTTTAAATTAAAAAGTTTAAAGCTTTTAAAAGTTTTGAACTTGTAAAGTTTTTTTTAAGTTTTTAACTTCATATTTAAAAGTTTACTAAACTTTTAAAAGTTTGTTCAACTTTGAAAATTAAAAACTTGGTTCAACTAAAAAGTTTGTAAAACTTAACACAAGTTTGTTACACTTCTCAAAAGTTTGCTAAACTTAAAAAAGAAGCTTGCTGACCTTTATAAAGTGTGTTAAACTTTTATAAAGTTTGTTATACTTATTATTATAAACTTTTAAAAAGTTTATTATACTTTGTCATTACAAGTTTGCTAAACTTTTAAAGTTTGTTAAACTTCTAAAAAGTTTGTGACACTCAGTAATTAAAAGTTTGCTAAACTTTTAAAGTTTGTTAAGCATTTAAAAAGTTTGTTATACTTAGTAATTAAGAAGTTTTTATAACTTTTTAAACTATATATTTGTTTTAAACTTTCTTATATATTTAAATTTTCCATATTTGAGATTTGAAATCATTAAAAGTGATTAAATCATTCTAAATACATTTAACCCTATTTTCAGGCAGACACTGAAGTCATCACACTCCTAATTGGAGCACTTAATCCCCCACCTCTACATGCACATTCACTCACCCCCCCCTCCACACACGCCCCTCCCTCAGTACAACTCTATCCCACCTTTACATTACAAACCTTTGGGTGGGGCTGTGCTAACACATCCTAATTAGTAACCAGAGATTATAAACTGGTGACCTGCAGGACAAAGTCCTGGATTTCTTTGACTAATATAGTATTAAATAAATAATACCAACTATTAATCACCTTTAAATAATTAAAAAGTTAGATGGGAAATAAATGCCCAGGTTGCTATTGTTGTAGCCCCTCCCTATTTGCACAGAAAGTTACATTTCTGTTTTCTAATTAATAACCCTATTAAGTATCACCTCACAGTTATTGGACATTCACTATGTCATTGATCTGCATTAATTAAGCAAATCTAATTAAAAGAAACTCCAATCAAAATAATTTAATCAAAATAGATTTATCATAAACTATTATTGGGCTTATTTGAAAAAAATGTACCATTTCATAGCCCCTGCGAGGCCTTAATTAATAATGAATGCATAATGAGGGAAGCAGACATACACATGTTGCTGTTAAGTGCCATTTCTATCCCAGAGAGAACTCTCTTTGGGAAGCTGTTTTGGTCAGAAGAGTAATTAGACATCTTGTGGTTTTGATAATTAATTACCCTCTCTGTAGAGGTGGCCAGTGTGCCCCCCCCATCCTGGGGGGGTTGATGAGTTTAGTCATTGTGCTTTTTTGGTGTTTCTTATTGGTTGGCATATTGGCTACTTATTGCCTGATTTCCCTAATAGTAAAAGTTACTTTAATTGTTTTGCATAATTAATTTGGTATCCATCTTTGCCTTGAAAGTTACTTGCCCAGTTCCCGCCATATACAACCATTTATTTGCTGCATTTGGGAGTTGGCTCTTTATTTAAAGGTCATCATGCTGGTAATAAAGATTTAATTGACAGGTGATTTTTGAGAAGGAAAAGGTCATTTTAATACTTTTCATTAATCTGTTGTCCTGCTGATGACGTCACTCCCTCTTCTTTGGGGGATGTGTTTTCTTTGCTAATTAACATTAACTTGAGCAAGTGGAGCAAGGGTGGGGGGCGAGGAATATTAAATCAGCTGTGCCTGCAGGGTGATGCTTTGAATGTACATGTTAAACGTATGCTCTTATCTTCACTTATAGAAATAAGCGGGTTTTGAAGACCAGGCGAAGGCGGGGTGCCAGAGGCCAGGAGCCCGGCCTCTACCCCCAGCGGGGCGAAGCCACACCCGGGAACTCCCCTCCCCCCGCAGCCACGGTTGCCATGGGGCCCGACTGCCCTCCTCCTCCTCCTCCCCCTCCCCCCAACAACAACAACAACAACAAGCCCAATGGCCACAACAGCCCCTGCGTGCCCAACACCACCGAGCGCCGCAGGGATGAGCTGTCCGAGGAGATCAACAACCTGAGAGAGAAGGTCATCCGCCAGTCCGAGGAGAACAACAACCTGCAGAACCAGGTGCAGAAGCTCACCGAGGAGAACAGCACCCTGCGCGAGCAGGTGGAGGAGCCCGTCCCCGAGGACAATGAAGACGACATCGAGCTGCAGGGTGCCGCGGCGGCCGCCGTGCCACCCCCTCCCATCGAGGAAGAGTGCCCTGAAGACCTGCCCGAGAAGTTCGACGGCAACCCCGACATGCTGGCCCCCTTCATGTCCCAGTGCCAGGTGTTCATGGAGAAGAGCACCCGTGATTTCTCTCTCGACCGCGTCCGCGTCTGCTTCGTGACCAGCATGATGACCGGCCGTGCTGCCCGCTGGGCCTCGGCGAAGCTGGAGCGCGCCCACTACCTGATGCACAACTACCCCGCCTTCATGATGGAAATGAAGCACGTCTTCGAAGACCCCCAGCGCCGAGAGGCCGCCAAGCGCAAGATCCGCCGCCTGCGCCAGGGCATGGGCTCCGTCATCGACTACTCCAACGCCTTCCAGATGATCGCACAGGACCTGGATTGGAACGAACCCGCGCTGATTGACCAGTTCCACGAGGGACTCAGTGACCACATCCAGGAAGAGCTGTCCCACCTCGAGGTCGCCAAGACCCTGTCCGCGCTGATCGGCCAGTGCATTCACATCGAGAGGCGCCTGGCCCGCGCTGCCGCCGCCCGCAAGCCGCGCTCCCCGCCCCGAGCGCTCGTCATGCCTCATGCCCACCAGGTGGACCCCACCGAGCCCGTGGGAGGAGCCCGCATGCGCCTGACCCAGGAGGAGAAGGAGCGTCGTCGCAAGCTGAACCTGTGCCTCTACTGTGGGAATGGAGGGCACTATGCCGACAACTGTCCTGCCAAGGCCTCCAAGTCTTCACCGGCGGGAAACTCCCCGGCCCCGCTGTAGAGGGACCTTCAGCGACCGGGCCAGAAAGAATAAGGTCCCCCCAAGATGATGCGTCTTCATCTCCACACCTGCAAGTGATGCTCCAGATCCATCTTCCGGGCAGACACACCCTGTTCGTCCGAGCGATGATCGATTCTGGCGCTTCAGGCAACTTCATTGATCACGAATACGTCGCACAGAATGGAATTCCGATAAGAGTCAAGGACTGGCCAATACTCGTGGAAGCGATCGATGGGCGTCCCATCTCCTCGGGGCCCGTCGTCCACGAAACACACAACCTGATTGTCGACCTTGGAGATCACCGTGAGGTGCTGTCATTTGATGTGACTCAGTCTCCGTTCTTCCCCGTCGTCCTGGGGGTTCGCTGGCTGGCCACACATGACCCCAACATCACCTGGAGCACCCGATCGATCGTCTTCGATTCCGAATACTGCCGATACCGCTGCCGGATGTATTCTCCGATACCTCCGTCGCTGCCACCGCCAGCACCTCATCCGTCCCTTTACTACCCAGTCGAGGGGTACAGAGTTTACCAGCCAGTGAGGTATTACTACGTCCAGAATGTCTACACTCCGGTAGATGAGCACGTCTACCCAGACCACCGTCTGGTTGACCCCAACATTGAGATGATTCCCGGAGCGCACAGCATTCCCAGTGGACACGTGTACTCACTGTCCGAACCTGAGATGGCGGCTCTTCGAGACTTCGTGGCAAGAAACGTGAAAGATGGGTTAATTACCCCCACCATTGCACCCAATGGGGCCCAAGTTCTCCAAGTCAAGAGGGGGTGGAAGCTGCAAGTTTCGTATGACTGCCGCGCACCAAATCACTTCACCATCCAGAATCAGTATCCTCGCCTGTCAATTCCAAACTTAGAAGATCAAGCGCACCTGGCCACCTACACAGAATACGTCCCTCAAGTACCTGGATACCAGTACCCTGCTTACACCACGTACCCGACCTACCCAGTCGGATTCGCCTGGTACCCCGTGGGACGAGATGGTCAAGGAAGATCTCTCTACGTACCTGTCATGATCACCTGGAATCCACACTGGTACCGCCAGCCACCGGTACCCCAGTATCCTCCCCCACAGCCTCCACCGCCCCCTCCGCCGCCCCCACCGCCTCCTTCCTCTTACAGCACCATGTAAATTCCTGTCGTGTCCTTCAAGACCTCCGCCCTCAAAGATGATTCCTGTGGAGCTTCTCAATCAGAGACAGTGTGCTAAATTATCTCTCAGTTTTCAACTGCCAATTACGAAGTTTACCTGTCCAACAAAACCTAGGTTTTGCCTGCGGAAAGCTCTCTCACAATTTAAAAGTAAAGATTGCCAAATTTCTTTACAGAGAAGCCTCAGAGAACACAGGAAGTGCTGATTTCTTCAAGGAGGGGGAGTCAAGGAGGAGGACATGACCTTTGCAGTTCGGGACCCTCGGAGGAGGGCTCGACGCCTTATAAAGGAAGCCACACTTAACTGGTGCAGCATAGAAAGGCTTCCGTGATCCTCTTGCTGCACCCTTTGAAACTTCACCATCTTCAGACTCCACTGTCATGGTTCCGTTAATTCTCAAGGAGCAGCAAGTGGAGGGGGGCTTCCCAGAAGCCGGCAAACACCCCGGGACATGGAGTGTGCCTTCACATCCTGGTGCAAATCACGTGTACCCAAGAACTCTGGTTTTGACACAACATCTTACCATCACCATGCCAGCAATGGCTTTCATCAAGCACCTGAGGGCTCAAGACCGGAAGCTGCCGATGGATGAAAGGCCTTGCATGATGCAGAGCGGGAGACAGCACAAGGCTTGTCTTCAGTCCGTTGACACGTCTGGTGTCACCTGGACACTTTGTGCTCACCTGGGACCGCCTGACTTCTTTTAGCCTGGTCCCTTGCTCCTACCTTGAGCCATTTTCTCTAACCTCTCTCTCATTTGCCTATCACAACCAGGAGTCTTAACGGTGAAGTTTCTTCATCCGCATCACGTATTCATTATCACCCCTCCCCTTATCCTTGCATGTTTAAATACTTAAACTTTTAGCTGTAGTTGTGTTCTTTAACAGTGTTTTAAAGTGGTGACTATGCTTTCGAAACTTTCCATTGAATTACAAATAAAAGTAAGGTAGTGTAAGATACTTCTTTACTGTGAACTTTACAACACTGTGAATGAGAGGCTCCTCCAAAATGGAGTGCTTGTACAATAGTTCATCTTGTTCATCTTCAATCGTAACATCATGTATAATTTCAATTCTATCAATTGGGCCTTTAAAAATCAAAAGTATGTGCAAGTTTGAAGAAGACACCTAATTGGCTATTTCCCAAACAGCTTTCCTTTGTTGTCTTCAATGGAGTCAGAAAGCTTGTCACTCATTTGTTTTAATTAGAGTAATTTTAAAATGGTGCATTTGTGCTTCTGGACATTGTGAAGCGTCTCTTCAGTTTACCTCAATCCATCTTCCATACGTTTGAGTTAACTCATTCTGCATCAATTTCACCCTGTCAATTCATCTTCAAGCTGCAGACTGCCCACAAATGGACTCCTATCTGCAGCCCTGGCAAGGTACACACGGACATTTGCCACCACTGCAAGCAAGTTGGGAGAAGTTGGCCAACAATGACAGGCTGTCAGGGAGAGCATGCTAGTGTGGGTCCACGACTCACAAAGTCCCTGACATGCATTGGACTGTTGAAAGCTTGTGATTGACTTTGGCGGTGTGTACCATGCTCTCTTACTATATATACTATCTATAGATCTTAGGTGTTAAGGATAAGTAATCTTAAATTTACTCTATAGTATTGAAGTTTGGCTAAGTTTCCTTTCTCTCACCTGATTTATTTTCTTTTCTTTTGATTAAATTTATGTTAATTGGACACTTTAAACTTTTGTTTAGGCATTTTCAACAAAAATGCCTTTATTCATAAGGAAGGAAAAAGATGGATCACTCGGGGGATCAGGCTAGGATATTGAAAAAGAGAAAGTTTACATACATTAATCAAGGGTCAGTTTAGTTTGAGCAGTGAGGGACTTGTCTTAGTTTGATTAAATCATGAGAAGAAGGTCAGTCAACTTAAGAGGGGCACACCTATAATGTGCAGTTTGGAGTTTTAAGTTTGCAGGTACCTCTTGGACTCCTGAATTGATCCAGTCATCCACCACAGACATCTGACATCACATCCAGTTGGCAACAGAGAACACCCTGCTGGAAAGACCTGAGCAGCAATGACGGACCACCTGCGGAAAAGAAGAGCCCAGTGGGGACCACGTGACATTTTCATCTGGAGAGAATACACATCTGATTGGACTGAAAGTTCTGTGTTGTTTCAGATTGTAGAACATGATGGAATTGGTCTGTGGAACATTGCATTGTTTTATTTCTTTATGTAATCACTTAAGTAACTGGGGATATATAATCATAAGTATTTTAGTGTGGGTGGGACTATTAAGTAATCTTAAGTGGGTGGGATTTAGGAAGTTAAGATAAGTATTAGGTATCTCTATAAGTGGACATGTGTACTTACTTTTGACCCTTTACCCTATAACCTTTACCCTTAAATCTCAAATAAAGTCAGAGGGAACTGCAGGGATCAATCTGTTTAGAGGGAATTGGAAATGGATTAAAAACTACTGAAAGTTCAAAGGTGATTAGATTAATTTAATAAAGGCCCTAGACATTAACTCCAGGGATCTGATAGTGAGCAAAACCTTTAGAGAGTTAAGGGACGGATGGTGTCCTTTGAGAAATTGTTGCTGGAATGAAGTTGATAACAATGGATGGAAAACATTTGTGAAAGTTATAAGAAAGTGATGAATAAAAACCCCTTGTCAGTGCCCCCTCCTTACCCCCACCCCTTCTCCCTAATCCTCCCCTCCCTCAACCCATTCCCCTCCCAGCCCCTCCCCTTCCCTCAAACTTTTTGCTGTATTCTCTTTACTCTATTTCTCTGTATTTACTAATATGTATTGCTGTTATAATAATAAAAATTCAATAAAAATTTAGTGGTTAAGTGCAAACTGTGTCCTGATTATTTCAGCGTCCACCATCAAGGGCATGGGGTTGGGAGGTGGGAAGGTAGAACAGGGGGCGGGGGGGGGGCTGGAAAGGGGTGGGGAGGTGGGAATGGGGTGAGATGGAGATGGTGTATAAAAAACACATCAAACACACAGTCCAATATCAATTATATAACCAGAACACCCCAAACAAATCAACTAATTACACCTGGGGGGAGGGAAGTGGAGGGAAGAGAGGGTGTGAGTGGGTGGGTTTGGGTTGGGGGTGATAAAGAACACATCAATCACACAGATGAGTATCAATTAAATACCCCCCAAACACCAAGAAATCAACTAATTATTATACTTGTGGGGAAAGAGGGACTATGGGGGGGAGGGGGCTGGGAAGAGAGAGGGGTGGGGAAGATTGGAGTGGGGTGGGTTTGGGGTGGGGTGGTATATAAAGAATACATCAGTCACACAGTCCACTATCAATTATACACCCCAATCAAATAATTACACCTGTGGGGAGGGGTGAGAATGAGGAAGGGGTTGGGGGGAGAGGGTAAGGAAGTGGGGTGGGTAGGTTTGAGATGGGGTGATATATCAACACATCACACAGTCCTATATCAATTATATACCCCAAACACCTCAATCAAATCAGCCAATTACACCTGCCTGATGATGGGGAGGGGGCTGGGAAGAGGATGGGGAAGGTGGGTTTGTGATGGAGATGATAACACATAAATCACACAGTCCACTATCAATTATATACCAAGAACCCCCCCCCAACAAATCAACTAATTATACCTGTGGGGAGATTAGGGGAGGGGGCTGGGAAGAGAGGGTGGGGAGGGTGGGAGGGGCGTGGGTTTGGTGTGGGGTGATAAGAACATACCAATCATGTAGTCCCTTATCAATTATATGCCCAAAATACCCCAATCAAATCAACTAATTAACCTGTGGGAAGGGGGGAGAATGGGGAGGGGGCTGGGAAGAGGGGTGGGGTGGGTTTGCAATGGGGTGATAAGTCAAGAACACATCAGTCACGTAGTTAGACCCATATCAATTATATACCCGACCACCCTATCAAATCAACTAATTACACCTGTGGGAAGGGGGGAGACTGGGGAGGGGGCTGGGAAGAGGGGTGGGTTGGGTTTGCAATGGGGTGATAAGTCAAGAACACATCAATCACATAGTTAGACCCATATCAATTATATACCCGACCCCCCCATCAAATCAACTAATTACACCTGTGGGAAGGGGGGAGACTGGGGAGGGGGCTGGGAAGAGGGGTGGGGTGGGTTTGGAATGGGGTGATAAGTCAAGAACACATCAATCACATAGTTAGACCCATATCAATTATATACCTGACCACCCTATCAAATCAACTAATTAATTACACCTGTGGGAAGGGGAGAGACTGGGGAGGGTGCTGGGAAGAGAGGGTGGGGTGGGTTTGCAATGGGGTGATAAGTCAAGAACACATCAGTCACGTAGTTAGACCCATATCAATTATATACCCGACCCCCCCATCAAATCAACTAATTACACCTGTGGGAAGGGGGGAGACTGGGGAGGGAGCTGGGAAGAGGAGTGGGGTGGGGTGGGTTTGCAATGGGGTGATAAGTCAAGAACACATCAGTCATGTAGTTAGACCCATATCAATTATATACCTGATCACACATTTCCATATCTATTATATACCCAGAACCCTCCCCAACAAATCAACTCATTAACCTGTGGGGAGGGGGCTAGGAGAGGGGGCTGGGAAGAGAGGGTGGGGAAGGTGGGAGTGGCGTGGGTTTGGGATAGGGTGATAAGAACATATCAATCACGCAGTCCCATATCAATTATATGCCCAGAACACCCCCAATCAGATCAACTAATTAACCTGTGGGAAGGGGGGAGAATGGGGAGGGGGCTGAGAAGAGAGAGTGGGGAAGGCGGGTGGGGTGGGTTTGCGGATGGTGTGATAAATCAAGAACACATCAATCGCACAGTCCTGTATCAACTATATGCCCAACACCCCCAATCAAATCAACTAATTACATCTGTGGGAAGGGGGGAGAATGAGGAGGGGGCTGGGAAGAGAGGTGGGGAGGGTGAGAGTGGGGTGGGTTTAGGATGGGGTGATAAGTCAAGAACACATCAATCACGCATTTCCACATCTATTATATACCCAGAACCCCCCCCCAACAAATCAACTCATTAACCTGTGGGGAGGGGGCTAGGAAGAGAAGGTGGGGAAGATGGGAGTGGTGTGGGTTTGGGATGGGGTGATAAGTCAAGAACATATCAATCACGCAGTCCCGTATCAATTATATGTCCAGAACCCCCCAATCAAATCAACTAATTAACCTGTGGGAAGGGGGGAGAATGGGGAGGGGGCTGGGAAGAGAGGGTGGGGAAGGTGGGAGTGGCGTGGGTTTGGGATGGGGTGATAAGTCAAGAACACATCAATCACGCAGTCCCGTATCAATTATATGTCCAGAACCCCCCAATCAAATCAACTAATTAACCTGTGGGAAGAGGGGAGAATGGGGAGGGGGCTGGGAAGAGAGGGTGGGGAAGGTGGGAGTGGCGTGGGTTTGGGATGGGGTGATAAGTCAAGAACACATCAATCACGCAGTCCCATATCAATTATATGCCCAGAACCCCCCAATCAAACTAATTACATCTGAGGGGAGGGAATGAGTTTGGAATGGGGGTGGTATGTAAAAAACACATCAAGCACACAATTTGGTATCAATTATATACACAGAAACCCCCCAATCAGCTAATTATACCTGTGGGGAGAGGGTTAGGGGTTTGGGGCTGGGAAGAGAGGGTGGGATGGGGATTAGAGAACATTTCAGTCATGCAGTCCCATATCAATTATATACCCAGAATCCTTCAAATAAACCAACTAATTACACCTGTGGTAAGGGTTGAGGATGGGGAGGGGCTGGGAAGAGAGGTGGGGAAGGTGGGAGTCGGGGAGTTTGGGATGGGGTGATAAATCAAAAATATATCAATCACGCATTTCCATAACTATTATATACCCAGAACATCCCAATCAAATCAACTAATTACACCTGTGGTAAGGGTGAAGGATGGGGAGGGGCTGGGAAGAGAGGTGGGAAGGGTGGGAGTGGGGTAGGCTTGAGATGGGTGATAAATCAAGAACACATCAGTCACACAGTCCACTATCAATTATATACCAGAACACCCCAATCAAATCAACTAATTACACCCTTGGGAAGGGGGTTGGGGGACTGGGGCTGGAAAGAGAGGGTGTGAGTGGGTGGGTTTGGAATGAGGGTGATAGAGGACACATCATCACACAGTCCGGTATCAATTATATACCCAGAATACCCCAAACAAATCAATTATACCTGCTGGACAATGGGGAGGGGGCTGGGAAGAGGGTTTGAGTAGGTGGGTTTTGGGATGGAGATAATATATAAAGAACACAGCAATCACACAGCCAGTGTCAATTATATAATAAGAATATCCCCTAGGAATCAACTACATCTGTGGGGAGGGGGGAGGGGGCTGCGAAGAGAGGGTGTGAGTATGTGGGTTTGGGATAGAGGTAAAATATCAAAAATACATCAATTATATACCCAGAACACCCTCAAGAAATCAACTAATTACACCTGTGGAGAGGGGAGAGAATGGGGGGCTGGGAAGAGAGGATGGGAGTAGGATGGGTTTGGGATGGGGTGATAAAGTACACATCATCACACAGTCTAGTATCAATTATATACCCAGAACACCCCAAACTAATCAACTAATTACACCTGTGGGGAGGGGGTGGGAAGAGAGGGTATGAAGGGGTAAATTGAGGATTGGAAGTAGTAGATGAAGAACACATCAAACCCATAATCCAGAATCAAATTATATACTCAGAACACCAAGAAATCAATTATACCCGCAATTTACTAACATATGTAATTATAAAGTAACCAATTAATAGCAACTTCAATGACATAAACTTCATTTTTAATACCAACATTACTTAGAATACTTGAGATTTATTAGAGTGGGAAGAGGGTGACAGTGGGCAAAATGGGGTCATAAGATGGGGTAGGAAGATGGGATCCAGGAGGAGAGGGTCAGAAAGGGGTGGGGTGAATTTGGAATGGGTGTGTTATATGAAGACATCCATCACAGGGTCTAGTGTCACTGATATACAGAGTACACTCCAGAAATCAACGGAGATGTCCCAATGCAAAAGTTTAACAAATTAACATAGCCAGTTAATAGTGACTCCAGTGACATAACATAACTGGCTTTAATATCAATGCTTGGGATTAATAAGAGTGGGCAGGCCGGGCGTAGTGGAGCACTCTTGTAATCCCCGCGCTTGGGAGGCCAAAACAGGAGGATGGCGCAGGTTCGAAGCCAGCCACGCTGGTTTAAGAGACCCTGTTTCCAAAAATAAAAATATAAAAAATAATAGGTGTCTGGGAGTGTAGCCCGGAGGTAGAAGGGCTTCCAGGAACCCCAGTACCACCAAAATAAATAAATAAATAAACAAACAAATAAATAAATAAGAGTGGGCAGCGAGGGTGGGAGAGATTAAGGAGGTAGGGAGATGGAAATGAGGAGGGTGAGTTTGGAATGGGGGTGTGTATGAAAAACACAGCAATCATGCAACCCTATATCAATGGCATGCCCAGCATTTCCCAGGAAATGAATCATTAACATATATAATAATAAAGTCACCTATTAATATTGACTCCAATGACATAACAAACTTCAATATCAATGTTAGTTAGGAGAGTTGAGTTATTAATTGGTGTAAAGAAGGAGGGCTGATGGAAGGATAAGCAAAATGGGGTCAGAAGAGGTGGTGGGGAGATTGGGGGTGGGAGAAGAGGGTCAGAGATGGTGGGGTGGGATGAGTGTGGGATGGGGTGGTGTATGAAGAACTCATGGATCACACAGTTCCATATCAATGATATACAGAAACCAACTGATATGTTCCAGCTGCAAGACATTAACATAAAGCCACCAATTAATAGTGATGTCACAGTATTTTTAATGTCAATACTTCGTGGAGTACTTGAGGTTAATTAACAGGAGGAGGTAGCAGGGGATGGGGAGATTAAGAAGAGTGGAAAGGGAAGAGGATGGAAACAGGGTGGGGTAAGTGGAAGGAGGGTGAGTTGGGGGCAGTATATAAAGAACATATCACACACCCCTATATCAATGGCATACCCAGAGTGCCCCAGGAAATCAACTTATTCCAGCTGCAAATAATTCACATATATAATAATAAGAGAGCCAAAGAAAGCAACTCCAATGACTAACAAACTTCATTTTTAATACTACAGTATTTAGATACTTGAGATTTATTAGAGTGGGAAGGGTGGGACAGTGGGTGAATGGGTTCACAGGAAGGAGTAGGGAGGTGGGGGATGGGAGGGAGGGCAGAGGGTGGGGGTGAGTGGGATGGAGTGGTGTGTGAAGAACACATCAATCACACGGTCCAATGTCAATGATACACAGAGGGCACTCCAGGAAATTAACTAGGTCCAGCTGCAGAACATTAACATATGTAATCATAAATCCACCAGTTAATAATGACTACAGTGACACAACAAACTTCATGTTATATCAATATTGTGATTCTTGAGATTTTTTATTTGGGGTCTGGAGGGTGGAAAGATGGAAGGCAAGTGGAGACAGGCTCAAGAGAGGTGGGGAGAATGGGACAGAAATGAAGGGAGTAGAAATGACTTTGTGATGGCGGTGGTATATAAAGTACTTGGGAGGCTGAGACAGGAGGATCACAGATTCAAGACCAGCCTCAGCAACTGAGTGGGCCTCTCAGTAAGTAACCTAGCAAGACCCTATTTTAAAAAATAAAAACTGACTAGGGGTATAGCTTGGAGGTAGAATGCCTCTGGGTTCAATCCCCAGTACCACAAAAAAGAAAAAAAACACATCAATCACACAGCCCAGTATTAATAATGTACCCAGAGTACTCCAGGATCAACTAATATATTCAACTGCAAAACATTAACATATACAATAAAGCTACCAATTAATAGCAATTACAGAGATGTGGCATAATACAACCAATTTTATTTTTAATATCAATATTACTTGGAATATTTGATATCTGTTAATTGGGAGTGGAAGGGGAGGCAGGGCAGAGAATGGGTAGAGTGTAGAGGATCGGGAATGGGAAGAGAGGATGGGGAAGGTGAGAGAGAGGGTGAGTTTGGGATGAGAGTGTTGTATAAGGAATACATCAACCATACAATTCAGTATCGATTATATACTCAGAATGCCCCAGAAAACTAATTTACTCCAGCACAACTCATTAACATATATAATAATGAAGGAAGCAATTAATAGTGACTGCAGTGTCATCATCAGCTTCAATATCAGTATTACTTGGAATAGTTGAGAGTTATTCATTGGAATAGGGGGATGAGGGAAGGAAGAGAGGGTGGGGTGGGGTGAGTTTGGGGTGGGGTGGAGTATAAACACATCAATCACAGCCCAGTATCAATGATATACACAGGGTACGCAAAGAAATCAACTAATATTTTCCAGCTGCACACCGTTAGCATGTAAAATAAGCCACCTTGCAGGGCATCGTGGCGCAAGCTTGTAATCCCCGCGCTTGGGAGGCAGAGACAGGAGGATTGCACAGGTTCGAAGCCAGCCGCACTGGCTTAAGAGACCCTGTTTCAAATAAAAGAATAAAATAGGTCTGGAAGTATAGCCTGGAGGTAGAAGGGTTTCCAGGAACCCCAGTACCACACACACACACACACACACACACACACACACACACACACACACAAAGCCACCAGTGAGAGCAACTCCATTGACATAAACTAAATTTTAATACTAATATTTCTCAGATTACTTGAGATTTCTTAATTGGAGTAGGGTGGGGAGAGTTGGAGGAAGGAAGAAGAGGTGGAGTGGGGATGGGGGAGAACATGAAGAGGCATGAGCAGGTGGGAACGGGGTGAGTTTGGAATGGGGCAGTGTGTAAGGAACTCGCCAAACACAACCCAATATCATTATTACCCAAAATACCTCAGGAAGTCAGCTAATCTATTTCAGCTCCAACTCATTAACATGTAATGATAAAGGGACCAATAAATAGTAACTCCAGTGAGATAATAAACTTCAAAATCAATACTATTTGAAATAGTTTGGAGTAAGAAGGGAAGGATAGTGGGGGAAAATGATACCCGGAGAGGTGGGAGGGGAATGGGGGATGTCAAGAGAAGATGGGGGTTGGGTGCGTTGAGGATGGGGGTGGTGAACAAAGAATCTATCAATCACAACCCAAGGTCAATTTAATGCCCAGAATACCCTAAGAAATTAGAAACTAATTTATTCTAACTGCAGATCATTAGAGTATAAAATAAGCTACCAGTTAATAGTAACATGATAAAACAAATTTCATTTATTGATGCCAATTTTACTTGGAATATTTAGGATTTATTAATAGGATGGTGGGAGAGTGTGGAAAGTGAAGGGGCTGAGGAAAGTGGGGAGATGGGCAGAGAGGTTGGGAGGGGCAAAGGAGTGGGGTGAGTTTGGGATGAGTGCAGTGTGTAAAGAACCCAATCAGTCACAGCCCAGTCTCAGAATACCAGGAAATCAGCTAGTTTATTTCCAACTGCAAAACTTTAAGGTATGAAGTAACCACCAATTAATAGCAACTTCAATGATATGCAAATCTTATTTGTAATATCAGCTTTACCTGGAACATTTGAGATTTATTTATAGAAAGTTATAAAACATTAGTGAGGGCATAAAGGAAGACATACTAAGTGCACTAAAATAGAGATATGTGGGAAACTTGCTGATTTTTATACCAATTAACTCACAAAAATCAGCATGGTGGTGATTTTCATCTAAGTAAAAAGTGGCAAATGGGGTCATGCGGCACTCATCCTATTAGACGTTAAAACATGAAATCAGTTATAGGTAATAGGTTGCATATGGAAAACTTGAACTTTAGTTTGCTAGTTTCAAAGACTTGCTGGGTTCCTTATATGAAATGGCAGTCACATTAACATGGTGGCTTATCAAAATGATGGTGATTTAAAGGAAAATTTGGGGATTAATGATAAAAATATACAACTAAAAGCTGCCTCCTCTTAGCAGCAGACCTTCCAGCCCAGACTTGTGTGGTATACGGGGTAGTGGGTAGAGTTGGAAAAATTGGGAGTGGAGATGCATGGCTAAGAACCACGTAACTATCGAATGTCTGCTTGGCATTTAAGATTAAAATATTATGGTGTAAAAGTGATTAGCAAACTCACTTGAAAAGAAAATTGACATGTATTTATTCTTCTCTTGTTACCCCTACACTGGCTACCATCTGGACCCTATCCTCATCATAATCCACATTATTAAACAAAACTTAAACAACAACAGAAAGGTACTATGCCTCAAAATTACATAAAATTAGGTTATGCAGCTAGGTCATGGGGCTAGTCCTAAACATTAAACCTATTTTATGCAGCAGTGGCATGATTTTTAAAACATTTTATGAAATAAATAAACAAACAACAAACATGCATTCATTGGTCAATCTTGTTAGAGGCCTATGTTTCACTGATTAGAGCTCTCAGTTGCCTTCTTGAATAAATTACATGAACAACACAATGAAAGAAGCAGTACAACAAAGGAAAATTAACTTAAAACATATAAAAGCAATTAAATTTGTGTTTAGATGAATCGCTTTTGATCCGTATCGCAAAATGTACACTAATTTCAGGTAAATCAATGATTTATTGAACATATATATATTTGGTGGTATTGGGGTTCCTGGAAACCCTTCTACCTCAGGGCTATACTCCCAGACCTATTTTATATTTTTATTTGGAAACAGGGTCTCTAAAGCCAGCAAGGCTGGCTCCACCTGTCTCTGCCTCCCAAGCGCGGGGATTACAAGCGTGTGCCACCATGGCCAGGCTTATTGAACTTACTGGTGTGGGTGATAAATAAATAATAATAATGTAGTTTGATAATT
Source organism: Muscardinus avellanarius (assembly GCF_963383645.1). Lineage (NCBI taxonomy): Eukaryota > Metazoa > Chordata > Mammalia > Rodentia > Gliridae > Muscardinus > Muscardinus avellanarius. Next base: position 65,895,953 of record NC_137795.1, read on the forward strand.
ATAAATTTATAAAGAACACAAATACTTGAATGGAAAAATATCAGTATATACATATAAAATATTTGATAGCTGTTTTAATCTGTTTTGTATTGCTATAACAAAATACCTAAGACTAAGAATTTTGTAAAAGAAAGGTTTATTTGGCTTATGAGTCCAGTGGCTGAACAATCCAAATAGCATGGCTTCCATCAGCCAAAGCCCCTGAGTATATCATAACATGGCAGAGAACCCAAAGGGGAAGTGGTTATACAAAAGAGGCCAAGCATGTGTCCCTTGAGACCTAACTCACTCCCTCCAGAGGGTATTAATCCTCTCAGAGTATGGTGCCCTCATGGCCTCATTATTTCCCTTAAAGGACCAACCACTTCAATACTGTTATATTAAGAAATTAAGCCTCAAATGAGTTTTGGTGGAGACAAACCACAGTCAAACATAGCACTAACTTATTACCCAAAGCACTTAATATTTTCCTGGAGATATTAAGTAATAATCTCTTTTTTCTTTTTACTTCTTTTCTGGCTTCTTTGAAAATATGTGAAGAAAAATATGGATGGATGGATGGATCGATGGATGGATACTCAAGAGGACACAATGCTGGGGACAGATCCTGAACTAAGATACCTAATGCTTTTGAAGACTGAATACCCCTAAAAGCAGTGCCCCAAAGGGTTCTAGTTCCAATAGTTACTCAAACCATTTGTGTCCAGTTACCACTTAATTGTTATTAAGGCAAAAGGGAATTGTATAATATTTGACATTTGTTTTTTTCCACAGTATACTAAATTTTGTATTGACTTATTTTTACTAGTGCTTTCCAGTTGAGAATTAAGACAGACAAACAAGAGAAAGAAAAGTTAGATAGCTTTTTCCTCTCAAATTAACCTCCCAAGCAAACCTTTTAGCATAAAATAAGTTTCCTTAGTTCAGTTTCCAGGTTAAATTTTTTAGAAATAGTTGACACTCATACATCTAGAATACTGTGTGCCTGTTAATTCAAGATAATTTACAGAATAACATTTTTACCCAAAATAATGAGTTGAAAGAGAGAACAAGTGAACGTTTGGAAGATTATTAATATTTTATAGCTAGTCTTATAGTCCTTACATGAGAAAATCCCTGAATTTATATATATATATATGTATATATATATATATATATATATATATATATATATATATATACATACACACACTTCATATCTTTGGCTAATTTTCTTAAGATGTCTATATTTAAAACCAAGAAAAAAAGCCGGGCGTGGTGGCGCACGCTTGTAATCCCTGTGCTTGGGAGGCTGAGACAGGAGGATCGCACAGGTTTGAAGCCAGCCTCAGCTACTTAGTGAGGCTCTCAGCAACTTAGTGAGACCCTGTTTCCAAATAAAATATAAAATAGGTCTGGGAGTACAGCCAGGAAGTAGAAAGCCTCTGGGTTCCACTCCTAGTACCACAAAAATAAATGAAGATTAAATTATTTTTAAAAAAAGAAAGGAGAAAATACATTTTTCCTATACTATTTTTAATGTTTTTAGAAGTACTTAAATCTCATTTATAATCATCCAATATTAGAATAAGTCTAATAAAGTGGAATATCCTACCTTGCACACCTAAGTTGATTTCATGACTGCACTGCTCAATTCTGTAAGTCTGAATCACCTGAACACCACCCCAAATATCAATATTGCCTGCACTTGCTTCTTTGTGTGTGTGTGTGTGTGGTACTGGGGATTGAACCCAGAGGCATTCTACCTTCAGGTCACACTCCCAGCCCGATTTTATTTATTTGGAAACAGGGTCTCTTTACATTGATGAGAGTCTCACTACTTGCGGAGGCTGTTCTCAAACCTGCAATCCTCCTGTCTCAGCTCCCTAGTGTGGGGATTACAGGCATACACCATCATGCCCTGTGCTGCCTGAACTTCTTAAGATGAATCAAAGTAGAGTGAATAACATTTTACTAGCTTTAGGGCCACAAACTTGGGACATCAAATAACCCTATTAGTCTCAAACTGAAATATCATGCAATTCTGAGAATTAGATAAAAGCCTTGTTATAGATATGAAACCTCACCAGAACCCAGAGTTGAGGTTGGAAGGGTGCTGACTACTCTTAACCTTCTTAAGAATGAACACAGAGCCAAGCATGATGGCACATGCTTGTAATCCCAGCATTCAGGAGGCTGAGACCTCAGGATCGCGGTTCGTGGATTGTGGCTCAGCTACTTAGTGAGGTCCTCTGCAACTTAGTGAGGATCTGTTTCAAAATAAAATAATAAAAAATAGGGCAGGGGGTATAGCTTGGAGGTCAAATGCCCCTGGGTTCTACCTCTAGACCCCCCCCCACACACAAAAAGAATGAACACAGGAAGTTAGGTGTAGATTAAAGTACATCTTTATCAAGATAAGCAAAATTGCAAAATGCAATTGGGGCCTTAGGTTAAAATTATCCTTCCTATTTCTTTTCTCCACTCCAATTTTGTTTCCGAAGGTGAGAAATGAAAGGAGTAGCCACCTACATAAGCTCTTGGGGGGTGAGAGGGCGGGGAAAATTGCCTCCAACCAATCAGGAACCTAATCAAGAGAGCAAGAGCAAGCACAAAAGTCTACTGTGATAAGACAGCCTAATATAGATTGCATACAAGTATCGAGTATGGAATTTAAGCTCCAGTCTATCCTCAGGATATTTCAACACCAATATAGAAAAGTGGTTCTTATTATACTTGTGGCTCTTATCAGAAAAACAGACTGTACTTATTTTCACATATGTAAAACTTATAGCCAGATGTCTTGAAGTAGCAGTGCCCTAGACATGTGCACTTACTATATCTAGATCTAACGTATTAGGGTTCATTGAGCATAAAAATCCTGGTCATCAGAACTTGATGAAATTGACCCTATTACAGGGTATCTACTATCCATTTGTTCCCTAACATTGGAAGACAAAGTCTCTGGGCTAGAGATTCTGGCCTTCACATGACAAGGACCCTCATAATAATTCCATCCCATACTGATTGCCTAGAGGACCACTTTGAAGGAAGCCTTACCCACAAGATGATTCATGGAATATTTCCATTCAGCAGCTGTAACAAAATTGCCTGGGCGCTTTATAAACAACAAAATCTTATTGCTTATAGTTCCAAGATCAGGGATCAAACCCAGGGACATCCTACCTCTGAGCTACAACCTGATTCCTTGTAATTGTTTATTTTGAAACATGGTTTTTCTAAGTTGCTGAGGGGGTGAGGTTTCAATATATGAACTTTAGGAGGATGCCTATATATATATATATATATATATATATATATATATATATATATATATATGTAGTACTAGGGGTGGAACCCAGAGTCTTTCTACCTCCGGGTTATACTCCCAGACCCATTTTTTATATTTTATTTGGAAACAGGGTATCACCAAGTTGCTGAGAGCCTCACTAAGTAGCTGAGGCTGGCTTCGAACCTGAGTTATCCTCCTGTCTCAGCCTCCCAAGCGCGGGGATTACAAGCGTGTGCCCCACTCCCAGCGTAAATTTATATATACATATTTTAAATCTTATAATTAAATATTTCAGTTAAAGGTCCAGTATAATTAATATAAATGCTATTTTTAAATTACAAGTTTTCTTAAATAAGCTGCTGATATGAAAGAAGAGATTTGAGACAGACACTAGCAAACTCTAATATGCTAGATAATGTTCTTTACTGAGATACAAAATTATTTCTAAAATTTTCTCAGAAGAAGCCGGGCGTGGTGGCGCACGCTTGTAATTCCCACGCTTGGGAGGCAGAGACAGGAGGATCGCGCAGGTTCGAAGCCAGCCGCGCGCGCTGGCTTAGGAGACCCTCTTTCCAAATAAAAATGTACAAATAGGTCTGGGAGTGTAGCCCGGAGGTAGAAGGGCTTCCAGGAACCCCAGTACCACCACCAAAAATAAATAAATAAATAAATAAATAAATAAATAAATAAATAAAATAAAATTTTCTCAGAAGAGAAATCTGAATATATAAGGAAACATTACAAAATGTCTTCCAAAGTTTAATCCATCTGAATGATACTCAAACTTCATTTATCAATTACTTTTTCATAGACCAGACTTTTGATCTATGTCTAAAAGCTCATTGCCAGAGGCTACATATACTTTTTTTTTTGTTTTATAAAGTTATGTTGCCAGCCCTAGAAGTTTTATGGGTTTGAATTATATTTTCAATTCTGTAATACATTTTTAATTTATTGAAAACTCAAAACTTGTGAAAAGTCAATGTCTAGCATCATTTTGGGGGCCAGGGGGGCATGTGAGTGCCCAATTGTTCTATTGTCATTGACTGAGAAAACTCCTGTTGAATTGCCTTTGAAATTTTGTAACTTTATCAAAGACCAGTTGACAATATTTTTGTAGCTCTATTTATATGTTCCCTATTCTGTTTCACTGAATGGTGTGACTGCTTTTTCACCAATATCATATCTTGATCATCTAAATTTATACTGAGTCCTGAAACCAGAACACCAGTCCTTCAACTTTCTATTTCTTCAATATCATGTTGGCCATTCAAGGTCTTTTGCCTTTTTACAAAAACACTAGAATCAATTTGTCATTATCTAGAAAATAGCTTGCTATTAGATAGGGGATGTGTTGAATTATAGATTAAACTGGGAAAAGCTGAGACCTTAACAATACTGAATCTTTCTATCCATGAACATGGAATATTTCTCCACTCAGATCTTTGGATTTGTTCATCAGAAATTTTCTGCATATAGATATGTATTTTCTGCATGTACATATTTTGTTAGATTTATAGAGCATAAATATCTGGGGATTACATTCTAAATTATACCATTTTTATTTCAATTTTTAATTGTTCATTGTTGGTGTTTATAAAAGCAATTAAAGCTACAAGATTAATTGTATATTAACCTTGTATCCCACAGCTTTGCTATATTCGCTTATTAGTTCCAAGCGCTTCGTGTTGGTTTTTTTTAAATTTTTCTATATCTAAACAAGTAAGTCATCTCGTAAACAGAGATTTTTTTTCTAGTCTATTTAGTATTTATTTTCTCTTCTTGTCTTTTACATAATTTACATACCCATAAATAGTAGGCGAAAGTTTGCTTTAATCCACATCTTCACCAACACTTGTTATCTTCCTCTTTTTGATGATAGCCATTCTTATTGTATTGAGGTGATATCTCACAGTTTTTTTAGCTTAATATTTCCCTGATGATTAGTGGTGCCGAACATATTTTTCATATACTTGTTGGTCATATATATGTCTTTGGAGAAATGTCTATATAAGTCTATTGCCCAATTTTTAATTGGGTTACTATTGTTTAATTTTTTAGTTCCTTATATATTCTAGACACCAGCCTTTTGTAAATGTATAATGTGCAAATATTCTCTTCTATACTATTGGTTGTCTCCTCACTCTGTTTCCTTTGCTGTGTCTCATTTTTATAATTTGTTTTATTCTACTTGCTTTGGGTTCTCCTTTTTTCCAGTTTCCTGAGCTTAGATTATTGAATCATTATTTTCTTCTTTTATAATGTAATACTATAAATTTCCTACTGAGCACTGTTTTTTGTTGTATTACACAAATATCAAAAAGTTATATTCCTACTTCTACTTATTTTAAAATATTTTGTTTATATATATGTGTGTGTAGATATACATATATATATATTTGTGGTACTAGGGAGTCAACTCAGGAGCCTTTTACCTCCAGGATACCCCTAATCCATGTTTTGTTTTGAAACAGGGTCTCTCTAGGTTCCTAAGAGTCTCCCTGCTTGCTGAGACTCTATACGCTGAACTTTGATCCTCCGGTCTCAGCCTCCCAAGTACTGGGATTACAGGTGTGCATCAGCATGCCCAGCTTATTTTTATAATTTTTATGAAAATTCTTTGTTAATCCATATCTATTTAGATGTATATTATTTATTTTCTGAATTTGGGGAATTGTCCAGCTATCATTCTTCTATGAATCTAGTTTAATTTCATTGTAGTCTAAGAGTATACCTGATAGGACTTGTATTTTTTAAATATTTTTAAGTTGTGTTTTATGACCAAGATTATTGTCTATCTTGATTAGTATTCTGTGTGAGCTTAAGAATAATATGTATTTATCTGTGATTAGACAGAGTATTCTATAAATGTTGATCATATGTAATTGATCTGTAGTGCTGTTCTCATCAATTATATCCGTACTGACTTTTAGCCTCCTGGATCTATGCAAATACCAACCCTCTGTTAGTAGATGCAGTTTCCACATAGAATAAAACATGTAATAATAGTATAATACATATAACATAATAAAAATATAATCTATTTCTCCTTACAGTTCTATCAGTTTTCCCTCACGTACTTTGATGACCTGTTGCACTCAGGACTGTTTGGTATTCTTAGGAAATTGATACCTGTACCATTATGTAATACATATCTTTATCCCTAATAATTTTCTTCTCTGAAATTGAGCTTTTTTTCTGAAATTAACATAGCTACTCTAGCTTTCATTTTATTAGTATTAACATAGTACAAATTTCTCCATCCTTTTATTTCTAATCCATCTGTGTCTTTATATTTAAAGTGGCTTTCTTGTAAGCAAGATAGAGATGATTTTTTTTTCTTCTACTCTCATGATCTATATTTTAATTGGTGTATTTGGACAATCCATTAAAAGTGGTTATTGCCGGGCGTGGTGGCGCACGCTTGTAATCCCCGCACTTGGGAGGCGGAGACAGGAGGATCGCGCAGGTTCGAAGCCAGCCGTGCGCTGGCTTAGGAGACTCTGTTTCCAAAATGAAAATGTAAAAATAGGTCTGGGAGTGTAGCCCCGAGGTAGAAGGGCTTCCAGGAACCCCAGTACCACCAAAATAAATAAATAAATAAATAAATAAATAAATAAATAAATAAAGTGGTTATTAATGTAATTGGGTTAGTATCTACATTGTTTTTAACTATTTTCTACTCATTGCACTTGTTTTGTTGTTGTTCCTTTTTCCTTCTTTTTCTAGTTTTAAGCATATTTTATTTTGCCTTATCTCATTTTTTAATATATTCAATATGCTTTTGTGAAAATAATTTAGTAGGCACTCCCTGGAGTTTGCAAGATTAATTTTTAACTTGTAAAGTTTTCCCTACAAGTAACAAGGGAAAGGAGAAAGCCAGTGACCATCTTCTTCTTTTTTTTTTTTTTCTTTTTTGTGGTACTGGGGTTCCTGGAAGCCCTTCTACCTCTGGGCTACACTATCAGACCTATTTTATATTTTTATTTGGAAACAGGGTCTCCTAAGCCAGCGGCTGGCTTCGAACCTGCGCGATCCTCCTGTCTCTGCCTCCCAAGCGCGGGGATTACAAGCATGCGCCACCACGCCCGGCTACCATCTTCTATCTTGAGGCTCAGGAGAGAAATTTCTAAAATTCCAGAAGGATGCTTAAAGTTGCTGAGTAGACCCCTAAAAAAAAAAAAAAAGACAAATTCTACTGCCTATTTTCATCTCTTCTTTCATTTGTCAATGTGCATCTATCAGGAAAAACTATTCTTCAGAGAACACGTTCATGTTTCATAGTTCAGGAACACAGTTCAGTGACAAACTCAATCCAAAGAAATTCTTTACATTCCAAAATGATTTTGTATTTTTGGCTGTAGATGCCAGTCTTCATGATCTCCCCAGAATCTATCCCAGAACCATAATTTCTGTAGAAACCTGAATATACCTTCTTTCTTGCTTTGCTTGCAGCAACTTAGAGCTACAACTTCCAGGGACACAATGACAATATCAAACCAAACGCATGGCTGGAGGATCTCACATGTGAGGCTTCAGCAAAGCACCAGATGCCATGGTTGTTCTATTCTCAGCACCATATTTTTCTTAACAATTTTCTCCATCGCTTTGCTTATTGCATAAAGCACTGCCTTCTACTTGTATCTCCAGTCACCAGATCACTCTACAAATATGTCATTGCTCTTCAATACTACAACTCAGATCTTTTTCAACAATATGGTGTTCTGCTTTTAATTTCCAAGAATTCTCTCTGTTCTGATAGTTTCATTGTTGCATGCAATTTCATCTCAAAACTATATGAAGGTACAAATTAATGTTTTAAAGATTATATTTCTCTGTGTATTTGCATAGCCTTTCAGTATCTCTTTTGCTACTTTTTTATCAAAATGCCTGGCAATTCACTTTTTTGTATTCATATTTATAAATGAAAGACTTGATTTATGAATATAGGTGTCCTGAAGTTCCTTGGCCGTTTTCAGGCATTTCTTTTTTAGGGAGAACTATCCCTCAAAAGAGAGAAGTAAACCAAGGGCTCCATTAATGTATTCATGATTGTGGGGAATGTCCAGGAACATTTTTTACCAGGAGATAAGGATCAGCTTTTCTGAAGACTTTATAGATAAGAAGCAGATGGACTGCTTTTCTCTGAGATGGACTGACATTTCAGATGGACTGACATTTCTCTGAGAAATAAGGATCGCTATTGTCCAACTCCTTTAGCGTGTAGGTGTGTGTCCGTGTTTATTCCATGTCCAATATGATAGTCAGATTTTATCTTTTCATCTAACTTCAGCCCAGGAGCTCATGGTAAGTTTTCAGGCTTCCATGAGCCAGAAATTCCACTTTATTTAATTCTTCTGGTGAAATTTAGCCTGTATGCTCCAGGATATTCAAGTTGGGACTATCTCAGCTGCCCCAGAAATCTTCAACAGATAGGCTCACCATTTGGCTCATGGCCAACTCCCTTTACCAAGCTGCTGACTTGACGCTTTACATTCCTCCAAGGTTTCTAGCTCTTATCCCGCTAGCCACTGGATATATCCAAGAAATTCCTCAAATTCTAAGTATGACAAAGACATTCTGTTTAGTGTCCAGCACTGTTACAAATTTGCTTTCTATTATATCACTCCTGCTTTTCAAAGTGATTTTTATGGGTGAAAGGGAATGTTTGTCATCCTGGCATGATGAGCACATTTATTTTTCTGCCACACAATGGGTAAATAAACAAGTGGGTAAATGTAGACTTGTCAAGCTAGCTTATACTAAATAAGCAAAGATTCACTGGTTTGATGGAAAATTAAGCTTTTTCATTGGTATATCTGGAATTTCTGTTCATGCCAATAATTTTCAGACATAAGGGTCTTTACTATGATAATTTTAAAATACAAATTGCCATTTGATATTTTATTTATTTTGGTATGTGGTACAGGGGATCTAATCCAGGAACATTCTACCTCTAAACTACACTTGTAGCCCTTTGTAAATTTTTTCTATGTAGAAACAGGGTCTCACTTAGGTGGCTAAGAATATTGCTAAATTGCTGAGGCTGGTCTTAAAGCTGCAATTCTACTGTCTCAGCCTCCCAAGTACTAGGATTACAGGCAAATGCCACCACATCCAGCTTAATGTCTATAGCATTTATTTCATTATCCTAGCTGAGAAATTATTTTCTTAGCTCTTTCCTGAATAGTGCATAAGCCCATTAGCATAAAATGTTAATATATTTTTATTTGAAGATAAAATATTAATAGCGGTTATTCTCAAAGTAGAATTTTCAGTAATGATGTTTTTGCATTTTCTAAATATTCCACAATAAATAAGTATGTAACTCAAAGTGGGACATTTAAAAATAAATGTGAAGCTGGGCATGGTGGCACACACTTATAATTCTAGTACTTGGGAGGCAGAGACAGGAGGATCACAGATTTGAGGACAGCATCAACAATGTAATGAGACTCAACAACCTAATGAGACCCTGTTTCAAAATAAAAAATAAAATGAGCTAGGGGTGTAGACTGGAGAGAGAAGACCCCTGGGTTCAATCACGGGTTCAATCTCGAGTTCCACAAAAGCAAATAGTGTTTGCTTTTGTCTTTTGTTTTCTAGACAAATGTCATGCCCATGGCTACATAGAGAAGCAATTGCGTTTCCAAGTAGTAAATTTTAGAGGAAATCTAAAAGAATGACAGCCTTTTCTTGTGGTTTGAAGATGGAGTGTCCCCAGAGGCTCAGATGTTGAAGACGTGGTCCCGTGCAATAGTGCTCAGGGTGGGGCTTTGGGAAGTGGCTGGCTCATGAGGATGCTGACCTCAGCAGGGCGTTAACCCACTGGGCGATTCATACCTGAATCGACTGTTGGGAAGTAGTAGAAACTGTAGGAGTAGGAGGCCGGACCTCGTTGATGGGCATGGATCCCTGGAGATCTCTTGGGATGTCCTTCAGGGCATCTCTTATCCCCACCCAGCCCTCCTGGCTGCCATGTGGTGAGTACCTTTGCTCCCTACTCCCTTCCCACCATGATGATGATGCTGTCCGTCACCCCAGGCCCACAGTAAAGGGGGTCAACCATGACCCAAAATAAACCTCTCCTCTGAGTTGTTTTTCTTAGGTACTTTTGTCACAGCAACAGAAAACCAACTAACACATAATATCGGGTATACAGAGATTGGGGTGTGTGTGTGCGTGTGTACCATGGCAGAGCATGACCAGCTTAAAATTCTTGTATTATTTTACTTTTTTTCTTGCTGCCGACCTTCAAAATAACATACTGTTGGGATGACTTGTGAGAAACAATGAAAGAAAACATGTTACTGCTGGAAGGTTTTTTTTTTTTTTTTCATTAGCCTGCTTAGTACTGTTTGGCAATAGTATATAAAGGCAGAACAAAGTTATAAAAATGATTAGAAATTAGTTCTGTCAGCATTACTTAACAGAACTATAATTTTGTTAGGAATGTGCAACAAAAGAATTAATGTGAACTCTTCATTTAACAATAACATTTATTATGCAGAAGAAATAATATATCACTAGTATTATAAGATGAGATCTCCTCTAAGTCTTTTAAGGCCTACCATGGCAAATTCAGAGCTTTGTGGACTCTAATATAATTTGACTTACTACCATACAACTTTAAAAGCTCCCCATAAATTATACAAAAATTATAAGCACAAAGATTCTCTATACACTAACTCTAAAACTATAATATTAGCATTTTCCTCTTTTTTTTAAATATCTGGGACTTCTATTATAAAAGTTCCTGTAGAGTTAGGGACAGAGAATGGCCTCAAATGTGAAAATGATATCAGGATGTATTTTCCAAAACTGGGAAAGATAAAGAGTAAAAAGTATTAACATTTTTATTTGCTATTAAAAAAAAAAGAGGCAAAATTTTAGAGGCAGAAGGTTGGAGATCACGGCTCTTCTATGTCACACTCAGTCACAGCCACATAGGGTTATCCTAGGGAAATTGTTCTCAACCCCAAGGGTGCATTCAGAATCACCCAAAGGACTCATTAAATCACAGGTTGTTGAACCCACCCAGAGTTTCTGCTCCTGTAGATCTGACATGGAGCCAGGGAATGTTAATTTCCTACAAATTCCACAGTGATGCCAATGCTGCTGATGGCGGGACTACAATTTCAGAATTGTGGATAGAAGAAGATGACTACTTACACTCAGTGGACATTAATGAGTTAAAGTTCCCAGGCATTAACTTTCATAATAGGCTTTTGTTGAGTAGGCTTTTGTTAAAAATAATAGGCTTTTGTTGAGTAGAAATGGAAATAATTTCTGCCAGAGAGACAGGTAACTATTTGTCCCCTAAGATATTAGTAGTTTTGTAGCTTATCAAAGCATTTCTGTTTGTGAGTGCATACATGAGCACTGGCAGACACACACATAAGTACACACTATTAGAGTAGTGAGTGGTGCGTGGTGGCTCACGCTTGTCATCCCAGCATTCAGGAGGCTGAGACCGGAGAATCACGGTTCGTGGACAGCCTCAGCTACTTAGTGAGGCCCTCTGCAACTTAGTGAGGCCCTGTTTCAAAATAAAGAATAAAAAATAGGGCAGGGGGTACAGCTCGGAGGTCAAATGCCCCTGGCTTCCACCCCCAGACCCACACACACACAAAAAGAATAGTGGATTCTTCTCAAGTGCTTCTTGAGTAGGTTGTAACATCTTTCTGATTGCCTCGCAAATAGGTGAGTTCAATAGTATTTGTTACTCATGCTCATATTTTAATGGAATGACAGTCATTATTATAACTTTGGGAAAATTACACTTCAATTATACTATATTTGAATAAATCATTTTACTAAGTTTTTGTGCTTTTTTGGATATTACAAAGTTTTAATCACAGAGCTTCCAGATAACATCGTCTTTTTATTTATTTATTTGTTTATTTATTTATTTATTGGTACTTGGGATTGAACCCAGAGGCATTCTACCTCTAAGCTACACCCCCGTCCCTTTTTTATACTGTCGTTTTTGAAACAGGCTCTCACTAAATTGCTGAAGTTGGCCTCAAACTTGCAAACCTCTTCTCTCAACCTCCCATGCTCTGATTACAGGTGCTCACAATTCCCGACTCAGATAACATGTTTTAAAGAAAAAGGTACGTAACTTTGTGAAACTAATTAAATTGCTTTGAAATCTCTTGCTATGTTCAACAGACTTCCTCTCCTTAACCTCAATTCATGTGCTTGCATGTATAGGATAATTATTCATTAGCAATTAATTTTCATTGTTATTGAGGAGACTTGGAAAGATTCTTTTTTACATTAGCACATGGTAGTGTATGTTTGTCTTAAAAATTGGATGAATTCATATTAGGTAGCAAAAATCATATACATTTTAGCACAGAGAAATAACAGCAGAACCATGGAAGTCAGGAGCTCATCTGTGCTTCCCAGAATTACACAAATGGCTGGGTAATTCGCAGCTGTGATTTCAACTCCCAATTGATTAATAATTCCCTGTGAATCTTGTGAAACCACAAAGCTTCTTCATTCTTTTGCATCACTGTTTGCCAGTAACTATCATATTTATTTGATATGCTATGATAATTTAGTGAAGATATATGCAATCTTAAATTATATGGTCTAGTGAAGAAGTACTATTAAAATATAAATCTTTAAAATCATAGTGAGATATTATTTTATATACATTGGGATGGCTATTACCAAAATAAATAAAAAGATTGTCAGCTAGGATTTAGGGAAACTGAAATCCTTGTACATAGTTGTTAGGAGTAAAAAATAGCACAGCCACTACCAAAAATAGCATGGTGGTTCCTCAAAAAATTGAAAATAAGCCAGTTCTTCAAGAAAAGAACTTCAATCTGGGTGTGGTGGTACATGCCTATAATCCCAGTACTTGGGAAGCTGAGAGGCCCTCAACAACTAATGAGACTGTGCTTCAAAATTTCAAAATTAAAAAAAAAAAAATAGGGCTGGGGTGTAGCTCAGGTAGAATGCCCCCAAGTCCCATCTCTAGTCCCGTAAAAAGAAAAAAAAAAATAGTATTGTCAGGCAACTGATCAATTCCACTTAAGAATATATAGCCCAAAGAATTGAAGTAGAATCTTTGAAAGATATTAGCATATTCATATACATGGTAGCATTAGTTATAATAGCTAAGAGGTAGAAGCAGCTCAACATGTAATCAACAGATGAGTGAATAGAAAGCAGAGTATATACATACAGTGGAATATTATTCAGCATTAAAAAGAAAAGAAAACATATAATATAAACATGGACAAACCTAGAGGACATCATGCTAAGAGAAATAAGTCCATCACAAAAAGGTATATTCTTTATGGTTCCACATGTAGGATTTTAGTAGCCAAATCCACAGGAACAAAGCAGAATTATTGTTGCTCAGGACTGGAAGCAGGGAGGAATGAGTTTTTGCTTAGGACAAGTAGAGCTTCTTTTGCAGGATAGAAATATCCTGGATATCCACTGTATAACGATCTGAATACACTTGATACTGCTGAACTCTACACTTACAAGTGCTTAAAATGGTAAATGTTATGTGGTTTTTGACACAATAAAAATAAATAGAAAGCCGGGCGTGGTGGTTCACTGCTTGTAATTGCAGTACTTGGGAGGCTCAGAGAAGAGGATCACAGATTCACCAACAGCCTCAGCTACTTAGTAAGGCCCTCCACAACTTAGCGAGACCATTTCAATATAAAGAATTTAAAAAAAATAAAAGATAGGGCTAGAGGAAGTAGAACACCCCTGGGTTCAATCCCCAGTACCGCAAGAAAAAAAAAAAAGTATACATCTTTCTGGATAGGATTAACCTTATGGCATCACAAGGCAGCTACAGGAGTGTGACTTGGGACTCACTCTAGGACCACTATAGGATCCTCTTGTTATCCTATCTTCTTTAAAATTCTGTTTTTCTGTCTTAAATGTTACCTTGGGAACATCTTTCCTCTGATTATGAGCCTCCTCCCCATTGTGAATAAATACCTAACATAACAACCTGTAATCAAGTATTTGCATTTTTAAGTCATTTGTGAAGATGGTGAGCTTTGCTAGAGCTGAGGAAGGAGAGGGGCAAGAGGGCAAAGTGTCCTTGATAGAGCAGAGTCAGATGCAGCCTGGTTATTTACCAAAAACCTACTACCACTTAACTCCACCTCAGGACTGCAAACGTATTTTTTCTTCCTATTTCCTGTTGCCCTGGGGAAAGTGGCAGTTACCATAGAAAAGGGATTTCGTGTGTGTAACCTATGCATTCCTTTCTGGGAACAGACAAAAGAAACATTGTGAGTGAATTACTTTAGCAGCTCCTTAGCTCTAGCTGGTAAGCATGCTCAGTTTTAACAGCATTTTTCTCTTTTTTGAAGCTAAACCGCTTTTTTACTATTTTTCCCCCCTCATTTGCACATCTTTGTTTGGTTCAGTAGCTAAACATCACATTATAATTATGACAAAGGCATCAGAAGTACCGATCCATTTTAAAGCCAAATCAAACGGAGGCTACTCATCTTAGCCCTGTGTTGTTGAAGTTACTTCTGGAAGAAACTCCATTCTTAATTTTATGGGGTTGTTTTTACATATATACTAAAAAAAAAAAAAGTGGTTGCCATGGAAACTGGAGAGTCAGTAACTTGGTGACTTTAACAGAAGTGCTTGCTGGTTCTTGCCAAAGCTGGAATAACAATCTTACATCTACCAGGGGAATAGAGTCTTTGTATTGTAAAAATTGGCTACATTTTCTTATCAGGTGCACCATAACCCTTCAAGTGCATTCCCAGTATGGGAGTCGTATTTCCTGTTAACGGCACTGGAAAATGTTTGTTATTTTGTATGATGAGTTAGTGAAGATAATTCAGACATGATTTTTATACTATTTATATTTCTACATCTTTCCCTTCTCTTCTAAGGCTTTGAAATGGTATTCTTGAGGATTTGAGGGGCATTGGTTCCCTTTATTTTTATTTATTCATTTATCATTATTATTATTATTATTATTATTATTATTATTATTATTATTATTTTGTTACTAGAGATTGAACCCAGAGGTATTCTATCTCCGAGCTATACCTCCTGCCCTATTTTTTGAATTTTGAGCTAGGGTCTCACTAATTTGATGAGGGTCTCACTAATTTGCTGAGGCTGTCCTTAACTTGGGATCCTCCAATCTCAGCCTCTCAAGTACTGGGATTACAGGAATGTGTCACCACTTCCAGCTATGTTCCCTTTTTACTTTCCCTAAATATTAAAATATTACATATACAAATTGAGAGAGCACATAGTAAATGTAAAGAAAAAATAGGCATGAACACATTATCCTGACTAAATTTCAGTTAACAATTTGATCTATGTTTTTTTTTTTTCAAGCTAGGGATTGAATCCAGGGGCATTCTGCTTCTGAGTTACACCCCCAGCCCTATTTTATTTTTGAAACAGGGTCTTGCTAGGCTGCCGAGTCTCACTATGTTGCTGAGGCTATCCTTGCAGTTTCTCTTACTGCTACTCCTAGCTCCTGCTCATGCTACTGGCTCAGAGTGTTGAAAATTACACAGAACTGGGAAATAACATGATCAGAGAAAGGATTGTTGACTCATACAAACCTCCATCAAAATGTACTCTTCATAGGACTAGCAATATTAAGAGCCCTTTTCTCAGAATACTAATAAAAACTAATAAATAGCACTTACTAATGGTTCCTGGTATATTAGGCGCATGACATTCTCCTGAAATCCTCCCCACAATCTGCAAAGTAAGTATTATCATTTTTCTCATTTTAGCAATGAAAAAACTGAGTTAAACTGAGTTAAAAAGTAATAACTTGTCTGAAGGCCATAACTAGTAAGTAATAAAGTCAGAATTTATTTTTGTTGTTGTTATTGTTTGGGTACTAGGGACTGAGCCCAGTCTACCTCTGAGCTATACCTCCATCCTTTTTTTTTTTTATGTTTAAGCAGAGTCTCTGAAGTCAGAATTTGAACTTCAACAATCTAACTTGAGAGCTCGTGGTTTAGGGGTTTTGTTTGTTTGTTGTTTTATACTTTTATTGGAAAGCTCATGTTGTCAATGAGCCTTCTTACGACTCTTTGAATCTTAGTCTTTTCTGAAAAACACCAATACCAAAAGTCAAATATAGAGAACATTTGTCAATATTTAGAATCTCTGAAGAAACTTAAATTCAAAAAAATTTAATTAAATTTGTATCACCTGTCTTTCAAAATGGACAAGGATTCCCGGGTATCTTTGATGGAAAACTAGGCAGCTGTCTAACACATCATGATTGCACTCGATTCTATAGGTTTTCTGCAATGTCCCTTGAACTATTTGCCAATTTCTGTAAGTTGCAAATAACTATTGGCAATGGAAATGATTCCCGTTCAGAATCATGAATGAATTTTGTATAGGAGAAATGAAACTGATTTCTCTCCACCTCCCATAGAATAAGCCAGTTATACAAGTACTTGTAAATTAATTCCAGCATTCTTACTGCTTATTTATGTGTGATCCTTGAACTTTCATTTGAATAAATGCTAATGACTATGCTTCCCTCATTAATTAATGAGTTAAGTACAGTCTTTGATAGGCATCTATTTTATGTTTGAGAGTCATGATTATGCCCCATTTTACACTCCCAAACCTATTTTACTTTTTGTATTCCAATCAGTCTGAATTACATTTAAAACCCAATTACATTTCTTTTCCTTTTGTCTTATCTGGGCCCTCATCAACTGATCACTACTGTAGCAGCAGTCTAACTCATATACAGATGTTTGCTGAATAAATTAATGAAAACCCAGGTTCCGGATCAGGATCTAACTAGTTACTGTAAATAATGGGAACAGCTAAATTTGAACTGATCAGACAATACCAGTACTCCAGACAGGCTATTCTTCCAAACTATTTCCAAAATGCAATTTCAAGGATACTTCTTTTTCTGATGAAACATTTTAGTGAGATATGTACATCCCTTATACTGATAATGATGTAATTGCTTTTGTACTTCAAATTCAACTTGCTTTGCAGGGGCTTGGTACCCAACAGCATCTCTCCTTCCTTCTATTTTTTGGGCATTAGTCATTGAAACAGAATAATATGTTTATCACCTAAATCTTATGCTAATATTACAGTAGTCTACCAAGTGAATTCAGTCCTATTTTCAGACCTACAAAATAAAGATAGGTGAGTGGATTACTGGCTTTCATTAATAATTTTGCCATGAACAATTACATAACAATACCACTCAACATTTTCCAATCCTTTTTTTTCTTCTTTTTGCTTATGAACTCTCCTTCATGTTTCTGAAAATCATTTTATCCATTTTTATAAAGTTTATACTAAAAAGTGAATCCAAGAAAACTTTTATTATTCATTAATTTATTTGCGGTACTGGAGATTGAACCCAGGGGCTATATCCTCAACCCTTTCATTTTTTATTTGAAACAGAGTCTTGCTGAGTTGTTGAGGATCTCACTAAATTGCTGATACTAGCCTCAAACCTGTGATCTTCTCTCAGCCTCCAAAAACTGGAATGGCAAGCATGTACCATCATATCCACCTGAAAAAATGTATTTACTATTAGCATATAAAAAATAAAACTAGCATTTATCTAAAATAGTATTCTTAGTATTTAAAAATAGAATTTTAACATCTCATATTTTTAAATATATAAAGATAAATTAGGATTTCTTTATATTCAGTAAAATATGCTGCTTAGTTTCCTTTAAATTATGTAAGATGAAAGCTAATTTGTCAAATATTTAAAATAAAATCTATTTTTTGGGAACTGAGTACACATTTAAAATATATTGATACGTATTAAACAGTATGTATTAAAAAAAAAAGCAGCCTGGAGTGGTGGCACACACTTGTAATCCCAGCATTTTGGAGGCTGAGACAGGAGGATCCGGGTTCACAGCCAGCCTCGGCTACTTAGTGCGGCCCTCTACAACTCAGTGAGACCTTGTTTCAAAATAAAGAATAAAAAATAGGGCTGGGGGTGTAGCTCAGAAGTAGAATGCCCCTGGGTTCCATCCCCAATACCACAAAATATCTCTCTCTCTCTCTATATATATATCTATATCCCTCTATATAACATATCTATATGTTATATAGATTATCCATATAGATGGATAAATGGATGAGACTGATTTACCACAATAATTAACAACATTGAAATCAAGTAAACTTTTCCACTGGGCTATGATACATAACCATTTCATAAGAATTTCATCAGTGCTTTTTCTTGGATAAGATCACAGTATGGACAGTGATTGCATTAACAAACCTCTGGAGCCTGTCAACCTGTTTGGCAAAAAAAACAAGCTCAGAAATTATTATATGAATAACAGTTTATCTATAGATAGCTGTCATTTGATTTATTGATTCTTCCCATGAATTTCCTGTGTTAGTGATGAGCTAATTCAGAAATGTGAGTATATCAAAGTAACCTAAAATACTTCTAGCATCTCTAGCGACATCCTAGTACTGAGTATGGCAGCACATACACTAAAATTGGAATGATATTAACATTACCATGGTCCCTGCACAAGTATGACACTCAAATTCATGAAGTGTTCCATTTTCTTTTAAAACAAATGGTTTTGGAAAAACTGGATATACATATACAAAAGAGTGAAGTTTGACCCTTCCTTTATGAATTTCCAAAACTTAACTTTATATGAGTTAAAACTTTAAATGTAAGAGCTAAAACTAGCTGGATGTGGCGGTGCATGATTGTAATCCCAGTACTTGGAAAGCTGAGATAGGAGGATTGCAGGTTCACAGCCAGCCTCAGCTACTTAGTGAACCCCTCCACAACTTAGTGAGACTCTTTTAAAATAAAAAAGAAAATAGGGCTAGGGGCATAATTCAGAGGTAGAATGCCTTTGATTTCAATTCCCAGTCCCGCAAAAATAAATAAATAATTAAATAAATAAATAAATAAATAAGCTAAAACTATTCAACGCTCAGGGGACAACTGGGCATGGTAGCACATGCTTGTAATCCCAGCATTCGGGAGGCTGAGACAGGAGGATCGAGGTTGGCGGACATCCTCAGCTACTTAGTGAGGCCCTCTGCAACACAGTGAGACCCGGTTTCAAAATAAAGAATAAAAAATAGGGCAGGGGGTGTAGCTTGGAGGTCGAAAGCCCCTGGGTTCCATTACCAGTACTGGAAAGAAAGAAAGAAAGAAAGAAAGAGAGAAAAGAAAGAAAGAAAGAAAGAAAGAAAGAAAGAAAGAAAGAAAGAAAGAAAGAAAGAAAAAAACAGGGGACAAAATTTACCATAATGGAGTTGGCAATACTTTCATAGCTAAGAAACTGAAAGTACAGGTAATAAGAGGAAACGTGGACAGATTATACCAAAATTTAAAACTCTTCTGTGTCAAAGGGTACTATCAGCCAGACATGATAGCTCACAACTGTAATCTCAGCACTTGAGGCTGAGACAAGCAGTGTAACTCAGAGGTAGAATACCCCAGGGTTCAATCTCTAGTACCCAAAAGGGGGAAGGTACTATTAAATAGTGTAAAAATGCATTCCATGGGAGAGAAGAAGACATCTGTAAGTCATATGCCTTGTAAGGGGCTCATATGCTATTTATGAATAACTTCTTCAATCAATAACAACAAAACTTGAATTAAAAAATATGGGGAGCTGGGCGTGGTGGCACACGCTTGTAATCCCAGCAATTGGGAGGCTGAGACAAGGAGGATTGCATGTGTTCGAAGCCAGCCTCAGCTACTTAGTGAGGCTCTCAGCAACTTAGTGAGACCCTGGTTCCAAATAAAGTATAAAATAGGTCTGGGAGTATAGCCCGGAGGTAGAAAAGTCCCTGGGTTCCCCCCTCAGTACCACACACACATACAAAGAAAAGAAAAGAAAAAGAATAAAAAATATATTGGGAAAGGACTTGAGCAGACAGTTCTCCAAGAAATATATACCAATGACCAATAAGCTCTGAGGAATATATAGAAAAGATCAATAAGGTCATGACAAGAGACTCCACATCACTAATTATTAGGGAAATGCAAAAAAACCCCACAAGTACACCAGCTCACAACCATTACAAATGGATATTATTTAAGAATTATACTTTTTTATGATTTTTTGGGGGGCAGGTCTAGGGATGGAACCCAGGGGCATTCAACCTCTGAGCTACAGCCCTTGCCTTATTTTTATTCTTTATTTTTTGAAACAGGGTTTCACTAAGTTATGGAGGGCCTCACTAAGTAGCTGAGGCTGTTCGCAAACCATGATCCTCAGGACTCAGCCTCCCAAATGCTGGGATTACAAGTGTGCGCCACCACTCCCGGCTTACAGTTATTGATAAGGCTATACAGAAACTGGAATCATTATGCACTGCTAGATGCAAACATAAAATGGTACAGCTGCCAAGGAAATTATCACAGACCTTCCTCAAAATAAGTAAACATAAGCCAGACATGGTAGTGCACACTTGTAATCCCGGTACTTGGGAGGCCAAGACAGGAGGCCTAGACAGGAGGATAGCGGGTTCACAGCCAGCCTCAGTTACTTCTGAGGCCCTCCACAGCTTAGTGAGACTCTTGCTTCAAAATAAAGAATAAAATAGGGTCGGGAGTGTAGCTTGGAGGTAGAATGCCTCTGGGTTTCATTCCCAGTAACACACACACATACATACACACACACACACACACACACACACACACACACACACATGTAAACCTAGAATTACCATATAATCCAACAACTCCACTTTTAAGCATATACCTCAAAAATCAAAAGTGGGTCTCAAAGAGTATTTGTGTATATCAATGTTCAAAACAGCCATATTCACAATAGTAAAAAGATAGGAACAACCCAAGCCTCTATCCGTGGATTAATGGGTAAACACATGTAGTACATACATGTAAGGACATATTTCCTCACGTTAAAAAGGAAGGAAATTCTGATATTTGCTACAACATTAAAGAACCTTGAAGACATAATAGTAAGTGAAATGGAACAGTCACAAAAGGGCAAATATGAATAATATCACTTATGTAAGCCAGTTAGAACAGTCAAATTGAGGCTGTCCCCAAACCGCAATCCCCCGGTCTCCGCCTCCCTTTGCAACTCAGTGGGACCCTGTTTCAAAAAATAAAAAGATGGCTGGGCATGGTGGCACACGCTTGTAATCCCCGCGCTTGGGAGGCAGAGACAGGAGTATAGCGCACGTTCGAAGCCAGCTGCGCTGGCTTAAGAGACCCTGTTTCCAAATAAAAAGCATAAAATAGGTCTGGGAGTATAGCCCAGAGATAGAAGGGTTTCCAGGAACCCCTATACCACCAAAAAAATAAATATTATTTAAAAAATAAGATTAAAAAGTAGTACTGGAGAGTGTAGCTTGGAGGTGCACTGCCCCTGGGTTCCATCCCCACTACTGCAAAAAAAAAAAAAAAAAAAAAAAAAGTCAAATCATAGAGACAGAGCCCAGTGTGGTGGCGCACCAGGCACATCCCGCCCCACCATATTTAGGATCAGATCTTGAGGAAACAAAACAAAGAATTATCAGAAAAAGCCTTGGCCATTAGATTGGTACAAGAGTTCCAATGCCTGTGAACACTGACTGGTTATAGCCTAATTATACACAAGTGAAAGTGATATCTATATTTTATAATAAATATAGAAGAAGGTAATACAATTATAAGGAACTTTAGTTTGCATGAGATGATGAACTTTAAAAATCAATAACAAGAAAGTCACCACTATTCTAGTGTATACAAAATTTCTGCTAAATCTGCAGATTGCATAGAAGGTAAAAATAATCTTTTATTTCCCTTGTTAAAAGCAGACTAAATATTTCAAGATCAATTTCTATTTTAACAAGAAAATAAAATTCTAGTATTGCATTGATTTAGTCTTTGGCAATAAAAGATAGCAAAATATCTTTATAAATAAATCCATCAAAATTAAGTGAACTTTGCCAATATTTTAACATATTTCATCTTTCGCCACACTCAGATATGGCAAATGAAATTCATTTTCCTCAAACAGTCTACAACTTTTTATGTACACTCAAATTTTATCCTTCACTATGTTCTTGAATATTCTGGAACAAGCTTTAATATTCTAGGATAAACCTCTTCTCTCTCTCCCTTGTAACCAGACCAGATTTGCCCTCTGGCTGTCAAGAACTGATTTTATCATTTTGTATTATCTCATCTTTTTCAAATTTGTTGTCATTTGTCAGATGAACCATAATTAGACCTCTTTGAATAATATACTATGATGATTCAAATCATCTTTCTATACCTTCTTTATCGCAGGTAATATTTCTTGTTTTGAGGTCTTCAATGCATGATACTAATGCAGCCACTCCAAGTTTCTTCTGATTATTGCTTACATGGTATATTCTAAAGTCATTAGAGCCTGCAATGGGGTCTGAGAGAGTAATGACTTGTGATAGAGGATGAGGAAATCCTGGAGGTGATGAAATAGTCAAATATTTAGCATCATGATTGGCAATCTGTCAAAAGAATTATTATCTGTTAAAACTCATCTGATCCTGTATGTAAATTGAGTGTAATGTGGGGTTAAAAAATTGAGTCTCAGCCAGGCATGGTGGCGCATGCTTGTAATCCCCACGCTTGGGAGGCGGAGACAGGAGGATCGCGCAGGTTTGAAGCCAGCCTCGCTGGCTTAAGAGACCCTGTTTCCGAAATAAAAAAAATATAAAATAGGTCTGGGAGTGTAGCCCGGAGGTAGAAGGGCTTCCAGGAACCCCAGTACCACAAAAAAAAAAAAAAAAAAAATTGAATCTCAATGAGTTCAAAGAGAAAATAATGAAACCATCTAGAAAGCCCCCAAGTATTCGTAAATTAATATACTCATAATTGTAAACCAGGGGCCAAAGAAGAAATGGCAATAAAAATCTAAAATATTTTGAAATGAAAATACTCCATATCAAAATGTACATGATTCAATGAGAACAATGTTTAGAATCGATAGTTTTAAATATTTGTAAGAAATATTTAACAGCATGGATCTGTTTTTATCTCTGAAACCTAAAAGCAAAAATTACAACCAAACAAAGCCAAAGAGAAGAACAATAAGATCAGAGCAGAAGTCACTGGAATTGGAAATAACAAATAAAGAAAATTAACAAAGCAAAAACTGGTTCTTTGAAAATATTAATATAATTGATAAAGCCCTGGATAGAAGATGTGATGTTTGTTTTCTTCTGGGACATGAGAAGCTTACCAAAGAAAAATGGATATTTTAGTGTTCTAGTCAGTGTTATACCCTGAGTATTACCAAGACAACCGTGGATATATGTCTTTGCTAATAACTTTAGGCAAAAGTTTAAATAATGCATACAAATTCCTATATAAACAACAAATATAGCCAGAAATGATAGCTTATGCCTGGTAATCCCATTACTATAGAGGCTGACATAGGAGGGTTGAAGGTTCAAGGTCGGCCTCAGCAACTTAGTAAGGTTCTCAGCAATTTGGTGAGACTACTTCAAAAGTTAAAAATAGGGCTGGGGATGTACCTCAGGGGCAGAACACCCCTAGGTTCAACTCCTGCTACCATAAAAACAGTAAAGAACCTTCTGAGTATCCATACAATAACATCAAATTATAAACAAACATCTTATAACCACAGTTCATGAAAAAATACGTATCTTTTCAATTTCACAGTGGATCAGTATTTTAAACAGCTGATGACCATTTAATTAAGAAAATTGCAGTAGCACTTTCTACTTGTTTTTCTTTCCTTTTTATCATAGAGCCAAGACATGAAATTGTTATTTCATAGATTTTCAGGTTTGTTTTTTACCAGTTTTATATCTAACTTAGCAATCTTATTCTAATGCTACTTTGTTCAAGTGCCTATAAATAATTCCTCATATGTTTTTTAATTAATTTTAATCTCTGATGTTAGGAGACGGTTCTTAGATTTCTCATATTCCTACATTTCTTATGAACAGAAGTACTAACTTCCTTTTTTCCTGAATTATCTTTCTTAGAATGTTTGTATAGCAAACAAAAATGTTTGTATAGCAAAATTCTATATCTGAGAAGATATGGATATTTCCTTCCAGATCAAAGTTCAGGTTTGTTTATAGCTGTGGAAGATATCCACAGGTCTTCTTCCAGATCAGAGTCAGGTAAGTTTAATGTGTATTATAAAAGATATGAATCACCTAAACTCAGACTCCTCTCCTAGAATGCAGCCTATTGCATACGCAAATGTCACCTGGCCTTTTTCACATCTCTGTGCAGAGGTGGTGGTTTGGAAAACTGGTACCAAATATAGGTGCACGCTGCTTGCTATGGCATGAGTAATACATTTCTTGCTTCTGACCCAGGAATCTCTTGTCTTCTGCCAGCATCTATGAATCCTTGGCAGGAAACTTTTTAGTTTGCAAGTAGGGTACTATCTCAAGCCCTTCACAGTTCTTGATAGTTTTCTCACTCATTAAAATGGGACAAATTCTGTGGTCATTGTATATTTGTATTAGTTATATTTCAGTGTGTGTGTGTGTGTGTGTGTGTGTGTGTGTGTGTGTGTGTTTCTGGGGATTAACCCAGGGCCTCACAAAAGAGCTCTATCACTAAGCTATCCCTACTGCCCTTGTTTCAATTATTTGAACATTGTATTTCAATATAGTTCTAGGTCATCACTATGATAACTGTGATGGTTAATCTGGACATCAATTTGACTAGGATTAGGTGACTTTAGGTGCATTGAGGAGATGATTGGCACATGGAGCAGCTGACGGGGTCAGTCCCACCTTGAACATGGAGAGCACTGTCCAACAGACTGGGGGCCTGAATGGAATAAAGAGTGGGAGAAGGAGAAGCAGCAGGAAGAAAAGCCGGGTTCTTCCCAGGTGGAAGGTGCATCTGCTCTCACCTGGAGATATTGGACTTCAGCTCCTTTGTTCTTCTAACTGGATTCTCTCCAATAAATCTCCAAAGAGCTTCCCGGCCTGTCCATCTCAGATTGGGACTGCATCACTGGTTGCTTCTGTTCCAACACTCGAGCTCTTGGACGGCTGGGCCAGTGCTGGTTCCTCTGGCTCTCTGGGTGCAGCTGGCTACGTGGGACGACAGACACTGCTGCGAAGTGTGAGCAGAGTAGATAAGTTCCTAACACATATGCCCTGTGGATTCTGTGGCCTCAGAGAATCAATAACCAAGGGGCTGAGTGGTTGTCCACAACGTGAACCTCGTGTGCAGGCCTGTCTTTCCTCGGTCCTTAGCGCGAGCCCCAGCAGCCACAGAACCTTAAACCTTTTCCCACTCACTCTTCCTCTGGTTGGTGCGATTTTTGTCCTTTCTTTTCTCGTCTTCATTTTTGTTTTGCTTTCTGGTTCTTAGTCCAGTCTGTTAGTTGGTCTATGTTGTGTTTGAAGAGGAGTTTGGGCTAAATCAGTTTCTATACCAAGTGGTCTAATCGGCTGGTCTTGACTATATAGTCAGATGAGTACATTATGTATACAGAACTTCTTTTATGTGAGACCAGCAAATGTTTGTTTGTGTGTTTGGTTTTTTTTTTCCTTTTTCTGATACTGAGACTCAGAGCTCCAGACATGGAAGGCAAGCACTCTGCCACTGATCTACATCCCCAGCCAAATGTGGTTTGTGTGTGTGTGGTGTGTGTGTGTATGTGTGTGTGTGTGTGTGTGTGTGTGTGTGTGTGTGTGTGTGTGTGTGTTACTAGGGACCGAACCTAGGGTGCTCTACCTCTACACTGTACTACTTCATTTTGAAACAGAAATAATGTCTCATCAAATTGCCAAGGGCCTCACTAACTTGTTGAAGCTGGCCTCAAACCTGGTATCCTCCTGTCTCATTGTCTGAAGTACTGGGATTACAGGTGTGCTCTACCACACTCTGCCCAAAATGTTTTCTTGATTCTAACAATGTTTGGTAATATCTTCTGGGTTTCTCTCTTCTCTGAAAAGATGGTGGGAATCTTTGTCATCCTCTGAACTCTTTGTCAGGCATAATAGCAGAGAATATGAATTGCTTTTCTGTTTCACTATTTGTGCACTGATATTCATTAAGTAAATATTTTCAAATCCATTAGAAAGAAGACTAGCCCTTTGGTATCTGGACTGGGGAATTTTTTTTTCTTTTTTTTATGGTACTGGGGTTCCTGGAAGCCCTTCTACCTCCGGGCTACACTCCCAGACTTATTTTTATATTTTTATTTGGAAACAGGGTCTCTTAAACCAGCGCGGCTGGCTTCGAACCTGTGTGATCCTCCTGTCTCTGCATCCCAAGCGCAGGGATTACAAGAGTGTGCCACCACACCCAGCTGGACTGTGGGATTTTTATATTTTGTGATTCCTTTGTCTTGTGGCTAAAGTTGTAGAATAAAGGCTGCAATTTCTTTGTGCTCTTGTAAGTAAGGGGATGTTTTTTACTTCTTATTGGGTGACATAAAATATTTTCCTAGCTCCAGAGGGAAATAATACATTAGATAACTAAGGCTTATAAAAAAAAAAAGAGCTCTTCTGATTGGCTTAAGTTTATATACTGTTAAATTTATATCTCCAAAATTTCCAGAAATTTAAATATATTATGTATGTTAGTCTTCCAAAAATATTTTTATTTATTTTATTTTTATGTTTATGTGTGTATTTATCTTTTGGTGCTGGGGAAAGAACTCAGGAACATTCTACCTCTGAGTTATATCTCCAGCCTATTTTTATTTTGAAACAGGGTCTTGCTAAGTTTCTGGGGACCTCACCAAGTTGCTGAGGCTGGGTGAGAACCTGTATTCCTCCTGTTTAAATTTCCAAATACTGAGATTACAAGTGTGCATCACGACACCTGGCTCAAAATCCCTTTCTATAGAGACTTAGTACAGAAGCATTTTTATATAAGAATCCAAATCCACATAACCAAGATAAAACCTTGGAAAAGTCAGACTGGACCCACAATTTAAGTTTAAATCCAGATGTCTTCAATTTTTTTTTTTTTTTTTTTTTTTTTTTTTGGTGGTACTGGGAGTGGAACCCTGAGGCTTTCTACTTCCGGGCTATACTCCCAGACCCATTTTATATTTTATTTGGAAACAGGGTCTAAGTTGCTGAGAGCCTCACTATGTAGCTGAGGCTGGCTTCCAATCTGTGCTGTAGCTGAGGCTGGCTTCCATCTGCGCAATCCTCCTGTCTCAGCCTCCCAAGCTCAGGGATTACAAGCATGCGCCACCACGCCCAGCTTGAACATCTTCACTTTGGTATTGTTGTATCTTGGACCAGACAATAAGAACTTAAAAGAATAAACTTTCTCAATCTCTCATTACATTTTCATTTAAACACATTTTTAATCCTAAAAATTTAGTGGAAACTGATAGAACTAATGGAACTAATGTCAGAAATCTTAAACATTTAAATCATAAAAAATTAAGCCGGGCGTGGTGGCACACGCTTGTAATCTCCGCGCTTGAGAGGCAGAGACAGGAGGATCGCGCAGGTTCAAAGCCAGCCGCGCATGCTGGCTTAGGAGACCCTGTTTCCAAATTTAAAAAATGTAAGAATAGGTCTGGGAGTGTAGCCCGGAGGTAGAAGGGCTTCCAGGAACCCCAGTACCACAAAAAAAAAAAAAAACATGAAAAATTATGCTTGTAGTAAAATATTTCACTAAATTTTTTATATTGTAAGATAGTAAGGAAACAGTATTGATTTTAAACTAAAATTAAATTCCTCTAATTGGTCCAAAGAATTGCCTGTTTTAGAAACATACACATATACACATATTTTTCAAATACAGATAAATCTCTGTAATAAAATATCAAATATTTTAAAGACTGTAGACTTTTGCCAAAAGCTCTAAATGCTGAGATTTTCTTTATTTCTAGGAACCACGTCTGTTACTTAAACTCACAGTGAACTTTCCTTCTGAGTCACACATTTGGCAAGGAAAAGCATGCAAAAGAAACAAAATAATTTAACATTTCCTCTGTCTTTTTTTTATTCTGGAAATCCTTGACTTTATATCTGTATTAGATATTTCTAAAGTTTACACATAATGACAGAGCAATGTTCATGAACAAAATAATTTCCAGGTTCCCATAGGGGGATAAAGAGGGGGCGAGAAGACTCAGGAGGAAGACAGGTGTCAAATTAGCACTGTAAAAGGTCAACCATCCAAACTATACAAGAGAAGAATTAGATGAAAGAAAACTGTTTGCACATATACATACAGAGAGGAGAAAGAATTCCAGCTGATCGTAACAGTCACTAGGGTCTTTCCATCAAGCCTTATCATTAGGAAGTTGGTACTAAATAAACCAAAAACTAGGAAACCTTGGGGAGAGAGGGAAATTTATTTATTTATTTATTTATGTATGTATTTATTTATTTATTTAGTGGTAGTAAGGATTAGATCCAGTGGCATTCTCCCTCCAAGCTATACCTCTGGTTATATTTTTGAAACTGGGTCTCACTAAATTGCTGAGGCTGGCCTTGAACCTATGATCCTCCCGTTTTAGCTTCTCAAGTACTAGGATTACCAACCTGTACCACCACCCCATTTTAATCTCTTATTTGAAAAAGGTGATTTGACCCAGGTATGGTGGTGCACGTTTATAATCCCAGTAACGGCCTGAGCTATTTAGTGAGGCACTCTGCAACTTAGTGAGACCTTGTTTCAAAATACAAAAAAAAAAAAAAAAAAAAAAATAGGCCAGGCGTGGTGGCACATGCGTGTAATCCCAACATTGGGGAGGTTGAGACTGGAGGATCGCAGTTCATGGACAGCCTCAGCTATTTAGCGAGGCCCTTTGCAACTCAGTGAGACCCTGTTTCAATAAATAATTAATGGGACTGGGGTGTAACTCATAGGTACAATTTGCCTGGGTTCCATTCCCAGTATAAATAAATAAAGGACTGGGGGGGGGGGGGATGATAGCTTGGTGGTAGAATGCCCCTGAGTATAAACCCCAGTACAGCAAAAAAAAAAAAAAAAAAAAAAAAAAAAAAAAAAAAAGATTTTTCTTTTGGACAGACAAGCCAGAGGCTCTCCTCCCAAGATGTTCTTCTCGTTTATTCTAATTTGTTTCTCAAGTAATTCATCTTGTTCATGTCAGAAATTCCCCATAGTGGCCACAGTTATTCAAAATTTCTTGGTGAAATTAGGTAACTTAGAGAAATATGCACACGAAGAGAGTGTGCTTGGCTCAGAAGGCTGGAGAAGACTCCGTGACAGCTACCGCACAGTGAGAATCTGGTCAATCAGCAAGTCTTAGAGCCATCATGAGATATCCAGCCCCGAGCAGCAGAAGCATGAAGTGGTTATCAAAGAAAAAAGGGCAAGACTGAGGAATGTTCTCACTAGATCTGGAAGGTGGTCTAAGACAGAGTCTGTCCTCTAAGGGTAACTATGCATCTGATGGGGTCTTCTCTGCTTGTCAGCATGGGGTGTGTGGTGAGAGGCTCACTCACTGAACCTGTACTGATCCTCTCCTCTGTGGGCTTACCAAGAAATGTGAAGAGAGAAGGAGCCAAAACACTGTGTTAAGAATAAGGCAGTGTGCTGAGCATGGTGGCACACGCTTGTAATCCCAGGACTTGGAAGGCTGAGACAGGAGGATCGCACAGGTTCAAAGCCAGCCTCGGCTACTTAGTGAGGCTCTCAGCAACTTAGTGAGACCCTGTTTCCAAATAAAATACAAAATAGGTCTGGGAGTATAGCCTGGAGGTAGAAAGCCCCTGGGTTCCACCCCCAGTCCCCCCCCCACACACACACACAAATAAGGCAGTTTTCCTAGCACATGTACGAGTTTTCTAAGCTGAGCAGATATCCTAAAAGCGGAATCCTCATTCCCAGGACATAAAAATAAACCCAGTATTAGAAGGCTTCAAAATATTAATAGGACCTCAGACCCAATATAGGGAGAGACACCCTGAACATGGGGTTCAAGAGGCCTCAGGGTACTGTACAGTTTCTGAGCAGAGGTCCTTCAGCCTGGTGGCCAGAGGTTTCAACTAGCTCATGACACCTCCAACAATGTTGAATGACTGTTTCTTAAACTATTGCCTGAAAAACAGGGTGACGGAACAGTCATTTACTGTCTGTATGGACCAGGTAGAATGCTTCTCTCAAATCTTAGTCATATTTCAGAAGAGAAGTTTCAAGAAATAATTTTGGTAGAATTCATGGAGCTGGAGATTATGAGGTATAGGGCAAGACTTTCATGGATTCAGAATAGGAATAGTCAGCTGGGTGCAGTGGGTCCATGCTTACTGGGGAGGCTGAGGCAGGAGGATCTAAAATTTAAGGTCAGCTTGGATATTAAGTGAGATCTCATCACAAAATAAAATTAAGCGAGCCAGACACGGTGGTGCATACCTGTGATCTCAGTACTTGGGAGGATGAGACATGAGGATCAGTTTCAAGTCCAGATTTAGCAATTTACCAAGACTCTTAGCAATCCTAGCATTTGGGAGGCTGAAACAGGAGGATCATGGTTCACAGACAGCCTCAGCTACTTGTGAGACCCTGTTTCAAAATAAAGAATAAAAAACAGGGCTGGAGGTATAGCTTGGAGGTAGGATGCCCCTGGGTTCCATCCCCAGGACCCCCTCAAAAAAAAAAAAAAAAGGCAGGAGTGGGGTGGTATAGCTTATAGGTAGAATGCCCTTGGGTTCAATTCCCAGTACCACAAAATAATAACAAAATAAAATTAAGCCAGCGGCAATGGCACATGCTGTGATCCCAGTACTTGGGAGGCTGAGACAGGAGGAACACATGTTTGAGGCCATTCTCAGCAACTTAGTAAGACCCTGTTTCAAAAATAAAATAACCAAGCATGATGGGGCATGCTTATAATCTCAGTACTTGGAAGGCCAAGACAAGAGGATTGCAGGTTTGCAACCAGCCTCAAGTCATTAGTAAGGCCATCTGCAACTTATTTGGACTCTGTTTCAAAATAAAAAGAATGAAAAAGTAGGGCTAGAAGTGTAGCTCAGAGGTGAAATGTCCTTGGGTTTAATCCCCAATTCCACACAAAAACAATAATAATAATAATAATGATGATGATGATGCCAGGCATGATGGCACACGCTTGTAATCCCCGCGCTTGGGAGGTGGAGACAGGAAGATCACGCAGGTTTGAAGCCAGCCGTACTAACTTAAGAGAACCTGTGTCCAAATAAAAATATAAAATAAGGCCGGGCGTGGTGGTGCACGCTTGTAATCCCCGCGCTTGGGAGGCAGAGACAGGAGGATCGTACAGGTTCGAAGCCAGCCTCGCTGGCTTAAGAGACCCTGTTTCCAAAAAAAAAAAAAAAAAAATAGGTCTGGGAGTGTAGCCCAGAGGTAGAAGGACTTCCAGGAACCCCAGTACCACAATAATAATTAATAATAATAATAATAATAATAATAATAATAATAATAATAATAAATAAAAAGGGCATGTGTGAATCCCTGGGTTCAGTCCTCGATACCACAAAAATTTAAAAAAGAAGAAGACACAATCAGAGAAAGATTCTGTCAAAAATAATGCTATTTATATGAGAATAGCAAAGTGTTGAAATGGTAATATTTGTGTCATAGTAAACCAAGGTTTTTTTTTTTTTACAAGGTAATTAAGGAGAAAGTTTTAAAGTCAAAACTGAGGAGGATTAGATATTTTAAGAAAATAATCCTTGGTCACAAGGATGAATAATCAAGTGGCACCAGTCTGCAGCTGGATGGACTGTGGCTGGCAGATGTCCTCAAAGTTACACTTTCTGTGGTGGCCTCTGTGGGATCTTGTAGCCCTCACTTTTATTTATTTATTTTTTTTGCAATAGCTAACTGGGAATTCATGCATAGGAACCCCCTCCTTCATAACCTAGCTTTATCTATCTTCTGCAATTCCATTTCGATTCTAACCACTTTTCCATTTCTTTCACAGCGACAGGGAACCCGTTATGACAGGTACAGTTTTGACATAATTGGGGATTGATAAACACAGCACTGTGTTCTGATGAGTAAACTATTGTCAGATAAACAAGCTCTCCATCCAAGGGTGCGGTCTCTTGTCCTGATAGAAGTGTTTATTCAAATGAGCAAAGTATTTGCTTGTGCAAAATTGGTTTACAGAAATTCCCTGACTAAACAGTATAACTTACTGGCTCATAGTCTTACAGTCCTGGACTAGAGTTCTCTGGAACAAATAGTTGTACGGTGATGACCCAGGTGATATGAATTCTTGGAATCTTTGTATTTCATGACCTATGCTGTAGCTTGCCTGGTGGTATACCTGGAAGATATCATTGCCTTAAGATTTATTTCCCATGCAAAAATCAGTGACTATTTTTGAGAGGAATAATTTTCTTCTGTTGCGGCACAGTGTATTCTTTCTTTAGAATGGTGTTATCCTCCTCTGACCAGGTATCATTTCTGTTTCCATTTATTTGCAAAAGGGGTCCTGGTTTGTTTGTTTGTTTATTGTGGGTCTGGGGATGGAACCCAGGGGCATTTGACCTCCGAGCTATATTCCCTGCCCTATTTTTTATTCTTTATTTTGAAACAGGGTCTCACAAAGTTGTGGAGGGCATCACCAAGTACCTGAGGCTCTTCGTGAACCGCAATCCTCCAGTCTCAGCCTCCTGAATGCTGCGATTACAGCCTGATTGTTTTTTTAGATCAGAGTTAAAAGATTTTGCCAGGGTTTGGAACTTCGATTCTTTCAAACTTCGCAGATACACAGCCCTTTCAAAGGCAGGAACTTTCTGGTCCATGCTTCCTTAACCTGTTCTCATTCATATCTAGCAAAAATACACTGGTCTTCAGGACTAGCCTCAATGTCTTTAGACATTATATCTGCAGCTATTTCTTCAAGAATTTAGGCTGAGAAAAATTAGCCTTGCCCTAATTTTGTCAGCTTGCCCTTAAGATTCTTTTGAAAAGCAAACAAGTTGGAGATTTTTCTTCTAACATGATTAGTCAGGTAAAATTAGATTATAGATAACAGAATCACTTTGGTCACTCTGTTACAGGAACTATCTCATTGTTTTGGACTAGAGCAGAAATGTTTTTGCCAACGGTAATTCAGCGAAGCAGTTTGAACGGAAGCCTGAAATACGTATTTCACTTCGAGTATCTATTTAAACAGAGAAATTAAGTCCTAAATTTGACCAACTAAGTATTAACATCTCTCTATCTCTCACTTATCCCAAAGGGCTTTTTAATTTGACAAGACAGGTTGAGAAGCAAACGGACAGGGATACAGATAAATCACGATCATTCTGTGCACACAAGTGTTACTAGAATGGTCTTAAAAGTCAAGAGTGCACACACCAGATAAAGCTAAAAGAGAGCCTGAAATTTAATTATATACCTTCTAATATTTAAAAAGAATTAGAATTCTAAATTGCAAAGTTTGATCTTCAAGACAGAAAGACTGAGAAGAATGCAAGATATTACCAAGTTATAGTTTCTGAAGCTAGACAGCAAGAAATTTCAGTATTTCAAGGGACAAAGAAGTGAAAACCCAAATGAAATGGCAAAGCAAGTTGACAGCAGTCTTAGTGGGGGCTGCACGCTTCTTTTAGAAGACAAGTGCTGACATTTTCTCCCTAACACCGGTAAAGCATTCCTGACAATGAGAACTTAGGCACAAAATTGTTAACAGGACCTGGGCAACGTAGTGAGACCCTATCTGAAAATTAATAAAAAGTGTTGAGAGTGTAGTGTATTAGTTGTCTAACATGAACAAGGTCTTGGGTTCATTCCCTAGTACTGCAAAAAAAAAAAAAAAAAAAAAAGGTGGGAAAAAATATGAACAGGAGCCAGGCATAGCAATGCATGCTTGTAATCCCAGTACTTGGGAAGCTGAGACAGGAGGATCACACAGGTTTATGGCCAGCCTCAGCTACTTACTGAGGTGTCTGCAACTCAGTGAGATCCTATTTCAAAATTTAAAAATATAGGAATGGGTATATTTATATAAAAAATAAATATAGGTGTCGGGCGTGGTGGCGCACGCTTGTAATCCCCGCGCTTGGGAGGCGGAGACAGGAGGATCGTGAAGGTTCGAAGCCAGCCGCGCGCGCTGGTTTAGGAGACCCTGTTTCCAAAATAAAAATGTAAAAAATAGGTCTGGGAGTGTAGCCCGGAAGTAGAAGGGCTTCCAGGAACCCCAGTACCAACAAATAAATAAATACATAAATAAAGGTTCAATCCCCAGTACAAACACACACACACACACACACACACACACACACACACACACATATGCAACCAACTTTTATGTATGTAACAGACTGTTATGCTAGGATGTGAAATTATAAATCAACATCATAGTCCAAGCAGTGATGCTGCAATGCCTCTCTACACCAGAGTTACATCCCTGTAACTGACACTGTGGTATGTTTCTCAAGGCATCTCCACTGACTTTGTCATTCAGTCAATTTTATTTGGATCATGATTCAAAGCTTTTTCCTCTCATGATTTTAATAAAAAAAAATATTGCATTGAGCTTTAGGGACATAAATGCACATTTTTCTCCACAAACACATCAGCCTAAAATAATGTATTGAGAAATAAATATGTTCTATGAAGTTAGGGGTATTAAAAATCAAGAGGCATACCACTGGGAAATTCTTAACTTAGGAGAGAATCAGCTTATGCTTATATTAGGAAATGTAATTTAAATACATAGACTTGGACTATATGAAACTCTTCTCTATCTCCCTCTTAAAGGTATAGTGATTATAAGAAAGACGGTGTAAGCTCCTGATGGTTGCTATTAAGAATCATTCTAGCCAGGTGTGGTGGCACACACCTGTAATCCCAGTACTTGGGAGGCGAAGACAGGAGGATTACAAGTTTGAGGTCAACCTCAGCAATTTAGCAAGGCCCTCAGCAATTTATTATTAATTAATTACTTTATTTATTTATTTATTTTTGCAGTACTGGGGATGGAACTCAGGGGTATCCTACTTCCAAGCTACACCCCCAGCCCTATTTTTTATTCTTTATTTTAAAACAGGGTCTCACTAAGTTGCAGAAGGCCTCACTAAGTAGCTGAGGCTATTCATGAACTGTGGTCCTCCTGCGTCAGCCTCCCAAGGTCCTCAGCAATTTAGTGAGAACCTGTTTAAAAATAAAACAGGGCTGGGGGTATAGCTCAGTCCCATCCCCAGTACAAAAAAGGAAAGAAAAGGGAGGGAGGGAGAGAGGATGGAAGGAAAGAAAAGAATCATTTTAGAAGCTGAACATATGTGATGGCACATGCCTGTAATCCCGGTTACCCAGGAGTCCGAGGCAGGAGACTTACAAATCAAGGCCAACCTCGGCAACTTAGTGAGATATACCCTGTCTCAATATAAAAAATAAATATAAAAAATAAGGGCTGGGGATGTAGTGGCGGAGTGCCCCTGGGTTCAAGCTTCAATACCGAAAAATAAAGAATCATTCCAGAAGGAAATTCTGATACATGCTACAACATGGATGAACCTTGAGGACAGCATTCAGAGTGAAACAAGCCAGCAATAAAGATAAACACTGGATGACTCTACTTATATGAAGTATCTGCAGTAGTCAAGCTCATGAAAATAGAAATGGAATGATTGCTGGGGACTAAAGGAGGAGGCAATGGGGTGGGGACTTGTCATTTAATGGGTACAGAGCTTTAGTTTATAAGGTGAAAAATAGCTAGAGATGGATTGCACACAGATTTGAACAGACCTAACAGTGCATTTAGAAAGAAATGGTGGGGATGGTTATGTTAAGCATTTTAGCACAATAATAATGGTCGGTATCAGTCTAAATCTTATTTTTAGTGATTAAGGGTCTTTCACCCAAGACTTAAAAGCATATACAGAAAAAATTTAAGAAAGTAAAATCTGTGGTGCTAATATTTTGTATTAAGGAGTTTTACATATCTGCCACTGTATTTCTTGTAATATGTCTCAAATCTTCAGAATTCCATTTTCTGGAGTGTACTGGTATAATTGATTTACACTTATGATATTAAATTGAATTCTTACTAAATTTATGTACCTTCTTGAAAAATCTGAGGCAACTTGATTTATATGCTTAATTTATGAGGTTAATAATAAAAGTTAAGTGGTCTGTAAAACTGTGTTTAAGTTAGACAATTATCTTGCTAAAAAAAGAACACTGAACTTGTTAACATAAATGTTAAATGTAAAAGGAAATTCAGTAAACTTAGATGCAGATTGAAGCTTAATAAGGTTCTAAAATCATTCTTAGGAGAAATTATAAAAAAAAAATTCTAGACTTTAAAAAAGAATTCAGGGCCGGGAGTGGTGGCGCACGCTTGTAATCCCCGCACTTGGGAGGTGGAGACAGGAGAATTGCGCAGATTCGAAGCCACCCTCTCTGGCTTAAGAGACCCTGTTTCCAAATAAAAAAATAAATAGAAAATAGGTCTGGGAGTGTAGCTCGGAGGTAGAAGGGTTTCCAGGAACCCCAGTACCACCAAATTAAAAAAAAAAAAAATTCAAGGACTGTAAGGTGATCTTAAAACTTAAGAATTAAGTAAATAAAATATTTATTTTAATTGAAACCTAATTACACCTCTCAATGTTCTCTTTACCCATAAAAGCTGTCCCTGGAAACATAAAAAACTCACTTTAACACTGATGATAATATTGAAGGTGACAAAAATTCTCTCCCTAAGAGAAAACTCTAGCCAGGCCCCCTTGAGGCCTCTACCTTAGCCTGTAAGAACTTAAGTAAACACTGTCATAGTTTCTAAGAGCTCAGTGTTCTGTCCCAGGGATGACCCTAGCCTTTCTTAAAGTGCCTGCCTGAGTAAACTCAAGGCTGACAAAAGAATTTATTGAGGATAAAAAGAATTGTCCCAGCTGACACCTGAAGATAGGGCCTCTGACTCGCAGCCTCTGTGGAGGTGGGAGTATAGGAGTGGAATCTGATAGGTACCAGTTATTAAGCCCACCTAGGTTTCCACTGCTTCTCCCTCCTCCCTTTTCACTTCCCCAACACTGATCTCCAGCTCACTCGCTACTCTCACCATCCCTTTAAAAGGCCCAGTCACCTCTGTACATAGAAGCTAAATAGAATTTACTCGGGACTCTTCTCCCTCTGACAAGAGCATATTATTGATTAAAATCTACCCTTACCTCTTTAACTAGTGTCCAGCTTTATCTTTGACACCGTTTAGTAAAGCAGAGGATGAAAGCTGGATTGCGGCAAGTTAACAAACTGCTGTGTAACCTCCAGGGACACAGTTTAAGGAATCAGGTACCCCATAGAATAGAAAAAGAACTAAATCCCATCGTGATGGAGAGCCATGGCTAAAAATGTAGATGTGGATTATGTGTCCCCTGCTTGAATTATATCGAGCTGCTCGTGGTAATTTTTAACCTCGGAGCCTTTATTCCGTTTTCTTCTTTAACTGACACACCAGCAGGCAATTTGTGAGTTCTGGGGTAGGTCTGAAACCGTGGGGCCGAGACACCAAGAAGCCTTGATAACGAGCAGCCTAATTCTCTCTTCTCAGAAGCAGAGTAACTTGTAATTTTGCTCAGGTGCAAATGCAGTTTGAAACTGACTCTGTCTCCGGCTCTTAAAGATTTCCCCACAATCAAAAATAGATTTTCTTTTCTTTTTAAGTAAACTGCAAAGCACCCTGCTCAGCAACATGTACATTTAATAATTTGGGGGGAAGATAATAAGAGTGACCCGGTGTGATACCATTTTAATGAGCCCATTTCTGAGTAAGCTCAGGGCTCTGGTGCACCTGAGGTACATTCTGAGTCAGAATCGCTTATTGATCACCCTCAGTGTACAGATTGCTGTGTTAGTATTATTGACAATTTAAAAGACGAAGAGAAGGAAAAGACTTGAACTTCAAAGAGTTTCTTAGAGCCATTTTGAAATATGAAACATGTCTAGGTAGGCGAGGCCAAAGTAACATGCTACAACCCAGGTGTCAGCTCTTGGGCATTAGGTCACCAGTAGGATAAGGAGAGAAGAAGGATCCTGAGACAGGATGATCCCAGGTTCAAACAACATAGAGAGACTCCCAGCAACCTATCAAGACACTGTTTCAAAGCAAAAATTAAAAAAGGCTGGGGGGGTGTAGCTCAGAGGTCAAATGTCCTTAGGTTCAATCCCCAGTACCACATGCACACATAGGCAAAGAAAGGAGAACAGGCTATAAAAATGAAATTGCCTCCAAAGCCATCCTTTAACCAATGGCCAAATGGAATATATGAAGCCAGGACTGGAGAAATCCATCCCAAATTATGCCTTTTATTAACCACAAGACTTAATCAAACAGTTCCATGAACATTTTTCAGATTAACAACAACAAAAATATCCTAGAAAGACTAAATGATGGAATGAATTAATATTATGTCAGTCAACCCTAAACGATCAAGACTTAGTCAATGAATACCAGCTTAATTTTTACCCTGGCTTCCAGCTCAGGATCAACCAGAGAAAGACAAACATGCCCCCAAATTAATCATGGAGGCCCCTTGCCAACACACTTCAATCAGAGCAAACCTAAAGGCTTCCCAGCCCCCACCCCACCCCCCACCATAAAGCGTCCCTGGCCACTTGGAGTCTCAACACGTGGAAGCAATGGTGGGTAACTCACTTGCTACAGCAAGGTCTGCAGAAATAGCCTTTTAAAATCTTCATTCCAAGGGGCTTGTTTTATTTCCAGTTTTACTGGAGACCCATTAAATCCATTCTGTACTGCCTATTGCTGAGACACCAACTGTCAACCAGGTGCAGAGGCCCCTTGCGCCTTACAACCCTTTTCTCATTGGAACACATTCCTGATGTGGTAAGTCAGAATGGACTCTACTCTTTTTGTGTTCAGTTTCTCAGTTATTCTCAGTTTGATGCACAGACTGTTCTTGGTTTCCATTTGTTTAGTTTTTTTGGAATCAGGTCATTCCTTCTTACTGTCTTTTGTGTTATGCTGTCTGAAAGCGTGGTTTGTCATAAGGAGAACCATAGACTGGGCCCAGAAACGGCCTGTTGCTCCCTCTGCCCTCAAAGACTAGTGAATTTACAATTTTTTTTTTTTTTTTTTTTTTTTTTTGCGGGCCTGGGGATGGAACCCATGGGCATTTGGCCTCCGAGCTACACCCACTGCCCTATTTTTTATTCTTTATTTTGAAACCGGGTCTCACTGAGTTGCAGAGGGCCTCACTAAATAGCTGAGGCTGTCTGCGAACCATGATCCTCCAGGTCTCAGCCTCCTGAATCCTGGGATTACAAGCGTGCGCCACCATGCCCGGCTAATTTACAATTCTTATTGGCCAAATCGTACGGTCATCAAAAGCTACATAGGTTTTTCCCACCTTGAGTTTTTGTCTTGGGAGCTGGACTTGATCCAGCTTGATCTAGTTTTTTTTATTGCAAAGTGGGGTGAGATGGATGCAGGTGATCATATTTTGGCTCATTGGGGCAGGTTAGGGATTCAAGATATGAACTGTACAAGGATCACATTTCTATTGGCCATTTCTAGCTCTTGTAAAGGGTCATCTTTATCTAAATCCTTTTCTTCCTAGGAAAGACTTCTTGCATGTACTTCTTGTCTAATACTAATCCTGTGCCAGTCTTCATAAGTGGTATAACTTTTACCAAGAATAATTTTTGCCTTCAATGGCCCCTCTAAAGAACATTTGATATGAATATTTGAGAAGTGCCCTAGGAAAAAAAGAGCATTATTTCTCAAGCCTACTGGGTGACATTTCTTTATAGATGTACAGAGGCCTCTAAGTGAAATTCTGAATCATAAATTTACTCACTAAATGCTTCTTTGGCT
Source organism: Muscardinus avellanarius (assembly GCF_963383645.1). NCBI lineage: Eukaryota > Metazoa > Chordata > Mammalia > Rodentia > Gliridae > Muscardinus > Muscardinus avellanarius. The sequence goes on from NC_137795.1 coordinate 65,935,964, forward strand.
AAATACAATGATCAATTAAGCAAACAAGTAAAAATAAGCCAGACTTACCTCCTTGGGAAGTCCCACGTTTTATCCTCCAGTTGACTCATATTGGGCTCCCCCGCTCCTTCCTTATCCTCTCTCCTCCTCCACGCACTCATTACTCTTCTTTGCCGAGTCCAGACCCTCCTCCTTCTGCCAACAACTATCCAAAGACTCTGACACACCACTTGCCTTTAAAGATCCATCCCTCTAACGAGCCAGGTAGGCAGGCAACTGCAGAATTTAAATCCAGCTGGGCGTGGTGGTGCACACCTGTAGTCCCAGAACTCGGATACTGAAACAGGAGAATCGCTATTTCAAGGCAAGCCTCAGCAAGACCCTGTTTCAAAAATAAAAAACTTAAAAGGTCTGCGGGTGGACTGGGGAGGGGGTATCCCCCTGGGTTCAATCCCAAGTACCAAAATAGCACACACACAAAAAAAACTCAAAAACTTTTTGGTGGTGGTACTGGGGTTCCTGGAAGCCCTTCTACCTCCGGGCTACACTCCCAGACCTATTTTATATTTTTATTTGGAAGCACGGTCTCCTAAGCCAGCGAGCGTGGCTGGCTTCGAACCTGCGCGATCTTCCTGTCTCTGCCTCCCAAGCGCGGGGATTACAAGCGTGCGCCACCACGCCCGGCAAACCGGAGGTAAATTAAAATCTATGATTAAAGATTTCTCTAAACCCAGTCAAGGCCATCAGTTATTCATAGATGATGTTCGAATTCTTTTGAGTGCACATCACCCAGGTTACCTGACTTGCGTACATGTTAGACAGAACCTCTGATGCTAAATACTAATGGCAGAAGTTGAATAGACTAATTCAGAATGGGACCTACAAGATTCCTCTTTGGACAATAAATCTGAGGGCCAGTCAAAGGCTCAAAAACAGAGGCCACAATCTCTTAAAAGCCATCTCTAGAACATTTCCAATAAAAATTGATTGGACCATAACTGAAATATACAAAAAGTAGGAAATTTTCACAGCTAGAACTGTACCTCTAATGACATTAGAAAATTAAAGAAGACGCAGCTGTAACAGCAGTCTCTCATCTCAGTTTGTCAATGCAATTAAACCTGAAATTGAAGACTAATTAAAAAACAAATTAGGGCCGGGCGTGGTGGCGCACACTTGTAATCCCCGCGCTTGGGAGGCGGAGACAGGAGGATCGCGCAGGTTCGAAGCCAGCCGTGCTGGCGTAAGAGACCCTGTTTCAAAAATATAAAAATAGGTCTGGAAGTGTAGCCCGGAGGAAGAAGGGCTTCCAGGAACCCCAGTACCACCAAAAAACAACAAAAAAAACAAAAACAAAAAAAAAATTAGGGCCGGGCATGGTGGTGCACGCTTGTAATCCCCGCGCTTGGGAGGCAGAGACAGGAGGATCGCGCAGGTTCGAAGCCAGCCGCGCTGGCTTAAGAGACCCTGTTTAAAAAAAAAAAAAAAAAAGGTCTGGAGGTCTGGGAGTGTAGCCCAGAGGTAGAAGGGCTTCCAGGAACCCCAGTACCACCAAAAAAAAAAAAAAAAAAAAAAAAAAAAAAAAAAAAAAAAACCACAAATTAGGATAGGAAACTTATAAACACCTGATGGTGGTGGTGTTTCAAAGTGGCAGACCACTCTGAAAGGGTTTTAGAAAAAAAAAAGACAGGAGCCAAAGTAAACTTGTGATCCTGCCAATCAAACTGCTGAAGGAGGCTATGTCCCACCAATCAGTATTGACAAGAACACTTTTAGTGTTGTAAAGGGAGGGTACATTCAAGAAAAGACCGTTTCATCTTCTAAAAGAAAAACCAAGACAAAAATCCTGCAATTCAGATCAGTGTGGGTGCTCCAAAGAAGTAAACAACACCTTATCTCCTGTCTTCCCTTTGGCCACTCCAGGTAAAAGAGCTACAAATACAGGTGGTCACCCTCAGTGGTCTGGGATGGATACGACTGCTATTCCTTTTACGTTAAACTTTGCCACCTTTGCTCAACCTCTTCCTCAGAGTAAATATATCACACAGGTGGTCGATAATTCAAATAACCCACGGGTTTTTTCTATTTTCCATTCCTGAATATAAACCTTGAGGCCAGGCTAATGATATAACTCAGTGGTAGAATGCTTACCTAGTATGTGCAAGGCCCTGAGTTTAGTTCCCAGTACTGCAAAAATGAAATAAAATACACCTTGGGGTCTTGATGGAAAAAAGTTTCTTCTGCTCTGTGATGTGTGCCCCAGCAAGCTGAAAAGGAAAAGACTTACTTCGCAGTGAATTCATAATATTAAATGCACACCAGGAAGATCATTTCTTGGGGTTCTAGGGAACTCCTCTATTCATAATCAAGTTTCTTCTACTCTGCTTGTACTTTTGCTTTCTCCATTATATTTCAGGCATATCCAAGATAAGGATCACCAATGCTGAACCTGGTATTTCCTGAACTAAAAATTTCACTGACATAGGAAAAATCAGTGGAGCAGAACCTATGAAATTAAACAGATCCCACATACCATTACACGAAGTTCCCCCAAATCCCTTGAAACCAGAAGCAAAGCAAGGGCTCAGACCTACCAGTGAACTCTGTATATTAGAAGGTCTGCACTAGGTCATATAGCATTCCCATCCTGCCAGTAAATAAGTGAATAAATAAATTACATATGTATTTGTTTATGACCTTAGTGGCAGCAAAAAGATTGTTTTCCCTCACTTGCTTGTATCTAGTGCAAATATCATCTTGTCATCAATTCCATCTAAAACAACTTCAATATAGTGGATCTTTGCTCTAAATGACTCAATGTGCCTCTATCCCGAACAGTCAATACCTTTTTGCTTTCACCTAGGGAGGACAAAGTATCTGCATGGCCATGCCCCAACGTTTAATAAAGCCCATGCCTGTATTTCCTAGGTCCTCCAACAAGTTTGAAAAGATCTTAATTTCCCTTGTGATTTGGTCCTGATACAACATGGAGATGATGTCATACTTTGGTCAGAGAACAAGGACGCCTGTAAAAAGGATTCCACGTACTTGCTCTCAGCCTTAACATCAAGTTTCAAAAGATGTTATGAGTTTGCCAAAAACACAGCTCATTGTTTAAGGCATAACATGAGAAGGGGAAAAATACTTGCCTTAAACTCCTACTAAAGATTACCCAAACTTAACCCTACTACCCTTACGAAATGGCAATCAAGAGAATTTCCAAATTCAACTGGAGAATTTAATTGCAGGCATTGGGTGCCAAATCCTTCTGAGCTCATTATAACTATTTATAAATGAAAGATCTTGTAATACAGTTGACTATGGAGATGACTGCCTGATCCTCAATCCGTGAAGATTTGCATCTCCAGCCTTCCCGGAACTGGTCAGTCTCTCGCAAGGGAGAGAATAATCACAGGCTGTCTTAAGAGACTGAATAAGCCATCAGACAATAGCCAGACCATAAATGCAACCCCAGCCTGATCCAACACCTCTCCACGATCAGCGCAGAACAATCCAGAACCTGATCAGTGGCTGCCAGCTTCCCTAATTTTTGTTCTTTCAATTCAGGGTGAACCAGAGAATGCTAAGTGAGCTCCCTCAAACCAGTCACAAAGAATGCCCTAATGTTTTTTGTTTTTTGTTTTTTGTTTTTTTAATTTAGTCCGTCTCCAGCTCCATGTGTCAGCTAAGTCCAATCAGAGCATTCCTGAAGCTTCCCCTATTTTCACTCTAAGTCTTTTGCAGTTCTCTGCCTTTGTGGCTCTATCAGGCACAAGTGATAGAGATGGACTGACTGGCTATAGCAAGCGCTGCTTAAATAGCCTCCTTTGTTCTCATTCGGGTTGTCCTTGTCTCTACATCCTCTGCTAGGAATTTTTCCACTTTGGTTTCTAACCATTAGTTTGTGAGCACCACCAATCATATCCAGACCCCATATAAGAATAACACTGCTTAATTTGAAAAGCCTAGAACCAATACAGTTAAGATGCCACTGCTAACTGGAATCCCACTACTTGTGAGATAGGAAGATTGCAGGTTCAAGACCAGCCTTAGAAACTTAGACCCTCAGCAACTGTTTTTTTTTTGTTTGTTTGTTTTGTTTTATTGTGGTACTGGGGATGGAACCCAGGGGCCTCCTACCTCCAGGCTACACACTCCCAGACCTATTTTATATTTAATTTAGAAACAGGGTCTCTTAAACCAGCAGAGGCTGGCTTCGAACCTGCGTGATCCTCCTGTCTCAGCCTCCCAAGCGCGGGGATTACAAGCGTGCGCCACCACGCCCGGCTTCAGCAACTGGTTTCAAAGTAAAAAATAAAAAAGGTCTGGTGGTATAGTTTGGAAATAGAATGCCCCAAGTTCAATCCTCAGTACAAAAAAAAAAAAAATTTTTTTTCACTAAACACCACTGCCTTACTCTAAAGAAACATATACACAGAACATTTATTTGTGACCCACATTGCGTGGAGACTCTGAATTTATCCAGGCTGAAGGAGGTCTCAGTTTAGATTCTTTCTGTTGTTAAGAGACTATTTTCTGTTTCTGATTAGGAAGCTGGGTGAAATGGCACACACCTGGAAATCCAGTACTTGGAGGGCTGACATAAGAGGATCAAAGGTATGAGGCCAACCTCAACAACAAAACTCTTTCAAAATAAAAGGTAAAAGGGCTGAAGGTGTAGCTAGCTCAGAGATCGAATGTCCCTGGGTTCAACCTTTAGTACTACTACCACCACTAAAAAAAAAAAAAAAAAAAAAAAAAAACTAATTGGGAAAAGCTACTGAATTTTGCCAAATGGTTCTTTTATGATAGTTGATATCAGTACTTTTGTTGTTTTGCTTTTTGAGATAATATATTGATAGATCCCCTAACCATAATTGCCTTTCCAGATCTGATTCTTATCTACTGCCTTAGACATTTCTTCCTAGACACTTGCTTACTGATATACCAACCTACTTTCTATTCCTCACAATCGCTAAGCCTTTTTTTTTTTTTAACTTATTATTAACTATGTCAGAAATGATGGTCTTTCCCACCAGGCATGGTGGTGCACACTTGTAATCCCAGTACCTGAGAGGCTGAGACGGGAGGATCACAGGTTCCCTTGCTGCCTCAGCAACTTAGTGAGACCCTCCACAACTTAGTGAAACCCTGTTTCAAAACAAAAATTAAAATAAAATAATACAAAATAAAACTGTGGGTATATCTCATAGGTACAGCACTCCTAGCAGTCCCCAGTACAAAAAGGAGGAGGAGGAGGAGGAGGAGGAGGAGGAGGAGGAGGAGGAGGAGGAGGAGGAGGAGGAGGAGGAGGAGGAGGAGGAAAAAGTTCTTTGCTATGTTTCCCCCCTGGCAGACAGATCTCATTCTCTCTCTGACCTCAAAATAGCTTTCCCTGACCAATCATGCCTAAAGATGACTCTTGAGGCATCTCATCAATCCATGTGTTTTCTTTACATCAGTTTTATTTTCTTTTAAAATTGTATTTTGCTATTTCTTTATGGTGTATTTCAAGGCTGACAAACTTTTTCCAAAAAGGACCACACAGTGAATATTTTAGACTTAGTGGTCCATCTGGCATCTGTCACAAACACTCAGCTATGCCACTGTTGTGTGAAAGCAGACATAAACAAGACATAAACAAATGGATGTGGCCCTGTTCCAACAAAACTCTATTTACAGGCAGTCAGCCAGAGTTGACCCGCAGGTCAGCTTGCCACTCTGGGCCTATTGTATCCCACCTCTCCAGCCCAGGAGAGAGTCTATAGAGCTTGTTCGCACTGGTATTCCCAGTCCCTAGCACATTTCCTGGTCAATAGTGGTGGTCAATATTTGCTGAATAAATAAGCATTTACTATAGCCCTGATTTTGGTTAGCTATCTTTTAAAAAAATTTTTAAAGAATTTGAACATGTATTTATTTTAGAAATAATAGTAGGGTTTTTATTTGTTTATAGCTGAAACTTTTAGCAATTTGTGGTATTACAAATATCTGAGGACTGTGTCCTTATTTTTCTATATTGTGAATATTTTGAATCACAGAGGAGATTCTGTTCTTGGGAAGTTAGAAGAACTCAGATGTAAAACTATATGAGATATTGTCCTTTTGACTGTAAATTTTAACAAGTGTTTCTTTGTTCTACATGATCCAGTTCTTCTTAGGAAAATAATTAAAATGTGTTTTGGTAGAAAAGTACCTTTTAAGCCAGATTTTAAAAAGTTATTTCTACAAAGTAGCATACATTTATGATAGATCACAAAAACTCAAACAACTCTTTATGACTTTTCCCATCACTAAGAAAGGGGATTTCTCATATCTCCTCATTTTTTAAAAATCAGGGATGACCTTGCAATTCACTTTAGCCAAGAAAATATAGCAGAAACTGTATCAACTAAATTCAGAACATATACTTCCAGCCCAGCTCCCTGAGCCAGCCAGCTGGGCTCACCAGCTGATTGCAAGCACCCGAGTTCAGCACAGATCCAACCCCATCCAGGGAAAAACATCCGGCTCAGGTCAAGCCCACACCATACGACCAAAATGTCGAATTGCCAGTCAAACAAATAGTTTTGTTTTGAGTGCTGAAGGTTGAAAATGGTTTGTTCTATAATTTAATAAAACTGATGGGCCCTTTACTTAATTTCAAATTTTACCTGTAATAAATTTTTCGTTTATATTTTAAATGTACTGATTTGTTTCATTTTAATTTGGGTATTTCTATTTTAATATTTTATATTTATTTGCCAATTTAGTTTTGTTTTTCTTTCTTCAGTGTACTAAATTGAATACTTATTTCATTCAGTTTAGTATTTCATTTTGAGTAAAATATCAAGACTTTCTCTGCATGAAGTAGAGATTTAGCCACATTCTTTTCGGTTTTTATCTGATATATTATCTTTTCCATTACTCTCAAGGTGGCTCTACCTTTCATTTTAAACGTCCTATTTGTTTTGGAGAATATCCTAAAGGGTACTTTTTATTATAAAGCAAGTAAGTTTGTGTTGTATTCTTTGTTATTGATCTTAGATTTTTCACATTTTAATAAAAGAGCAAACTTGCTAAATTCCTTTTAAAGTTTTATAAATTTTTTATCTGCTCGATTTCAGATCAGTTTTTCATAATGGTCCTGTGAGTAAAAAATTAAACATATAGTGAAATGTATAAATATCATTATATATATATATATATATATATTTACATTAGTAATTATTCTGCCCCAAACCTCTATTCATAGTTATAAAGAAATATTAGCAATTATTTTATCACTTTTTTTCTTTTACCACTGTAAATATTTTTGTTGAAAACTTTCTAATTCTACTAAATCAATATTAGCATATTATCCTCTGGTTTTTATTTTTTTAATTTTTTTAATTTTTAATTTTTTATTTTTGGTGGTACTGGGGTTCCTGGAAGCCCTTCTACCTCGGGGCTACACTCCCAGACCTATTTTTACATTTTCATTTTGGAAACAGGGTCTCCTAAGCCAGCGCGCGGCTGGCTTCGAACCTGCGCGATCCTCCTGTCTCTGCCTCCCAAGCGCGGGGATTACAAGCGTGCGCCACCACGCCCGGCTATCCTCTGGTTTTTAAAAATCTGTGTTTGTCTAATGTATCTTTCTCCATCCCATTGTTTTCAATCTTTCGTTCTTACAGTCGGTGTCAGGGTAGATTGTTTCTACCTTTTCCACAGTAGTGTACCTTTTTTCAGGGGAGTCTACCTTTCCATGGATAGTTTAGCCAAATAAATTCATTCATTTCATTTCTTCTCATCCAACTAATTTTATATTTACTGATTAGTAGATGTTGTTATATTTTATCTTTTCATTTTCCTTTTCCATATATTTCTTGTACTGACATTTTTAAAAACTTTTTTTCTCCTTGATCATTTTATTCTATCACATAGACCCATTTTAATCCATTGGATTTAAACATGGAGGTGATATGCCAAGGGCAATAGTAATTATCCTGTTACTCTGCCCAATTCCTTCTATCATCTTAGCTTTTCTGATGCTGATGATTTCTGTTCTCTTGAGGTAAAAAGCAAAATCGTGAAGGTAAAACATCCATCCTGAAAATACCCTGAGTTTTTTTAGATGTCTTAAATGAATGTACAAAGAATGGGCTAATGTGGGGTGGCAGAAAAGAATTTCCTCCCTCAGAAAGTATCTGCTGTTGAGAAGGTGGTGTCCGGCAGTTTCCATGTTACTGAACCTCTTCCTGTCAGAAGGGCACATACTCTATTCCAGGGCAAGAGGTCAAGCATTCATTGGATATGATTAGAGTTCTTTAAACCTTAACATCTGCTTGTAATTAGTATAAATCCTTCCAAGATTCTGATATATGATGAATTCTAATCCTTCGTTTCCAGAGGCATTGCACATGTTTTTCTAATTTGTTTTCATAGATATTTCATAAGATTTACTGAGGATAATGTGTAGATACTGAAAAACATAACATATAATATTGCCTAACATTTGGAGATTGCAGAAAGAGCCAAAAAATAAAATATCCATAATCTATCTACATGGAAATAATTGCTGTTATCAGATTGTTTTATGTATATTGTTTGAATTCTGATTTCACATCTATTTTGGTAAAGCTAGAGTCAGTCTACTTGTAAATTCTTCTGTATTTTTAATCTATATATCATAAACTTTTTCACTTAGTAAACTTCAACAACATAATTTTGGCTTGCTACTTAATAGTACATCTATAATTTCCAGAAAATTATTTTCAAATTATCATTAGAGTTGTGCTGATATTTTCTTTTCACCTTTTAATATCCTCTGGACTAGGTTCTGGACTAGGTTCACACTATGTTTCTCATTCTTAAATTTTTTTGTGTTCATTTCCTTTTATTTTATCTTAAATTATTTAGAGGCTATTATATTTTATCTCTTTCTAAATAAATCACACACAAATATATTTGGTAAAACAAAATGTTTTTTAGATCTTACATGAAAATTGAATGAGTAGGATAGCAAACTCCTGTGCTTCTATTACTCAAATTCACTATTGTTTATATTTTTTCTTTTGCTACATTACTTTATATCCATGTATATGTGTATATCTGTACATATAAGGTATATATTATGGATGTATTTCTACTATTCTACATTTTACTATTTTTCCCCATGAGCCATTTAAGAGTAAGTTGAAGACATTGTGCCTATTTTTCTCTAAATACTTTGATGTGTATTTTCTAAGAAACATTTTCTTACGTAACCACAATACAAAAAAATTAGGAAGTCAGATATTGGCATACTGGTATTGAAACCATAACCCATATTAAAATTTATCTATGCCTCAGTAATGAACATTCTTTACAACATTGCTTTAATACCCATATCTGTTTACATTTTCTTAAATCTGAAGAATTCCTCAGCCTTTCTTAACCTTCACATCTTGCAGAGGGCAGGGTCATGATTGTGTAAACTGTGACTCAGTGCAGTTCTGTCTGAACTTTCTCTTCGATGAGACTTGTGCTGTACGTTCAGGTGGTGTTATCAGGGAAACATCCTTGTGTCATCCTCAAAATTCACATACAGTGTCAGCTTTTTTTCAAGAAAGTGATGTTACCTTTGGCCAAGAGAGTAAGATGGTGTCTGCAGCTTTTTCTACTCACCAGCAATTATTTATCCCTTTGTTATTAATAACTAATTTGATCATTTGAGACTATGAAATATCGGCAATATCTCCAAACATTTCTTATTTTAGCATCTTTAGGTAATTTTCAAGTCAATTGTTCTTTCTATGTTTATTAGCATTCTGTAAGGAATTGAATGCCTTCTCTCTTATCATATCTTTCCACTTGTGGTTTCTTATTTTATTAAATTTGTTATAATCCTTTACCATCCTTAAGTTTATTACCTGTAATTTGTCTCAAAGTCAGTCACTGAGAATCCTTCGAAGCTGTCCTCTTTTTTCTTTTAAGTTTCAAATTATATATTTTAATTAGTTCTATTAACCATTCTACTCGTTAAATTTGTTTCCATGTGTATGGACCAGTATCTTAAATTATGATGTATAGGAGGTTCCTCATAAAATCTTGACCTTTTCCTCAAAGGTGTTCAATTAGAATAATTTTTTTTTTTTTTGGTGGTACTGGAAGCCCTTCTACCTCCGGGCTACACTCCCAGACCTATTTTTACATTTTTATTTGGAAACAGGGTCTCCTAAGCCAGTGCACGTGGCTGGCTTTGGACCTGCGCGATCCTCCTGTCTATGCCTCCCAAGCGCGGGGATTACAAGCGTGCGCCACCACACCCGGCTCAATTAGAATAATTTTAACTTTTTGAGAAATTATCTGCATTAGAACATATCTTACAGGGGGAAAAGAACACATTGTCAAATCTCAAGTGCACTACCCATCTCTCTTGATTTTTACCATTTGTTAATGTTTACCACAGTACTTTTGAAAGCAAGTATTGTTGTTTTTATTTTTAGGTTTTCTTTTGATGGCACATAAATATCTCATCGAATGTATTAATGTTCTAATAGGACCACAATAGTGTTTGGGCCATGCATCTGTGTCACCCATCACAAACTTTTGATTTTCAATGACCATTTCCCTTTCATTCTCGGTAAAAGTATGTAGGTCTCTAAGAGTTTGTGGAATCACTATATACCTCATGCTTTAATTTCCAAAATGTTAACAGGACCATTCTTTGAGTTCATCCATGTGTTTGTAAATGTTCACACATGATATCTCCTTTAAGATTTCTGTCCCAGGTATATTAGAAGAAACGAAAGAAGAGCCCAGACCTGCTTGGATAAATTTATGAAGAGGATTCTCTGTTGCTTATCATTCTACTCCTCATGAATTTTTCTAAGGGTCCTTACATGTGTATTGGGATTCTTTTCTGGGAGGTTTCTATCTTGCCTTGTTATGGTAGGGTTTTTATTTGTTATTCAAATATCATTCAGAGGCCAGGGTGGTGGGTTGTAATCCCCGCGCTTGGGAGGCAGAGACAGGAGGATCTCGCAGGTTCACAGTCACGCTGGCTTAAGAGACCCTGTTTCCAAATAAAAACATACAATAGGTCTGGGAGTGTAGGCCAGAGGTAGAAGGGCTTCCAGAAACCCCAGTACCACATAAATAAATAAATAAATAAATAAATAAATAAATAAATATCATTCAGGATGGCCTATTGAAGGTTCCTAAAAGCAAAAATGTTTTGGAGACTGTTGCTATGGAGTAACCCCTACCTCTCCCCTGTCTATTCCGCAGGGACAAGGGCTCTGGTCCATGCCTCCACTCAAATTCTTTTTTTTATTCTTTTGACCCATCTTCATGATTGTTTGAACGTTTGTTTCTTTTATTTTTTGGAAGAATGAGGTATTTCAGACTCATAGTACCTCTCCCTTAGAAAATTCACCATTTCCCCAGATTCCTTTTAGTGGGGAATTAAATCAACACGCCAAGAACCACATGTCAGGTATGTCCATTGATACGGATGTGTCATTGCTGCTAGTTCCTTTTGGTAAAAAGAGTTAGCAATTCTTTATATCTATAAAACATTTTTATATTTATTTCTGTATCTAAATTTAAAAATATGAGTTCCAATTCCAACTCAATTCCACAGGTAACATTTGAGTTCTCTCTCTTTCAGTGTTTAGTATTTATTCTCTGTTCTGAACGGTGAAAAAAGGAATCCCATTGTTCTTAATATTTGATCTAATTTTCTCAAGTCTTGAAATTAACATAAGTTAGTTTCAAAATTGTTAGGCCATACCACTGAGGAAAGCAAACCTCGTAACAAGAACCTTGTTTCTTAAAGGATTAGGAATGGAACCATCATATGACCCAGCAATACCACTCCTCGGCAACTTTCCAAAAGAACTATAGTTAGAACACTATAGCGATACGTGCATACCCATATAGATAGCAGCCCAATGGACAATACCCACGTCATGGTACCAATCTGCCTGTCAGTCAACAAACAAATGGATAATACAAATAAGTGACGTGCACAAAACAGAATTTTACTCAGCCATAATGAAAAACAAAATTAAGTCATTTGCAGAAAAACGGATAGAACTAGAGGATATTGTGCCAAGTGAGATCAGCCAGTCTAGAGGTAAAGGGTCATAGCTGTCTTTCATATGTGGAAGCTAGAACAAAATAGGAAACAAAAGGGACTTTAGTTAAATGGGGAAGGAGATCAGAAGGATAGGGGAAGAAAAGAGGGAGATGGAGGGGGCAAAACAAGGATCGAGGTAGGCAACGGTTCAAATAAGGTTCTGTTCATACGAGAAGGTTTCACTGCCAATCTCACACAGAGGGGAAGAGAAGAAGGGACAGTGGGTGGGGCTCATTATATGGACGGAAATACACCAAGTGCTGTGTGTATATGTGTATTACTTTGACTATCAGTGTGATCTATAATTACATTGCACCAATAAAAGTATAAAAATAAAACAAATTTAAAAAATAGAAGCCAGGCGTGGTGGCACACGTTTGTAATCCCAGTACTTGGGAGGCTGAGACAGGAGGATCGCAGGTTCAAGGACAGCCTCAGCAAGTAGTGAGACTCTTATCAACCAAGAAATACCCTATTTGTGTGTGTGTGTGTGTGTGTGTGTGTGTGTGGTACTGAGGGTGGAACCCAGGGGCTTTTCTACCTCCGGGCTATATTCCCAGACTTATTTCATACTTTATTTGGAAACAGGGTCTCACTAAGTTGCTGAGAGCCTCACTAAGTAGCTGAGGCTGGCTTCGAACCTGTGCGATCCTCCTGTCTCAGCCTCCCAAGCACTGAGATTACAAGCATGCGCCACCACACCTGGCTGAAAGATCCTGTTTTAAAACAAAAATAAAATAGGGCTGGGGGTGTAGCTCAGAGGCAGGATGCCCCTGGGTTCAATCCCTAGTACCACAAAAACAAACAAGCAAACAAATATAATTGGCTCACCAGGGTGGTGTATTTTAGGGTGTTGGACCCCTCCTCTGATCAACACCACACTCAACGCGCACAAGCAAGTACTGTTCTGATGTTTCATCCCTATCTGTTTGCTTTGCCTGATGTCAAACAGTATGCCTGTAACTGTATAGTCCGTGTTCGACTCTATTCATCCTAATATCTTGAAGGGCTGTTACGTTGTCACGTGTGCCAGGATCAAAGAAACAACTCTTGGGTTTATTTATCGTATTTTCTGATGTAATTCAATATTTTCTTTTACCTTTTAAAACTTCTCTTTTCTATTGTCTTAGGACTTGATCTTTTTTTAATTTTTCCTTCTAACCCCTTGAATTCAACATTGATTAAATTTACTTCCATTTTTACGTGCTGTTCCCTTGCTGTGTCAAAAGCATCTCTACGATTATTGCTACAAATTCTTTCCCAGGTTTTCCCTCAGGCTACCTGCTGTTTTTTAAAGAGAAAGGTATCTTAGGTGTCTTTATTAATGTAATTCGCAACATACTTTGTAATAACAGAGGCTTTGTAATGTATTTTGCCCATTCCCGCAAAAATTCTAAATGGGTTTGCCTGCTCAACACCTAAGTTTACCACATAATCTAACACTCATATTCTTCAAAACTCCAATTTGGGGCTAAGTGGAATTCTTCAGGGTTTCTTTTACCTCATCTAAAAGCATCATATCCCTCCCTCAGGAAGGGAATTAGAATTCAGCTCAACATCTACCTTCAATAATGACCCATCTTTGTCATATCTAATAGAAATTGTTTCGTGTCTGCAGCTTGAGAACATCATTCTTCCCTAGTTTTTAGTGTTGTGGCATGTACCTTCAACTTTTATATCTCTTTGGATAAAGGAAAAATAGATTCTAAGCCATTAGTGTGAGGGATAAGCTGGATTCACTGCTGGACGAGGCAGAGAAAATCTGATCCAATACAAAAGAATGAATCCCTGAAGGGACAGGGCCTTCTTATTAAATAGCAAAGACAAACCCTCAAACAGTTGGGCCAAAGAATTGAAGTTGGCCTCATGTAAATACGCAGGAAGAGGAATGGTTTTTATGAAAACCATCTTCCCGACCAAGGACAAAGATAAAGATTTTCTAAATGCAAATCCAGGAAGTTTCACCAAAAAAGCAACTAGTCAGCTAAAATAAGTACTTGGATTCAAACTTTAGGATTAGGAGAGTGTACTGGAGCTTAGCATATACCAGTTTCTGTGTCCCAAGTCTGTGGGTGTTATGACCTGTTGAAAAATCAAATCCATTAAGTTGAATCAATAGAATACAATTGGGTCAAAATGCAGCAGGCTTTTTTATCCTGCTGATTCTGGTCTGTTCTCCAAGAAAAAGAAAAAAAATTGCTCTGATCCCTTCCTAAATCCTATCTGTTCTATCTTTCATTCAGTTGCACACGCCAAGTCCAGAGCTATATTGTAAGTCCTTGTTCAGAAACTCAAAGCTCAGCAACAATTTTCTTCCTGGCTTTGTTCAGAACATATTGGACAGGACATCAGGAGGGAAAATTAGATACCTGGGCTCCAGCACCCCTGTCACCTAAAAATGATGGCATATGCATTCTAAGCATACTTAGGGGAGGGATAGTTAATAGATGTTAACCATTACCCTTACTTTATCAGAAATTATCATACTTAAAATATAGGTCTTAACCAAGCAAGGTAGCTTATCCCTGTAATCCCAGTACATAGAAGGCCAAGATAGGAGGATTGTAGGTTAGACGCCGATGGGCAGTAACTTAGTGAGATTTTGTTTTAGAATAAAAAATAATTGGGTATGGTGGTGCATGTTTATAATCCCATACTTGGGAGAGTGAGAGGGGAGGATTGCAGGCTCGCAGCCAGCCTCAGTTACTTAGTGAGATCTTATTTCAAAATAAAGAATAAAAAAAATAGGAAGGGTATAACTCACTGGTAGAATGCCCTTGGGTTCAATCCCCAGTACCACAATAAACAAAAAACAAACAAACAAATATTAAAAAGAAATACAAAGGGCTGGGGCGTAACAGTAGTAGAGAATCCCTGGAATAATTTCCTCAGTACCAAAAAAGTAAACAAAACAAAATATTTAGATATATCTTTTTAAAATATTTACTTGAGATATTAGTACCTACTATCATAAAATCAGATTTTCTAAGTTAAATCTTAAGCCTAGTGTTATTTTCTATCTTGTATTAAAATCACTTGAATCCCTTGAACCTAGTAAGTAATTAGAGATCTTCACAAATTCAGCAACTTGGAGTATAGATACAGCAGATTTTAACGTTGTGCGGTTCTGATTTCTCCACTGACCCATGGATTATCTGTTTTGCTGAGTTTGCTATAATTTTTCCATTTATTTGTCACTAACCAAAACACTTTTAAGTGGACATTTTAATGAGACAGTTAACTTCTCATTAGCCCAAGTTTCCCTTTGGAACTTCTTTTTCTGTGAAAATCAAACTCAAAGGAACATGCTGGTTACTGTATCTGCATGTTACCAATCAATAAGCTCATATGCCTAGCAGAATAGAGATTCCCACTAAATCAGCCAAATTATATGAGCCCAGTTAATGTTCAAATAGGGCTACTATAATAATTTTTAAAGCAAAATAGAGATATGTCAAAAATCAAATTCAAAATTATAGTTTAATGTCAGGCGTGGTAGCGCACGCTTGGAATCCCCGCGCTTGGGAGGTGGACACAGGAGGATCACACAGGTTCGAAGCCAGCCGCGCTGGTTTAAGAGAGCCTGTTTCCAAATAAAAATATAAAATAGGTCTGGGAGTGTAGCCCAGAGGTAGAAGGGCTTCCAGGAACCCCAGTACCACCACGAAAAAAAATTATATATATATATAATCTTAACTAATTCCTTTACATAAAAAGTGTGTGTGTGTGTGTGTGTGTGTGTGTGTGTGTGTGTGTGTGTATGTGTTAGTGGGGATTGAGTCCAGGGACATTCTGCCTTTGGGCTATATCCTCAGGCCTATTTTATTTCTTATTTGTTTTTGTTATTGGGTTGTTTTTTTTTCCCCCCCTCGGTACTGGGGATGAACCCAGGGGCATTCTATCTTATTTTTTTATTATTCATTATTTGGAAACAGTGTCTCATTGAGTTGCAAAAGGGCCTCACTAAGTAGCTGAGGCTATTCTCAAACCTGTCTCAGGCTCCCAAATGCTGGTTCTTTTATTCTTATTTGGAAACAGGATCTCACTAAGTTGCTGAGGGCTTTGCTAAGCCACTGAGGCTGGCGGTGAACCTGCAGCCCTCCAGTCTGTTTCCCAAGTACTGGGATTACAGGTTTACACCACCATGCGGACTACAATTCCTTCTTTTAATAAAAAGAATGTCTTCAAATTAGAGTTGAAAACATCAGTCTGAACTCATATTTAGCTTAGTAGAGATGCAGATGGCCAGGCGTGATGGCGCACGCTTGTAATCCCCATGCTTGGGAGGCGGAGACAGGAGGATCACGCTGGTTGGAAGCCAGCCTTGTTGGCTTAAGAGACCCTGTTTCAAAAAAAATATATATATATATATATAATAGGTCTGGGAGTGTAGCCTGGAGGTAGAAGGGTTTCCAGGAACCCCAGTACCACAAAAAAAAAAAAAAAGAGAGAGAGAGAGAGATGCAGATGGTTACATGTAGAAATATTTAAAGACAGATGAAAATGCAGTATTTAGTAAACATATGTTTGTTTTTTTTGTTTTTTGCTTTTTTGCTGTCAGATGAGAGAGGGCTAGGGGCAATAACAACTGAGCAGTATGGAAGACCACGAGGCCCCAAGTCTGGGTTTCCAGTACTGCTCTCCCATGACAGGGCACCTTAGCAAAGAGCTGATTCTAGACATGAAGCAGGAAATAGACCAATTGAGCACGGAGCAATTCAGTGTCAAGAGCACAGAAGTGCAGAAAGCAAAAATTAACCCACCCCAGAGGATGAAGGATACCAAAGGGACAGAACAAACTGAAAGATCTCCCAGTGGGCAACACTGCAACAATCTGAACAACACCAAAAAACAAAAAACAAATAACCTCAAGCCAATGAATATCCACAAGTACATGCTGGTAGATCTAAACCGACTGAATATTGAATAAATAACTGGATGGAAAGAGACAAATATCCCATGGAGAATTCCATACAATTGATTTAAATACCCTATTAAGAAGTGGGCGTGCAGCCAGGTGTGGTGGCACACACTTGTAATCCCAGTACTTGGGAGGCTGGGACAGGAGGATTGCAGGTTGGAGGTTAGTGCTTCATAACTTAGAGAGGACCTGTTTCAAATAGAATAGAATAGAATAAATAAGGCTGGGAGTATAGCTGAGAGGTAGAATGCCTCTGGGTTCAACCCCCAGTACTACACACACACAAAGGAGAAAGAGAGAGAGGGGAGAAAAGTAGTATTAACCCCTCTCTCCTTCAAAGTGAACTGTGCGTTCGACTTGATTTTAAAGACTACCTTACAGAAAGAGAGGGGTGGGGAGAACGTAACTGTACAGTAGAGAAATGTGGCACTTGGCAAACACTACTGGAGCAAGGTGATCAAGGTTAGCATCAACAGTGAGGAGTCCTATTAATAGCTAGTGTCCTATATCAGGTGATGAAAAAGGCCCCTAATCTCTCTGGTCTTCCTTCCAAACACTCAAAAAAAAAAAAATATTCAGCAAATGCCAAGAGAGGAGCCTTCTACCAAATACCAGACCAGAGTTTCTGGACAGCTTTCAAAACTGTCAAGGTCATCAAAAGCAAGTGTGAGAAACTGTCACAGCCAAGAGGAGTGGGAGAGGACAGGGCAACAATGTAATAAGGCATCCTGTTGGAAAACTTGTTACAGAAAATGGACAGTGGATTAAAACTAAGGAAATCTAAACAATGCATGGACTTCAGGTAATAAAATAGCGATATTATTTCATTAATTCTGATTAATTCTAATGAACAAGAACAATCAGGGACACCAGGTATGAGATATAAGAGAACTTGGCACTACTATCTCAATTTTTCTGTATACCTAAAGTTATCATCATGATTATTAATTATTATTATTATTGGTACTGAGAGTTGAACTCAGGGTTATTCTACCTCTGAAGTATACCTTCAGCCCTATTTTTTTTTTAAATTTGGAAACAGGGTCTCACTAAATTGTGGGGGAGCTCACTAAACTGCTGAGGCTGTGAATCTGCAATCCTCCTGTCTCAGCCTCCCAAGCATTAGAATTATAAGTGTATGCCACCGCACCTGGTTTAAAATTATTTTTTCAAAGTCACATTTTTTATTTTTATAAATTTTTATTGGTGCATTGTAGTCAAACATCACAATGGAATACAAGACTTGTGTGGATATCCAAGTACACATCATCTAATTAGCTTTTGTCCAGTCCCCACCCATTCCCTCCTGCTCCCTCAATCCCATGCTTGATTGAGTGTTTAACATTGATATATTTGTTTACGTACATCTTATGTTTTAATGAGATTCCATCTTTCCTCAAAGTCACGTTTAATCCAGATGTGGTGGCACGTTCCTATAATCTCAGTACTCTGGAGATTGAGACAAGAAAATTATAGGCTCAAAGCCATGATCAGCAATTTAGTGAGACCCTGTTAATAGAATAGGACTGGGAGTGTAGATCAGAGGAGAAACCCCTGAGTTCAATTCCCAGTAACACACACACATACATGGACATGTTTTTGTTGTTGTTGTTGTTGTTGTTTTTAATGTAGATATAAAAAAAGTTCAGTTGATTTTGGGAGCATATGTATAAACTATGACCAGTCTATAGGTCAACTATATTAACTTCTGGGTGTACAATGGCAACTGCATTCTTTTGATAAAATGGTTCAAAGTTATTAACTTTCACTTCCCCAGGCAAAACCTCCCACATATGTCCTTCAGTATGCTATTTTGTAACCTCTTCTTGTGATTTTTTTTAATATAAATTCTTTTTGGAAACACATTATGGAGTTGTACTTTCAACTTTCTTGAGTGACTAGACATTAGTTCTCCCCTTTATAAGTTCAAATAAATCTTGCATTCAAATTTCAGGTCTCACATATATTACTTTTGCTCTGAAGAGGAAAACATGCTTTGTGAGCTACAAGGCGGTGTGATATGAGAACACAGCTGTGGGTTTTGAGGGCTGAAAATGGCCCTGAGATGAAGAATTCCACGTACAGCATGTACAGATTAGCCCAACAATGAGCAAATGACGGTGCTAGGGCAAAAAGAAAGTAAAATAAGGAAAATAAAACACTCCAAGCACATCACACATTGAAAGTATTTATAAATGTTAGAAATAATCTTATAATAGCAGAGTGTGGTGGTACACGCTTGTAATCCCCGCGCTTGGGAGGCTGAGACAGGTTCGAAGCCAGCCTCGGCTACTTAGTGAGGCTTTCAGCAACTTAGTGAGACCCTGTTTCCAAATAAAATATGAAAAAGGTCTGGGAGTATAGCCTGGAGGTAGAAAGCCTCTGGGTTCTACCCCCAGTGGAAAAAAAAAATCTTATAATAAAAGTCTTCACTTTTGTGTGGGTGTGTGGTACTAAGGACTGGACCCAGGGGCATTCTACCTCCCACTTTACCCCCAGCCTTTTGTTTACTTTTTGTTTTGAAACAGGGTGTTGTTATGCTTCTGAGGGTCTCTCTATCTTGCTGAGGCTGGCTGCAAACCTGTGATCCTCCTGTCTCAGCCTCCCAAGTACTGACAGTACAGTTGCAGGCCACCACCCTTGGCTGGTCTTCACCTCTTTAAGGGTTTCTCATTATGGCACAGGACAATATTTGAAGGCCTCTATATTATATTACTTAGGCCCTGTCAATTCCTGTTTCCTTGTGGCTGGAATATTTATTAAGATCAGAGGTCCTTCTCTGACCTGAAAGTTTTCTGGCACAACCTTGGAAAAACTCTGGAATGTAAGTTGTTTCCTCCATGCAAGAACACATATTCTGTGAGCTAAGATGAAGAGTTGAGTTCAAAGTAGGAGACTTTTCACCGGAGCACGATTGTGTTAGAACTACAGGAAGCAGACTGAGGTACTAGGGAAAGAAACAGATACCATTAAGGAAAATTGTGCCCAATTCTAAGTAGGAGAAAGCCATCACCATATGGTGTTTCAGTATCACCTGGGGACACTTTCTAATGTGACCACCGGAGGACCAACTAATTCCCAAGAGGATATACCACTGTTGGATTTACTAGTTATCTTTGATTAAGGGCCAGTTTCTGTGAATTGCCTGTCAATGTTATAGATTTTTTTTCCAGGAGAGGTGCAAATGATTTCTCTCAGAAAGGATAACCGAAAAGATTATAATTTTATTGCCCCATAGGATACTAATCAGTTTTGTCTCTCTCTTTTTTTTTTTAGTAGAAATTTTATTTTATTTTATTTTTTTTGGATAAGTATTTTATATCTATAATATAAAATTTTGAATTTGTACATTTTAGTTGTTTGTGGTTTTGGCCACCATATGCAACTTTCTTATATTTCTTTTTTTTTTAATTAATTTATTTTTTAAATTGGTGCATTGTAGTCATATATCAATCACATTGGAGTACAAGACTTGAGAGGATATACAAGCACACATCATCCAATTAGCCCTCCTCCAGCCCCCATCCAATTCCCTCCCCCTCCCTCCATCCCACGCTTCTTTGGTGATTTACTTTGATACATTTGTTTATGTACCTCCTGCGTTTTAAAGAGGCTCCGTCCTCCAGTATTACATACCCTCTGATTGGTCACATTAGTTGCTTCACTATAGGGCCCTTTCTATAGCTCAACCTCTTCCTGTTGCCCTTTTCCTCCTAGTTATTGCTGATTAAGAGAAGCATCTGATATATATTTTCTGCGATATTTCTCTGTGCATGCTGCGTTGCAAGTACCGATCCCACTCTTGATGGTCCCAGTAGTGGCCTGGCTACTCAGTGGACTGATCGAGACCTCGCTGGCTCAAGCAGCGGCCTTGCCTCATGGGAGGCCCCAGTTCTGGTCTCGCTGGCCCCTGCACCGGTCTAACCCCTAAGCTGGCTTTGGTCCCGGCCTTGGAGGCTGCAGGAGTGAACTTGCCTCACGGCAGGCTCCTATGCCGGCCTCGTTGGCCCCAGCACCGGCCTAACCCCTCGGCAGTTTCCGTTCCCGGGTTAGGAGGCCCCAGCACTGGCCATGTCTCACGGCAGGCCCCGATGCCGGCCTCGCTGGCCCCAGCACTGGCCTAACCCCTCGGCAGGCTCCAATCCCGGCCTCGGAGGCCTCAGCACCGGCCTTGCCTCACGGCAGGCTCCGATGCCAGCCTCGCTGGCCCCAGCATCGGCCTCACCCCTCTGCAGGCTCCAATCCCGGCCTTGGAGGCCCCAGTACTGGCCTTGCCTCATGGCAGGCTCCGGTGCCGGCCTCGCTGGCCCCAGCACCGGCCTAACCCCTCGGCCGGCTCCGATACTGGCCTCGGAGGTCCCAGCACCGGTTGTCTCTTTCTGAGTAAATTATTTTAGCAAGTCTTTTCTTTCTTGGCTGACTCAATAAAAAGAAATCTCTCAAAAATGTTTTAAATAAATCTCAATATCTTTTACCATCTCTCTTTCTTCATAGGGAGGTATCACTACACATATATGTATGCATATAGAAAGCATATGTACACATATACATGTATGTAATATTTATCACATGCATGATATATTTAATTTGCATATATGTAAATATAAAATATTATTTAGGATGTTCTTTGAGGAGCTTAACCAGTCTACTGTCATCCTTATTAATAATCAAATACATCTTCAATACATGGATTTATTTTTCTTTTGTAATGAGGATTGAACCCAGGAGTGTTCTACCTCTGAGCTACAACCCCAGTCCATTTTATTTTTTATTTTGAAACAGGGTCTCACTAGGTTGCTGAGAGTCTCTCTAGATTGCTGAGGCTGTCCTCGAACCTACCTCCTGTTCTCAGCCTCCCAAGTAGTGGGATTACAGGCTTGCACCACTAAGCCCAGTTCAATGCATGCTCACTCTACATTGGTATGGGTCATTCTTTAATAAAATGACTCCGTTTTTGTTTTCTTTTTTTTTACTTGCATTTCCCCCAGATGAGAACTTTCATATATACTCTTTAGTCCTCTAAAAGAGGTCACTGAGAAAGGTTTATGCATAAAGTCATGGGTTTAGAGCTACATTTCTGCCACTAGAGCGCCCCTCTTTCTGGCTGGTATGTATGTGCTACTCTATTTATGGTTATTAGATGGCTCAAGACAGTCCATGGACAGTCATCAGTGGCATCATCAATGGAGACAGGACATGGAAGGCTTAATTTTTACAAAGTTAAACAGTTTGCCCTTGAGATGGTTGAACTAGTTGAATATGCCATAGCTTTCAGAACACTTAAGCATTTACCAGCTAGAGAAAATACTTTCATTTACCAGTTTTACACTTTAAAATAAAACTATTTCCCTAACAAAAAAAATCAATACTTACTCACTTCTCATCACATGTTATACTCAAAGGAATGATATAAGTTTCAATCTGTGGGACAGATGGGAGGAATAATATTAATTATTAATCATATTTTTTTTAACTGGGGATTGAACCCAGCAACATTCTACCGCCAAAAAGACAATCTTCTGCTTATAAAATTAAATAAGCATCTCAAATATAAATAAATATTCCTTCTATAGTGAAAAAGAAAAAGAAAAACATAATTGTATCTTATTTTTATACTTATTCAAAAATTAAAATAACAAAAAATGTTTCCTTTATTTACAACCATAAAATTCTATTATTGGAGCAATGTTCAATTTATTATAAGAGTACCCATAATTATACCAATTAACCCAAAATGATAACTATCTCTTAAACTTGAACTCTGCAGTATTTTTCTATGTTGTCTAAAAATGTGAATATATTAAATGCTAGGGATTATTATTAATTTTTTTTTTGGTGGTACTGGGGATGGAACCCTTCTACCTCCGGGCTACAGTCCCAGACCCATTTTATATTTTTTGTTTGAAAACAGGGTATCTTAAGCCACCAAGGCTGGCTTCGAACCTGCATGATCCTCCTGTCTCCGCCTCCCAAGCACAGGGATTACAAGCGTGCGTGTGCCACCATGCCCAGCAAATGCTAGGGATTATAAAATAATGTAAAAATAAGAATTTCACAGTAAGTCACTCATTTATCTGAGAACATTTAAGTAAAAAGTAATGTGAATCATTGTTAAGTTCACTTTTGAGTATGGCGGATGAAAACAATAATAAAACCTTCATGACTCAAATGTGTCTGTAGCTTTGAAATAGAAAGTTTTCAGTCTTCAGTGTGAATTCTACCAGTTTTTGTTTTTTCAATATTTCAAATCCCATTCCTGCCTCTTCCCAGAAATTCCCTCATTTAAGTTTTATCTTCAGGATCATCAATATCCATGTATATGTGGTCTGCATGAATAATTTGTCATCTTAGCTAGGAAAAAAGTAACTTCCAGAAAAATTAAAATTCAGCTTTTTAATTAGTGTAGGTCTTTCAGTTGTGTTCCAAGACCCTCTCTGATGGAGCTGGGAGACAGTTTCCATGGTGACCGAAGACCGAGAAGACCGAGCTCTGATGACTCTTAAAACAGACAAATGAGAATCTTTGTTCTAACAAGTGGGCAACAATTTACCTCTCTAAATGCTTAATGGAAGACATGAGAATCTATTTTGGTTTGAGACAACAACTGCAAAAAGCCTATTGGTCAATTACCCCCAGCCAGAAAGGTAGATAGATATTAGTGAAGTTGAGGTTATACAAGATACTAATATATAGCCCAGCTGTTTTAGCCTTTTGAAAGTATTTTTTCCAGAGGAGGAATATATTATTTTATTACATATCTTCTGCTATCATGAAGAACTAAAAACTAATTTTCTTAATCCAAACATTGTTGCTTTTAAATGACTTCTTATGGAGGGGTTTGATGACCAAGACTGGAAAAAAAAATATATATATATGTAAATAAGTCTCATCCAATATAAAATACAAAGTTGTAACACTGTAAACCATCAAAATAGGTGTTTACTTCTTTCTGTTTTTGTCTGAGGGGCAGATTACAGGGAACATACAAGTCAGTACATAAAAGAGTGAAACCGTTGCAAACTACTGCGTTGAAGAATAGGCTGTTCAGAATCCAAACAAAACACAAAACCTGCGAACTCACAAACAGAAAAGTGGTGTTACTCAAGCACAAATCATGACCCTACTTGAAGGTACCTTTGTATTTTCTTGTGTAAAAAAAAATCATAAAAAGAGATAAATCTCCCCTGCTTCAAAAGTCAAGTCATCGTCATCAACAACAACAACGATAGGCAATTCTCTGGAAAGGCTTGTGTTTCTCTTGGTGTGACACTGGTTACCCAGGTGGTGATTGCATCTGAGAGGCCCCTGCCTCCAAATCAAATAGACCCTCATCATGGATTAGCTCTCTAATGTTCAAACCCCGAACCCTTAGCAAAAAAGGTTATTGCAAAAACAAAATAAAACAACAAAATTATTTAAAAATTTGGGTTAAAACTGCTTTTATTTCAACTCAAAATGTCAGGACATTTCTATCTGGTATTTTTTTTTTTTTTTGCACAGTGTACTCTTTTTTTTTTTTTTTTTTTTAACCTATAGCAAGCATTGTCATAGGCAGGAGAGACACGCTCATATCACGTGTTTCTGTGATGGAGTGTGAAGCACTCGTGTTGGGCCTCGCAGCGAATGAAGCACACGTTGGCTTCGAGCTCTCCCTTGTCCACACACATATCACTTCTCGTGCACACACACGCATGCAGCGTATAAGTGGTACAGCTGTAAAAGGAGCCCCTGGCAAAATCAATAGCAAAAGGAAACAATAAGTGGGATTTGGTTATTAAAAGACTGTTAGTATTTAGATAAATTGGATCGACATATCTGGAGAAACTAGTATGTGCCAGGAACCCTGTGTAAAAAATCCAAACCAGGATCTGAGGCGTACAGAAGAACCTTGCACATGCTGACTCCATCCAAACCTCTGGACCAGAGCACTTGGCCAGCCCAGGATGGCTTCTTTGGGACCACTCAGCCTCTCTTTGGGTTCCTGTTGGAAAAAGCTCAGGGCTGTCAGAAGAATTTGTTTGCTCTAGCCAATACATGACAATAGGTCCCTGACCCTCCCTTTTTAAAGAATTTGCTAAAAAGCTTACAAGGGTAAATCCATTTTGTCACTTTGGGATACATATGTATGTATCTCCTAAGACTCTGGAGTGTTTTCTTAAGTAATCCTCAGGAAGAATGAGACCTCTGTCCCCCAGCCTCTGTGAGAGGACCAACTCTAACTTCAATAACTGCAAGCCAGCCCAGACGCTGAGGCCTCATGGCTTTTACTGTGGGTAACACACCAGCTTTGGGTAACTTTTTCCTTCCCTGGCCCTCTGTGAGCTCCTGCTTGCTCCCCACCACTCCTCCTTCATTCCCATGTTAAAATGCCTTCTGCAATGTTTTTAACGTGAATGGATATTGGATTTTGTCAAGTGCTTTTTCAGCATCTATTGATATGATCATGTGATTTTTGCTCTGAGTTCTGTTTATGTGGTGAATAACATGTACTGATTTATGTATGTTGAACCAGCCTTGCTTTCCTGGGATGAAGCCAACTTGGTTGTGGTTTACTGTAAGACCCTCATAACAAGAGAGACTCCATGTTTGACCCAGCTGTGACCCCACAGTTACTGGAGTTCCCCCACTGTGCCCAAGAAGCCAAAATTGTTTAGAGTTTGCTTTCCATTTTGCACCAGGCTTTAAACACTTTTCGTAAAGAAATTTTGCACAGTAGTTTGAACCTTTTGTTAATGCTCCTCCTGAGTTTTGCAGGAGGTTAAAGTAACATCAGTGGAGGGCATTATTTTAAATGTAGCAAGCATAGACCAACATCCTGCTTACCCAATGGTCAACATCCTGGAGCACTGAGCCCCACTCCAGAAATAACACTCTCCCCCCAACACACAGGTAGACCGGAAGACTTCAAAGTTGCAGTTTTCTCAGCCAATATAAAAATGGGCCTCCCCCCTACCCTCAGCCACCTGTGCATGGCTTTCACCTTTAAAAACTCCTTGTAAGTTCAGCTCGTTGGCACAGCTCTGGACTGAGTGCCAGATTGCTCCCTAGCCTGGCTACTCTGTTTTTCTGCGGTTGGTACTCTTTTTCCCTTCCTGTGACATTAGCTAGTATTTTGTTTAGAATTTTTGCATCTATATTCATCAATGATATTGGTCTATAATTTTATTTTCTTGAGATATCTTTATTTGGTTTTGGTATTAATGTGATACTGGCCTCATAGAAGGAATCTGGAAGAAATCTGTCACTTTTGATTCATGGAATAACTTGTGAAGTGTTGGACTTAGTTCTTCTCTAAAAGTTTCGTAGAATTCAGCTGAAAACCCATCTGCACCTGGGCTTTTCTTTAATGACAGAATTGTTATTGATGTTTTTATTTCTTTGCTTGCTATTGGACAGTGTAGATTTTCTATATCCTCTTGGCTCAACTTACGTAGGTTGTATTTGTTTAGAAATATGTTGATTTCTTACATATTTTTCAGTTTATTGGAATATAAATTTTCAAAGTAGTTTCTGATGATCCTCTAAATTTCCTCACTGTTTGGGGTAATGTCTCCTTTTTCATTTCTGATTTTAATGATTTGGGTTGATTTTCTCTTTGGTTAGGTTGGCTAGCTGCTTGCCAAACTGGGAATGGATCCACTATACGATCCAGCCATACCACTACTAGGTATCTTTCCAAAGGTGTTGAAACCAGAAAACTACAGTAACTTATGTATACCCATATTCATAGCAGCACAGTTCACAATAGCAAAACTATGGAATCAACCTAGGTGTTCATCAAGAGAAGAGTGGATTACAGTGTTATGGGAAATATACACAATAGAATTCTACTCAGCAATAAAGAAAAATAAAATTATGTCATTTATAAAAGGATGGAAGGAGCTGTGCGTGGTGGCGCACCCTTGTAATCCCATCATTTGGGAGACTGAGACCGGAGGATCACGGTTCAAGGACAGCTTCAGCTACTTAGGCCCTGTGCAACTTAGTGAGACCCTGTTTCAAAATAAAGAATAAAAAATAGGCAGGGGGTGTAGCTTGGAGATAGAATGCCCCCCAGACTCCCCCTACACACACATAAAAAAAAGATGGAAGGACCTGGAGAACATTATGTTAAATGAGATTAGCCAATCACAGAGAATGAAGGGTCATTATCTTTTTTGTGTGTGGTACTGGAGATTGAACCCAGGGACATTCTACCTATAAGCTACATCTCCAGCCCCATTTTTTATTCTTATTTTGAAAAAGGGGCTCACTAAGTTGCAGAAGGCCTCACTAAGTAACTGAGGCTAGACATGAACCTATGATCCTCATGTCTCAGCCTCCCAAGTACTGGGAGCCAGGGAGGAGCTAGAAAGGTAGGGATGGAGGAAGACTAGGTTTATTAATAAAAATACTACCATAGAGCCGGGCGTGGTGGTGCACGCTTGTAATCCCCGTGCTTAGAAGGCGGAGACAGGAGGATCGCTTAGGTTCAGAGCCAGCCGCGCTGGCTTAAGATGGCTTAAGAGACCCTGTTTCCAAATAAAAATATATTTTTAAAAAATGTGTCTAAGAGTGTAGCCCGGAGGTAGAAGGGTTTCCAGGAACTCCAGTACCACCAAAAAACAAAAACAAAAAACCACTACCATAGATTATGTGTACACATGTACTGGGATCACAAGCATATACCACCATGCCCAGCTTTTATTTTTTCTTTTGAAACAGGATCTCACTAAATTGCTGAGAGTCTTACTAAGTTGCTGATGCTAGGCTTGAACCTGAGATCTTCCTGTCCCAGCTTCCTAAGTACTGGGCTTACAGGTCAGTATCACCACACCTTGATAGTTGTTATTTTTATGCTTTGTAATGGGAATTTACCTGAGGCACCCAGGTAAGATTTTCTATTTCTTCTGCTTAAAATTTGTTAAGGTTTGGTTTTGATTTTGGATGTAAGAGTTTATAGTTCCTGTCAGATTTGGGAGAACTTTTGAGTGAGTGAGTGAGTGTGTGAGTGTGTGTGTGTGTGTGTGTGGTGTGTGTGTGTGTCTGGGGTGCTCTACCTTTGACTTACACCCCAGTCCTATTTTTTATTTTATTTTGAAACAGGGTCTTCCTGAGTTGCAGAGGGTCTCACTAAATTACTAGCCTTTGATCTACAATCCTTTGTCTCACCCTCTTAAAGTACTGGGATTACAGGCATACATCACCATGCTGAGCTTTGGAAAACTTTTAAGTTATCATTTCTTCAAATTTTTAGTCAAGCCGTCTCTCACCTCTCCCCGGGAGTCTAACTATACCAGGCGAGGCTGCTTACTGGTGTTCCCCTGGTGGCTTGTACTGCTTTCTTTGTTTTTCAGTCTTTTTAAAATTTATTTTGTTTTGCATATTCATACTGCTGTTTACAATTTCACTGATCTCTTTCATCACAGTATCTGATGTGCTATGATCCCTTACATTTCACCTCAGATATTCTTATTTCAGAAGTTCACTTAGGTTTTCATTTCAGCTTTAAAAGTCTCACTGTTCTCACGACTGTTTTGGAACATATAAAGTGAATTTATAATAGCTGTATTATTTATTTTTTTCTTTTCTATCATTCTTATCAATATTGGGCCAGTTGGCATTGAGTGATTTTCCTCTCAGTGACAAATTATATTTTCCTGCTTCTTTAGATGCCTGGCAATTCTAGCTGACCGCCAGGCATCGGGTATTTCACATAGTTTTATATATTTTTTAATATTCCTTTAAAGATTTGGGAGCATGTTTAGTGGTGCACCCAAAGAAACTGTCATAAATTTTATTTTTTGCAGGAATGATTTTTAAGCTTCATTAATAAAGGTCCAAAGCAGCTGTTACTAGTGAGCCAACTTGCTCCTCCTGCAGAGATGATGCGCTTCATTAGAAAGACCCACACCTGCTAGGGCACGCTTGTAATCCCCGCACCTGGGAGGCGGAGACAGGAGGATGGATCGCGCTGGTTTAAGAGACCCTGTTTCCAAATAAAAAATAGGTCTGGGAGTGTAGCCCAGAGGTAGAAGGGTTCCATCCCCAGTACCACCAAAGTCACAATAGAAATTTTAAAATATAAATTGAATAATAGTTGAATATTTTATATTAAATAGTTGAATATATTTATATTAAAATATAAATATAAATTGTGGAGGTGCACGCTTGTAATCCTGGTTGGGAGGCTGAAACAGGAGGATGACGAGTTCATGATCAGCCTCAGAAATTTCTGAGGCCCTCTGCTACTTAGTGAGACTGCTCTAAAATAAAGAATAAGTCAAGGGGTGTAGCTCGAAGGTAGAATGTTTCTAGGTTTCATCCCCAATACCACAAAAATAAATATAAATATGTAAATTAAAATAATTTAAAAATTAAAAGATACCATATGAAATTTGTGAGATATAAGCAAAACATTCACATTAGGGAAACTTACAGCTTTAAATTCATGCATTAGAAAAAGAAAAAGGCTTAAAATCATTCATCTAAGATTTCCCGTTACAAAGCTAGAAAAATAGCTGGGCACATACCTATAATCTCAGGATTTTGAAGGCTGAGAAAGGAATATCACAAGTTTGAATTCAGCATATGGTAATTTAGCAAGACTACATTTCAAAGTAAATGAAGAAGGTTGAAGGTGTAGCTTGGTGGTTGAACGCCCCTGGGTTCAATCCCCAGTACTACAAAGCAAACAAGAAACTACAAAAACAACAAGATTAACCTAATATAAATTAAAAATCAGAACAGAAAATAATAAAAGTAAAAACAACAAAAATAGAAAAATCAATGACTTAAAAAGCTATTCTCTGAAAAGATTAATATAGCTGAGCTGTAGTTAAGTTGAGGATGACTCAGATTACCAATAACAGGAAAAACATGGTAGAAATTCCTCAAAACACTGTATTCATTAAAAAAATACAGCAACTTAGCACAGTTCTGTTTCAAAATAAAAAAATAAATTAGGGATACCGTTTTAGCCTGGTGGTAGATGTCCTTGGGTTTAATTCCTGGTACCACCTACCCCCAAAAATAAGATATTACTTTTTTTTGGTGGTACTGGGGATGGAACCCAGGGTTATTCTACCTCCAAGCGACACCCCAAGCCCTATGTTTTTATTCTTTATTTTGAAACAGGTTCTCACTGAGTTGCTAATGGCCTCACTAAGTAGCTGAGGCTGTGCACAGACCACGATCCTCCATTCTCAGCCTCCCGAATGCCAGGGTTACAAGTGTGCACCACCACGCCCAGCTTAAGATATTACTTTTAAAATGTGTGACAATAGCCAGGTGTGGTGGTGCACGCTTGTAATCCCAGCATTCGGGAGACTGAGACTGGAGGATCACAGTTTGCAGACAGCCTCAGCTACTTAGTGAGGCCCCCTCTGCAACTCAGTGAGACCCGGTTTCAAAATAAAGGATAAAAAAATAGGGCAGGAGGTGTAGCTCAGAGGTCGAATACCCCTGAGTTCCATCCCCAGACCCGCAAAAAAAAAAAAAAAAAAAAAAAAAAAAAATGTGTGCCAATAACTTCAATAAACTGAGATAAAGTGAACAAATCTTTTAGAAGACACAATTATAAAATGGAAATAAGAAATAGAAAAGCCCAAATAGTTGAAGAGTTTCCTATTAGAAAAACACAGTTTAAAAACAACTCACGAAGCCAAATAGCAATAAATTTATTTATTTATTTATTAAATTAAAATTCTAACTGTCTTCTCACAAAGAAAACTACACAGTGCAAAAGGCAAGAAAAAGAGATAAAAGGGCATACATATTAGGAAATCTTAATTCATGCACAAAATGGTCATCTTTGTAGAAAATCAAGTAATTTATAAAAAGCTATTAGAGTTAAGTAAAATTAGCAATATAGTAGGACTCATGTCAAGATATAACAATTGATCATATTTCTCTATACTAGAAAAAACAAAACTTAAAAATTTAAAGCAATACTGTTTACAAAAACATTTAACCAAATAATTGAAAGAACTATAATTGAAAGCACTAAACTGGTTTAAAAAAAAAGGTGGTCTAAATAATTTTTGTTTTGTTTTGTTTGTTTTTTGTGGTACTGGAGATTGAACCCAGGACATTCTACCTCTAAGATAAACCTTCAGTACAATTATTTATTTTATTTCTGAAACAGGGTCTTGCTAGATTGATGAGAGTCTCACTACTTGCTGAGGCTATCCTCAAAACAGCGATCCTCTCATCTCTGCCTCCCAAGTACTGAGATTATAGGCATGTGCCACCACACTCAGAAAATAAGTTTTATTAATGGACTGGAGAACTAAATGTCTAGGTTTATTCCCAAACATTTGTTTGAGAGATTCAATGTAATTTCAATCAAAACCATAGGTAGACTTTTTGGTAGAAATTGCTAAAGTGATTTTAAAGGTGATTTTTTTTACAATGTATATAAAAAGACCTTAAAAGTCATAATAGGTTTCTTAAATTACAAAGCTAAAAAAAAACAACTCTCCGAAATCAAGACATATCAGAAAGCTGCTGGACATAGGCACATATAGTTGGATGGATATACCAAAGAAACTAATAGAGAATCCCAAATTAAACCCATATACCTATGGTCCTTGATTACTGCAAATATAACAACATAATTCCATGGGGAAAATGGCAGTTTTACAATAAACTATGCTACAACAACCATATTCTAATATTTAAAAAAATTAAGACATGGCCCATACTTTCTTACATACATAAAAATGAACTTTGCAAGAAACATATATGTAAGAAACATGAACAATATAAGACATAAAAGCAAAGCCCTAAACTTAGAAAAAAATCTTAGTGACCTTGGGATAGTTTGCTTTCAAAAACATAAAGCATGAAGTAGAAAGGAAAAAAAAACTTTGACAAACTATACTTCATTAATGTGTGAAATGCCTTTTTTTTTTTTTTTTTTTTTGCGGGTCTGGGGATGGAACCCAGGGGCATTTGACCTCCGAGCTACACCCCCTACCCTATTTTTTATTCTTGGTTTTTTTTTTTTTTTTGGTGGTATTGGGGTTCCTGGAAGCCCTTCTACCTCCGGGCTACACTCCCAGACCTATTTTTACATTTTTATTTGGAAACAGGTTCTCCTAAGCCAGGGCTCACGGCTGGCTTCGAACCTGCGCGATCCTCCTGTCTCTGCCTCCCAAGCGTGGGGATTACAAGCATGCGCCACCACGCCCGGCATTATTCTTTATTTTGAAACAGGATCTCTCTGAGTTGCAAAGGGCCTCACTAAGTAGCTGAGGCTGTCTGTGAACTGCGATCCTTCAGTCTCAGCCTCCCAAATGCTGGGATTACAAGCGTGTGACACCATGCCCGTCTGTGAAATACCTTCTTGTCCAAACAGAAGTATCCCATATTTTACCCAACTTGTAGCCAAAGAAGCTGGCCTGCCACCGCTCCATGGTCATAGTCGCCTGAGGTCCCTGGGTCTGAGAGTTATTACTCATGGCATAGGGGACAGCATGACCATCAGCCTATTTACATCAATTCCCTTTGCCCACAAATCCCACAGGATTTTCCCACAAATCCCACAGCAAATGGGCCCGGATGGATGCCCCAAACTACAGTGAGTTGTATTATAAAAGAGGAACCATGAGTGTAAGAGAATTCAAGTCTTTGACCATGTGCAGTAAGCCTGGCTTCCTTTCACTTTGGAAGAAGGCGTTATCTTTATTACTATACTGGACAGTCAGCATGCTTGCCCATTGCTCTGGAGGAAAACATCTTTTCCTCCACAAGGTTTTTGCATCCAAACATTCTTTTAAAAGATATTCCATGGGAAAGTTCAGCTGGTATCTTGCTCACTGTAAATGAAGCAGCATGAAGAACCTATGAAGAACTGTCTCTCAAAACTGTTCCTTGAAAGACTCTAAGCAAATGATAAAAGAAGGCACAGATAAGAAGAAAATGTTTATAATGCATAGTTTTGACACCAAATATTTAAATAACTTCTATTAATTTACAATATAAACAACCCAATTCAAAAATGAACAATGTGTGGGAATATAACTCAGTGGTAGAGCCTGAGGCCTTGGGTTCAATTCCCAGGATGAAAAAGAAAAGAAATAAAAATATTTATATATATATTTAATTAATAGAAGATGTTTGAATAAATATTAAATATATCAAAAGATGTTCAACAACATTCTATTTCACCAAGGAAATTCAGATTAAACCAATAATTTTATATCACTTTGCATCCACTAGAATAGCTAAAATTGAAAGCAATGATATCACCAAATGTTGACAAGATGCAGAACAACTGAAACATGCATATGTCGTTGACAGTGTTCATAGTATCACCATTTTGTAAACCTTTCTGGTAATTTCTGACAACATTAAAATTCCAATTACCAGCCAGGTGTGGTGGCGCACGCTTGTAATCCTAGCATTTGGGAGGCTGAGACCAGACGATCATGGTTCGAGGACAGGCTCAGCTACTTAGTGATGCCCTCTGCATCACTAAGTGAGACCCTGTTTGAAAATAAAGAATAAAAAACTGGGCAGGGGGTGTAGCTCGGAGGTCAAATGCCCCTAGGTTTCATCCCCAGACCTGCAAAAAAAAAAAAAAGCAATTACCTTGTGATTCAGCAATTTTATTGTTAGGTATATATTTAAGAGAAGTGACATGTACAATTAAAAACTTTTATAAGAATAAGACATGAATAATAACATCAATAATGATTATACTAGCTAGAACCTGAAAACATCTCAAATGTTTATTGATTGGCAAATTAATAAATTATTATATATGCTTTCAGGGGAATACTACTTGGCAAATTAAATAATAATAATAATACTACCATTATTCCAAATAACAGATGAATTGCAAAAATATTATGTGAGAATAAGTACTATATGATTCTGATTTTGTTATATCCTAGAAAACACAAAATAATACACGGATGTGGAAAAGAGATCAATGGGTACTTTGGGGTTCAGAGTTTCACTTCAAAGGGGCTCAAGAGACCCTTTGAGAATAATTGAAACATTCTGAATCTTGATTACAATGGCACCCCATTGTATACATTTGTCAAAACTCATTAAACAATATATGTGTATTTTGTTGCATGTAAATTATGTCTATACAGAGTTGATTAAAACAGTCTATTCAAGGATATGATATGGTCCAGTTACATAAAAGATCATTTGAAATAAACTTACAGACGAGGATATTTTGGAAAAAAGAAAGGTAGGGTTAGACTTTGAGTACAGTGAAACAGATTTAAATATAATCAAATCATCTGATATCTATACAAAATAGAATTAAAAATATATTAGTAGTAAGACAATTCAGGGAGGTAGCTATATACAAATTAATTTTCAAATATTAGTCTCTTTACTATCTACAATTTATCAACCGGTTAAGTAAACCAAGCATGGTTTACCTGTAATTCCACCTATAATCCAAGTACTTGGGAGGCTGAGACAGGAGAATCTCAGGTTCAAGACCAGCCTCAACAACTTGGTGAAACTCTTAGTGACCTAGTGAAACTCTGTTTCAAAACAAAACATAAAGCCATGTGTGGTGGCACACGCTTGTAATCACAGCATTTGGGAGGCTGAAACAGGAGGATCAGTTCTAGTACAGCCTCAGCTACTACTTAGTGAGGCCCTTTGCAACTCAGTGAGATCCTATTTCAAAATAAAGAATTAAAAAAAAAATAGGGCTGGAGGTATAGCTCAGAGGTAGAATGCCCCTGGGTTCCATCCCCAGCACCGCAAAAATAAAAATAAATAAAAAAGGTCTGGGGACATAGCTCAGAGGCAGAATGTCTCTGGGTTCAATCTCCAGTACCCCATGTAACATCTCCAAAACATATATACTTGAAAATACTCCCAAGAATGAAATATAAGAGACATATATGAAAGGAAATGTAAAAGACATATGAAAATGATGTCATAATTCCATCGTGGAACAAGATATACTTGAATAAGATGTTCTGGTTGACTGTTGCTACATAGCAAGCTGCCTCTAAACTAAGTAGCTTACACTATTTCTCTGTCTGTAGGTTTTCTGGGGGTTAGCTGGCCTGGACGGATTGTGGCTGTGTAGCGCTTCTCCCCTGTAGAACTGTCCAGGCGAGCTCAGGTCCTACAGGCTGTGGCAGCCAGGTGGATCTGCTCTGCGCCTCTCCCATCTTCATTCTGGGACTTAAAGTTGCCTTAGTCAGCTTTTCCCTTGCTGTGATCCAGATATCTGACAAGAATGACTTGGGGATTTATTATTATTAGAAGATATCCTTCTTGCTTCTGTATTTGTTGTCCTTATCGTTTTTATTAGAAGATGACAATTTTGGATGAGGTTTCAGAGGTCTTAGTCCATGGTTGGCTGGCTCCTCTGCTCTAGACCTTATGTGAGGCTGAATGTCACTGTGCAGAGTGCAGTAGAGGTCCACTGCTTAGCTCATGATAGACAGAGGAAGGAGTCAGGAACAAGACAGAGCTCCCCAGGGTGAGTCTCCGGTGACCTGCTTCCTCCAGCTTCACCTCCTCCCACTGGTCCATCAAAATGATTAATCCATTAATGGATGTGGAGTTATACTGATATAGATTAACATTCCCCCACCCAGTCCTTCATCTTAACAGCCTGCCTACAGTTCCAACCCACCCCCCCAGTAGCCCATTCAAAGGATTAATCCACCAAATGAATTAACCTCCTGATGAGGTAGAGTCCCCATGATCCAGTCCCTTCCCCAAAGTCTCACCTCAGATATTGCTACACAGGATCAAGTGTTCAACATGTGAGTTGTGGGGGACGTTCCATGTTCAAACCAAAACAGTTAAGGGCAAGGCTTGTGATGGGATTAATGCCCCCATAAGAAGAAGATGTAGCCAGGCATGGTAGCACATGTTTGTCATCCCAGAATTTGGGAGGCTGAGACAGGAGCATCAAGGTTTGCAGATAGCCTCAGCTACTTAGTGAGGTCCTCTGTAACTCAGTGAGACCCTGTTTCAAAAAAAAAAAAAAAAAAAAAAAGAAGAAGAAGAAATAGGCTGGGATATAACTCAGAGGTAGAATGCCCCTGGGTTCAATCACCAGTACTGCAAAAAAAAAAAAAAAAAAAAAAAAAAAAAAAAAAAAAAAGGAAGATGAGTCACCAGATCCCCACCTTGTTCCACAATGGAGGGCTGAGAGGGCAGGTGGCTGTCCGTAGGCCAGGAAGCAGGTCCTCCCCAAGAAATGAATATACTGGCATCTTGGTCTTGGACTTCCAAGCCTCTAGAACTGGGAGAAAATAAGTTTCTGTTGCTTAAGCCACCCAGTCTATGTTATTTTGTTATGGTATCACAATCCAGTTAAGATGGTCATTATAGAGAGAGGTAAATAATTGGGCCAATCATATAATCTATCAAAAAGACTTACCTGGAATTTAGACAGAAAAAGGTCATTCATTATGGTAGTTGTAAATAATTTATAGTGTGTGTGTATGTGTGTGTATGTGTGGCCACAGATCAACTCCAGGGCAATGTGCATGGGCCTGTATCCTCAGCTCTACACAAATTATTTAACATGTCTTCCATGAAGAGAAGTCTGACCCTTCCATTTAAATTTTCAAAGTCTTTATTAACAAATAGAATGTGCAAGTAGATGTACTACATGACTTGTGTGGCTTTGTTAGCAAAACCTCCAAGCTTAAAATTAAAGCCTCAATACTTCAGATTTATTATTATAGTGCTAAATAAATTTGTTAATTAGCATAAGGTGTTAGTACACATGTTTTGGTTAGAGTGATTAAAATGTACCCAATAATTAACATTGCTAACTCGGCTTATCTTTACATTTGAAAGTTGTTTTAGGTAAAGTCCATTAACACATATAAAAAATAGACTTTTAGCTTTGGTTATAGGACTCAGCTTTCAAGCCATATAAATCACAATAGTTAGGAATAAAAATAAGACAGTTATACAAGACAATTTTTTTTTCTGATTAGTTGTCAAAGAAGTTGTGCTTACTGGCTACACTGCTGGTATAAAGGAAAGCTTGATGCCGGGCATGGTGGCGCACGCTTGTAATCCCCGCGCTTGGGAGGCTGAGACAGGAGGATCGCGCAGGTTCGAAGCCAGCCTCAGCTACTTAGTGAGGCTCTAAGCAACTTAGTGAGACCCTGTTTCCAAATAAAATATAAAATGGATCTGGGAGTATAGCCCGGAGGTAGAAAGCCTCTGGGTTTCACCCCCAGTACCGCCAAAAATAAAATAAAATAAAATAAATAAAGGAAAGCTGGAGGTAGCTGAAGTTAAGAAGGTAATGCTCTGGTCAGCAGAGTAAGGGATTAGAGATGGATACACAAAATCAGAGGGCTACAGGGGTCGTTGTAATGCCTTGGACACAGAGTTGTCCTGACCTAGATTAAAGCCCCCCCTACCCAGTCCTTGATTTTAACAGTCTCAAGCCAGAACTACATTAAGGTATTGAAATGCAGCCAGTCCACCCACACAACACAGCTGACGGCCTTGCACCGCAAGTCAGCTGTCCAAGACATGAGTGAGAACAAATGAGATGGATATTACTAACTAGTGTTTGTGTGTTGTGCAGAATTAAGGCAGCTGCAAACAGAGCATTCAAAACAAATTGATACAGAGAACACATAAGCAGAGCTTGAAGCAAAACTGCTTAGCAACAGAATGTGAAGTGAGTGGGCAGAAGTTGACAATAGCAATTGAATTTGCAAGAAATAGTGTAAATAGACTGATCTTTGCAGTAGGGCCATGCTGTTAAAAAGTAGAGATTGGCAGTCAGGCATGGTGGTGCTTGCTTGTGATCCCACTTACTTGGGAGGCTAAGAGGAAGCTTGCAGATTTGAGGCCAGCCTCATCAACTTAGTGAGACCCTGTTTCAATGTAAAAATAAATAAATAAATATATTAAATAAATAAATTTTAATATATTTATTTATTATATATTCTATATATATTTTAACTCAGAGGTAGAGTGCCCCTGGGTTCAATCCTCCACAAAAGCTAAAGATAAAAAATAAAGTGGAGCATGGTGTGGTGGCGCACGCTTGTAATCCCAGCATTTGGGAGGCTGAGACCGGAGGATTGTGGTTCACAGACAGCCTCAGCTACTTAGGCCCTTTGCAACTCAGGAAACCCTGTTTCAAAATAAATAATAAAAAAAAAATAGGTCAGGGGGTGTGGTTCGGAGGTCAAATGCCCCTGGGTTCCATTCCCAGACCCTTAAATAAGTAAATAAGTAAATAAATGAATAAATAAATAAAATGGAGATAGATATTACTTACAAATGTGGACTGTGGAAACTATGGTTCTCAAGAGTCCTACATGAGATTGTTGTGTCTATTTGTTTATCTTTTTTAAAAAAGCATACAGATATATATTTCTCCTGTATTCCCTGTGTTCAAAATCTCCCCCTTCAATTTGAAATGCCTTCTCCACTCCTGATACCGCTGCAAGGACTTCTTATATTTCAGTATTTGGCCCAAATCTCTCTGCTTGAGCTCTGTTCCATTCAATCAATCTCTCATATGCTTAAACGTTTTCTACTATTTAGACTTCATCAATGTGATGTGACTTTATACCTTTATACATGTGTCTGATGATTTTTTTTTTTTTTTTTTTTTTGGTGGTACTGGGGTTTCTGGAAGCCCTTCTACCTCTGGGCTACACTCCCAGACCTATTTTTATATTTTTATTTGGAAACAGGGTCTCTTAAGCCAGCGCAGCTGGTTTCGAGCCATCACGATCCTCTTCTCTCCGCCTCCCAAGCGCGGAGATTACAAGCATGGGCCACCACACCTGGCTGTGTTTGATGATATTAATGTGTGGGTTCCACAATTTTGAATAGACTTTGAACTTCCAGAGGCAAGCATCCTAATTCTCTCTCTCTTTTTTTTTTTTTTTTTGGTGGTACTGGGGTTTCTGGAAACCCTTCTACCCCCGGGCTACACTCCCAGACACCTATTTTTTATATTTGGAAACAGGGTCTCTTAAGCCAGCGAGGCTGGCTTTGAACCTGCATGAGCCTCCTGTCTCCGCCTCCCAAGCGCGGGGATTACAAGCATGCGCCACCACACCTGGCTTGAGCATACTAATTCTTAATTGCCATTTATTCTATCCATTGCACTTATTATACAATTCAATACTGGATTAGCTCAAGAAGTGATAGTGACAAGCCTTCAGGCCTGGTTTGTGGCACATTGTCAAGGATTGTAATTATGATTTGTTTGTTTTTTTTGTTTTTGTTTTTTGTTTTTGTTGGTACTGGGGATGGAACCCAGAGGCTTCCTACCTCCGGGCCATACTTCCAGACCCATTTTATATTTTATTTGGAAACAGGGTCTCACTTAGTTGCTGAGAGCCTCACTAAGTAGCTGAGGCTGGCTTCGAACCTGCGCGATCCTCTGTCTCAGCCTCCCAAGCGCGGGGATTACAAGCGTGCGCCACCACGCCCGGCTTGTAATTATGTTTTTTAAAGTGAGGCCAAGGACCGTCCTCATCAGAACAACCTAAAGTACTTGTTGGAAATACGGAATTCTGGACTCAACCCCAGACCATATTAAAATAAGAATCTGAGTGCTACCTAGAAACTAAAATTTATTTATTTATTTATTTATTTATTTTTTATTTTTTTTATTTTTTATTTTTATTTTATTTTATTGGTGCACTGTATTCATACATCATAGTGGGATACAGACTTTTGTAGACATACATGCACACATCGCCCAGTCAGCCCCCACCCGATCCCCATCCCATTCTCTCCCCATCCCTCCCTCCCATGCTTGGCTTAGTGGTTGACATCTAGTATTATAGCAATTTATCCAAAATTAAAAATGATAATCTCACATAACAGTTTCATTTGTCTGATACCAAGCTTTTGATGACTTAAAGATAACATTTCAATATTTCTTTTTGCTTTCTTTCTTACCAGAGAATATTTTTTTCTTTTTTTTAGATGAAACTATCATATATTTATTTTTCAGAAAAAAATCTATCCTGATATGGAATATGGACTCTAGATACCCAAAACAATCTCGAAGCAAAAACAAAGCTAGAAGATGTATATTTTCTGATTTCAAACCATATAAAGCTACAATAATTGAAACAGTGTAGTACTGTTCTAAAGGCAGATATATAGACCATTGGAGTTAAATACAAGCCTAGAGCTAACTTCTTCCCTATATTGTCAAGTTATTTTTGACAAGGTTTCCACGAAGATTTGGTGGTGGAAATAATAATCTTTTAACTAAATATTGTTGAAAAATAATAATTACATGGAAAAGAATAAAATTGGACCCTTACCTAATCCCACATACAAGTATTAACTCAAACTAGATAAAAGACCTAAATATAAATCTTAAGACTATAAACTTTTAGGAGAAAATCTGGGTCATAAAACCTCACAACATTGAAATTGGCAGTGATTTCTTGGATATGATTTCAATGGCACAGGCAACAGAAGAATATACAAACTCCCTAAAAAATAAAAGAAAATATTGTATATCCAAAGACAATGTAAACAGAGTTAAAAGTTACTAATAGAATTGGATAAAATATTTCCAAATGCTATATCTGAAGGTATATTAATATTCCAACTAGAAATCCTAAAAATTAACAACAATAAAGGCAAACAATACAATTTAGAGATAGGTAAAAGACTAACATAAATAATGAATCTCCACAGATAACCAATCTTAGTTGTCTGTTGGATGGAAACTCTTGTTTCTCTGGTTCTGGTGAGTGTTACCTATTTCTTCTTTGTAGTTAATCACTTTGAGTATTTTCTCTAGCGCTGGTTTTGAAGACATAAATTCCTTCAGTTTCTGTTTGTCATGGAAGCTTCTTATTTCTCCATCTAATTTGATAGAAAGTTTTGCTGGATAGGAAATTTTTGGCTGGAAGTTGTTTTCTTTCAGAGTTTGGAATATGTTACTCCAAGCCCTTCTGGCTCTCATGACTTGGTTTGGGAAGTCTGGAGTGATTCTAATTGGTTTGCCTCTGAATGTCACTTGGCCCTTTGTTTTTGTTGCCTTTAAGATTCTCTGCTTGGCTTCCACATTGGTCATTTTGACAATTATATGGCGTGGGGATCCTCTTCTCGGATCCTGTCTAAAGGGAGTTCTATAAGTTTCCTGGATCTGTGTATCAACCTCTTGCTCTATATTTGGAAAATTTTCTGCTATTACTTCCTTGAAGAGATTGTTGATCCCTTTGGTATCACTTTCTTTTCCCTCCTCTATTCCAATTATTCTTAGGTTAGCTCTCTTAAGATGGGCCCATATTTCTTCAATGTCAGATTCCTGCTGTTGGATATCTTTTTCTAGATTAGAAACTATGCATTCATTTTTGGATTGCTCATCTTCTAAGAGCGAGATTCTGTTCTCCATGTGGTCTAATCGGTTGTTTGTGCTTTGAATTGAGGCCTTTACTTCATTAATTGCATCCTTTATCTCTTTTTGGCTCTCTCTGAGTTCTTTTCGAAGCACCTCTATTATTTCTACAGTTATTTTCCTGATTTGATCTTCTAGAAATCTCTGATTTTCTGTTTTATCAGGTTCTGATGTTGTGGGGTTGTGCACATTCATTACTTCAGTGTTATTCCTCTTTCCCATGATTTCGGAGGTTTGTGCCTTCTCTGGGTTCTTCCCTTGGGTCACTATGGCTTCACTTAAGGTGCTCTGGATCTCGAGTCTGTATTATCTCAGACCCTACTACTCCTTTACTGGGTTGTATCACAGAGTCTCCAACCCAGGGAGTCGATAGAGGCTGCTTTAAACTATGGGGGGTGCCAGGTTGCACGCTCTCCTATGGTGTGATATCTCTGCCACCACCACTCCCTCACTGGGTCAAGTCCCAGGAGGCACAATACTGGGATTTCTCCTCTGTGGCCCGCAATTTGACTCACTGTTCTTGAGTACGTAGATGTAGCTGTACTGGACTCTGTGAATTCACTGCTGCTGCCACCGCCGGTGGCAATATGGCGCCTCTGCCACGCCCTCGGCCATGAGGCTGGCGTATTTTTTCTTCTCTGGTTTTGATTTCCACGCTGAATCCCTGCAGCGTGTGCTGAGCTCAGCCACTGGGAGCTTTAAATGCTGTCTGCGCCGAAAGATCCCGCCTGGCTGTTCCGCATCGGCTCACCTCGGCTTGCTGTAGCCGTCCGCTGAGTTCGCCGCTGCCGCCGGCAGTATGGCGCTGCTGCCGCGTCCTGGGGCGCGTGTGTCTCCTCTGTGGCCCTGAGCTCTGTTCTCAGTTCGCTTTCTCTCTGGAGCCTGGTGGTTTTTTTGTTTTTCTGGTGATGGTGTTTTCTGGCTATGAAAGGCGCTCTTTTTGTGGTAATGGAGATTGGTTGTTAGCGGGACTCTTAAGCCCCGCTTTTCTCGGTCGCCATCTTCCCGGAAGTCCCCTAGAAACTAAAATTTAAATAAGCTCCTCTGGTTGGTTATATTCAATCTAATGAAGAACTACTTCAGAATCTATTATGCCCAGAGGCCTTTGAGCTCATAGATATTTAAATTTCATGAATAATGATTAGACATCTACCCTGAGTATTAGGCAATATAGAGGACAGGAAAGAAACTCGGGTGTGTGTGTGTGTGGCCATTCTACCTCTGGTTTATACTCCCAGTCCTATTTTATCATTTTTCATTTTGAAATTTTTGAAACAGGGTCTCACTAAATTGCTAAAGGTCTCATTAATTTGCTGAGGCTGTCCATGAACTTGCAGTCCTCCTGTCTCAGCCTCCCAAATACTGTGATTATAGGTGTGTGCCACCATGCTGGGCTAGGAAAGAAACTTCAAACAAATGATTGTACCATAAAGAAAATTCACGTTTGGAGAGGAAAGAGGGAAAGACTATTATTTCTAATGTAACGAAGAATAGGACCAAGGTCATTAAAATACTAAGAAAATAAAAGGCCGAGCATAGTGACACACACCTCTAATCCTAGTGACTTGGGAGTCTGAAGCAGGAGGATCACAAGTTTAAAGCCAACCTCAGCATCTTAGTGAGACCCTATTTCAAAACAAAAAATAAAGAGCTGAGGATGTGGCTCAGTGACAGAATGCTCAAGATCAACCCCCAGAACTACAAACCAACAAACAAATAAACAAACAAAAATTGGTCGGAGAAAGCTATTATGAAGAAGGCAATACGATAGACTGTAACCTAGGTGAACCCCAAACATATGGCTTGTTTTCCTTATAGGAAATTAACTAAATCTTGAGGCTACATAGAAAACTTAGAGGTGGTTAAATAGAAAGGCATAGTAAAACCTTCCACTGCACTACAAAGTTAGGAGAACAATTCCCGAAGAGAAGGAAACCTACCCCAAATTCAACACCAGCACTGTCCTCAAGACATTTGGAACCAAAGGCTGATTAATTCTACTTAAGCTATATTGCAGAATGGACTTAGGTCAACTCCTGATTCGCTTGCTATGAAAAAATCCCACTTCCTTTCTACATGATGGGAAAGAGAGAAATCTCCCTCTCTTTACCAATGTAAACGTCAGTGACTGTGCTTTCTACACACAATTTCTGGCAGAGAATAGAAACTTACAGCCAGGCATTGTGGCGCACACTTGTAACCCCAGCATTCGGCAGGCTGAGACTGAAGGATCGCAGTTCACGGATAGCCTCAGCTACTTAGTGAGGCCCTCCGCAACTTAGTGAGACCCTGTTTCAAAATAAAGAATAAAAAATAGGGCAGGGGGGGGGGTAGCTCTGAGGTCGAATGCCCCTGGGTTGAATCCCTAGACCTGCAAAAAACAGAAAGAAAGGAAGGAAGGAAGGAAGGAAGGAAGGAGAAAGAAGGAAGAAAGAAAAAAGAAACTTATAAGGCAGATAAAGAAGCAGAAAAGTATTGCTGAAAACTAGAGACAAAAACAGAAACAGAAACACAGACGATCAAGATAATAGCAAATTAATATATAAATAGTTTTTGCTTTTATTGATGCATTATAGTCTCACATGATAATGTAAATCACGTTAACAATGGCATACATACACACAGTACTTGATGCGTCCCCTGTCTCCCCGTTTCCTTCCCTCTCAATACCAGATGGACAATGGTATATTCACGTGGATACACACAGCCGCAGGT
Source organism: Muscardinus avellanarius (assembly GCF_963383645.1). NCBI lineage: Eukaryota > Metazoa > Chordata > Mammalia > Rodentia > Gliridae > Muscardinus > Muscardinus avellanarius. Next base: position 65,980,007 of record NC_137795.1, read on the forward strand.
AGCATTTCCATTAATGAACCTCAGTCTTTCTCCTCTTCTGCCCTTTCTCCCTGGCTCAATTGAGGATCTCCTCCATTATCTGGAGTTCCTCCGGTATGCCAAATACTCCCTAGCTCAAGCATAGCCTATGTTAGGGAAAACATGTTTCTTCACTTTTGTGCTTGGCTGATCTCCCTTAACATAATGTTCTCCAGGTCTTTCCGTCTTCTTACAAATGACGTCATTTTGTTCTTCTTTATTGCTGAGTGGAACTCCATTGTGTGTATTTCCCATAATTTTGTAAGCCATTTATCTCTTGATGGAGACCTAGGTTGGTTCCATAGTTTGGCTACTGTGAATTGTGCTGCTATGAGCATGGTTATGCATATATTATTGTAGTTCTCTAGTTTCAACCCCTTTGAAAAGATACGCAGGAGTGGTAAAGGCAACTCATATGGTGGATCCATTTCCAGTTTTCTAAGGAATCTCCACATTGATCTCCATAGCAGCTGAACTAGTTTGTAATCCCACCAACAGTGTAGAAGAGTTCCTATTTCCCCACAGCCTCCCCAACATTTATTGTTATTTGACTTCTTTATGCTTGCTGTTCTGATTGGGGTTAGATGGGATCTCAGTGGAGTTTTGATTTGCATCTCCCTGATTGCTAATGATGTTGAACATTTTTTATGTAGCTACTGGCCATTTGTATCATTTCTTTTGGGAAGAGTCTATTCGATTCAGTTGCCCATTCCTTTATTGGATTATTTGTTTTTCTAGAGTAAAGTCTTTTAAGTTCTTTGTATATTCTGGATATTAAACCTCTATCAGAGGGATAGCTGGTAAAGATCTTCTCCCATTCTTGATGATTTCCATTGATGAGCAGAAGCCTTTTTTTGGTGGTACTGGGGTTTCTGGAAGCCTTACTACCTCCAGGCTATACTCCCAGACCTATTTTATACTTTTTATTTGGAAACAGGGTCTCTTAAGCCAGCGCGGCTGGCTTCGAACCTGCGCAATCCTCCTGTCTACGCCTCCCAAGCGCGGGGATTACAAGCCTGCGCCACCATGCCCAGCAATGAGCAGAAACTTTTTAGTTTGATGCCATCCCACTTGTTAATTCTTGTCCTAATTTACTGAGCTTTGGAGGTCTTGTTGAGGAAGTTATTACTTGTTGCCTATATGTTGGAGTGCTGAACCTATGCCCTCCTCTAATACCTTGACAGTCTCTGGTCTAACTTCCAGGTCTTTGATCCATCTCGAGTTGATTAATACAGTAAAATAGGACAAAGTCTATGCAAAAACAAGGAAGAATTAAAATGAATTGGACTCTTTTGCTGAGTGGTAGTATATAACTATAGTCCCTGCTACTTGAGAGTCTGAGGAAGGAAGATCATAGCTCAAAGGTAGCCTGGACAATATAGACCCTGTCTAAGATGAAAAGACAAAGACAAAAAATAATAAGAATTAGACTCCATGAAAAGAAGACATTAGATGTTAGAGTACTGAAAAACACAGATATAAAATTAATAATTTACTAAATGGGTAACAAAGCAGCAACAGAATTGATACAAAAGAAAACAGGATTGGTGAACATGAAGACAGAAAAAGAAAAGTTCAAACTGAAGCACAGTGAAGGAAAAATAAAAATAAAAAGAACTGAAAAAAAGGACTTAAAGTTTTTTATATGTGCAACTAGAGATCAAGCAGAGGAAGGGGAGGGAAAAGAGGAAAGGGACAGAACAGTACCGGAAATGAGAATATCTAGTAACGTTCCTAAGCTACTCAAACACAGAAAACTACAAACTGTAGAACCTCAGGAAAGTCATAACAAATAAAACCACATGTTAGGTACATTATAGTCAAACTGTTGAAAAAAAATAAAAAAAAAATTCATAAGAGCTGCCGGTAGAAAACACCCACTATGTTAGAAGTATAGAATCAAAGCCAACAGAAAACTTTAAAGGAAATATTGGCATGAGAAGAAATTAAATGACATCTTGAAAGTGCTGAAAGAAACCGGGTGCACACCTATAACCACAGTACTTGGGAGGCTGAGACAGGGCGATCACAAGTGGGAAGCCAGCCTCAGCAAGGAGTGAGACCTTGCTTTCAAATTAAAAATAAAATAGGACTGAAAGCTGGGCGTGGTGGCGCACGCTTGTTATTCCAGCATTGGGGAGGCTGAGACCAGAGGATTGCGGTTCACAGACAACCTCAGCTACTTAGTGAGACCCGGTTTCAAAATAAAGAATAAAAAATAGGGCAAGAGGTGTAGCTCAGAGGTCCAATGCCGCTGGGTTCCTTCCCCAGACCCGCAAAAATAAAATAAAATAAAATAAAATAAAATAGGACTTAAATCATAGCCTGGAGGCAAAAGGTCTTTGGGTTCCATCCCTAGTACCACACACACACTAACCCAAAGAAATACTAAAAGAAGTTATCCAGGCAAAAATAAACTGATGCCAGATAGAGGCATAGATGCACATAAATGAATGAAGAACATCAAAAAATGTAAATATGTGGCTAAAATAATAATAATGGTTTAAATCAATCAAATGCTATAATTAAAAGATAACAGTAAAAAAGATTTTTCAATGGCCTAAATATATTCTATTCACAATACATGTACTTTATAATGTGATAACTGGTGAGTTGAAAGAAAAAGACTAAAAAGCACATACAATGTAAATATTAACCCAAAGAGAGCTGGTATGCCTATAGAAATACGAGAGTGAATTTCAATGTAAGGGATATTGCCAAAGTTATACATCTGATGAAATAAAAGAAAGTGTAAGAGAACAAAGACAGCCTTTAAAAATTATGGGACAATGTGAAACAAACAGACACTTCATTGCGGGTTTTCTTTTGTCTTTCTTTCTTTCTTTCTTTCTTCCTTTCTTTCTTTTTTGCGGGTCTAGGGATGGAACCCAGGGGCATTCGACCTCTGAGCTACACGCCCAGCTCTATTTTTTATTTTTTATTTTGAAACCGGGTCTCACTGAGTTGCAGAGGGCCTCACTAAGTAGCTGAGGCTGTCCGCAAACCGTGATCCTCCAGTCTCAGCCTCCTGAATGCTGGGATTACAAGCGTGCGCCACCACACCTGGCTCATTGTGGGTTTTCCATAAGGAAAAGAGGAGGGAAAATGCTAAGAAAACCTTCGCAGTTTAATAAGTGCCAAAAATGTTCCATGTTTTGGGAAAGATATCAGGTTCCAGAAGCTCAAAAGACCCTTGATAGATCTGACCAAAAAATATCCTCTTGAAAGCATATTTTAGTCAAGTTCAAAAGCATAAGATAAGGAGAGAATTCTAAAAACAGCAAGAGAAAAGCACCAAGTCATATATAAGGGGACCATACTAGACCAACAGCTGACTTCTCAGTAGAAATTTTACAGACCAGGAAAGACTGGAAGAATATAGTCAACCTCCTGCAAGAAAACAGTTGCCAGCCGGGCGTGGTGGTGCACACTTGTAATCCCCGCGCTTGGGAGGCAAAGACAGGAGGATCATGCAGGTTCAAAGCCAGTCGTGCTAGCTTAAGAGACCCTGTTTCCAAATAAAAATATAAAAAATAGGTCTGGGAACGTAGCCCAGAGGTAGAAGGGCTTCCAGAAACCCCAGTACCACACAAAAGCATGACTGGGGAATTTATCACTTCTGGTAGAACCCTACAAAAATGCTTAAGAGTTGGCATGGTGATATACAGCTATAAACCCAGCTACTGTCAATTCTTAGGTGGGAGGATTGCAGGTCAAAGTCCATTCTGGAAACATGGCAAGACCCCCTCTTAAAAAATAAATTACTAGCCAGGCGTGGTGGCGCACGCTTGTAATCCCAGCATTTGGGAGGCTGAGACTGGAGGATCACAGTTCCTGGACAGCCTCAGCTACTTAGTGAGGCCCTCTGCAACTCAGTGAGACCCGGTTTCAAAATAAAGAATAGCCGGGCGTGGTGGCGCACGCTTGTAATCCCAGTACCTGGGAGGCTGAGACAGGAGGATCGCACGGGTTCGAAGCCAGCCTCAGCTGCTTAGTGAGGCTCTCTGCAACTTAGTGAGACCCTGTTTCCAAATAAAATATAAAATGGGTCTGGGAGTATAGCCCGGAAATAGAAAGCCCCTGGGTTCCACCCCCAGTACCACACACACAAAATAAATAAATAAATAAATAAAAATAAAGAATAAAAAATAGGGCAGGAGGTATAGCTTGGAGGTTTAATGCCCCTGGGTTTCATCCCCAGACCTGCAAAATACATACATACATACATACATACATACATACATACATAATTGAGGGAGTTCTATAATAGAAATGGAAGGATAACTACCATCAGGAAAATAGGAAAAAGAATAAACCTCAAGAGTAGAGAGAAAAGAGAAAGAACAAAGAAACAATCCATATCAATACAGGAAATCGTCAACCCAAGAAAATGAATGAGAGAGAAAGAACAAAGGATAACCAAAATAAACAAAAATTCATAAAATGACAAGAATTTGTCTTTATTAGTAATGACTTTAATGTAAATTCAAACTTAAATTTATGAATTAAAAGATATAAACTAGATGGGTGGATTAAGAAAAGAGACTCAATAATATGCTTTATACAGCAAATTCATTTTACAAATAAAGAGACAGAAAAAAAATATTTCATGCACCCAGAAACTGAAATTTGTCAGGAGTAATGATACTTAGGCCAGACAAAATAGGCATCAAGTTAAAAACTTTAAAAAGAAGGTCATAGCCAGGCATGATGGTGCATGCCTGAAATTCCAGTATGTGGGGGGCTAAGACAAGAGCATCACAGGTTTGAGAATGGCCTCAGCAAGTGGTGAGACTCTCATCAACCTGACGAGACCCTGTTTCCAAATAAAAAATAAACTAGGCTGGAGGTCCAGTTCAAAGATAGAATGCCTCTGGGTTTAAACCTCAGTTCCAATAAATAAATGAATAAATAAATAAATAAGATTATGATATACTGACAAATGGATTTTTTCAACAAGAGAAAATAATAGCTATAAATATGTATGCACCTAATTCTGGCCAGTTATATAAAGCAACATTATCGGCTCTAAAAGGAGAGATCGACTCTAATGTAATCATTGCTGATGACTTCAGTATGCCACTTTTATCAATGGACAGCTCATCCAGACAAAGATTAAAATAGAAAATCAGAGTCAAGTGATACTGTGGGTTAAATGAATCTAACAAGCATTAGATCGTGTCACTCAATTGCTGCAGAACACACATTCTTCTCATTAGCACATGGAATGTTTTCCAGGACAGACCATAGGCCACAAAATAAGTCTCTAAACCTCAAAAAATTGAAAGCATACAATATATTTTCTCTGACCACAATGGAATAAAAATAGAAATCAACAACAATGAGAAATTTTAGAATCACACTCATACATGAAAATTAAACAACATTCTCTTGAACAAGCAATGAATAAGTCAATGAAGGAATTAAAAGGAACTAAAAGAATGTAGTAAAACAAATAAAGGATGGGAACATGACATACTAAGACCAGGCAAGATCAAAGAAGTACTGAGAGGTGTGCACAGAAATGATAGAAGAAAAGAAACAACTAAGATTACAACAAAAATGAACAAAACAGATAAAGAAATGCCAGAGATCAGTGAAATAGAGTTCGTTTTCTGAACTGATAGAGAAAGTTGGTGGGCCTTTAGCTAGATTAACAAAGACAACAAAAGGAAACCCAAATGAATGAATTCAGAGAGAGAAAGGGAGATATTGTAAAGAATGCCACAGAAATACAAATAAACAGAAAACAAAAAAGTGGAAAATTTCTGGATACATATAATTTACCAGTATTGAACCATGAAGTCATAGAAAATCCAAACAGACCAATAAAGTAACAAGGTCAAACCAGTAATAAAAAAAAAAAAAAGTCTTCCAAGAGAGAAAATTCCAAGACCAGGTGGCATCACTACTGAATTTCACTAAACTTTAAAAAAATAACCAAATGCCAAATTTTCAGGCTATTCTCAAACCTTGGAATGGAGGAAACCCTATCAAGCTTATTCTATGAAGATAACATTACCCCAATACCAAAGCCAAAATCAGATAAGAGAAAGAGAAAGAGAGAGAGAGAGAGAGAGAGAGAGAGAGAGAGAGAGAGAGAGAGAGCGCGCGCACGAGCACGAGCACAGCAGTGGATGATAGGGGCGTAGCTCAGTTGCAGAGCACATGCCAGGCATATGTGAAGCTGGGTTCAATCCCCACTACCATCTGTGTTTGTGTGTGAGAGGGAGAGAATTACACACCAACATTTCTGATGTACATAAATGCAAATATTCTCATCAAAATACCAGCAAATCAACCCACCAAGATATAAAAAATTATACATCATAATCATAATACATCATATCAACAGTATGAAGGATAAAAAACATATGACTCTCTCAATAGATACAGATAAAACATTCAATGAAATTTAACATCCCTTCATGATCAAACCCCCACAAAAAATAAAGAAGAAATATACCTCAACAAAATAAAGGTTATATGTGATAATCTCACAGTCAACATTACGCCAAATGGTAAAAGCTAGAAGGGTTTCCTCTGAGACCAGGAACAAGGCAAGGTGTTCATTCTTATCTCTTGCTCAATATGATATTGGAAGGCTGAGAACAATAAGGCAAGAGAAAAATTATCTCCAAATAGGAAAGGAAGGAGTCAAACTATCTATGTTTATAGATACATGATTTTACATATAGAAAAACCTGAAGGCCATACACACAACTGTTAAGCTGCCAAATTCAGTAAGATTTCAGGACTACTTGTATAAAAATTGGCATGGAGACCAATGGAACAGAGTAGTGAATCCAAAAAAATAAATCCACACATCTATGACATCTGATTTTCTTTTCTTTTCCTTTCTTTCTTTTCTTTTTTGGTATGTATGTATGTGTTGGTACGGGGGTTGAACCCAAGGGCATTCTACCTTCAAGCTGTACCCCCAGCCCTTTTTATTTTGAAACAGGATCTCATTAAGTTGCCGAGGCTGGCCTTGAATTTGTGATTCTCCTGTCTCAGCCTCCCAAGTACTGGGATTATAGGTGTCTGTCTTACTGTTACTTTTATACTTTTTAAAAATATTTTTGTACTTTGTAATGGGAATTTACTTGAGGCACCCTGGTGGGGTTTTCTGTTTCTTCTGCTTAACATTTGTTTATTAAGAAGTTTGTTTAAGAATTTATAGTTTCCATCAAATTTTGAAATGTTTTTAAGTTATCATTTCTTAAATTTTTTGTTATGAGCCCTTTTCTCACCATGGGACCCTGCCTCTTAACTCTGCTTCCTGGCCACCATGAGCTGGAGCCGGCGTTTCTCCACCATGCATCTTGTCACAGTAATTTCTATCCTAAATCAGAAGAAAAAAATGAATTCAGCTGGCTATGGACTGACCTCTGAAAATTCTGCAATCATGGGCCCTAAACAACCTTTAGTCTCTAAGCTATGCTTGTCAGGTATTTTGGTCACAGTGACAGAAAAAGCTGACGAAAACATCACTCTTCTCTCTCTGCTGTTTGATCATCGTAACCAATATGTAAATAATCACAGGTGGAGAAACAACATTTTTAAAATGTACAAACATTTTCCAACTAATAAAGATATCTAGCAGGTGCACAGAACATCCTTACATGCAACTTCTTTTGCGGTTTATGACATAGGTGGTTGCATACAAGAGCTGTGGCTGTTTCCTCTGGTGGCAGTGCAGGCTCAATCAGTGGTCCCAGACCATTGAAAAAGGAACTGATGTCCTTACTACACAGCTTCGGGAAGGACAGTATCTTGCTCCTTGATATATATGAAGTGCTGCAGGCAGGTGAATGGAGGTGCTGCAGGATCTCATTTGGCCATCCAACTTGGCTTACACTGGTCATGTCTGCTCATGGAGTCTCCCTGACTCAGTAACTACTTTCAGTGGCTCTGACCTTTCAAAAATCCAGTCATGCAACAATGATGGAACCTGAGGTCATTATATTATGTGAAATAAGCCAGACACGGAAAAGCAAAGTACTGCATGATCTAAGTCATATGTAGAATACAAAAGAGTCCATCTCATAGAAGCTGAGTAGAACGGTGGCTACCAGAGGCAGGGAGTAGGGAGTGGGAGGGGAGGATAGGGAAAGGTTGATCAGTGGTTTCTACGTTACAGTTAGATAAGTGTAAGAACTTCTGGTGTGCTATTGCACAGTAGAGTGACTATAGAAAACAAGAACATTCTGTCTAAGCTGGGCATGGTGACACACACCTGTAACCTCAGTACTTGAAAGGTTTAGAAGTAAGATTGCCGGCTCAGCAACTTAGCAAGACCCTCAGTAACTTAACAAGATCCTGTCTCAAAATAAAAAGATCTGGGGGTATAGCTTGGATGTAGAATACTCCTGGGCTCAATCCCCAGTACCAATATAATGATGATAATGATGGTGGTGGTGGTGGTGGTGATGTACTGTCCATTTAAAAAAGCTACAAGAAAGAATTGTGAGAGGTTTTATCATGAAGAAATGATAAGTATTTGAACAGGTAGCTATATTTTACCTGATTTTAACATTATACAATGTATACATGTATTGAAACATTACATAGTACCCCATAAATAGGTATAATTTTTAGGATTTTAATAAGGCAGTTTGAAAACATAAATTTAATTTTAAGAAAGAAAGAAAAGAGAGAAGAAAGAAAGAAGAGCAGAGGGCAGCAGTGGAGAGAGAGAAGCCAGCTCCTGAGGACATCAGTTGTTACGCCCATAGCATCGTATCTGCCTCTATTTGAACTTTTCAGTTATTTGAGCCAGCTAAACCTTCATTGTGTTTTTTCTTAAGATCATCTTTATTCTCAAAAGTACATATAACTTTCTTGCTTCCACCAAAACATAACTTTCCCACCTTCATCTACTCTCCCAGCAATGGAGGGGTTTTGTTTTGTTGTTTTGTTTTGTTTTGTTTTGTTTTGTTTTCTTCTCACATCTCACTAAACTCAGAGTGGGAAGGAGTCATTCTGGAACCCCATCACCACCTCGAGCACAGGCAGGTCCTTCACAGCTACAGCATTTTCCCTCTCCTTTTCACCTCCCCATACGGACTACCTGTGCCTTCTGCAGGTGTGCAGCTTGATCTGCAGATGACAATAGGGACCAAGACCCAGTCATGGGAACCCCATAGACATAAGTAAAGCAAACGCGGTGGGACTGTGCCATGTGTGTATCTGGCTTAGTTTTTACTTCCCTTCTCTAATTCAAGAAGCCTGAGCTCACCCAGCATGACTGAATTTCTGTTTCAACCCTCAAAAGAGGAAAACCCGCTAAGGAAGTGTGTCCCGAATGTGGAGAGAGAGAATGTCAAAAGTTCAGATTATGTTTGTTCCTTTCCATTGCCCTAAATCACCAACATGGAGGCTTCGTTTTCTTGCTCACTTTCCAATTACTGAACAGCAAGTGGATGTTGAGGGTTGTAGAAGACGCAGAGGCTTCCAGAGATTAGGCCACTCGGTTCGAAAGGAGTAGCATCCCACATCCCACTGACTTACAAAGATTGGTTTGAAAATTAAGTACCAATGAATACATTTTCATCTTTATAATTTCATCCATTTTCTATGTATTCATTTACAACTGATTAAATTTGTTGAGCTTTCACAGACGACTTTCTGTGTGTGTTCTGATTTTGAAAGAGGGTATTGGTATATTACCCTGTTCTGGTCTTGAAACTATGATCCTCTCTTCTTAACCTTCCAAGTACAAGGATTACATACTGCTTTATAAAAACTCTTAAAGAATAAACTAGTCTCCTGTGAATGGAAAACATAATATATATATTATTCACATTTGGGGGAAATAAAGCATAATCTCTTATTCTTAGAATAGTGGGTAGATTATCTAATTTGTTGATAAACAATTCTTTAGAGCATTCTTTTGTAATCCTTTTTAATTCTGTAAAATCTGTAATAATATCTTCTCTGATTTTACATAGTAAAATCTTCTCTTTCACATATGATTATAGTCTTCTCATTTTTTTCATAGTCAGTCTAGCTAAAGATTTATTAATTTTGTTAGTCACTTTAAAGAACAACTCTTGGTTCTGTTAACTTTGTCTCTTGGTTTCTATTTCCTATTTTTATCTATTTCTGTTCTGGTCTTTTCAGTTCCTTCTGCGAGCTGTGGATCTAGGGTTTTTTTTGTTTTTCCCAGTTCCTTACAGCTTAAAGTTACTTGTTAATCTGAGCTCTTCCTTCTTCTTTTAATGTTAACATTGCAACTCTGCATTTCCATTTTGGCTCTCCTTTCACTGCATCCTGTAAGTGTTGGTATGTTATGCTTTTTATTTAATTCATGTCAAATATTTTCTAATTTTACTTGTGATATATTCTTTGACCCACTGGTTATTCAAGGATGTACTGTTTAATTTCCAGATGCTTTTGAATTATCTAGTTTTCCCTCGGCTATGAATTTCCAGTTTCATCTCACTGTGATAGAAATGATACTTTGTATGATTTTAATATTTGTAAATTTATTAGGACTTGCTTGGTACCCTAACATATGATCTACTCTTGGAAAATGCTCACATATACTTGGTAAAATGTATATTCCACTGTTGTTGGGTGGAGTAGTGTTAGGCCCAATAAGTCTACAGTTTTCTTCAATTTCTCTGTATTGTTATGGATCTTATCTGGTTGTTCTATGCATCATTTAAAGTGAGATATTGAAAACTCCTCCTATTATCTACTATTCTAGAGATATTCTTCCTTCAATTCAGTTAATGTTTGTTTAGAAACTTTAAATTTTGGAGAATATATGTTGACGATTGTGATATCTTCTTCCTGTATTGAAATTATCACCATAGAGTCTCCTTCTGTGTCTCTTGTAACAGTTTCTGACATAAAGTACCACTATTTGTCTGAGACTAGTATAGCCGCGTCTGGCCTATTTTGGTTACCATATGCATGAATTATCTTTCCCACCCTTTGACTTTCAATCTATGCATATATTTAGATTTAAAATGAGTCTCTTATAGGCATCACAGAGTTGGATCTGGGGATTTTTTGTTGTTGTTGTTTTGTTTTGTTTTTGTGTTTTGTTTTAAATATATTGCCCCACTGCCCTCTGGACTATGACATATCTGCTGAGAAGTTTGAAGCCAGGGCCTCGCACTGGCCAGGCAAATATGATACTACTAAGCTACACCACCACTCCTATTATTTGTTTTGAAATAGAGTCTCACTAAATTGCCCAATCTGACCTCAAGTTTGCCATCTTCCTGCCTCAGCCTCCTGCATAGCTGAGATTACATACCACCCAGTTTTTTTTTTTTAATTCATTTTGCTAATCCATGTCGTGTGTGTGTGTGTGTGTGTGTGTGTGTGTGTGTGTGTGTGTTGCTAAGGGTGGAACCCAGGGGCTTTTCTACCTCTGGGCTATACTCCCAGACCTATTTTATATTTTATTTGGAAACAGGGTCTCACTAAATTGCTGGGAGCCTCACTAAGTAGCTGAGGTTGGCTTCAAACCTGTGTGATCCTCCTGTCTCTGCCTCCCAAGTGCTGGGATTACAAATGTGTGCCACCATGCCCAGTTTGCTAATCCATGATTTTGAATCAAGGAATGTAATCCCTTTGCATTTAAACTATTACTGCTCTACATGATGGCAAACCCTTGTAATCCTAGCTGAAATGGCTGAGAAGGAGCGCCACAAGTTTGAGGCCAGGCAGGGCAATTTAGCGAGCCTCTGTTCCAAAATAAAAATAAAGGGCTGCAGAGCTGGACATGGTGACATGCACATTTATAAACCTAGTACTAGAGACAGGAAGATCACAGGTTCAGGATAACAGTATAGTAACTTAGTGAGAACCTGTTTCAAAGTTTAAAAAAAAGAAGCCGGCCGTGGTGGTGCACGCTTTTAATCCCAGCATTCGGGAGGCTGAGACTGCAGAATCGCAGTTCGCGGACAACTTCAGCTACTTAGTGAGGCCCTCCGCAACTTAGTGAGAGCCTGTTTCAAAACAAAGAATAAAAAATAGGGCAGGGGGTGTAGCTCGGGGGTCGAATGCCTCTGGGTTCCATCCCAGACCCCCCTCCCAAAAAAAGAAAGAGTTGGGGGTAAAACTCAGAGGTAGAATGCTCCAGGTTCAATCTCCAGTCCTGCAATGAAAAAGGAAAAGAAAGAAAAGGACAGGAGATATAGCTAAGTGCTAGTGTTTGCCTAGCATGCATGAGGACCTGGGTTAAATTCCAGCTACCACCAAAAAAAAGTACGCACTGTTTGGTAGATGCTTACTTTTGTTATTTGTTTTCTGTAGGTCTGTATGTCTTATAGCTTTTGTTTATCATTAAGTTTCTCAATTTTCTATCTTCTTTATATCTTTCTTTATGTTTAATTTTATAATGACTTGTTTCAAGTGTATAGTGTGTGTGTGTGTGTGTGTGTGTGTGTGTGTGTGTGTGTGTGTGCGCGCTACTGGGAACTGAACCCAGGGGCATTCTACATTCCAAACTACATCCCCAGTCCTTTTTATTTTATTTTATTTTGTTTTGAAGCTGGGTCTCGCTAGGTTATTGAGAGTCTCCCTACTTGTTGAAACTGTCCTTGAACCCGTGATCCTCCTGTTTTAGCCTCCCAAGTACTGGGATTGCAGGTGTGCAACACCATGCTTGGCTCTCATACCCTTTTATGTGTAAGATATTTTCTTTGTGGTTACTATGAGAATTACATTAAACATCCTGAAGTTAAAAAAACTCTCTTAAATTGATACCAACTCAACTTCAACCAACAAAAAAATCTCTTGATTTACAGCTCTGCCCCTTTCTTTGTTAATAATGTAAAAAATTATATCATTGTGTTTTTACCCATTAAAATAGATTTATAACCATGTTTTATACATTAATTTTTTAAATCTTGTAGAAAAATAATAATAACACTGGCTTTTAAAAATATATATTTGACCATGTATTTACCATTTTTAGAGAACTTTAAATTAGTATATGGCTTTGAGTTACTATCTAGGGTTCTCTCATTTCCTCTTAAAGTACCCTCTAACATTTCTTTGTAGGACAAGTCTACTGGCAAAGAACTCTATCAACTTTTAATTGTCTAAGAAGATCTTATCCATCTTTTTATTTTTTTATCTTATCCATCTTTATCCATCCTCATGGCCTAACCATTCCTTAAAAGTTCTGCCTCTTAATACTACTACAATACCAAAAAAAATTCAGATGGGTTTTAGAGAAGGCAAACTCAAACCATAGTAACATCTCACTCCAGCTTCTTAGAAGCATAGATGCTTTTTTTTGTTGTTGTTTGTTTTGTTTGTTTTGTTTTATGGGTCTGGGGATGGAACCCAGAGGCATTTGACCTCTGAGCTACACCCCATGCCCTATTTTTTATTCTTTATTTTGAAACAGGGTCTCACTAAGTTGCGGAGGGCTTCACTAAGTAGCTGAGGCTGTCCACGAACCACGATCCTCCGGTCTCAGCCTCCCAACTGTTGAGATTACAAGAGTGCGCCACCACGCCGGGCTATAGATGCTTTATTTTAGTCTTCTGCCTTAACTTTTTGCCCCAAATATCCCCAGGCCTGCATCTCTTTGCATTTCTCTTGCATCATAGCAGTCTTGTACAGCTTTCATCTCAAGATCTTTCCACCCTTAGATTCTTATGACATTTTCTCCCCATCCAGGTTCTGAATCAGGCAAGTCAGAAACCAGACCTTTGGGATACCCACAGGCCAGAAGGTTGCAAAGAAGAAGAAAATAAAGTTCCCTTTTTCTTTTTCCATCCTAAGAAGTGAACTAGAAATTTGTCTACTTTGTTGACCCTGCCAACAAAGAAAAGTAAAAGTGCCCTGAAATTTGCTACCATTCTGAATGTGGCTTTTTCATGATTAGCTTTTCAGCTGGTTGCTATAGGTCTTGTACTGGTTTCCTTAGAGATGAATGTGATGTTAACCTGCTATTTTTGTTTGTTTTTTCGGGGGTGTTGTTGTTGCTACCAGGGATTGAACCCAGGGGCATTCTGTCTCCAAACTGTATACCACCCAATCCTATTTTATTTTTTATTTTTAATATGCTTTTATTGGTACATTATAGTCTCATATCACAATGTAAATCATGTTGACAGTGACATACTTGTACACAGTACGGGGGCCCCTATTTTTTATTTTGAAGCAAGTTCTCACTAAGTTGCAGAGGCTTCCTCAAACCTATGATCCTTCTTTTTCAGCCCTAGGATTACAGGCATGTACCACCATGTCCAGATTCTGTTATTGTTTATTTGATGTTTCCAGGAGGGAAACAAAGGCCTAAAAACTTCCTAATTCGCCAACTTGCTAAAATAATCTCCTTAAATTAATATTATATGAAGTATGAGGTAGGAACCAAAGTGTACTTTTTTCCATTTGGTTTCTAATTTTTTTCTAGCACCATTTACTAAAAGTATATTCTGGATGCCACTGACTTTCCTCCATTAGTTGCCAAATAAATCAGTTGACTATGCACGTGTGAGTATATTCCCAGACTCTTTAGTTATTATATTATTCTTCTTGGCTATCATTATACTAATATCACACTGTCTGAATTGTGGAGATTGTATCGCATTAGTTAGTTCTCAACTAGGGGCAAATTTTGTCCTTCTGGGTGTATTAGGCAATGACTATAAATATTTTTGTTGCTAAAATAAGTCATCTGGGATATATCCCTAGCATCTATATGTAAATTCCAGGGATACTCCTAAACATCATGCAATGCATAGGACAGCCTTCATAAAACATTACTGGGCCAAAAATATCAAAGCTGAGAAGTACTGCTGTACACTCTTTGTTTTGTGTGCGGGTCTGGGGATGGAACCCAGGGGGATTCGACCTCGGAGCTACACCCCCTGCCCTATTTTTTATTCTTTATTTTGAAACAGGGTCTCGCTAAGTTGCAGAGGGCCTCATTAAGTAGCTGAGGCTGTCCGCAAACCGCAATCCTCCAGTCTCAGCCTCTCGAATGCTGGGATTACAAACATGCGCCAAAACACCCCACTTGCTGTATACTTTTAAAATCAAGTAGTCGTAGTCAGGCGTGGTGGCACATGCTTGTAATCCCAGTACTTGGGAGGGTGAGACAGGAGGATCGTGCAAGTTCGAAGCCAGACGCAGCTACTTAGTGAGAACTTGTTTCCAAATAAAGAATATAAAATAGATCTGGGAGTATAGCCCAGAGGTAGAAAGCCCCTGGGTTCCATCCCCAGTACCAATAAATAAATAAATAAATAAAAATCAAGTCCTCTTGAGTTCTTTTTTAATATCGTTTGGCCTACTTAACTACTTTTGCCTCTTCCTATAAACTTTAGAATCAACTTGGCAATTTCTACAAAAATTATTTTTGTTATTTTGATGGGGATTATACTAAATATACAAAGTTATTTGAAGAGAATTGATGATTTTTCAATAATGGGTATCTGTAGTCATAAGCATGATATATCTATTCAACTTTTTAATATAATTTTTTGAGGAAAAAAGTTTATGAGGTCTTGGTATTTTATTTCATTTAGATTTATTTTTAGACATCACCAATAAAACAATCCGATCTAGTAATTCTGTGTATGGGAAAGTTTCAATCGTACACTTAATTTTTTTTTTTTTTTGGTGGTATTGGGGATGGAATCCAGAGGCCTTCTACCTTCAGGCTACACCCCCAGACCTATTTTATATTTTATTTGGAAACAGGGTCTCTTAAACTAGCCAAGGCTGGCTTTGAACCTGCGTGATCCTCTTGTCTCAGCCTCCCAAGCGTGGGCACTTAATTTTTTAAATATATTAATGATCACATTTTGCTTTACTCTTTGAGTTGGCTTTGCAAAGCTTTGTTTTATAAGGAATTTTTCCATTTTCTCTAAGTTGCCAAATTTATTGACTAAAGTAATTATTCAAGCCTGCTGTGGTGGCACACACCTATAATCTCAGTACTTGGGAGGCTGAGACAGGAGAATTGCATGTTGAAGGACAGCCTTAGCAAGTAGTGAGACTGATCAACCTAGCGAGACCTTGTTTCTAAATAAAATAACATAGGGCTGGGTGTGTATCTCAGAGGCAGAATACCCCTGGGGTCAATCCCCAGTACCACACACACAAAGAAGTTATTCATTATTCTTTTTGTTCTTTTTTTGATGTCCATAAGATTTGTAATAGTATTCCCCTTTTTTATAACTGATATTATTAATTCATGTTATTTTTTCTTTTTTTCTTTAATTTGTCTTGCTGGAAATTGGTTACTAATCTTTGGAAAAAATCAACTTTTGGTTTTGTTAGTATTCCCATTATTTGTCTGTTTTCTATTTCATCGATTCCGCTTTGATCTTCATTATTTTCTTCCCTCTACATATTTTAGGCCTAATCCTCTCTCTCTCTCTCTCTCTCTCTCTCTCTATCTCTCTCTATCTCTCTCTCTCTCTCGATTTTTTATTTTTTAGGTTTGGTTTGTTTTGTTGTTTTTGTGGTACTAATTATTGAACCCAGGGGTGTTCAACCTCCAAGTTACATCCCTAGCCCTATTTTATTATTTATTTTGAAACAGGGTCTCACTGAGTTGTTGACTCGGGAACCTGCAGTCCTCCTGTTTGAGCCTTTCAAGTATTGGGATTATAAATTTCCTCTAAATCCTGTTTCATCTACATCGGAAATGTAGATGAAACTCAGGGTATCACTGAGGTGCAAAGAGCCTAAGTAGCTCAGGCTGTGAACAAACTGAGATCCTCCTGTCTCAGCCTCCTGAATGCTGGAATTACAAGTGTGTGCTACCGCACCTAGCTAGAAGTGTATTTGTCATTCCTGAATATTTTAGGCTTTTCTTTTTATTCTACTGTTATTTTAAAAATATCTTTATTGAGGTGTAATTGGCATACCATAAATATTGTCCTTTAAGTATACAAGTTGTGGTGTTCAGAAGTTGTGCATTATCGAGCCGGTTATGTGGTGGTGCACACTTTTAATCCCAGTACCTGGGAGACTGAGACAGGAGGATTGCAGATTTGCAGGAAGCCTCAGCTACTTAGTGAGACCCTGTTTCAAAATAAAGAATAAAAAATAGGGCTGGGGGGTGTAGCTCAGAGGTTGAATGCTCCTGGGTTCCATA
The DNA here is from genome assembly GCF_963383645.1 of Muscardinus avellanarius. Lineage (NCBI taxonomy): Eukaryota > Metazoa > Chordata > Mammalia > Rodentia > Gliridae > Muscardinus > Muscardinus avellanarius. Next base: position 65,997,114 of record NC_137795.1, read on the forward strand.
CTGGGGAAAAAAAGTTGTGCAATATCAACATAATCTAGCTTTAAAATAGTTCTTTGTATCAATTAAATAATTTCCACTGTTTTTATTTTATTTTATTTATTTTTTTGGTGGTACTGGCATTCCTGGAAGCCCTTCTACCTCTGGGCTACACTCCCAGACCTATTTTTACATTTTTATTTGGAAACAGGGTCTCCTAAGCCAGCGCGCGCGGCTGGCTTCGAACCTGCACGATCCTCTCGTCTCTGCCTCCCAAGCGCGGGGATTACAAGCGTGTGCCACCACGCCCAGCCCACTGTTTTTATTTTAACCCAGTAATTCTTTATCTTCTAAATGCTATTAAATTCATACAATTATTTATAAAGTTTAGATATTATCTTTTACAATTCCAGAATATCTATTTTGTTCTTAATAATTTCAACATCTCTGGTGAGAGTTCCCACTTACTTATTCTTTGCAACTATTTTTTTCATTATTTCCTTGTATTCACATGATGTATATGTATCATATAAACATCGTACCAACACTACGGAGCAGGGATGCAGGACAACACTGTTTGTAACTTAAACATAGGGGTCATCTTGACATCTCTGTGGTGCTGTTATCCACTTTTTCTCTTAACAGTGGCTATTCATATTTCTTACTATTCCTATTAATTTTTATTATGAACTGAACATTTCGAGGGTGTGTTATAGAGAGTCTAGATCCTGCTATCTGACTTTGAAGAGGATTGATTTTTGCTCCTACCGATAGCCTTACTAATTGGTGAAAACCTGACTTTTCTTTTTATGAGAACAGTTAACTTTGAATTTGTTCTTAGGCTTGTAAGAAATTCATAGTCCAAGGACATAATCTTTATTTTTAAGATGTGGCCATTTCAATGGAAAGCATAAAGTGTTTCTTAAGCTGCTAAATTTTGCATCATTCAAACTCCAAACCCTCTCTCCCCTGGAGTGGGTAGAAGCTGAAATTTCCATACACCATTTTTAGTCTCCTGGCTCTTCTTTTTCTTTTTTTTTTCACCAGGCACTTCGGAATCAAGTCTCATATTTGTGCTGCTTAGAAGTGATCTCTAGATTCTGAGAAACTTAAAAGCAAATTTGGGAGCACCTCCTCTGTGACTTTCTTTTTAAGCTATTGTTCTCAATTTCCAGCTGTTCTATCAACCTGAAGCTCTGTGCTTGGATCCCCACCCCCAAAAATGATTTTTTTAGCCATGCTGGCTAGAGGTCTTGGAAGTGCCCTCAGAAAAAGCCTTATAAATTTCTCATCCAACAAATTTCTGATTTTTCAAGGATCGATCACCTCTAGTTCCCACATACTTCTTCTCCTTTGGTTTCTTCTCCATGACTAAAGTAGTTGTTTTCACATTTTGTCTAGAGTTTATTATTTTTATCTAATAAGTTTGAGTTCAATAAAATATACTCTTGTTACTGGAATTTTTAAAAATCTGCTTTTAGCCCGGCGTGGTGGCGCATGCTTGTAATCTCCGCGCTTGGGAGGCGGAGACAGGAGGATCGCACAGGTTCGAAGCCAGCCACGCTGGCTTAAGAGACTGTTTCCAAATAAAAATATAAAAAACAGGTCTGGCAGTGTCACCCGGAGGTAGAAGAGTTTCCAGGAACCCCAGTACCACCAAAAAAAAAAAATCTGTTTTTATTAGCAAGTTAGAGAGGCTTTCATCAACTTAGTGAGACTCTGTTCTCAAATAAAATCGTACTGGGAATATAGTTCAGAAGTAGAATGTCCTGAGTTCAATCCCTATTACCTATTTTTTTTATTCTTTTATTTTGAAACCGGGTCTCACTGAGTTGCAGAGGGCCTCACTAAGTAGCTGAGGCTGTCCGCGAACCTTGATCCTCCAGGTTTCAGCCTCTGGAATGCTGGGATTACATGCACCACCACGCCCGGCTTTCCTTTTTTTTTTTTTTTTTTTTTTTTTTTTTTAGTGATATTGAGAATTTAATCTAGTGCCTTCCTCCAGCTAAACATGTATTCTACCAATGAGCTACACCCCTGCCCCCAGCCCTAGAATAAGAACTCGTGCTGGATTTTTATTCTTTGTTCATACAGAGGCCAAAAATTGTACTAAAATTTTTTTAGTAAAATACTTGAACAAAAGAAGATTCCTAAACCCCTGTCTCCCCTACAGTGATCTAAGTCTAGCTGTCTTCATCTTTCACTGTCTTGGGTGTTTTTTATTGGTGCATTGTAGTCGTCCATCTTAATGGGGTACAAGATGGTAGAGGCCTACATGCACACATCACCCAGTTAGCCCTGACCCAGTTCCCGCCCATTCCCAATCCCTCCCTCCTCCTCAGGTTTGGCTTAGTGATTGACTTTGATATGCTTATTAATGTACACCATGTACATTAGGGAATTTCCCTCTTCCCCCTGTCATCCCCCTCAGTCAGGTCGCCTTATTTGCTTATTTATAGTTTCTCTTCTTTGTCTAGAGTTCCTTCCATCACCCATTTTCTCCCTAGATTCTGCATACTAGAGAGAGCATCCAATTTCTTATTTTTGTGACTGACTAATCTCACTTAGTATAATGTCCTCCAGTTCCAAACATTTCCATGTAAATGATGTAATTGTGTTCTTCCTTATGGGTGAGTAAAATTCCCTTGTGTACATATCACATAATTTTGTAATTCATTCATCTGTCACTGTCTTGTTTTTTTTTTTTTTATGGTACTAGGATTAAACCCAAGGGCATTCTATCTCTGAGCTACACCTCTTGTCCCTTTTTATTTTGAAACAGGATCTTGTTAAACTGTTGAGGCTGGCCTCAAACCTTTGAGCTTCCTGTCTCAGCCTCCCAAGTACTGGGGTTACAGGCATGTGTTATCATGCCTGGCTTTCATTATCTTTTGATCCATGTTATAGCTAAATTGTTGAAAACATACAGGAATGCAAATTACTTTTTTGCATAACAATACAGATTTTTGTGGAGTAGAATTCAATTAATACATTATTCTCTGGATGTGGGCCATTTTTGTATTTATTTAAAACTCATTTCTGGAGCCAGGTATGATGGTACACATTTGTAATCCTAGCATTTGGGAGGCTGAAACAGGCAAATCGGGGTTCATGGACAGCCTCAGCTATTTAGTGAGGCCCTTTGCAACTAAGTGAGACACTGTTTCAAAACAAAGAATATAAAAAATAGAGCTGTAGTGTAGCTCAGAAATAGAATGCCCCTGGGTTCCATCCCCAGAACTGCAAAAAGAAAAAAAGAAAAAGAAAAACTCATTTCTGACTGTATTTTTACATGTATTCTCTATGAATGGACTGTAACATAGTCTCCTATGTTAAAAATATATTTGACATCTATTCATTTTATATTTATATGATATTTTTTTGGCAGCACTGGGGATGGAACCCAGGGGCATTCTACTTCTGAGCTATATCCTCAGCCCTATTTTTTATTATTTATTTTGAAACAGAGTCTCACTTAGTTTACAAAGGGCCTTACTAGGTAGCTGAGGCTGTCTGCAAACAATGATCCTCCTGTCTTAGCCTCCCAAATGCTGGGAATACAAGCATGTGCCACCATGCCCAGCTATTTATATGAAAATTATAATTTTGTTTTTTAAAAATGATCTTCTTGAGACAGGAGGATCACATATATATGGCCAAACTCAGCAGTGTAGCAAGGCCCTCAGCAACTTAATGAGACCTTGTTTCGAAATAAAAAAATAAAATAGGGCTGGGAATATAAATTAAAAGTAGAATGCTGCCGGGCGTGGTGGTCCACGCTTGTAATCCCTGCGCTTGGGAGGCGGAGACAGGAGGATTGCGCAGGTTCAAAGCCAGCCACGCTGGCTTAAGAGACCCTGTTTCCAAATATAAAAAAGTATAAAATAGGTCTTGGAGTGTAGTCTGGAGGTAGAAGGGCTTCCAGGAACCCCAGTACCACCAAAAAAAAAAAAAAAAAAAAAAAAAAAAAAAAAATGCCCCTAGGTTTAATCCTTAATACCAAAATAAATGTATAAATTTATTTATTATTTATTTAATGTTTATTTAAATGTTTGTTTATTTATTGTAACACCATTTAAGCCATATGCATTAAGTGTAATTCATTTTATCATGAGAAAAACATTAACATAATCACTTTTGAAATGTAGGTCACTAAATAGATCCCCTAAATATAGTTAATGGCTCCTAGGTTTTGGATTTGATTTAACTCTTACGTACACCCACGTGTATGTGCACCACAAAGCAAAGTATTGAAGTAAATCATCACGTAGACCTGAACATATAGATCAACAAAGACCTTTAGCAGTGAGGCCTAAGAAGAAGTTAAGCTTATGGGAGATAAATGAGGATCACTTCATCAATTATCTATTGGTCATATAAACACCATCTGTTTTAATATCAAATTACTCTTAAAATCAGTATATCACCTAGAAGAAAACTACATTAGACAGCTATCTCACAAAATCCATGGTCTTTTCTTTTGCTTTTCTCTTTTTGGTACTGAGGAATGAACCCAGAAATTCTGTCTCTAGCTACATCTCCCGCCTTTTGTATTTTTGTTTTTGAATCAAGCGTCTCACTAAGTTACTGAAAGTCTTGCTAAATTGCTGAGGTTGGCCTTGAGCCTTCAATCTCTTGTCTTCATTATTCTTCTTAGTAAATATCCAGCAAAGGTCTTAACATTTTTTTTTTTTTTTTTTTTTTTTTTGGTGGTACTAGGGGTGGAACCTAGAGGCTTTCTACCTCCGGGCTATACTCCCAGACCTTTTTTATATTTTATTTGGAAACAGGGTCTCACTAAGTTGCTGAAAGCCTCACTAAGTAGCTGAGGCTGGCTTCGAACCTGTGCGATCCTCCTGTCTCAGCCTCCCAAGCGCGGGGATTACAAGCGTGCGCCACCACACCCAGCTTAACATTTTTTTTATCTTGAAGTATGTATATTGGTTTATCAAAGTTGGAGCATAATTATTTCACTTAGAATTTCATTATAAATGAAGTAGTCATATGATACTCCTTGAACAAAATAAATGATGCCATTTCAGAGACTTTGCTTTCTAAAGTAAAATATGATGATTTCCAAATGTATTTTGAAATGTAAATATGTGCTAATTTTATTTTCAGCAACATAGATTATTTAAATTAAACATCCTACTATCTACATATCAAGGGTGAGGGAAATCAGGGTGAGAACTACTGAAACAATCTGTTACTATCCACAGACCTTCTCATATCCAAAAATAATCTCCCTGTCCTAAGAGAAAACTAAGAATATACTCCCTGTTTCAAAATGAAAAAAAGAAAAAAAGAAAAAAAGGTATTAGTTAGAAACTGCCTAGGGCATTTATAATATAAAACCAGGTCATTCAGATAGACTCATGGTTTGTTTCTTTTGAGAGCTAAAAGTTAATAATAAAATTAATTAAAAAGGCAGCCTTAAACTGGGTGTGGTGACACATGCCTATAATCCCAGTATTTGGGAAGCTAAGACAGGAGATTGCAGGTCTGAGAACAGCCTCACAAGTTAGTAAGATCCTATTTCAAAATAAAAATAAGAAGAGATGGGGATACAGTTTGGAGATGGAATGCTCCTGGGTTCAATTCCCAGTACTCTTGCCTCTCCCCTCCCCCCCCAAAAAAGGCAACCTTATACTCAGAGCCTAGTCCCAGCATAAAGTTCAAGATACTCCAAACCAATATGTCACCCAGAAACAAGTCAACTTAGAGGTGAAGCTGAGAAACAGCCGCCACCCCGTGGGTGCTCATACCTGGACCAACAACCAGCCATCGATTGACCTCATATTCCTGGAGAGCCTATCACAAAGCCAGTTATCCTGAAGCATCCATGCACATCTGAGACTGGTGTGGCAGCCAGCCCATTGGCGACCCCAGCACCGCCAAATATCCACGAGTCTGCAGCACCTGCAGACACCCATATCTGGTCTGACAGCCAACTGGGAATCAGCAACACCCCAACAGACTCCAGTTGCAAATACTCACTGTTCAAGAAACTGATAAAACCAGAAATGACACTGAGGATCACAGTTGAAGAAACACTACATGACTAAGTCCACCCAGAATCGACTCAGCTGATGCCCCAACCCCCATCCATAGGAAAAAGGCTCTCTGTGGAAAAAAATAACAAAAAGCTCCACAAAATTGAAAAATCAACCGTTGTACTCAGTGTGCAAATATCAACACAGGAACAGAAGAAACATGAAAAGGCAAGACATGTCCAATGAAAATAATTATTTATTTTCAGGGCCAGGAAAAGGAAATTTGCAAAATGTCTGAAAAAGAATTCAAAATAATGATCTTAAGGTGGATCAATGACATGCAAAAGAATATAGATAATTAAGCAAAATCAGGAAAATAATTTATGATATGATTAGGTAATCCTAAAAATAGATACCATAATAAAGAATCAAATAAAAAAAATTGCAGCTGAAGAATTCAATGAATTGAAAATACAATTGAGAGACACAAAAGGAGACTACATAAAGCAAAAGAAAAAAATTTTGAACTTAAAAACAAGTCTTTTGAATTAACCCAGGCAAAGGAAGAAACAGGAAAAAAAAAAAAACACACAATGAAGCAGAGCAAAGAAAGCCAATGGACGTACGGAACACAATTCAGTGAGCAAAAATTCATGTTGTGTAAATTTTAGAGTGAAGAACGGCATAAAAACACGCCTACTGAAATAATAGTTGAAACTTTCCCAAATCTTAAAGAGAGATGTCAGTATCTAGATCTGTGAAGTTAAAAAATAAAATAAAATAAAACCAGCCAGGTATGGTGGCGCACACTTGTAATCCCAGTATTTGGGAGGCTGAGACAGGAGGATCTGGGTTCACAGCCAGCCTCAGCTACTTAGTGAGGTTTTCCACAACTTAGTGAGACCCTGTTTCAAAATAAACTATAAAAAATAGGGTTGGAGGTATATCTTGGAGGTAGAATGCCCTGTGTTCAATCCCCAGTACCACAAAATAATAATAATAATAATAATAATAATAATAATAAATTAAATTTTAAAAATAAAACCAATTAGACTCAACTCAAAATGATCCTCTCCATGACACCTCAGTGAAGCCTGAACATCCCTGCTACGCAATGTCAGCAAGGATCCTGGGTATACAGACCTTGCTGAATACTGGCTCCTCAGTGGCCGGGGTCTGAGGACACTATGAGAACTCCACCCTTCTAGAATGAAGTAGTAGTTTCCAGATCCAAGGGACAAAACAAGTCCTGACTGTAGCCCATGAACACAGCCTTTGGTGTGTTGTTCACCTCTCTAAAGAAGCCATCATGGAGCTGAACGTGCCCACTAGTATTCCCATTTTCTAGAAATGAAATAAGAACTTGAACCCATTCAGCCCATGCAGGTCCCGGAAAATGGAGGGACCTTCTGAGAACTGTGGCTGTTCAGAAGGTCAAGGCAGAAAAAAGGCTAGCAGGCAGATTACTATCCAGAGAATATCGTCCTGGCCGTCCATTCCTCTTCATCTCTGCCCTCATGTCAAACTTCCCACATCTATAGGCATCTTAAATTGTAGCCACAGATGGAAGCCAGTCGCTCCCATTTTCAATTCAGCATTTTGTCACCTGCATCCACTCCATGGAATCTAGTCAGCATAGAATCTCTGGGCACAGGCTCAAAGTGTAAGCTAGGGAAGGCTCCTCTTAGCCTATTTTATATTTTATTTGAAAACAGGGTCTCACTAAGTTGCTGATGGCCTCACTAGGTAGCTAAGGTTAACCTCGAACCTGTGTGAACCTCCTGTCTCAGCCTCCCAAGTACTGGAATTACAAGTGTTCAGTACCACACCCGGATCCCAGCCCTATTTTATTCTTTATTTTGAAACAGGGTCTCACTGAGTTACAAAGGACCCACTAAGTAGCTGAGGCTGTCTGCAAACTGCAATCCTCCTGTTTCATCTTCCCAAATACTGGGATTACAAGCATACACAACCAACTCTGGATCATGTTTTTTTAATCCATCTGACAGAGTTAACCCTTTCTCTGATCCTGGAATTTACTTCTTTTTTTTCTTCTTGTGTTTTATTTCTTTAAGTATTTTTTTTTTTTTTTTTTTTTTTTTAGTTCTGACTTAGTGGTCATAAGTTCTTTTCGTTTTTACTTGTCTCGGAACATTTTATTTCTCTGTCAACTTTGAATGATAATTTTGCTGGATGTAGCAGTCTTGGTTAGAAGTGTTCTTCCAAGGTCTGGAGTACATCATACCAATTCTTCCTCACTTTCATGACTTGGGTTGAGTAGTCTGGAGTGATTTTTTTTTTTTTTTTTTTTTGGTGGTACTGGGGTTCCTGGAAGCCCTTCTACCTCTGGGCTACGCTCCCAGACCCATTTTATACTTTTTTATTTGGAAACAGGGTCTCTTAAGCCAGCATGGCTGGCTTTGAACCTGCAAGATCCACCTGTCTCTGCCTCCCAAGTATGGGGATTACAAGTGTGTGCCACCACACCCAGCTTGGAGTGATTTTTATTGTTTTGTCCCTGAATGTCACCTGTTCTTTTGTTCTCGTTGCTTTAAGATTCTTTCCTTGGCCTCTATGTTAGTCATTTTGATTATTACATGGCATGGGGGAAATCCTTCTTTGATCTTTTCTTAATGGTGTTCTGAATGTCTTCTGTATATGAATGTCCAAGTTGTTTTTCTATATTTGGGTAATTCTCTGAAATCATTTCTCTGAAAAGGGTTCTGATACCCTTGGTCTGTGCTTCTAGACCTTCTTCAATGCATTTTATCCATAATTTAGGATGTTTCATATTTTTCCATATTTCTTGGATGTTCGGGTTGTGTTGTTGTATTGTCTTATATTGTTGACTATGTTCTGTTTTGAATGAACTGTCTTCCTACTCTTTTCCATGTGGTCTGGCCTACCAGAAGTAGTTTCTACTGTGGTCCTTAACTCACTTATTGACTCTTTCATTTCTCAAAGTCTCCTTTTGGTTCTTTCTTAGGGCCTCAATTTCTTCATTCATTTTCTGTACACTTTCTTTGAGGCCTTTTATCAAATCAAAAAACAAAATTTGGTATTCTCCTTCTTGCATTTCCCACAGATCAGTATTGGTAATCTCCCTTGTTGTTGAGATGTGAGAGTTTATTGTTTCCTCACCGTTCTTCATTCTCATATTTTCAGAGTTTTCAGGTTTGTGTTTTTATTGCCTTGGTATCTTCTTCCTCCTTGTATGAGTCTTGTGTCTATTTGTTATCCCTTTATAATAATGTCTATGCTGGAGGTATTTATTTGCTTCTACCAATCTGTCTCATATAATCAAACTTAGAGTTTGCCCTCCAGAGCCTTTTTAACTAGAAGTAGTTCTTAGTGCAGACAAGCAGGCTGCAAGTTGCTATGCTCTCCAGTGCCAGACTCCATTGCACCAGAGACTGTGATGTTCTGTTTAGAGCCTGCAGTCTGCTGGTTGGTATTGAATGCCCCGCAGACACTACTGCTGCTCTGCTAATTGTGAGCCTGTGAAACTACAGAGTACTGACCTCTGTCTGATCTCTGTGACCAGTGAGCTTAATCCCAGCAAGACGAGCAATTGCTATGTCCAAGCTTGTAGCCTGACTCACTGAGCTTTGATGGTCCCTGGGACACCACCCCTTATCTGCTTGTTATGCTCACATGGAACACTATCAGTCATCAGTATGTATGCATGCAACAAACTTTGTTGGTGGAGAAGTTTGAGTTTCCAGCCTGCGGCAATGATCAAGTGAAGCCCTGCCAGGCCCCTGACCTCCTAGCTTACAGGGTTCAAGCTCTGTCAAGGAGAGATTTTACTGTTCTACGCCTGGGACTTGGATGGCTCAGTTATTTAGCCCCACGGACACCACTGCTGCTCTGAGCAGCTGTGATCATGTGAGCCCTTGTTGGCCTCTGACATTGGTGCTTGTAGTGCCTAAATATGGACAGGCAAGAATTTATAGTTTTCTGAGCCTGCAACTGGGTAAGCTGAGTTATTCCTCCCTCCCCCATAGACACCACGGCTGGCTGTCCTGTGGTGATCCCTGAAGACCCTGCAAGGGCTTGGTGAGCTGCACTTCTAGTGTCCTTTTGCCTGAATATCTGTCACTGGCTTCACAAGAATCTACTGCTTCTTCTTTGTTGGCTCTGGGAGCTATGGTGCTGGCAGCCACCAGCCACCGCCGCCAGTCTGCATTTACCAGGCAAATGCATGACAGTCCTCTGTTCTCTCTTCTGGCTCTGATTTTGCCAAGTCTCAACTGTTATTGTTTGTTGAGTTTTTTGCCACTTCTCTTCCATTGTCAAGAAGCAGACTTCCCGGTGGTTGAGTTCCAAGTCTCAGAGTGACAGACACATGCTGCCTCCCTCTATGATGCCATCTTTAATCTCCTGGCTAAACTTTTTTGTTTTTGTTTTCGTTTTTTGCAGTAGTAGGATGGAACCCAGGGGCAGTCTACCTCTGAGCTATGACTTCAGCCCGATTTTTTATTCTTGATTTTGAAATAGGGTCTCACTGAGTTGCAGAGGGCCTCACTAAGTAGCTGAGGCTGTCCGTGAACCGTGATCCTCTTGTCTCAGCCTCCTGAATGCTGGGATTACAAGCATGAGCCACCACGCCCAGCTCTCCTGGCTAAACTTTTAATGAAGAACTTTATGCCGGGCATGGTGGCTCACACTTGTAATCCCTGCGCTTGGGAGGCAGAGACAGAGAATAGCACAGGTTCAAAGCCAGCCGCGCTGGCTTAAGAGACCCTGTTTCCAAATAAAAGTATAAAATAGGTCTGGGAGTGTAGACTGGAGGTAGAAGGGTTTCCACGAACCCCAGTACCACAAAACAAAACATAAAAATTCTTATTAAACTTCCAAAAAAATTGAGAGGGAAAGAATTCTTCCAAATTCATCTAATGATATTATCATTACCCGACACTGAAATCAGATAGGAGTGCAACAAAATAACAAAATTTTAGATCAATATTTTTGATGAAGCCAGGCATGGTGGCACATGCTAATACCAGTTCCTGGGAGGCTGAGACAGGAGGATCGTATGTTTAAAGGCAGCCTTGGCAACTTAGCGAGGCTCTCACCAACCTAATGAGCCCTGTTTCCAAAAAAGAAATAAAATTGGGCTGAGGATATAGCTTGAAGGTAGAATGCCTCTGGGTTCAATTCCTCTCTGGGGGGAGGGGGGAATATATATATATATGTTATTAGCAATCCAATAGCACATCAAAAAATTATACAACCTGAGCCAGACATGGTAGCACACTCTTGTTTTTTTTATTTTTATTTTTATTTTTATTTTTTATTGGTGCATTATATTCATACAACTTATTGGGGTAAAAAACTTGTGTGTACAAACACGTACTCATCGCTGATTTAACCCCTACCCAAATACCACCCCATTCCCTCCCCGTCCCTCCCTTCCTTGCTTGGCTTAGTGATTGACTTCGATATGTTTAAGTACATTGTGTGCTTTAGAGATTTTTCTCTTCCCCCTCCTTTCTCTTCCTTTAGGTTATCTTGTTTGCTCCTCTTTTCTCCCTAACTCTCACATATTAGGGAAAGCATCTGATTTCTTATTTTTTGTGACTGAGGTAGCACACTCTTGTAATCCCAGCAATTTGGGATGCTGAGACAGGAGGATTGTGGACAGCCTCAACTACTTAGGCCCTTTGCAACTCAATGAGACTCTGTTTCAAAATAAGGAATTAAAAACAGGGCTGGGGTATAGCTTGGAGGTAAAATGCCCCTGAGTTCCATCCCCAGTACCACACACACACACACACACACACACACACACACACACACACTATATATATACATACATACATATATATATATATATATATATATATATATATATACACACACACACAAACACACAACCCAATTAAGTGGGATTTATCCTAAGAACAAAAGGATGGTTTAGCATATGCCAACTGATAAACATAATTCATCACATCAATAGATGACATTCATATGATAATTTCTTTTTTGGGGGGTGGTACTGCGGTTCCTGGAAATCCTTCTATTTCCGGGCTACACTCCCAGACCAATTTTTATACTTTTTTATTTGGAAACAGGGTCTCTTAAGCCAGCGCACGTGGCTGGTTTCGAACCTGGGCGATCCTCCTGTCTCTGCTTCCCAAGTGCTGGGATTACAAGCGAGCGCCACCACGCCTGGCTCATATGCTAATTTTAATACACATTGAAAAATCATTTGATAAGATTCAGCATCCCTTAGTGATCTTTTTCTTTTTTTGTAGTGCTAGAGATTGAATTTAGGGACATTCTTCCTCCGAGCTATACTCCTAGCCTTATTTTTTATTTTTTATTTGTAAACAGGGTCTTAGTAAGTTGCAGAGACTATCCTCAAACCTGAAATCCTCCTGTCTCAGCCTGCCAAGTACTGGAATTACAGGCTTGTGCCACTGTGCCTGGCATGATACAAACTCTTAACAAATTACATATAGAGGAAACAGACCCCAACATAATTAAGGCCATAAATGACGAGTCTACAACTACCATCATAATGAACAAGGGAAAGTTGAAAGGACTACCTCTAGCATCAGGAACAAGACAAGAATGAATGTTGCCTGTCACTCTTCTTATTCAATATAGTACTGGGATTCCTGGCCAGGGCAATCAGATCAGAGAAAGAAATAAAGGATTCCATTTTGTAAAGGAGTAAGTCAAACTATAGAAAAACGTGAAGTCTCCACCAAAGAACCATTAAAACTGATAGAACAAGCTGGGCGTGGTGGCGCACACTTGTAATCCCAGCATTTGGGAGGCTGAGATAGGGGGATCTCGGTTCATGAACAGCCTCAGCTACTTAGTGAGGCCCTCTGCAACTCAGTAAGACCCGGTTTCAAAATAAAGAATAAAAAATAGGTCAGGGAGTGTAGCTCGGGGGTCAAATGCCCCTGGGTTCCATCCCCAGACCCGCAAAAAAAAAAAAAAAATAAAAATGAAAAAAAAAACTGATAGAACTGAAAAACAAATCCAGTAATGTTGCAGAATACAATATCAACGTACAAAAAAGTCAGTAGTTTTTCTATACAATAATCATGACTTACAATCAGAAGGCCTTAAGTTCAATCTCAGTATTTAAATAAAAAAAGGAGAATAGTGATTACTTGAGGCAGGAAAGGGTTGGGGATGAGGGAAGAAGGGGAGAGGATAATTAAGGGGTGCAGTTGTTTAGTAAAAAATAATTTATCCATTGTACATTAAAAAGGAATAACCTCTGTTGTTTTATAGCACAGTAGGGTAACTACAGTTGACATCATTTAATTTTATATTTCCAAATAGCTTGTAGCAAGTATTTTTTAATGTTCTCAGTACAAAGGAATGATAAATATGTGAGATGAACATGGTGATTACCCAATCATTATACATTATATACACATATTAAAATATCACACTGTGACCATAAATATGTACAACCATGTGTCAACTAAAGTTTTTCAAATAATTTTTATTTATTTATTTATTTTGGTGGTACTGGGGTTCCTGGAAACCCTTCTACTTCCGGGCTACACTCCCAGACCTATTTTTATACTTTTTTATTTGGAAACAGGGTCTCTTAAGCCAGCGCACGTGGCTGGTTTCGAACCTGTGCGATCCTCCTGTCTCTGCCTCCCAAGCGTGGGGATTACAAGCGTTCACCACCATGCCCGGCTCAAATAATTTTTAAAAGTAAAAGAAATTGTCGCACATGGTGGCTCATGCCCTATGATCCCAGTACTTTGGAGGCTGAGACATGAGGATTGCAGGTTTGAGGCCAACTCAGTAACTTAGTAAAGCCCTCAAGAACTTAGTGAGACCCTGTTTCAAAATTAAAAATAAAATAGGGCTAGGAGTCTAACTTAGAGGTAGACTGCCTCTAGTTCAACCTGCAGTACCAAAAAAAAAAAAAAAAAAAAGGTAAAAGAAATTAAGGAAAATAAAATATTGGAGAAAGAATAAAAAAATAGTCCTGAGTAAGATACATTTTTTCTGTCCCCCCCCCCCCTTTGGCAATGCTAGGATCAAACCCACAACCTCACTTGTGCCAGAAAAGCACTCTACTACTGAACTCTGATATCCCAATTCCCCTTTTAATTTTATCTTAAGACAGGATCTCTCTAAATTGCCCATGGTCTCAAATTTGCCATCCTCCTCTCTCAGTCTCCAAAGTAGTTGGGATTATAGGTGTGTGCCATCAAGCCTGGATTTAAGATACTCTTTTGTTAAATCCTTAAAAATTTTGAGAAAATAAGCCAGGCATGGTGGCGCATGCTTGTAATCCCAGCATTTGGGAGGCTGAGACTGAAGATGGCAGTTCGAGGACAGCCTCAGCTACTTATCAATGCCCTTTGCATCTCAGTGAGACAGTTTCAAAAATAAAAAAGAGCCCAGCGTGGTGGCACATGCTTGTGATCTCCTGGCTTGGGGGGAGGAGACAGGAGGATCGCGCAGGTTTGAAGCCGGCTTCGCTGGCTTAAGAGACCCTGTTTCCGAATAAAAATATAAAAAAGAGGTGTCTGGGAGTATAGCTCGGAGGTAGAAGGGTTTCCAGAAACCCCAATACCACCAATAAATAAATAAATAAATAAATAAATAAATAAGACTAATAAATAGGGCTTGGGGTCTTGCTCGGGGGTACAATGCCCTTAGGTTCCATCCCCAGTACCACAAAAAAATATTTTTTGAGAAAATAAAATATAGTCATATGAAATAAATGTTGACAGTAAATATGTATCTTAGAATTGGTCTAAATCTACAAATGAACTAGAGATTTAATAAACTAATTAATTAAATGAAATAACTAAGCCACACTTATAATTCCTATACTTGGAAGACTAAGCCAGGAAAATTGCTTTGAGGACAGTCTTGGAAAATAGTGAGACTCTCATCAACCTAAGAAGACCTGTTTCCAAATAAAAATAAAATAGAGTTGGGGATGTATCTTGGAGATAAGATGCCCCTGGGTTCAATCCCCAATCACACACACACACACCAACACACACACCAACACACACACACACACACACACACACACACACACACACACACACACACACGCTCATCCAAAGAATGCTAATATCTCATCATCAATGATTATCAATGTAGTTAATATTCTCCTAGAGTCTATTTTTAAAATAAATTGATAAATGTAACCTGTATGCCCAGGACACTGATAGGCTGAGACTACCAGGATCTTAGGCTATCATTCATCCCAGTGGTGTGTAACGAAAGGTGTGTGCCTCAGTCATCAGGCCAAAACAGATTCCTGCTGGTTCTATCTCTTACTTCAAAAGACCATATTATGCTAAGTGAGATTATTCAGTCACAAAAAATAAATCAGGTGCTCACCCTAATACGCGGAAGCTAGGGAGAAAATGGGTCATAGGAGGAACTCGACAAAGAAGGAGAAACCATAGATGAGCAAATAAGGCGACCTAACTGAGGGGATGGGAAGGGGAGGAGGGAAAATCCCTAAAGTATGTGATGCACATTCACAAACATCAAAATTAATCACTAAGCCAAACATGAGAAGAGGGACAGTGAGGGAATGGGTGGGAATTGGGATGGGGCTAATTGGGTGATGTGTGCGTGTGTGCCTCCACCATCTTGTACTCCATTAAGATGTATGACTACAATGCATCAATAAAAAAGTTGATCATGTCTTTATTTAAGCATCCAGATTGTGCATAGTTCATGGGAATTTAACATTCAGTGAACGTCGGTATTTGTGAGGCACTGGTGCCAGCCAAGTAACCGTTTCAGATATCTTTAAGAGAAATTTCCGAGAGTTCTTTTAATTTGGCTGATACTCTCAGCAATTCCAGTATACCTTGCTTGCAATTCTAGTATTTGGGTGTCTGACTTACTAGCCACTTATTTTGCAATTAGGCCCCATCAACGAATATTGAACTCAATAGTGGGCTCATTGTGACTCTGGCAACCCTACAGTTTACTACTAATATATTTATAGTTACCTGATGATTGTGTGCTTGTCAGAGGTTGAGTGATTATTTTTCCATTGTAGTGTGATTCTGTGTATATGTGTATGTGGTACTGGGGATTAAATCCAAGCATGATCAAGGACTGAGCCACACACATAGCCCTTTTTATTTGGTATTCTGAGACAGGGTCACACTTAGTTGCCCAGCCTAACCTCAAATTTGTAATCCTCCTGTCTCAGCCTCCCATGTAGCTGGGATTAAAGGGGTATACCACCACATCCAGCAAAATTGTGGTTTTATTAGAGTATCTGAGGTTAAGGGACATTTTAACAGTTTTATTAGGGAAGGGCAAATCAAAACAAATGTTATAAACTCCAAATAATACTTGTATTGGGGGAAGAAAAGCATTGATGCTGGTTTGTCCTTTTTTTTTTTTTTTTTTTTAAGGGCCAGTATTAAGGTCATTCTATCTCTGAGCTATACCCAGCCCTATTTTATTTTTGTTTAGGTTGCTGAGAGTCTTGCTAAATTGCTGACACTGTCCTCAAACCTGCGATCCTCCTGTCTCTGTGTCATGTTTCAAAACAAAAAATAAAAAGGACTGGGGGTATAGCTCAGAGGTAGAATTCCCTGGGTTCAATTCCCAGTACCCTCCACACACATATACACAGAAGTATTCTTTTTTTTTTTTTTAGCATTTATGTGGATAATGAGTTGAAAAGTCAGCAGTGCTGCAAGGGTGATTGCTAATCAATAGACTCACAAAAATCAACATTGTAATAAAACTGTACAAATATTTAGCTAAATTGCAAAACCAGTATGAATGGTCCCAGCAAGCAATTTGGCATTATAACAACTCACAGGAAAAAGCATGTCTTTGTGAAATAAGCAAACATCAAATGGGTAAAACTATACAAGGTTATTCATTAGCTCTAAAACAATTGTTTACTTGAATCTTTCATGAGGGTTATTTAATTAAATGTGCTTGATACCTTGGGTTGCATATCATCTTCTCTTTCTTAGTGCTGTGAACATTTCATATTTTAGACTACATACAGCATGCTACGCTGTTCTGAAAATAAGGCTTGGAAGATCATTTTGACTCTTTATGAATGATTGGTTTTATTGCTAGTACTGTTATCAAATGTTCTTCTATCCAGTTACCTCTAGCCTTCTAAACTATTTTATTTAATTATTTATTTATTTATTTATTTATTTTGGTGATAGTGGGGTTCCTGGAAGCCCTTCTACCTCCGGGCTACACTCCCAGACCTATTTTTATATTTTTTATTTGGAAACAGGGCCTCCTAAGCCAGCGCGCGTGGCTGGCTTCGAACCTGCGCGATCCTCCTGTCTCTGCCTCCCAAGCTCAGGGATTACAAGCGTGCGCCACCACACCTGGCCTTCTAAACTATTTTAAAGGAAGAAATGGGATCTCCACAAACTTTTTAAATCTAAAGTGCACATCAACTCGGTAATTTAATAATATGTTTTCAATATATTATACTGCATATGCTGATAACAGTGCTTAGAAGGAAGAAGAAAGATTATACAAAATATTTGTATTTTAGCAATATGATATAGAAAGTCAAGAAATATACTGCTCCCCCTCCCTGATTTTCCTTATTGTTACTGTACATAACCATAGCAGGTTTAGGAAGTCTTTTACCCTCACCCTATTTGTTTTTTAGTTTAGAACTGTTTACATCTGTCAATCTAAGTCAATCACTTTCTTTTATTAGCTTCTTTCACTTAGCTTCTAATTGACATATGCTAACTTGCTCTAAGTGCTTGCAAATTTTTGCTGTTGTTGTTGTCATCATCTTTGAACCCTTTAATTATTCTTCAAGCCAAGTATGGTGGCACATGCCTGTAATCCCAGCACTTGGGAGGCCAGCCTCTACAACTTCAGCAACTCAGAAAGACCTTGTTTCAAACTAAAAATATAAAAAGGGATGGGGGTATAGCTTGAAAGTGGAATGCCCCTAGGTTCAATTCTCAGCTCCAAAAAAAGAGAAAAAAAAATTATTCTTCAAACAAGTCAAGATCTATAGATGTATACATGTATAAAATAGCAAATTTTACCTTTCTTTAAAGCCAATTCCAGCTCTATTTTCTTGAAGTTATCTAAAACTTACTTAGCACATACCAAAAACTTGGATATATTATTGGCTGTGTGAACATTAATATATTGCATATTTCACTCAATAAATCTACAAAATAAATATTGAGAATTTAATATGCTTACTCATTTTTCATCCTGAAAGGATGCAGATGAGTATGATATTCTAAAATCAGGTTAGGCAAAGAAATTATACACGGAGAAAGTAATCAATCTTCACTAAATATATGATAAGTGTCACTGATACTGCTATAAGAATAGAAAGGTTATTTAATCAGTGGTTGCTAAGTTAATTAGAGAACATTTTATTTTTCTTATTGGATTTTAAAATAATGTCATCTTAATTGTCATGCTATTGAGTTCTATAAATTTCTGAATCATTGGCCTAATGTCAAAGTATAATTTTCAAAAAAATTAAAAATGACTGTCAGACAAATGTAAAATAAATACTTGTCATAGATATTAAGTTAGTCATAGCAGAGCTAGGGCGATGATGAGAAACTTATTCAAAGACTGTATTGACCATTTTGAGAAACTGTTTACTTACAGATGTTTTGGGAGCCAGGAGGTGGAGAGTGGGGTATTAAATACAAACTGCGTACAGTCCTGTAGGACAAGTAAACCATAGCCTTTAACCTTTTCTATCAAAGAGGAATCTTAGGGCTGGGGTTATAGCAGGGACAGAGTGCCTACCTGAAAATCTTAGAAAATAAGATCTGGGTTTTATGGTGTGTACCTGTAGTCTCAGCTAC
Source organism: Muscardinus avellanarius (assembly GCF_963383645.1). Lineage (NCBI taxonomy): Eukaryota > Metazoa > Chordata > Mammalia > Rodentia > Gliridae > Muscardinus > Muscardinus avellanarius. The sequence continues at coordinate 66,015,904 of NC_137795.1, forward strand.
TCAGGAGGATTACAAGTTTGAGGCCAGCCTGGAAATTAACATAGACCCTATTTTTAAATTTTTTTTGTATTGGAGATTGAACTTAGGAGGGATCCTATCTCCAAGATATACTTCCAAACCTAGTCATTTTTTATTTTTATTTTTATTTTTTATTTTTTGGTGGTACTAGGGGTGGAATCCAGCGGCTTTCTACCTCCGGGCTACACTCCCAGACCTATTTTATACTTTATTTGGAAACAGGGTCTCACTAAGTTGCTGAGAGCCTCACTAAGTAGCTGAGGCTGGCTTCGAACCTGTGTGATCCTCCTGTCTCAGCCTCCCAAGTGCTGGGATTGCAAGCCTGAGCCACCATGCCCGGCTTTTATTTTTATTTTTAAAAAGAACCTCTCTAAATTGCTGAGGCTGGGCTCAAACCTGTGATTCTCCTGTTTCAGCCTCCCAAGTACTAAGATTACAGGTATGTACTACTACACCTGGCCCAAGACCATATCTTGAAATAAAAAATTGAAAATCTTGGAAATCTACAAGTTAACATGTTATTTGCATTTTCTAGACTCTAGTCAAATACTAAAATAGTCAAGTCAAACATAAGTACAATCAATTGAAATAATCCTTGGTTGTGCCTTTCACACAATAGCCTATATTATTGTAAAAGATCACATTGTGGTCTGGGGATATGCTCAGTGACAGGGCACTTGCCTAGTAGGCATAAGGCCCCAGGTTCAATCCCCAGCACTGCAACAAAAGAAAGGTCATATTTCTCCAAGTCTAGGATAATTCTTTTTAATGTTAGTATAGCTTCTTGATTACTATCAGCAACAAAACACCCTTGACAAAAATTCCAGAGCAGATCTTTTTCCTTTATTAGAGGAGAACAAGTCTCTGGGAGGAAGGAGCTTCAATTAACCCTCAACTTGGAACCAGTAGCACAGACACTCTGATGTCATTTGTTTATCAGAGTTTTGGAGACAGAAGTTCATGATCAGGCAACAGCATAACCAGATTCTGATGAGGCCTTCTTTCTGGCTTGCAGATAGCTGCCTTCTTGCTGAATTCTGGCATGGAGGATAGTGAAAACTCTACTCTTTCTCATAAGAGAACTAATTGCTTTGTGGGGACTCTACCCTTATGACCTCCTCTAAACTTAACTTCCTCCAAAAGAGCCCACCTTGAAATTCCATCACATTGAGGAAAGGGTTCCCATATGAACTTGGAAAGAGACACAAACATTCAGTCCCTACAGTAGGTATTTAAACCTAACCCTCTGAACGTGGGCAAAAAGGAGGGCTGTGGATATTCCTCTATGAGTTTTCCATGATGGCTGAGAATGAAGAGAATCTCCTGTGCCTTTGTGAGTCAGCTGCAGTCACTGTGCCCAAAATACTTGACAATAACTACTTAAAGGAGGAAAGGTTTACTTTGGGTCAAGGTTTCAGAGGTTCAATCCATGGTGGGCTTGCTCCATTCCCCTGGACCTGAGACAAAGGAGAACATCATGGTGGAAGGGCAAGCAGGGAAAAGCTGCTCAGCTCACTGGAGCCGGGAGGGAAGGAGGAAGAGAGAGAGACAGAGAGACAGAGAGAGAGAGAGGTGGGGACAAGATAAACCTTTTGGGGTACTCCCCCAGTGACCTACTTCCTCTAACTAGGTCCCACCTTCCAATACTCCATTCAAGTTATCAATCCAGCAAATGGATTAGTCCATTAATGAGGTTACAGTCCTTCTGATCAAATCACTTTCCAAAGCTCCACCCCTGGACATTGCTGCCCCGGGGACCTGGTCTTCAACACCCGAGTTTTACGGAAGAGTTCACATCCACACCATAATAACAGGACTCAGAGTTAGCAAGCTACTGCAATGCATTTTTCACAAAATCTTCATTTAGTCTGTTTGGCATGACTTCTGGAAGTGTGCATTTTTTATTAATCATTCTGTCTGATTCTGACTCAATTTGCTTCTGAACTTAACTTTGAGAAAGGCTGATTAGATGATCTGTAAGGTCACTTAGATATCTAAAATGCTGATTATAAAAGCCCAGGAATTTGTTAGCATTCCATCTGATTTGTATGTAAGCTAGCACATATTATCAAAGAAAATCAACACAGCCTGTAAGTTCTGATTATCTGAAGAAGATTGATTCATAACCTTTAGGATTATTTAAAAAAAGAAACTAAAAGAAATAACTGAAGAACTTTCTTGGTCCTCTGCGTAGCAAAAAAAAAAAATTGCTTTTGTTAATTCCTTTTCATACTTTCTCCTTTTTCTTCCTTCTCTTTCTTATTTATTCATATTTTCCCTGGGACACTAAAAATGCAAGGTTGCTTAATTCTTATATGATCAGTATCACTGGTAAGTCCATGTGCATCTATACATACTAGTTACTATTTTTTCTTGCATTTTAAAATCCAATTTCATAAAGCAGACTAGGCCACAGTGTAAGTTGTTTAACTCAAATTGCTTCTAATGAGAGTATTAGCCTCATTTGCTTTTTTATAGCGCCCTTAAGCTATTTGGTTCCATTAGTGTTGTGTTGTTTTTTTTTTTAAAGGGCCAAAACTGAGAAAGAAGTCAGGGTATCTGACTTCTATAGTACGGTACAGTTTATAAAGTTACTTTGCATCTCATATATGAAAGACTTTTTATTTGTAAGTTTTTACTTTTGTGGTAGAGTGTGCACACCATTAATAATTTACAAGACACATACGTTAGATCAATAGAGGAATATGTACTCAGCGATAGCCTTCCTTTTTTGCTCTGCTTTTTAATATTATAAGAAACGGTTTCCACAGTGGTGGCCATGTCTATTGTCAAGAACTCTTGGCCAACTTCCAGGTCAAGGCCTATTAAATGAAGCATCTAAGAAGCCAAACAATTTAAATACCCTGAAGTTAAATTAAGAAGTTCTATTCAAGTAGGCATCAGCAAAGGTGATAGTACTCCCACAATTCTATTAACAATTCATGAATTCTCAACAAATGCTGATGAGTTAATTCAATCACCATGGTTAAAACAAATGGTGCTTAGATTCTGCTGGTTTTTCTTCTTCATCCACAAAATTTCATTTACCTTTTTTCTTAAAGAAAAATATTAAGGAAGAAAGGGAGCTTTGGAATTATATTGGGCTGGTACATACCCCAGACCCGCTCCTTATTAATAAGTGTCAGGGAGATTATAAACCTCTCTGTGACTCAGTTTATGTTGGTTTTCCATAAAGAAAAAACAACCTAACTCATTGAAGCATTACAAGAATTGGTATGAGAGCCAACGCAACATTCTTAGTACAGTAATCCAGCACCAACGTTGACCTTAATGTATGGTAGAAAGAGGCCAAATCGTGATATAGGTGAGTATATATGCATTTTCTTTCTTCATTCCCTCTTTATAGTATTTATTGTTACTCCTCAAATTATTGCAGGTACTTTTCTTTCCTCTATCCCACTATTTTCATGCCCACCCCTTTCCCCAGATGTCTATGCCCATATGTCTCTGTAGACCAGTATTTCTCACGTTTAGTCTCTAGCCTTGCTCTTCTTATTGGCATATTATTTTTTAGAACATATGTCCCAGCCAGGAGTGGTGATGTACACCTGTAATCCCAGTACTTGGGAGGTTGAGACCTGAGGATCTCAGGTTCGAAGCCAGCCTCACCACCTTAGCAAGCTTCTCAGGAATTTAGTGAAACTTTGTCTCATAATAAAATATAAAATAGAGTTAGGTGTGTAGCTCAGAGGCAGAATGCACCTGGGTTCAATCGAGGAAGGAAGGAAGGAAATTTCTGTCTCTACTATTATCAAAATATACCTATCACTGAGCATGGTGATGCATACTTATAATCTCAGCTACTCAGAAGGCTAAAACGAGAGGACTGCAAGTTTTGAAGCCAGCCTGGACAATTTAGTGAGACCCTGTCTGAAAATAAAACATAAAAGGGACTGGGGAGGTAGCCCAGAAAAGCACCCCTGGATTTAATTTTTAGTACTTGGACTTCATTCCTTTATTTCCACATTAGATGTATTTTATAAGGAGCCCACCAACCAACAGTGGAGGGTAATATTGACTCACAGGTTATATACTAGCCATTTGTCTATATTTTGGAAAAGATCCTTTATCATCAGAGTGAATCCAGAGTGGAAATTATAATCACATTACCCAGTCTATTAAAGAAGGCATTGGTGGACAGGGGGCATTGGTGGACAGGGGGCATTGGTGGACAGGGAAGATTCCCATGTACAATTCAAGAGAAAGGAAAAAAAATTATTTTCAGTGTCCGGGGACATGTAAAGTAGTAGTAACAAAAACAAGAGACAGGTTAACAAGAGGAAAAATACCAAACACATATTTTGCTGGGCATGGTGATATGTACCTATAATCCCAGTACTTGGAAGGCTGAGACAGGAGGATCACAGATTCGAGACCAGCCTAGGCAACTTAGTAAGACTCTCAGCAACCTAGCAAGACCCTGTTTCAAAATGAAAAATACAATAGGACTGGAGATGTAGCTCAGAGGTAGAATGTTCCTGGATTTAATCTCCAGTATCACAACAAAATGAGAAAACACATTTTTCTTAATATTTTCCAGCACAGGAATTCATAGAAAACAACCGAAGCTCCAAGAAATAGACGTGTGGGCTTATATACCATTATAACCAAGGAAAAGAGATCTTGGCTTTAGGAAAATAGTAAGTTATGGAAAAGTGGTTAAGAAACCTAATGGGGAAACTAATAGGAAATACGATTATTTCTACTAAGTTCTGCTTATCCAACTTGTCTTGGTGTTGACTCTCAGTCTCCAGCACACGCAGCTCTCCTCTTCCTGGGAGGGATAGGGAAGGGGAAGGAGTGGAGAACATCTTCCCAAAGAAAGTTTATGCCTTAACTTCAGGCAGAGAAGGAAGGACGTAGACCAGTTCCAGTATGTCCATTGTCGTTGTTGCAATACTGGGAATTGAACTCAAGGGTACTCGACCACTGAGCTACATCTCCAGCCCATCTTATTTTTTATTTTGAAATAGGGTCTCGCTGATCTTGAACATTCATTTCTCCTGCCTCGGCCTCCTGATGCTACATCTCCAGCCCATTTTATTTATTTATTTATTTATTTATTTATTTATTTATTTATTTATTTATTTATTTATGGCAACAGGGATTGAACCCAGAGGCATTCTATCTCCAAGCTACATGCCCAGCCCTATTTTTTTTATTCTTTATTGTGAAACAGGGTCTCACTGAGTTGCAAAGGGCCTCACTAAGTAGCTGAGGCTATCCACAAACTGTGATCTTCCTATCTCAGCATCCCAAATGCTGGGATTAACAAGTGTGCACCACCACGCCTGGCTCAGTTTTTTTTTTTTTTTTTTTTAAATAGGATCTCGCTAAATTGCCCAGGCTGACATTGAACATTCAGTCCTCCTGCCTCATCCTCCTGAGTTGGGATTACAAGTTTGCACCACTGCCCCCTGATTTCTGCCACATGTTTTTTATTTAAATGCTATTTCTGGCAGATGGAACAAGTTAAGGTTACTTGCTTGATATGAGGGCTAAAGCTTTTTACCAATATTTATGGGAAAGACTTTTTAAGATTTTCATTGGTTCCATATGTAATCTCTGTTGCGAGCTACATTTTGGGGAAGGACCTTTTTAGAAATACTAAGTGGCTGAGTGTTTCTAAAGCCCATCTGAACAGACAAAATATCCAGCCTGTTTTCAATTAGCCTTTTTTTCCTCTCCAGCCTTATGTAGTCAGTTTAGACCACTCAGAATTTAAACCAAGGTGCCTGGTAGTCTGGGAGCCACAATCCTTAGATGTTTTCATTATAAAGAGACTCCCAGGTTCTCGAGAAGGCTGTTCTGGGTGGTAGCAGATTTACATCTCAAAGGGATAGAGAAATGATATTAGCTTTTTAAAGCTCAGAGATGGAGTTCTATTCCAGATTCACCTATTAGTAAGACAGTCCTTTTTCTAATATTCTGAGCATTTCAAGTCTCTACCAACACCTTGAGATGAATAGGGCAGGTTTGGGGATTGGTAAGAAAGAGGGTGGATTAATGGTAGACCTGCATTTCTGATAGGTTTTTGTTTGTTTGTTTGTTTGTTTTGGTGGTGGTACTCTGGGGATTAAACACAAGAGCACTCAACCACTGAGCTATCCTCCCAGCCTTTTTATTTCATTTTGAGACTAGATCTCCCCAAGTTTCCCAGGCTGGCCTGGCACTTGTGATCTTCTTGCCTCAGGCTTCCAAGTAAATAGAATTAGGTGTGTGCCCCTACATCGGGCTGCATTTCCAGATGTTTTGTAAAGTAGTAAGACAAGGACTGTTGGTTTTTATCCTTCAAAGAACTGGGTAGGAGTCTTAATGATAACATTAAGAGATTATTTTGCCCATCCAAACACATTATTTTGGCTTTGGCTTTGGGGAGAAGATTGGAACCAAGGCAGAAATGAAATAATTCCTATGCTCTGGGGCCTGTGGATTTAATGCAGCGTGCCTTTGGAATGTGTTTACAAATTGTTCTACAAAAATTTTGTTCTAAGTGAACAGTTGAACTTTAGAGCAGTTCTCCTTTGGGAGTGGGGATGGAGCACATAAGTACCCCTATACTCTGCCTTCGGCATGAGCCTTCAATGTGCTATTCCTGGACTTTCATGGAAGACTGGGAGGGGCTCTAGCCAGAGGTTGAATTTCCCTTGTGAAGTGGATTTTTCCCCAGAAAGCTGCGTGGCTTGACATTAACTCATATGATCATTGGTAGAAAGAAAGTATCTCAGAAACTAGTAGAGTTCCCTATGAGTGAAGTTGGAGATAGATCCTGTCTAAATCTGGTAAAATGGGAGCGAGAAGGGGCTAGTAATTTAAAAAATCTGCTGCTGCCAAGAGGATGTGAATTCTTTGTGGGGGCATCCAAGATATGTTCATAATGTGCAATGAAGTCAGGATCTTTTGGGGTAAGTTTGAAACATTTGAATTTTTTAAAATCTCCTCTGGGAATTCTAACATGTAGCCAAGTCTCAGAATCAGTGTACTAAAGTAATGATTCTCAATCCTGTATATTAGAATTACTTAGGAATGTTTACAAAATACAACTACCTGGAGGTCTATTTCCAGAGATTTTTATTTTACCATCCCTGACTGGTCCTGGAATTAAAAAAAAATTATTGTTTATTCATTTACTTACTTACTTACTTACTTACTTACTTACTTAATATTGAGAATGAACCCAGGGACATTTTACCTCTGAACTATACCTCTAGACCTTTTTGTTTTGGAAATTATGTTTGGAAATGGAGTCTCGCTAGGTTGCTAAGAATCTCACCATATTGCTATGTGTGCCACTGTGCTCACCAGCAGCATCAGAAATTTTTTTAAGGTTCAGCAAGTTGACTAGGTATGGTAGTGCATGCCTGGAATTGCAGTACTTGGGAAGCTGAGAAATAACAATCACAGTTTCAAAGAGTTTCAGCAACATAGAGAGATTCTCAGCAACCAAGGGAGACCCTGTTTCCAAACAAAAAATAAAAAGGGCTGGCACTGTATGCTCCTGGGTTCAATCCCCAGTAAAAAGGGGTGGGAGCAGGAAAGACTGGACTGTAACTCAGTGGTAGAATGTTCCTGGGTTCAAGCCTCACTACCCAATATAAAATAAAGTATGCATGTAAGTCATTATTATCAACTACATTATGATGTGAGATTAAAATGCACCAATAAAAGTATAAAAATTAAATAAAATAAGTTGTACAGGTTTCACAATGTACAGGTAGGATAGAGAAGAAAAGACAGGACAGCTGCAATTCAATGTGAAAATGAGGGAGGGTGGTGCGGGGACTCTCAGATATGAAATGGAGGAGAAAGGAAATGACCAGGCTCAAAACATTAGAATAGAAAAGAGGTAAGTTTATATCAAATGATCCAGGATAGGGGCTATGATCGAGAGACCTTAATCCTGAATAATCCTGGGTAGGTCTTTTTTTGTTTTGTTTTGTTTTTTTGTTTGTGTATGTGGTACTGGGGATTGAACCCAAGACATTCTACCTCTCAGCCCTATTTTATTTATTTATTTATTTGTTTGTTTGTTTGTTTGTTTTTGGTGTACTGGGATGGAGCAAACCCAGGGGTTTGCTACCTCCGGGATATACTCCCAGACCTATTTTATATTTTATTTGGAAACAGGGTCTCACTAAGTTGCTGAGAGCCTCACTAAATAGCTGAGGCTGGCTTCAAACCTGCACCATCCTCCTGTCTCAGCCTCCTAAGTACTGGGATTACAAGCATGTGCCACCATGCCTGGCTCATATTTTATTTTTATTTGGAAACAGGGTCTCAATAGGTGGATGAGAGTCTTACTACTTACTGAGACTGTTCTTGAACCTGTGATCCTTCTGTGTCAGGCTCCCAAGTACTGAGATTACAGGCATGTGCCACCACGCCTGGCTCAGGTCATTTCTATTTGTTTTGTTTTGTTTCTACCTCCGAGCTATACCCCCAGCCCTTTATTTTGAAACAGTCTCACTGAGTTGCAAAGGGCCTAAGTAGCTGAGGCTGGCTTTGAACCCTCATCCTCCTGTCTCAGCCTCCCAAATGCTGGAATTACAAGTGTGCACCACCACACCCGCTCCAAGTCATATCTATTTGAAAGATGCTAAATAATTCTGCATTCTAGTCTTTAAGTCATCTGAAGTACTATCAATTCCAAGTGTTTTAAAATATTGCTAAAAGCCAGGAGTGGTGGCACACACTTGTAATCCCCGCGCTTGGGAGGCTGAGACAGGAGGATCGCGCAGGTTCGAAGCCAGCCTCTGCTACTTAGTGAGGCTCTCAGCAACTTAGTGAGACCCTGTTTCCAAATAAAATATAAAAAAAATGGGTCTGGGAGTATAGCCCAGAGGTAGAAAGCCTCTGGGTTCCACCCCTAGTGCCACCAAAAATATATATATAAATAAATATTGCTAAAAATATCCGAAAATTTCATTGGTATAAAAGATTTGTGGTTGGCTAGGAAGACTGTATAGGTTCTCCTGGTTCTGCATAAAGAAATTTAAGAATTACTAAGACCAGTATTCTATACCTTTGATATGCAAAGCGCATTCTAGCATAGAATCCTCTCGTCTCAGCCTCCCAAGTACTGGAATTACAGGTGTATACCATTACACCAGGCTTACCTCTACATGGTGGCTACATGCAATTATCAAAAAGAACCTAATTTATTTTGTTTATTCATTTATTTTGTGGTATTAGGAATTGAATCCAGGGAGCTCTGCTCCAAAGTACTAGGATTATAGGCCTGTGGCACTGCCCCAGTCTAAGCCTAATTAAGTGTGTGAAGTGTGTGTGTGTGTGTGTGTGTGTGTGTGTGTGTGTGTGTGTCTGTGTTACTGTAGTTAATGGGGATTGAGCCCAGGGGCATTCTACCTTCCAGCTATGCTCCCAGCCTTTTTTTTTTCTTTTCTTTTTTTAACAGAGTCTTATAGGTTGCTGAGACTGTCTTTGAACCTGCAATCCTCCTGTCTCAGCCTCCCAAGTACTGGTATTACAGGCATGTGCCACCATGTGTGTCTAACCCTAATTAATTTTTATGTACCAATTTATTTATTTATTTGCGGTACTGGGGATTGAACCCAGGGGCATTCTACCTCTGAGCTACACCCCCAGCCTGATTTTTTATTCTTTATTTTGAAACAAGTTCTCACTGAGTTGCAAAAGGCCTCACTAAGTAGCTGAGGCTGTCCGAGAACCACAATCCTCCTATCTCAGCCTCCCAAATGCTGGAGTTTTACAAACATATGCCACCATGCCCCGCTATTTATTTATTTATTTATTTATTTATTTATTTTGGTACTGAGGGTAGAACCCAGGGGCTTTCTACCTCCGGGCTACACTCCCAGACCTATTTTATATTTTATTTGGAAACAGGGTCTCACTAAGTTGCCGAGAGCCTCACTAAGTAGCTGAGGCTGGCTTCGAACCTGTGCGATCCTCCTGTCTCTGCCTCCCAAGCTCTGGGATTACAAGCGTGCGCCACCATGCCCGGCTTCCCAGCTATTTATTTTTTATTGGTGCATTGTAGTCTCAAATCGTAATGTAGAACATGTTGACAATGGCATGCATTCACACAATACTTGGTGGCCCCCCTTCTGCCTCCCCATTTCTCTTCCTCCCAATACCAAGTGTCCACGTTGACAATGTTATACTCACACGTATACACACAGTCGCAGGTAGTATTTCCATAATGAACCTCAGCTTTCTTCGTCCCTTACCCTTCCTCCCTGGCTCCACTGAGGATCTTCTCCATTATCTGGAGTCCCTTTGGTGTCCCTAATTCTCCCTAGCTCCAGCAGAATAGAAAAAACATATGTCCCTTCTCTTTCTGTGCTTGGTTGATCTCCCTTAACATAATTGTTCTCCAGGTCCATCTTCTTATGAATGACATAATTTTATTCCTTATTGCTGAGTAGAATTTCATTGTGTCTATTTCCCATAATTTTGCAATCCATTCATCTATTGATGGACACCTAAGTTGGTTTCATAATTTGGCTATTGTGAATTGTGCTGTTATGACTATGGGTATGCATGTATTACTGTAGTCCTCTGGTTTCAGTTCTTCTGGAAAGATGCCCAGTAATGGTACAGCTGGATCGTATCACCATACTCCTAGTTTTCTAAGGAATCTTATACTGATCTCCATAGTGGCTGAACTAGTTTGCACTCCCACCAACAGCATACAAGAGTCCCTGTTTTCCCACATCCTCGCCAACATTTATTGTTATTTGACTTCTTTATGCTTGCCAATCTGATTGGGGTTAGATGGAATCTCAGTGCAGTTTTGATTTACATCCCTGATTGCTAATGATGTTCTACAGTTTTTCATGTAGCCATTTCTCATTTGTATCTCTTCCTTTGTGAAGTGTAAACCTAGTTAATTTTAAACTATAAAATTGTTTTAAGTCAATCCAAAAGTTTGAAGGCTAGTCCAATCTCTATGTTTGAAAGACTGGAATCTTGCAGCTCAGATAAACTAGGGTCCCATTGATTAATAACAACTAGGACTCATTGATTGATAACAACTAGGACTCAAGGATTAATAACAACTAGGACTCAAGGGCTGGGATTATAGCTCAGTGGTGGAACACTTACTTATCATGCATGAGTTCCTGGGCTCAGTCTCAAGCACCACTGAATAAAACCAGTAGGATTAGAACCCAAGCTTTGATCCCCAAGTTCGGTTTTGTGGGTTTTTGTTTTTGACAGTGCTAGAGATAGATCCCAGAGCGCTCTACTAGTGAGGGCTACATCCCCAACTCTTCATCTTTATTTTTATTTTGATCCGGTCTTAAGTGGCCCAGGCTGTCCTTGAACTTGCATTCCTCCTTCCTCAGCCTCTCAAGTAGCTGGAATTATAGGCCTGTTCCACTCAGCCCAGCTAGACTGGGCAGTTCTGATAATGGAGAAGAGGAAGTGTAAGAACATGAAACACCACAATGAGAGAGGCTACAAGGGAAAGGTAATGTCTGTGCCAAGAGGAAAAAAGATCTTTATCACCTTGGGATTTGAGGAGCCCTAAAAGAACTAGGGAGACATTTACATAATACACAAAACAGGATTTGCCCTTTGGCTACCTTTTTACATCTCTGTGCTCCTTCTACTAACCAGCCTCAAACTTAAGACGCTACAGCCCAAGCCAGGCGTGGTGGCACATGCTTGTGATCCCAGTATGGGAGAGGCTAAGACAGGAGAATCTCTGGTTCAAAGCCAGCCTCAGCTACTTAGTAAGGCCCTTGGCAATTGAGCAAGACTGTTTCAAAATAAAATACAAGCCAGGTGTAGTGGTGTATTTCTGTAATCCAAGTACTTGGGAGGCTGAGAGAGAAGGACTGCAGGTTCAAGGACAGCCTCAGTAACCTACTGACACCCTGTTTCAAAATGAAAAATAAAAAAATCAAGCTGGGTGTGGTGGCGGCGCATGCTTATAATACCAGCCTCTGAGAAGCTGAGACTGGAGGATCACTGTCCATGGACAGACTCAGCTACTTAGTGATAGGCCCTTTGCAACTCAGTGAGACCCTTTTTTTTTTTTTTTTTTTTGGTGGTACTGGGGTTCCTGGAAATCCTTCTACCTCCAGGCTACACTCCCAGACCTATTTTATATTTTATTTGGAAACAGGGTCTCATAAGCCAGCGAGGCTGGCTTCGAACCTGCGCGATCCTCCTGTCTCCGCCTCCCAAGTGCGGGGATTACAAGCGTGCGCCACCACGCCTGGCTAGTGAGACCCTATTTCAAAATAAATAATAAAAAATAGGGCTGGGGGTGCTTCTCCAAGGTAGAATATCCCTGGGTTCCATCCCCAGTACCACAAATAATAAATAAATAAAAATAAAAAATCATTTTGGTGGTGTAGCTTGGAGGTAGAAAGACCTTGGGTTCAATCTCCAGTACCCCAATTAATTAATCAATTAATTAATTGAACTGGGGGTGTAGCTCAGAGGTAGAATGCCCTTAGGTTCAATCTCCAGACTATGAAAAATAAATAAATAAAAAGAAGCTAATAAACCAAGAAAACTATGTCTAAAATTGTACACATACATAAGTTATTTATATTTGTGTCTGATCACATATAAGTCTTATATAGCCACTCATGCATGATATGCTTAGCTTTATATATATATAATATAATAGTCACCAAGAGATAGACTTAAAGTAAATGTCCTGATATATTTTAATTGTTAATAAATTAGAGATTGCCTCAACTTTGATATTATTATTTAGTTGTTCCCAGAGTGAATAGCTTAAGAACATGGAGTATAAGATATAAATTTCCATTTGGAGCAATATTTGCTAACATATCTAATAATCAGGTCAGTAAACCTAGGGATATATTTTTTAACTAGTTTATCTTAGAGAGCTCACTGAAGTGGTTTTTGGGTTTTTTGTTTTTGTTTTTGTTTTTGTTTTATAGTCCTAGGGATTGAACCCAGGGGCATTCTACCTCTGAGCTACACCCCCAGACCTATTTTTTATTCTTTATTTTGAAACAGGGTCTCACTAAGTTGCAGAGAGCCTCACTATTTAGCTGAGGCTGGCCAAGAACCTGCGATCCTTCTGTCTCAGTCTCCTAAGTGCCACCACACCTGGTTTGAAGTATTATATTTAAAAAATATATTTTATTGTATTCATATATTATATTTAAATATTCCTGCCTGGTGTGGTGTGGCACCTCTGTTAATCCCAGTACTTGGGAGGCTGAGACAGGAGGATTGCAGGTTCAAGACCATCATCAGTAACTTAGACCCTGTTCAAAATAAAATAAAATAAAATAAATAGGGCTGGAGATAATAGCTAGAAGGTAGAATAACCCTGTGTTCAATCCCCAGTACCACAAAATAAAAAACAAACATATAAATATAAATAAATAAACATTCCTAAGGCAGCCAAGAGTGGTGGCACACAGTATAATCCTACTACTTGGAGGGCTGAGACAGAAGAATCACAGGTTTAAGCCCAGCGTATGATGACTTAACTTAGTTTCAAAACTAAAAAATAAAATAGGGCTGGAAGTATTGCTCAGTAGTAGAATGCCCTTGGACTCAATCCCCAGTATCACAGGAACAGAAAAAAACTTTTGCTTTGTTGCTTCTTATGACATGGCACTCAGGTCCCTCATTCAGTTATCTGAGTACTAACAAGACCCAGAGTTAATTTCAGAAGAGTCTTGGGTTTTTCCCTTGAATGGCCCTTGCTCCATTTCTGTTGGAAGTTGATTGGCTTTCCACTCAACCATGTGACTCCTTGGTGACCTCAATTTATAGAAGAAAGAATTCTACCTTCACAGTGAGCTGATTGTCAGAGCACATCAGCCTGCCTTTACTGGTAAAACAGAAAATATTTATATATTTATTCCAGATTTCTACCAAAAGTATGTCCTAAATTGCATCTTCTCCCCCCCTCTCGTTTTTTTTCAGTGAACAGAGCCATTCCAGTGTCTGGTGCATGCTAAGGAAGCACCTACCACACTACATCCCTGGCCCTTATCACTCAATTGTTATAAACCCTATAGGGGAAAAATACATACATGCATATGTGTATACATACATATGTGCATGCATACATACATATGTACATATATACCTGTGAGGTATATATATATTCAGTAAATGGATAGATGTATTTAAAGTCAATTTCACCTTTTGTATTAATCATGCTTTCTTTTCTGTATTTCTAATGCTTTGATGATGTCTTGGGCCTCTCTCTTCCATGACTAGCCAGTTCTTAGAAGTGCCAAGCAAACCCATTAATCCAGAGCCCATACCCCAGGCATCTCCTTACAGTCCACACAGCTCTCACCTCAGGGCCACCCCTCCCCTCCCTGTTCCCTCCAGGGCCAGATATCAGACAATTGGAGACAAATTCTACATGTCATTCAAACTAACCAAACCAGAATAACAATAAAGTGTTATTTTAAACATTTTTGGAACAGATCAAAATTTAGCCAGTCCTCAAGCTGAGCCTTTCAATGACTTATCTTTATTTCTCAAACTGAGTATTAAACCCAAGGGCATTCTATCTTTGAGCTATTTCCTTAGCCTTTTTAAAATATTTTCTTTTAAAACAGGGTATGCTAAGTTGCTGAGGCTGGCCTTGAACCTATGATCCTCTTGTCTCAATCTCCCAAGTACTGTGATTACAGGTATGTGTCACCATGCTGGGCAGAGACTTGCTTTTAATGAATAAGGTTTTTCACAATGTCACCCACCCATTTATCAGGTTGCACGCCTGCGTGAATGTGCCTCTGTGTGTGTGTGTGTGTGTGTGTGTGTGTGTGTGTGTGTAACTAAGGATTGAACCCAGGGACATTCTACCTCCAAACTACACTCCCACTCCTTTTTATTTTTTGTTTTGAAACATGATCTTGCTAGGTTTCTGAGAATCTCACAAAGCTGCTAAGTCTGTCCTGAAACCTGTGATCCTCTTGTCTCAGTCTTCCAAGTGTCAGAATTGCAGGCATGTACCACCATGCCCAGCTATTTGGGGATTTTAAAAGAAACAAGAGTGAAAACTATGTAGAGTATTTGTTAATAACAACTCAGTATTGTCATAAAATGTGCCCTTTATGGGTCTAGACATGTGGGTCAGTGACAGAGTGATTGCCCAGCATGCCAGAGGCCCTTGGTGCAATTGGGCAGGCCTCCAGCATGCTAGCCTATCACTCTGCCTCTTCCTTTCTCCTTCCTTCCTTCCTTCCTTCCTTCCTTCCTTCCTTCCTTCCTTCCTTCCTGTATTAGAAATTAAAGACAGTATAGTTATACCTATATGCTACACCCCCAGTCCTTTTTATTTTTTTATGTGGAAACAAGGCATCCCTAAGTTGCTGAGGCTGGCCAAGCTACTGCTGCTTGTTATTATTATTTTTTTTTTCAGGTGGTACTGGGGATGGAGCCCTTCTACCTCCGGGCTACACTCCCAGACCTATTTTTATATTTTATTTGGAAACAGGGTCTCTTAAACCAGCGAGGCTGGCTTCCAACCTGCGGGATCCTCCTGTCTCTGCCTCCCAAGCGTGGGGATTACAAGCGTGCACCCCCCCCCCGGTTTATTATTATTTTTTAAGTGTCTTAATAAATTGCTGAGACTGGCTTCAAACCTGCGATCCTCCTATCTTAGCCTCCCAAGTACTCCTACTACATGAGCGTGCCACTGTGCCTGGGTGTGTTGGGGATGGATCCCACTGGCTTGTGAGAAGCAACTGGTAACTTTTTGGGAATCAAATGTTAGCAATCTGTTGTATATTTATTTTTTCATTGTTAAATTTAAAAAAGCTTATTTTGAGGCATTAGAGATTGTATACTCTGGGCATTGCTGTACCATTGAACCACACCTCAGCCAGTGTATTGCTGGTTTGAAATCAGCCATGGTTGAACTGTCACATCAAGGACTGACCAGTACTTTAGACTAGGGCTTCCTCTACCCACACTGGAGAGCCAGTTTTCTGATAAGAGAAGAGTGTTGATATGTTCTGAATTAAGTTAGCAGGCAGAGAAACAGGGAAGGAAAGAGTTAGGGTTATTTTAATTCACAGCTTCTGTTAAATCAACAAATAAAAAGGGAAAACTGCTCCAACTTCCTTTTCTGTGTGCTAAAGATGACCCATCAAGGTGCATCACATTTTGCTTTTAGAACTAACCAAGAGGAGCAAGACTCTTTATGAACTATCAGGTGGTACCTTCGGTGTGGCAGGCACCTTGAAGGCCGACTCCTCCACTTGGACAGAGCGAGCTGCTGCCGCCCCTTGGGGCTGGTTAACAGGCCTCAGTAATGTGGCTTTCTTTTTGTTTCAGCTAAAACTCTTTGGAGAAACTAGCCATTCTGATTTATGACTTTGAACTGAACATGCTCAGAAATGTGTCTGCCACCTTTTTATTTTATTTTATTTTTTTAATTAATTTATTTTTGTGTGTGTGGTACTGGGGGTGGAACCCAGAGGCTTTCTACCTCCGGGCTATACTACCAGACCTATTTTTGGAAACAGGGTCTCACTAAGTTGCTGAGAGCCTCACTAAGTAGCTGAGGCTGGCTTCGAACCTGTGTGATCCTCCTGTCTCAGCCTCCCAAGCGCGGGGATCACAAGTGTGCGCGACCATGCCCGGCATCTTTTCTTTTTATTTTTTATTGGTGCACATTAATTATACAAAATAGTGGGCTTAAGTATATATAAAACCATAATTTCCCCCCTCAGTACTTCCTTCATCTTTTCTTTTCTTTTCTTTTCTTTTCTTTTCTTTTCTTTTCTTTTCTTTTGGTTCTAAGTATTGAACCTAGAAATAATCTACCTCCAAGTTATAGCCCCAGATTTTTTTTTTTTTTTTTTTTTTTTTAGTATTTATTATGAAACAGTCTCACTAGGTTGAGACTCTCCTCAAGCCTGCAATCCTCCTATCTCAGACTCCCAAGTACTGGGATAAGGCGAGTGCTACCACACAGCTCCCATCTTTTCTTTTTATACACATGATCCATGGTTGAGGATACAACTCAGTGACAGAGCACTTGCCTAGCATGCAGGAGGTTCTGTGTTCAATCCCTGCACCGTAAACAATCATGCAATCTATAACCTAAAAATAAGCATGCTCTGAAATACACACCTTAAACAGAATGCCCTGGAATGTACCCACCTCTCTGTGTTTCCCTATAAGGATACATATGTATTTCTTTGTTTTAGGAAAGCATTGCTTTGCAATTAAGCTGAATGTTCCCCTTACTTGCTTCAAATAATGAACTTCTTTTCACTCTTAATACTTGGTTGTGATTTTTGGATTTGCACTCACCAAGCTACAAACCCATTGCATTTGGTTATGTGAATGCTAATTCCAAGACTTTGCTGGTTTCACGTTGTGCTGCCCCTCTTATCAATAGCCAATGTAGGTTAAATTTAAATGGTTTATGTTTCTTCACAAAATTTCATTATACAACACTCTGGCCCTTCAATCCCATGGACAGCTTTCCTGCTGCTACCCGATCATGTTGCTGGTGAGTTAGGGAATTTGTCTTAGGTCCTTTTACCTTCTGGCTAGTATCTGTAACCGCTCAATAAATCTTCCTAGTCTCAAAAATTTAATTTCACATGTTGAACATATCCCAGAACACCACTGGTTTTCTTACATTCATTTCACAAACTAGCATACATTGAAATACATAAGAAAGATTCCATCATTTTTAGAACTTTAGCCTAGTTTGCAGCAAATATTTTAAAATTAGCCAACCATTTAATGGAACCCGCAAGCTTGATTTTTATTAGAATGATAAATAAAGCCAGGCATGGTGGCCCACGCTTATAATTCCAGCATTCGGGAGGCTGAGACCGGAGGATCGCTGTTCGCGGACAGCCTCAGCTACTTAGTGAGGCCCTCTGCAACTCAGTGAGACCTGGTTTCAAAATAAAGAGTAAAAAATAAGGCAGGGAGTATAGCCTGGAGGTTGAATGCCCCTGGGTTCCATCCCCAGACCTGCAAAAAAAAAAAAAAAAAAAAAAAAAAGAATGATAAATATATTGTTAATTTTCTTTTTCTTTGTGTTACTAGGTATGGAACCTAGGCAATCTATCTCTGAGCTACACCACCAGCCCTATTTTTTATTCTTTATTTTGAAACAGGGTCTCACTGAGTTGCAAAGGGCTTCACTAAGTAGCTGAGGCTGTCTGTGAACCCAGATCCTCCTGTCTCAGCCTCCCAAATGCTGGGATTACAAGTGTGTACCACCATGCCTGACTCTTAATTTTCTTTTTAAAGGAATTAATAAATTCAGCATTATCCCTTAGGCTAAAATGAAGAAGGTGAAATGAATATGTATTTGGTATTTTTCACTAATGGATGTTTAAGTTGAAAAAAATTGTGTGCGTGCGTGTGTGTGTGTGAAAGAGAGAAAGAGAGAGAGAAAGAGAGACAGATGGACAGACAGACATAGGAAGATAAAAAGAGGAAGAGAGAAAATTTCAAAGTACAGAATAGTAAGATTCCCTGATCCTTAAACTCCAGAGTTCCAGTGACAATTAGAGTGTTCTCTGGATCAGAGTCAATGGATTAGTGTCAAGGCAGAACTACCAGAGAACTGACTACTTCATCAGAGGAAAGATAGACTGGAGTCAAGTTGGGCCAATTAAAATCGCTCCTTGTCAGAGCACAAAGGCACATGCCTATAATCCTAGCTACCTGGAAGGCTGAGGCGAGAGTATCACAAGTTCAAGGTCAGTTTGGGGAGTTAGACTCTGTCTCAAAATAAAAGTTAAAAAGTGCTGGGGCTATAGCTCCTTGGTAGAGCGTTTTCCTAGTCTGTGTGAGGGCCTGAGTTCCATCTCCAGTAACACACACATACACACAGCCAAGGTTAAAAGAGCTTAAGCATTTATATACTTTCAAAGTTTAGGGCACTTATATTTTATAACACAGTTAAGTAATAAAGTGCCAAAAATAAAGAAGCAATTTCCGTATCTTCTGGAGCATTTGTGAAGCTAGAAATGAGAAATCTAGCAAAGTACATTTATGTACAAGTTACCTTTTCCTGCCAATTAACCTTGATTTTTATGATTCTTTAGGGACTATCTAACATATAAAATGGATTCTTTTTGCTATACATTCACCTTGTAGCAATGAAATCACATTTTTTTTTAATGTACTGGGGATGGAACCCAGGGGCATTGTACTACCAAGCTACATTCCCAGCCCAATTTTTTTTTATTCTCTTTATTTTTGAAGCAGGGGCTCACTGGGTTGTGAAGGGTCTTGGTAAGTAGCTGAGGTTGTCCGAGAACCAGGATCCTCCAGTCTCTGCCTCCCGAATGCTGGGATTACAAGCGTGTGCCACCGCGCCCGGCAAAATCACACTTTTTTTTTATGATGGTCAGACACATAAAATTTACCATCCTAGCCTTTTTCAAGTGTAAAGTACAGTGCTGTTAACTATATGAGGACATTATTGTGCACCAAAACACGAGAAATTTTTTTTATCCTCCTAAACTGAAACTTCATGCTTTGAATGACACCCTTTCCTGTCTCCATGGCCCCCAGCCTGCAGCAGTCACCATTCGACTTCCTAAGGGTTTGACTCTGGGGCATTTCACATAAGTGGAGTATTTGAATATTTGTGGGTTTGCTACTACCTTACTCACTTTGCCTAATATCCTCAGGGTCCATCCACGTCGTAACATATGCCAGAATTTCCTTCTTTTTTTTTTTTAAGGCTGAATACTATTCAATTATATGCATATGCCATACTTTATTCATCTGTTGACGGACAATTAGGTTGTTTCTGCCTTTTAGCTATCATGAACATTGCTGCTATGAATATGGGTATGTACAAATATCTCTTTGAGACTCTGCTTTTAGATATATACCCAGAAGCAGAATTGCTGGATCACATGATAATTCTGTTTTTGTTTTTGTTTTTTTTTGAGGAACCATCATACCAATTTTCATAGCAATACACCACTTGATATTCACACCAGCAATGCATAAGAGTTCTAATTTCTGCACATCTTTATCAATATGTGCTATTTTCTATTTTTTAATTTTTAATTTTTTTTTTTTTTTTTTTTTGCGGTACTGGGGATGGAACCCAGGGGCATTATACCTCCACGCCACACCCCACCCTATTTTTATTTTATTTTATATATTTTATTTCTTTATTTCCTTATTTTATCATTATTATTATTATTATTATTATTATTATATTATTTTATTTATTTTTTTGGTGGTACTGGGGTTCCTGGAAACCCTTCTACCTCCGGGCTATACTTCCAGACCTTTTTTATATTTTATTTGGAAACAGGGTCTCACTAAGTTGCTGAAAGCCTCACTAAGTAGCTGAGGCTGGCTTCGAACCCGTGCAATCCTCCTGTCTCAGCCTCCCAAGCACGGGGATTACAAGCATGTGCCAACACGCCCGGCTTTTTTCTTTATTTTGAATTATTTGAATTTATTTTGATTTAAATTATTTAATTTAATTTAATTTTATTTCATTTTTTGGTGGTACTGGGGTTCCTGGAAGCCCTTCTACCTCCGGGCTACACTCCCAGACCCATTTTTACATTTTTTTTATTTGGAAACAGGGTCTCCTAAGCCAGCGCGCGCGGCTGGCTTCGAACCTGTGTGATCCTCCTGTCTCCGCCTTCCAAGTGTGGGGATTACAAGCGTGCGCCACCACGCCCAGCTATTTTATTTAATTTTAATTTTAATTATTTTATATAAATTATTTGAATTTATTTTGAGGGTCTCAGTAAGTAGCTAAGGCAGCCTGCAAATCAAGATCTTCCTGTCTCAGTCCCCAGTGCTGGTCTATTTTTTTATATTTATTTATTTATTTATTTATTTATTTATTTATTTATTTATTTATTTATTTATTTTTGCGGGTCTGGGGATGGAACCCAGGGGCATTTGACTTCTGAGCTACACCCCCTGCCCTGTTTTTTATTCTTTATTTTGAAACAGGGCCTCACTAAGTAGCTGAGGCTGTCAGCTATCCTGGGATTACAAGTGTGTACCACCATGCTCGGCTTGGTCTATTTTTTTAAATAATGGCTATCCTGAGAGGTGTGAGGCCATATCTAATGGTGTTTAATTTTCATTTCCCTATTGGCTAGTGACACTGAATATTTTTCTCATATGCTTATCAGTCATTTGTCTTCATTGGAGAAATGTCTATTCAAGTCCTTTGCCTTTTTAATTGAGTCGTTTGAGATTTATTGTTGGGCTATAGAGCTTTATATATATTATAATATTAACCTCATATCAGATATATGTTTATGGCTTCAAGTATTTTCTCCCATTTTGTACTTGGCTTGTGCCTCTGTTTTTCTTTTCTTTTGGTGGTACTGGGGCTCCTGGAAGCCCTTCTACCTTCTACCTCCAGGCTACACTCCCAGACCTATATTTACATTTTTTATTTGGAAACAGGGTCTCATAAGCCAGCGAGTGTGGCTGGCTTCGAACTTGCGTGGTCCTCCTGTCTCTGCCTCCCAAGCGCGGGGATTACAAGCGTGCGCCACCACGCCCGGCCCTGTTTCTTTATTGTTTTCTTTATTGTGAAGGTTGTGTGTGTGTGTGGAGGGGGTACTGGGATTTGAACCCAGGGCAAGTCTACCTCCAAGCTACGCCCCAGCTCTTTTAAATTTTTGTTTTGAAACTGGGTCTTGCTAGGTTGCTGAGAGTCTCAGCTTTGTTGTAGAGGCTGACCTAGAAACTGCGATCCTCCTATCTATCTCAGCCTCCCAAGTTCTGGGATTCAGGCATGAGATTTTTAAGTTTCTCAATTTTTGCTTTTTATTATTGATTGATTGATTGATTGATTGGTGGTACTGGGGTTCCTGGAAACCCTTCTACCTCCGGGCTACACTCCCAGACCTCTATTTATATTTTTCTTAATTTGGAAACAGGGACTCTCTTAAGCCAGCGCGGCTGCCTTCGAACCTATGCAATCCTCCTGTCTCTGCCTCTTGCCAAGCGCAGAGATTACAAGCGTGTGCCACCACGTCCAGAAATTTTTGCTTTTTTTTTTTTTTAACCTGTGCTTTTGGTATCATGTCCAGGAAATAATTGTCAAGTCCAATGTCATGGATTTTCTCCTGTTCTTTTGTTTTGTTTGTTTTTTGTTTTTTTTGCGGGTCTCGGGATGGAACCCAGAGGCATTTGGCCTCCAAGGTACATCCCCTGCCCTATATTTTATTCTTTATTTTGAAACAGGGTCTCACTAAGTTGCAGAGGGCCTCACTAAGTAGCTGAGGCGAACCGCGATCCTCCAGGTTCAGCCTCCCAAATGCTGGGATTACAAGCCTGTGCCACCACGCCCAGCTTTAAAGTCACACTTTTAACAGTGAAGATGAAATAATGAAAACTGGCTCCGAGACAATCACACTTTAACAATGAAAACTGGCTATGAGATAATATGCTGCAGCAGCCCTTCCTATGCTACCCAGTGTGTCAAGGACAACTTCCCATTGTATCATGAAACTGCAACATTAACTACTGCGGTTTAAATGGTGATTTATATTTGTGAAATATTTTTTGTACCATAATTAGTAATACATTGTTAACCTGTAGCTGTGACAATAATAAAGTGTGACTAAAATGCAGTAAACAAACATATAACACACACAGCTTATGCATTGAAATGAGTCTTGTCCCTGTCTAAGAATGTATCTTTTCCAATAATGCTAAAAACCACCACTTGGAACTCTTCTTCTGTGATGAACTGGCCTCTGGTCGAGACATTGAGATACCTAATAAAAGCAGATTCACTGCTTTCATTTCTTTTTTTTATTTATTTTTTATTTTTTTTATTTTTTTATTATTTTTTTAAATTTTTTATTGGTGCACTGTATTCATACATCATAGTAGGATACATACTTTTGTAGACATACATGCACCCTTTTCCCAGTCAGCCCCCACCCAATCCCCACCCCATTCTCTCCCTATCCCTCCCTCCCATGCTTGGCTTAGTAGTTGACATCTAGTATTATGGCAATTTATCTAAAATTAAAAATGATAATCTCACATAACAGTTTCATTTTTCTGATACCAAGCTTTTGATGACTTAAAAATAACATTTCAATATTTCTTTTTGCTTTCTTTCTTACCAGAGAATATTTTTTCTATTTTTTAGGTGAAACTATCATATATTTATATATTTATTTTTCAGAAAAAAATCTATCCTAATATGGAATATGGACTCTAGGTACCCAAAACGATCTTGAAAAAGAACAAAGCTAGAAGATATATATTTTCTGATTTCAAACCATATAAAGCTACAATAATTGAAACAGTGTAGTACTATTCTAAAGGCAGATATATAAACCATTGGAGTTAAATAAAAACCTAGAGCTAAATTCTTCCCTATATTGTCAAGTTATTTTTGACAAGGTTTCCACGAACATTTGGTGGTGGAAATATTAATCTTTTAACTAAATATTGTTAAAAAATAATAATTACATGGAAAAGAATAAAATTGGACCCTTACCTAATCCCATATACAAATATTAACTCAAAATAGATAATAGACCTAAATATAAATCTTAAGACTATAAACTTTTAGGAGAAAATCTGGGTCATTAAACCTCACAACATTGAAACTGGCAGTGATTTCTTGGTTATGATTTCAATGGCACAGGCAACAGAGGAGTATACAAACTCCCTAAAAAATAAAAAAAATATTGTATATCAAAAGACAATGTAAACAGAGTTCACAGTTACTAATAGAATGGGATAAAATATTTCCAATTGCTATATCTGAAGGTATATAAATATTCCAACTAGAAATCCTAAAAATTAACAACAATAAAGGCAAACAATACCCTTTAGAGATAGGTAAAAGACTAACATAAATAATGAATCTCCACAGATAACCAATCTTAGTTGTCTGTTGGATGGAAAATCTTGTTTCTCTAGTTCTGGAGTGTGTTACCTATTTCTTCTTTGTAGTTAATCTCTTTGAGTATTTTCTCTAGTGCTGGTTTTGAAGACATAAATTCCTTCAGTTTCTGTTTGTCATGGAAGCTTCTTATTTCTCCATCTAATTTGATAGAAAGTTTTGCTGGGTAGGAAATTTTTGGCTGGAAGTTGTTTTCTTTCAGAATTGGGAATATGTTACTCCAAGCCCTTCTGGCTCTCATAACTTGGTTTGGGAAGTCTGGAGTGATTCTAATTGGTTTGCCTCTGAATGTCACTTGGCCCTTTACTTTTGTTGCCTTTAAGATTCTCTGCTTGGCTTCCACATTGGTCATTTTGACAATTATGTGGCGTGGGGATCCTCTTCTCCGATCCTGTCTAAAGGGAGTTCTATAAGTTTCCTGGACCTTTGTATCAACCTCTTGCTCTATGTTTGGAAAATTTTCTGCTATTACTTCCTTGAAGAGATTGTTGATCCCTTTGGTTTCACTTTCTTTTCCCTCCTCTATTCCAATTATTCTTAGGTTAGCTCTCTTAAAATGGGCCCATATTTCTTCAATGTCAGATTCCTGCTGTCGGATATTTTTTTCTAGATTAGAAACTATGAGTTCATTTTTGGATTGCTCATCTTCTAAGAGCGAGATTCTGTTCTCCATGTGGTCTAATCGGTTGTTTGTGCTTTGAATTGAGGCCTTTACTTCATTAATTGCATCCTTTATCTCTTTTTGGCTCTCTCTGAGTTCTTTTCGAAGCACCTCTATTATTTCTACAGTTATTTTCCTGATTTGATCTTCTAGAAATCTCTGATTTTCTGTTTTATCGGGTTCTGATGTTGTGGGGTTGTGGGCATTTATTGCTCCAGTATTACTCCTCTTTCCCATGATTTCCGATGTTTGTGCCTTCTCTGGGTTCTTCCCTTGGGTCACTATGACTTTGCTTAAGGTGCTCTGGATCTCGAGTCTGTAGTATCTCAGACCCCACTACTCCTTTACTGGGTTGTATCACAGAGTCTCCAACCCAGAGAGTCGATAGAGGCTGCTTTAGACTGTGGGGGGTGCCAGGTTGTACGTTCTCCTATGGTGTGATATCTCTGCCACTGCCCCTCCCCCACTGGGTCAAGTCCCAGGGAGTATAGTACTGGGATTTCTCCTCTGTGGCCCGCAATTTGACTCACTGTTCTTGAGTACGCAGATGTAGCTGTACTGGCCTCGCTGAATTCGGTGCTGCTGCCGCCGGTGGCAATATGGTGCCACTGCTACGCCCTCGGCTGTGGGGCTGGTGTTTTTCTTCTTGGTTTTGATTTCCACTCTGAATCCCTGCAGCGTGTGCTGAGCTCGGCCACTGGGAGCTTTAGATGCTCTCTGCGCGGAGAAATCCCGCCTGGCTGTTCCGCAGTGGCTCACCTCGGCTTGCTGTAGCTGTCCCGTGAATTCGCCGGTGCCGCCGGCAGTATGGCGCTGCTGCCGCGTCTGCCGCGTCCTCGGGCGTGAGGCCGGTTATCTCCTCTGTGGCTCTGTTCTCAGTCCGCTTTCTCTCTGGAGCCTGGTGATTTTTTGGTTCACTGGTGATGGTGTTTTCTGGCTATGAAAGGCGCTGATTTTGTGGTAATGGAGATTTGTTGTTAGCGGGGCTCTTAAGCCCCGCTTTTCTCGGTCGCCATCTTCCCGGAAGTCCTTCATTTCTCATATCATATTTGACTACAAATGACACTAGTTTGTTTATAAATGTCAAATTCCATCTCTAAGTTTGAAGATGATCATTATTCAAAAGACTTGGGAGATTGCTTTGAGATAAGACTCATTTAGATACAAATTTGGGATATATTAGTTAAAAATCATTCATACTGCCTGACATATACATACTTATTTATGTGTAGAAGAATTTTGACTATGAGACATCTGAGAAAAGCGTATATCAACAAAACCAGGTATTTACAGAGCTTATCTCTGAATTCCTCACATATTTATTCTAATTTTTAAAAATATGTCAAATATGCCAGGCGTAGTGGTGCGTGCTTATAATCTCAGTACTTGGGGGGCTGAGACAGGAGTTTCAAAGGTTCTTGGCAGCCTCAGCTACTTAGTGAGGCCAGTACTGCAGAAAGAAGGAAGGAAGGAAGGAAGGAAGGAAGGAAGGAAGGAAGGAAGATGTTTATTAATTTCACTCTCCAGCCCTAATATCCTAGTCCCAGGCTTAAGAAAACAGTAATCTATTTTCTCTCTGTATAAGTTTGCCTCTTCTGGACATTTTGTGTGAGTGGAATGCACTACGTGATGTTTTCTGATGCCCCTTTCTTTCCTTTTCTTTTTGTGGCACTGGAGATTGGACACAGGGTGTCTGGCACATGGTAGGCAAGCACTCTCCCACAGAGCTACCCTCCACCCCAGCCATTTTCATTTTCTTTTGAGACAGAGCTTCGCTAGGTTGCTCAGGCTGACTTTGAACTTGAGATCCTCCTGCCTCAGCCTCCCCAAGTAGCTGGGTTTACAGGCATGTGCCACCGCGCCCAGGGTGATGCTTTCTTTCACTCAACACACATTTATTTATTTATTTATTTATTTATTTATTTATTTATTTATTTATTTATTTACTGGGGATGGATCCCTGGGGTTTTCTACCTTTCTACCTCTGGGCTATACTTTCAGGCCTTTTTTTTTTTTTTTTTTTTGGTGGTACTGGGGTTCCTGGAAACCCTTCTACCTCGGGGCTACACTCCCAGACCTATTTTACTCTTTAAATTTTGAAACAGGGTCTCTTAAGCCGGCATGGCTGGCTTCGAACCTGTGCGATCCTCCTGTCTCAGCCTCCCAAGCACAGGGATTACAGGCATGCGCCACCACGCCTGGCTAGGACTATTTTATATTTTATTTGGAAACAGGGTCTTACTAAGTAGCTGTGTCTGGAAATAGTAGACAATCTATTCTGAAGCAAATATGAGTGACCAGGGCCCAGGAACATGGACCTACTCCACCATGGCAGAGGTTATGTTGTAGGGGTGCTGGAAAGCGGGCTAGAAGAAGCGCTTTCCCCCCAGTATTAGAAGTTAACTAGAGAAGTCTTCTTCCATATTAGGATTAGAAATAAGGTATTAAAATAGAGTTAAGGCCGGGCGTGGTGGCGCACGCTTGTAATCCCCGCGCTTGGGAGGCTGAGACAGGAGGATCGCGCAGGTTCGAAGCCAGCAGCGCTGGCTTAAGAGACCCTGTTTCCAAAACTAAAAAGTATAAAATAGGTCTGGGAGTGTAGCCCGGAGACAGAAGGGCTTCCAGGAACCCCAGTACCACAAAAAAAAAAAAAAAAAAAAATAGAGTTAAGATATAGAAGTAAGGTAGGATTGGAAATATAATGGAGATCTATAAGCCCAGCTGCCCAGGTTGCAGGATTCAAGGAGGAGGGTAGGGGACCTACAAGGTCAAAGCCTCTAATCTCCAGCTTGCCAGCCAAGGTCTTTGTAAATGGGACCCCATCCCCATTTCTCTGAGCTAGATCAGCAAACAAGGCCAGGCTAATCTGCTCTCCAGGCAGATTATTCAGTGCAGAGATAAGCCTGGCCCAGCCAAGGTGGGTGGGAAAGGCAGAGCAGGCTCTGACGTGTGTGGATGCATGTTTTAAAATTATTGGTTGTACTTGTTTGTCCTTGTATCTGATTGGTTGTATTCTAAGGTTGGCGGGCTCTGACGTGTGTAACCACTCCCTCATGTGTAACCACTCCCTCCTAGGGTTATAAAATTCAGAGCGTGGAGTGGGGAGGGGTCGAACCTCAGCCATAGTGTCTTGGTCTCGACCCCTGGCTAGCCGGAACAATAAACCTCGCTTGCATTTTTACATCTCTTGTGAGTCCTTCGATATTTGGGTTGGTGGGCAATTCTTGGACCCTTCAATGTGAACCATATTAGTCACAGAACAGAAGAAAGGCGTAAACCTGTGCAGTTCCCAAACACGTTGGTGATGGCATTTTCAAGCGCTTTTTTTTTTTTTTTTGGTTTTATTTTTGGTTCTAGGGAATGAACCCAGGTGCATTCTACCTCTGAACTATATACCCTTAGCCTTTTTTATTTTGAAACAGGGTCTGAGTTGCTGAGCCTCTCTAGGTGGCTGAGGCTGATCTTAAACCCCCTTGTCTCAGCCTCCCAACTACTGGGATTATAGGCATGGGCTAAAATGCTAGCTTCAGATGTTATTTTTGTTACGGATTTGGGAGAGTATGGTTGTGGGGAAACTGTTCCTGGGGACCCCTGTTAGGGTCCCGTACACAATTTCCCTTAAACCACAAAAAAACCCAAAACGACCAAAAACAGAAAAAAAAAAAAACACGGGTTCTTGTCCTAAGCTAAGAATAAATATGCATAGCTTGGACAGTTGCTGAAGATTTAAAGAAGCTTATTAAAAAGATAGAAATACAGAAAATAGAAATACAGAAAATAGTTACAGCCCCATGCCAGAATGGCATGGGGGGGTGGTTCAAATGAATGCCCCACCAAAGATACAACTTGTGGACCCATGACCTCCATCTTGTTTATATAGCAGTAAACTCCCTGTAAGCTTCCTCCCCCAGCAAGGTGTGGCAAGGTGTTTCCTTTCATGAAGGTCCACCCCTCCTCCCATCCTAGCTAGATTACCCAATTATTATGTAAACCTGTCTTTAGAATGAGGATGAGGAAGTCCTAGTTCCCCTCTCCTGTAGACTTGCTAGGTTTATTTATTTATTTATCTATCTATCTTTCTATCTATCTATTTATTTATTTATTGGTGGTACTAGGGGTGGAACCCAGAGGCTTTCTACCTCTGGGCTATACTCCCAGACCTATTTTATATTTTTGGAAACAGGGTCTCACTAAGTAGCCGAGGCTGGCTTCGAACCTGTGCGATGCTCCTGTCTCAGCCTCCTAAGACTGGGGATTACAAGCCTGCACCACCATGCCCGGCTTAGCTAGGTTAATTTACATTGGAATAATTGCCTGCTTTTAGGCAGAAACCAAGTCTTTTCACAGATTTGCCCCTCACCCAATTTTTTAAATATATTAATAATCATAGCTTTCTCAAATCTTCCTAGGCCACTCCCAATACTGGTACAATATATAACTACAATACACCCAAAAAATGCATTAAAAAAGAGTTGGGCATGGCCGGGCGTGGTGGCACACTCTTGTAATCCCCAGTCTTGGGAGGCTGAGACAGGAAGATCACACAGGTTTGAAGCCAGCCTTAGCTACTTAATGAGGCTCTCAGCAACTTAGTGAGACCCTGTTTCCATGTAAAATATAAAAATAGGGCTGACAGCATAGCCCGGAGGTAGAAAGCCCCTGGGTTGTTCCACCCCCAGTAACACACACACACACACACACACACACACACACACAGAGTTAGGCATGGTGACACACACCTGTAATTCCAGTACTTGGGAGGCTGAATCAGGTAGATGGCAGTTTCAAGGCCAGCCTCAGCAATTTTGAGACTCTGAGCAACCTAATGAGACCCTCTTTCAAAATAAAAAAAAATTAAAAAGGGCTGGGGGCGTAGCTTAGGGAGAGAATGCCCCTGCGTTCAATCCCTAGTACTCTCTCCATAACACAAAGATAGCCCATGATGATTTTGACTTCCCATTTGCAACATTTCATCTTTCCACAATCCATGTTTTAGTGAGGCAGAGCATAAAATATTTCAGCACAGATGTGGCTCTCTCAGGGAATTTTAGGTCCCAGTGTTATATAGTATGTATCAATACTTGAGTTGTTTTTATTTTGTGAACCAAAGTTCTTGAGGAAGCTGTTTGTCTATTAAAGTTCCTGCAGATTGCTTGACCTTGGCGGACTATAGAATATGGGATACAGACCTGTGCCATCGCACCAAGTATAAATGATATTTTAACAACATATTAAAAATCTGGCTGCCTCTGTGATTTCTCCATTTTCGGCTGGAATTGCAATCTCTGTCCCTCTGAGAATTATCTACCTCTAGAAATTTCTGCAACCCCAGTGGAGGCAGCTAACACAGTACTGTACTTTTTTTTTTTTTTGGCAGGTCTGGGGATGGAACCCAGGGGCATTCAACCTCCAAGCTACACCCCCTGCCCTATTTTTTATTCTTTACCTTGAAACAGGGTCTCACTAAGTAGCCGAGGCTGTCAGTGAACCAGAAACCTCCGGTCTCAGCCTCCCGAATGCTGGGATTACTAGTGTGAAACACCATGCCCGGTTTACTGTGCTCTTATATTTATTATTTTTGTATTTTTATTTTTATTTTTTTGTGGTACTGGGGGTGGAATCCAGAGGCTTTCTACCTCCGGGCTATATACCCCAGACCTATTTTATATTTTATTTGGAAACAGGGTCTCACTAAGTTGCTGAGAGCCTCACTAAGTAAGTAGTTGAGACTGGCTTTGAACCTGCACGATCCTCCTGTCTCAGCCTCCCAAGCGCGGGGATTACAAGCGTGCGTCGCCCGGCTGTGCTCTTAAATTTAAATACATTCTAAGAGACCATAGTGTTTCTGGGAAGTCTTGAAAGTGAGAGGAAAATGTGGAACAGAGAGATTCAAGAAAGTTTCTTAGTTTTGGAATTGTACCTATCACGTTTCTAAGGTGTTTTTCACTTGAATCAAGGTAGAGTTAAGCAGGATAGTAACTACAAAAGCAAAGGCTGGCTCTCGCTGTCTTTTTTTGTGTGTGTCTTTTTACTTTTTGAAACAGGGTCTCATTGAGTTGCAAAGGGTCTTGCTAAGTAGCTGAGGCCGTCCAGGAACTACAATCCTCCCGTCTCAGCCTTCCCAAATGCTGGGATTACGAGCACGTGCCACCATGCAGGTCTACGCTGTCATCTTTTTTGTTGCTGTTGTTCTTGTTGTTTCTGGTGATTGAATTCAGGGGCATTTTACCTCCAAGCTACACCCTTATCCCTTTTTATTTTTTATTTGGAAACAGTCTCATTAAGTTGCTGAGACTGGCCTTGAACCTGTGATCATCCTTTCTCGGTCTCTCAAGTACTGGGATTACAGGCATGTGCCACCATGCCTAGCTTCATTGTCATCTTAAAAAAAAAGAGCGTTGAATGGGCGTGGTGGTGCACGCTTGTAATCCCCGCGCTTGGGAGGCTGAGACAGGAGGATCGCAGAGGTTCGAAGCCAGCCTCAGCTACTTCATGAGGGTCTCAGCAACTTAGTGAGAGACCCCTTTTCCAAATAAAATATAAAAAATAGGTCTGGGAGTATAGCTCGGAGGTAGAAAGCCTCTGGGTTCCACCCCAGTAACACCAAAAAAAAAAAAAAAAAAAAAAAAAAGCCAGGAGTAAATTTTCTTAGCCCAAAACCCCTAACTGGAAACTGGGAATCATGAGTTTAGCTGCACAAGAGAATCACCTCTGGAATATTCTGGAATTTGCAATATTCCACCCCAGAGATTCTTATCCAGCAGAACTGGCATGGGAAATGAGAATATGAATCTGATTAAGTTCTATAGGTTTGGAGCCAGTAAAAATGATATTTCTAAACAGAGGGAAATATTTTCTGAATTTTGCAATATCATGTATGTGTTCTTTTTTTATTGCTTTTCAGGTATCCCTTACAAAGGCAAGGAAAGTTAACATTCACCTTTGATTATTAAAACTAAAATATTCTAAGAAATTAAACTGCTGATGCTGTGCTTGATCCTGGAATCCTCCAGCTTCCCAAATACTAGAATTGTAAGTATTCAGCATCATGTGTGGCTGTTCATTTATTTTGAGTTCTAAATCCTACCAATAGCTATTGGAAGTCAATTATATATTTGATTTCTGCATAGTGAGCCTACAAGCTAATAATGTATTGGAAACATTGTGATTTGTATTGATTCCTTGCCCAATTCTGAACTGTTTGGGCCTTATGTTTCTTACACTTTGAATACCCAAACATATGGTCGCAGAGAAGTCCTATCTTCCATAATTGGAGACGATTTCACTTAAAGCGAAACAAAAGTCACTGTAGTATGCAATAATCACCTTATGATTTGAAAATCCCATAGAAGAGATCAGAACAGTTTAAATGAGGTGGTGATGATCACACACAAATTGTTTGGAAACTAAGCTTATAGGTAAATATGTAAGTTTCTGGGTCAGCACTCACCCAGGAGTATCTCGGTGTCCGTTTTAAGCTTAACATTAGATTTTTGGAGGACTATTTGGTTTTCATATAATAAAACAACACATAACCAATGACTACTTACGTATCTAAATACGTCATTTGGCCTTGGTCTAACTGTCCTTGGGTGAGCATGTGGGAGTCTATTATTTGGTAGGTTGCTGGCTTTGCTTTATTTCGGAGGCTCTTTTTTTTTTTTTTTTTTTTTTTTTGGTGGTTCTGGGGTTCCTGGAAGCCCTTCTGTCTCCGGACTACACTCCCAGACCTATTTTTATATTTTTTTTATTTGGAAACAGGGTCTCTTAAGCCAGCACACGGGGCTGGCTTCAAACCTGTGCGATCCTCTTGTCTCCGCCTCCCAAGCGCGGGGATTACAAGCGTGCGCCACCACGCCCGGCCTCTGAGGCTCTTGAGATTTATGAATTTTCAGCATATGAATGCTTTGCAAATATCATATTTAATCACACTGCAGTCGCAGTCATGTTATTATTTATTTATTTATTTATTTATTTATTTATTTATTTATTGTGGTACTGAGGATGGAACCCAGGGGTATTCTACCTTCAAGCTACACCCCCAGCCCTATTTTTTATTTTTATTCTTTATCTTGAAATAGGGCCTGTCTAAATTGTGGAGAACCTTACTAAGTAGCTGAGGCTGGCCGCAAGCCTGAGATCCTCCTGTCTCAGCCTTTCAAGTACTGGGATTACAAAAGTGGGCCATTAAGCCAGACTCATTGAGTGTTCTTTATTCTTGGTATCATAAAATGCAAATTTTGTTTCCTTTAAAGATCCAGCTAGGTGTTAAGTTGTCTTTAGCCACTCTCCATGCTGTTTCTGTTTTCACAAAATAAATATTTACATTATTGTTTATGTTTTTGTCAAAATTTACTATGGATGATAAATAGCATATTTTCTTTTTGCACAGACCTGTATCACTGGTGTGTGTGGCTTTTTCTTTAAAGTAACTTGGCAAGCTCGGAGTGGTGGTGCATGCGTGTAATTCCAATACTTGGGAGGCTGAGACAGGAGGATCACAGGTTTGAGGACAGCCTCAGCAAGCAGTGAGACTCTCAACACACAAAAAATAAATAAAAATAATAAAGTAAAAGTATAAGAGAACATTTGTCATAAAATCCAGAGAATTATCATAGGCAGGATGAAGAGCCCAGAGTAGAGTTCTGTTTATCCAAGGGAACGTAGATCTATTTGATACCCAATTAACATCTGATTCACCTCTCTGTGAAGTATTCATGTTTACCAAGTAATTGCTAAACCATCATTTACTTTATTTGGGATTAATGTACTCAGAAACTTCTGCATACCAGAGCAACTTAGATGTAGCACTTAGTAGTATTTTGCTCAATTAAAATAATATCAAGAACCGGATTCAGACACAAGATTTTCTAGATTCTTTCCCCCCCCTTTATTTCAACTTAGACTCTTTATTTCACTGCATCTCTGTAAATAGATACTTAGAAATCTAAAATCTTACATTTTCAGTTCAAAAGTTTTTTCCCTTCTAATAATACAAAAGAAGGCTAGAAAGAATGTGACCCTCCACTGCATTTAGAGTCTCATCAGAGATACGAGATGAGTGATGAATAACTTTGCAGTGTCTTGCTCGAGATCCAACTCTAAATAAAAACAGCAACATTTCCAGATAGCAGATAGCACTGAGTGTTGTCCCAGGACAGGAATTGGGAGGTCAGCTGCTGGGATCTCTCACTGAATAAGTACTGTTCCTCATTCATAAGATTCAGAAGTTAGTGAAATAGGTCTGGGAGTATAGCCCGGAGGTAGAAAGCCTCTGGGTTCCACCCCTAGTACCACACACACACACACACACACACACACACACACACACACACAAACAAACACACAATAGGGCTGGGGATATAACTTGGAGGCAGAATACCCCTAGGTTCAATCCCCGCTACAAAATAAATAAATAAATAAATCAGGCTGGGGGTGTAGTAGCTTGGAGTTAAAATACCCCTGGGTTCAATCCCCAGAAACACACACACACACACACACACACACACACACACACACACAAACACACACGTGCACGAATTATGGACCTCCTCAAGGAATTTTTTGTTTTATTCTTTTTGGTACTGGGGATTAAGCTCAGGGGCAGTCTACCTCTGAGCTACACCATAAGGCTTTTTATTATTATTATTACTATATTTATTTTTATTTGCCTCTACACTGTTTGAGGCTGACCTCAAACCTGTGATCCTCCTAAGTACCAAGATTAAAGGCATGTACCACCATGCCCGGCTTTCAAAGTTTAATTGCTAGGATTAGACTCGAAATGGAATAAAGTCAGCAAAAGCTTTTATTTATTTGCAGACAAAAGTTCTTAGTTACTTAATAGTTAATTCACCAAGGCTAATGCTATAGAATAGAGAAATTATAGTAATACTTGTTATTGATTCTTTTCTGTCAGTGTTAACTAAGAGTGCCTTGGATAACTATTTTCCCCATCAGTTGTGTGCAAAGAGCCAGGCTACTGTATACCTTAAGAGCTAGGCTTAGCATCTCTAGGGTAAAAGACTTCAAATGTGAGTTGCAGAAAAATGCCTTCAATTTGAATCTCAATTTGACACATCAGTAACTATTCTTTCAGGGAAGGATCACTGTGTCTCTCCCATTTGTTTCAGTCTTAAAATAACAAATTATTCTGAAGTGGGATTGACAACATGCCAATCTTAAAAAAGCCAAAGTTCAGGTGCAATCTATAGGTGGTGGATTGGCAGGTGGAGGACCACTAGAATCCTCCTGCTAGAGGGCTAATCTGCTAAAAGTAAAATAAGCTTCTGCAGACACAGACAAATACCTCGCATTTATCTTTAAACATGAAACTTGTATCGCTATAAAACTGAAAACTAAAATTGGTGGTTATAGCAGCTGCGGCTTGCCTCGTCCAATATAACTCGGTTTGTCTGTGTTTTGTGTGGGCAGCCAAATAAACTAATAATAGGGAAAGAGAGGATATATCACTTTGGCCTAAACACTCTGTAAATCCACTGTGGGTTATTTGTAGAGCTAGGGTATAATAACAACTTTTAAATGACCCTAAGGAATCTCAAGAAGTTCTACAGTTTGTTTCTTGTAACAAATAAAAGTAAATACTCAAATCTTGCATGAGCCTTCTTTTAGGATGAAAAGCCAAGATACTAGATATATCGTAGAACTATAAATGGTAGATGATGAAAAGTTATAATTTTCTTTTCTTTTCCTTTTTTTCTTTTTTGTGGTACCAGGGAATTGAACTCAGAGGCATTCTACCTTTGAACTATACCCCCAACCCAATTTTATTTCTTATTTGGAAACAGGATCTCTCTAGGTTGATGGGAGTCTCACTACTTGCTGAAGCTGTCCTCAAACCTGTGATCCTCTTGTTTCAACCTCCCAAGTTCAGGGATTACAGGCCTGTGCCACCATGCCTGCCATGAAAATCTATAATTTCCAGTGGTGTGGCCAAGTGATGAGTGTGGTAGATACAAAAAAACTGAACTAGGGGCCGGGATGTAGCTCAGTGGCAAAGCTCCTGCTTTGCAGGTGTGGCACTCTGAGTTTGATCCCTGGTTCCAAAAAAGACAAAAAAAAAGAACCCTTTTAAAAAAAAATAAGCTGCCGGGCGTGGTGGCACACGCTTGTAATCCCCGCACTTGGGAGGCAGAGACAGGAGGATCGCGCAGGTTCGAAGCCAGCCGCGCATGCTGGCTTAAGGAGACCCTGTTTCCAAATAAAAAAATGTAAAAATAGGTCTGGGAGTGTAGCCCGGAGGTAGAAGGGCTTCCAGGAACCCCAGTACCACCAAAAAAAAAAAAAAAAAAAAAAAAAAAAGCTAAGAAAAAAACTGAACTATTATCATGGGGGGCAGAAATGATACCTTTTAATCTTAATTTTACAGCTAACATCACCAAGTCAGTTTGATCCCATATACTAATGTTTTATTCTAAATGTGAGTAAGCCCATGGATTTTGTCACTTTTTCAGAGAAATACCATAAAACTTATCCTTCATTATAAATGGTTTAGAGATGGTAAAAGATGAACCTTTAAGAAAATAGAGGCTGAGACAGGAGGATTGAAGGTTCTAGGTCAGCCTCAGCAACTTGTGAGGCCCTCTGCCACTTAGTGAGACCCTGTTTCAAAATAAAGAATAAAATAGGGCTAGAGGTATAGCTCAGAGGTAAAATGCCCCTGGGTTCCATCCTTAGTACTACAAAAATAGAAAAAAAATGAAAAAGAATAAAAAAGAAAAAAGAAAAAAGAAGATATTTCAAGCTGGGTGGGTGGTGCATGCAATTGGAGGCTGAGATAGGAGATTCTCAGGTTCAAGGACAGCAACAGCAATTTAGCAAGGCCTTCTGCAACTTAATGAGACCTTGTTTCAAAATAAAAAATAGAATAGGGCTGGGAGTATAGCTCAGAGGTACATTGCCTTTTGGTTTAATTCCCAGATATATATATATATATATATATATATATATATATATATATATATATATATATATATATATATATATATGAATGAACAGGAATGTTCCAAGCCAGGTGTGGTGACACATGCCTGTAATTTCGGTACTTGGGAGGCTGAGATAGGAGGATATTTAATTCATGACCAGCTTGAGAACTTTCAGACTTTTAGCAACCTAAGCAAGACACTGTTTCAAAACAAAAATCAAAAAGGGCTGGGGCTATAGCTCAAAGGTAGGATACTTGGGTTCAATCACCAGTACAAAAACAAAAACAAAAACACCCCAAAACAAAAAAGCCAAGAAAATGTTCCAGACTGAAGGCAATAAAGCCAGCAAATATTAACAAATGTGAAATAATGTAACTACACCTTTGGTAAACAAGCTGCTTCTTTACCATCAACACTTTTTCTTTTCTTCCTTTCATGCTAGTGTTAGTAAGGACCCTGGTGTGAATAAAATATCCTTTGCTATGGCTGGGAACTAAAATGTTCCTGATACCTGGCATGTTGAAGGCGTGGTCCCCAAGGCAGCAGTACTCAGAGGTGGGGCTCTTAAATGGTGTGGGTCATGAGGGCTCCAACCTCATTAAAGGTTGATCTGCTGGAGGAGTCATAATTCACTGGACTATTGGAAAGAGGTGTAAGCTTAGAAGGGCAGAGCTAGAAGGTGTAGGTCCTTCAAAGGATAGCAACCCGTTGGGGCTCTACTTTGTAGACAGCCTCTTCCTCTTGTACTCTCCTTTTTCTTCCCGACCACTGGGAGGTAAGCAGTTTTGTCCTACCACACGCTCCACCATGACAGTGTTGTGCCCAGGCCAATGTTGCAGGAACGGAGAAAGAGCACCAACTGAACTTGGAATATCAGTTTATTTAACTGTGGAAAAAATAAAGACTAACCAGGCTAGGGACGCAGTCCAGCACTCAGCCCAAAACTGCGGGCAAGAGCTGAATTTATAAGGGGGTTTTGAAAGCGAAAGCCACCTGTGCCTAGGGTGGGGAGGAGAGGCCCATTGTTATTGTCTGCCAATATCGCAACTTTGTCTGGAGTGTGGCTGAGTGTTTCAGGATGTTGACTACAGGGTAAGCAGGATGTTAGTCTTTGCTTGCTACATTTACTATACCGTAGGTAGGATGTTAGTCTATACTTGCTACATTTACCATAGGGTAGGCAGGATGTTACTTTAACTCCCTGAAAAACTGGGGAGGAGCATTGAACAGTTTTGTCTTGGCTCTTGTTAGGGCCTTACAATGGTCTACCTTGTCACAAGCCAGAAACAAGAAGAGTGATCATGAACTGAAACCTCAAAGGGAGCCAAATAAACCTCTTTTCCTCTAAGTTGATTTTGTCAGGCGCTTTGTAACAGCAACAGAAAGCTAACACATTCTTTCATGCTAAAGTCATGTGCAAAATTACCTGTAGGAATTATTCTTCTGATACTTGGCTTCCTCCGTACGTAAACTAGTGTAGAGACCTTTAGGTTTGTTCTTTTTTCTCCCTCCGTGAAACTGTTACGGTTTGGGGAGAATGTGGTTGTGGGGAAACTGTTCCCCAGGAATCTCTGCGAGGGTCCCGGACACACTTTCCCCCAACCCATAACAAAGCCCAAAATGACCAAAAACAAAAACTGCGGGTTCTTGTCCTAAGCTAAGAATAAATATGCATAGCTTGGACAGTTGCTGAAGATTTAAAGAAGTTTATTAAAAAGATAGAAATACAGAAAATAGTTACAGCCCCATGCCAAAATGGCATGAGGGGGGAGGGGGCCCTGGCCAACTCACCACTCCCAAGATACAGCATGTGGACCGGACTTTTTATACCCATGACCTCCATCTTGTTTATGTAATTTTGACGTGGTGAACGTCCCTGTAAGGTACCTCCCCTTATCCTGTTGGGTACCTCCTCTAGCAAGGTGTGGCAAAGTATCTCCTTTCATGAAGGTCGACCCCTCCTATCATCTTAGCTGGCTTATCATATAGATCTGTCTTTAGATAGAGAAAGGCCTAGTTCTCCTTTCCTATTGACTTGTTAATTACTTTTAGCTATGTTAATTTACATTGGGATAGTTGCCTGCTTTTAGGCAGAAACCAAGTCCTTGCACAGATTTACCCCTCACCCAATTTTTGAAATATTAATAATCATAGCTTTCTCAAATCTTCCTAGGCTATTCCCAATACTGGTACAAAACTGCTGTTAACACAGGTGCTCTTCTGTTACGAATTAAGGAGTGATGCTGGACATGATGGCACACACCTGTAATCCGAGTACTTGGGAGGCTGAGAAAGAAGAATGGCAGGTTCTCAGCCAGCCTCAGCAACTTAGTGAGACCCTGTTTCAAAATTAAAAAAATTAAAAAGTTTGGGAGTGTAGCTCAAAGGTAGAATGCCCCTGGGTGCAATCTCCTGTACCAAAAATTAAAATTAAAAATTAAAAAATAATTTAAGGTTTAATGGGCAGTCTTAAGTCCTAGTCTTTTTCTAGTCTTAGAACTTTCTTCCCCTCCCCTCTCTCTCTCTCTTTTTGTGGTACTAGGAGGGATGGAACCCAGTGGTCTTCTACCTCTGAGCTACACTTCCAGACCTATTTTATGCTTTATTTGGAAACAGGGTCTCATTAATGTTACGGTTTGGGAAACTGTGGTTGAGGAAACTGTTACCCAGGAACCCCTGCGAGGGTCCCGGACACCCTTTCCCCCAACCCATAAAAAATCCAAAACGACCCCAAACAGAAGAAAAAACTGGATTCTTGTCCTAAGCTAAGAATAAATATGCGTACCTTGGACAGTTGCTGAAGATTTAAAGTTTATTAAAAGATAGGAATACAGAAAATAGAAATACAGCCCCATGCCAAAATGGCATGGGGGGGGGTGACTCAAAATGAATACACCAAAGGGCTGGCACGTGGACTGGACTTTTTATACCCATGACCTCCATCTTGTTTGCGTGACTCTGACGTAGTGAACGTACCTGTAAGGTACCTCCCCTTAACCCTGAAAGGTACCTCCCCTTAACCCTGAAAGTTACCTCCCCCAGCAAGGTGTGGTGAGGTGTCTCCTTTCATGAAGGTCAACCCCTCCCTAGATCATCATGTAGATCTGTCTTTAGAAACAGGACTAGTTCTCCTTTCCTATTGACTGGTTAATTTGAGCAAGGTTAATTTACACTGGAATAGCTGCCTGTTTTAGGCAGAAATCAAGTCCTTTCTTTACCCATGTCTGCCACCATTTTGACACAACTATTTTGAAATATACCAATTATTTTCTTTTGAAATATATTGATAATCAGAGCTTTCCCAAATCTTCCTAGGCCATTCCAATAGTGGTACAATTAAGTTGCTCTGAGCCTCAATAAACTGTTGAGGCTGGCCTTGAACCTGTGATCCTCTTGTCTCAGCCTCTCAAGTACTGGCATTACAAGCCTGTGCCACCACGCCTGGCTTAGTCTTAGAACTTGATTCAAGCTCCTGTTGGATTCACAGCCGCACTCAAGGTTTCACTTACACACAGGAATAATATCTTTGAATAGTTACTCCAGATAACCATGAAAACTTAAAAATATATATCATAAATACTATGTTATATAATATATAAAAATATGCGTATGTATATTTATGTATATACATAGAGAAAGCCCCTAAAACAATGTAGGATCTATTTGACCCTTTAGTCTTAGACCAGTAATATGATTTATTCTTACTAGTCTATTATTGGTTGCAAAAAAGTAGCTCACAATATTTGATTTTTTCTTTTTCTTTTTGGTACTAGGGATTGAATGCAGGGTTTTTCTATGTACAGGCTACACTCCTAGCCCCTTTTATCTCTTATATTAAAACAGGGTTTTCATGACTTGTGGAAAGTCTTGCTAAATTGCTGAGGCTAGCCTTGAACCTGGAATCCTTTCTCAGCCTCTCAAGTATTGGGATGATAGATAAGTGGTCCCGTGCCCACCCGACATGACTGTTTAAAAGTTAAGAAATCATATATAAATATCGAACCCCCCCACTCTGAACACACTTTGGACACTTTTCTGGTCCACACCGAGGTTTACCTTCTGCCCTGGAACAGAGCTCCCGTCCCCTTTTCAGCTGCAGTAAGTTTAGCTGATATCTTCTAATCCTAAATATATTACTTGTTGTTAAGTTGGGTCCTGCACTCATGTGACTTTGTGTCACATGACCTCTGCAGGGCAAGGGAGGGGCTGAAACCCCCGCGAGAATTGGGCATTCCCGCGAGTAAACCCTCATCTCGCGAGATGCATGCCTTTAAAAGGAGAGCCCGCGTCCTCAAGCTTCGGACAGGCGCGCGGGCCCCACGGTTCCTTGCCCTGATCCCCGGGAGAGCCGTGCCATTAAAACTTACTTGCCATGTGTACCGGACCTCTCTCGTGTTTTTCACACTCCGCCGTACGCACATTATTTTTATTTTACTCGCATTTAATTTTTTATTTTACTTATCATTTGGTGCCGAACCGGGAGAACTCTTGGGTCCCTCCGCATTTTTTTTTCCTTTTTTTTTTTTTTCTGCTTTCTCTTTTTATTTTTACTCTCTTTTTGAGCCCCGGACTCTCCGACCCGCCAGCAGCTCGACTGTGAGGTCCCACACCAGCGCTCCGCTTGCAGGCGTTGCTCCCACCACTGCCGCCGCTGCTGCCCCATGCCTGCCCGGACCGTAAGCCATCTTTTCAGCCCCGCGCTCTCCGGGAGAGCCGGCGGCCTTCTTCCAGCCCCGAGCTCTGCTGAGAGCTCACGGCCATTTTTTCGGCCCCGCGCTCTGCTGAGAGCTCAAGGCCGTCTTTCCGGCCCCGCGCTCTCCGGGAGAGCCGGTGGCCTTCTTCCCGCCCCGGGCTCTGCTGAGAGCTCGCGGCCATCTTTCCAGCCACGAGCTCTGCTGAGAGCTCACGGCCATCTTTTCGGCCCCAAGCTCTGCTGAGAGCCGGTGGCCATCTTTCCAGCCCCGAGCTCTGCTGAGAGCCCGCAGCCATCTTTTCAGCCCCACGCTCTGCTGAGAGCCGGTGGCCATCTTTTCCCGCCCATGTGCTCTCTTCCGGAGCGCCGGCGGCCATCTTCCGCGGCCACCACCGCCGGGGCGTGCAGGCTCCACCGGCCGCCTAGCTGCTAGTTCCACCCGCCCGGAGCCAGGCTCCTTGGGTGATGCTGGCACCTGTTCTACTTGCTGACCTCCTGCACGGGCCAGGACCTCTGCCTGCTGCTTGGACCTCCTAAAACCGCCGTTCCCGCCTGCCCACGCCGCCCGCCGCTGGAATGGGAACGCGCCGCCCGCGGACTGCGCCACACTGCGCGCCTATGTCTTCTCCACGCCTGGCGTTGCTTAGACCCGCCTGCCGAGGCCGCCTGCCTCCTCCATCTAGGCGGCCGCCACTCTGCTAAACAGCCCCCAGCCCGCCAAGTCCAGCCCGCGCTCCAGCTGGTTCCTCCACTCGGACTCGCGCCCTGGCGCCCTTCACCCTGTGCCTGCCCACCCCTGCTGCCTGGGCCTGGCCATTCCGGTAAGCAGCCACATGGAATTACTGGGGGGAGGGTCGCCAGCTTTGGCCCGCCATCTTGGACACGTGGAATCACTGGGGGGCCGCCATCTTGGCCCCACCATCTTTAACCCCTCCCACCTCATGGCCTCACTGGAGGCCTCGCCATCCTTAACCCCTCCCACCTCATGGCCTCACTGGAGGCCTCGCCATCCTTAACCCCTCCCACCTCATGGCCTCACTGGAGGCCTCGCCATCCTTAACCCCTCCCACCTCATGGCCTCACTGGAGGCCTCGCCATCCTTAACCCCTCCCACCTCATGGCCTCACTGGAGGCCTCGCCATCCTTAACCCCTCCCACCTCATGGCCTCACTGGAGGCCTCGTCATCCTTAACCCCTCCCACCTCATGGCCTCACTGGAGGCCTCGCCATCCTTAACCCCTCCCACCTCATGGCCTCACTGGAGGCCTCGCCATCCTTAACCCCTCCCACCTCATGGCCTCACTGGAGGCCTCGCCATCTTTAACCCCTCCCACCTCATGGCCTCACTGGAGGCCTCACAATCTTTAATCCCTCCCACTCCACCTCATGGCCTCACTGGAGGCCTCACAATCTTTAATCCCTCCCACTTTCCACTCCTAACCAATCCTAGGAGTCGGCAGCCATCTTTCCGGCCCGAGCCAGGCAGCTTGGCACTTGCTCTGCCTGCCAACCGCCTGCGCGGGCCAGGACCTCTGCCTGCCGCTTGGACCTCCTAAAGCACCGTTCCAGCTTGGTTCTCCGGTCACCACCGGGACCTCTGGCCGGTTTGCCCCACCCGCCCCGAGCCAGGCTCACTGGCCGTGCTCCTTGGGGCCCAGCCTCAGCGTCTGGCGCGTGCCTGGAAGCCATTTTGTCTCCACGCCGCGGGCCCGGCAAGCCATGCCGCCTGCGCACCCCCACTGATCCCACCTGCGCCAGCCGCCAGTGCCGTCCACACCAGCCACCGGCATCCACGCGCCCCAGCTCCACCACGCTCCCAGCAGCTTCTCAGCGCTTCTGTCGCAGCCAGCGCTGGCTGGCAACACTTCACTCCGGTAAACTGCCTCCTTCCCTTGGTTAGCGGGTTCCGGACTTGGGTCTTCCGGTCCACTGGGACCTAAAAATCCAAGCGCTTGGTGACCCATTGTCCCCCGGTCCACTGGGACCACGCTGCGGATGACCAGGTCATCCTCCGGTTTTGAGAAGGAATGAAGACGTTCTTCCTTATCTCTTAACCTCTGTTTCCGAACGATTGAGCAGGGAAACCGGGGACGCCCATTTCCTGTTCTTCGTTTCCGCCCGCGAACCAATTATGGGGAGTCGAACCTTTATACTAGCAGATGCCCTGAGAGCCTGTCTGCCTTGATACGAGTTGGGAAATAGGTTGCGGTGGCCCAGGAATAGTTAGGAATTTTTCTAAGTGGTCTGGTATCCCTCCAAATGCTCTCCCCCATCAGCTTCCATTTATTTTCCTGCCAGCTGCCATTTTGTGATGGCGCATAGTCGCTGCCTGGTGATGTCACAGTCACCATCTTGGCCTGTGCCAGACTGCAATTTTGCTGGGTGGCCCGCTCGGGTGCGCCCTAGGTGCTGCGGGAAACGCCGGGCCGGGGCTGGGGCGACACTCTCTGTCTGCCCGTGAGAAGTCCGCGTTGCCATTCTTGCTGGACACCCGTCTCGGGACGTGTTCTTTGTGAGTATAGGTCCGTCACAGCTGACAGAACCTTAACATAGCATCTAAGTTTTAATTCCAGAGAGAAACAGGCGGAAATGGAGCATACACTCCGACT
This sequence comes from Muscardinus avellanarius, assembly GCF_963383645.1. NCBI lineage: Eukaryota > Metazoa > Chordata > Mammalia > Rodentia > Gliridae > Muscardinus > Muscardinus avellanarius. The sequence goes on from NC_137795.1 coordinate 66,059,708, forward strand.
TTGCCAAAAAGCAGATCCCTGGTAGCTGCCCTTTGGCTGGCGGTGGCGGCTCAGCCCCCTGGAGCGCCACCTAGGTGTGGAGGACTGCAACAACAACTACCTCCAGGAGCCTGCCTCAAGTGGGGCAAAGCCACGCCTACCAATCAGACTGCTCGGCGTGTGGCCAGGAGGGCCACTGGAACAGTGCCCTTGGAAAAGGGTGAGCCCCAGGTGCCTCAACACAGGGGGAGCACCTTTCCAGACCAGGCCCCGCCGCTGGCCCTACTCAGCCTGGCTGAAGACTGATGGCTCCTGGATCCCTCAACCTCCATCCTCTTTGCCAGCTCAAGCCCTTGCCTGTTCAAGCCTCCTCAAGCGCACATCACTAAGCTGTCCAGGGTAACCTCCAATTCGCACTGCAGCTATGCACCCACCTGCACCCCCTTCTGGGGGACTGAACTCCCGACTCCTCCCGGCCTGGGGCCCCTGACGACGCCCCTTGACAGCAGGAAGAAGCTAGAGGGTCCAATCGTCATCCATTATCCCTACCATCAAAAGGCCGGAATGTTAAGTTGGGTCCTGCACTCATGTGACTTTGTGTCACATGACCTCTGCAGGGCAAGGGAGGGGCTGAAACCCCCGCGAGAATTGGGCATTCCCGCGAGTAAACCCTCATCTCGCGAGATGCATGCCTTTAAAAGGAGAGCCCGCGTCCTCAAGCTTCGGACAGGCGCGCGGGCCCCACGGTTCCTTGCCCTGATCCCCGGGAGAGCCGTGCCATTAAAACTTACTTGCCATGTGTACCGGACCTCTCTCGTGTTTTTCACACTCCGCCGTACGCACATTATTTTTATTTTACTCGCATTTAATTTTTTATTTTACTTATCACTTGTCTATTGAACTAAGTTAACCCTTATAAAGTCAATATACTGCTCCTGCTTTATAGAGGTGCAAATGGTATCTAGAATAGCACCAATAAAGATTACTGTGATGAAAATTTTTGTGTTTATACTATCCAAAAGGGTATCTAGTAGCCGCTTGTAGCTACTGAGCCTTTCAAATGTGTTTAGTATGGCTAAGGAAATAAGTGTGTGTGTGTGTGTGTGGGGGGGGTACTGGGGATTGAACCCAGGGGCCTTCTACCTCTGATCTACATCTCCAGCCCTATTTTATTCATTTATTTACTTTTTGGTACTTGGAATGGAACCCAGGGGCCTTCTACCTCTGGTCTATACTCCCAGACCTGTTTTATATTTGTTTGGAAACAGGATCTCAATAAGTTGCTGAAAGCCTCACTAAATAGCTGAGACTGGCTCTATTTTTTATTCCTAATTAAAAAAAAAATTTTTTTTTGTGGTACTGGGGTTCCTGGAAGTCCTTCTACCTCCGGGCTACACTCCGAGACCTATTTTATTTTTGGAAACAGGGTCTCTTAAACCAGCAGGGCTGGCTTCGAACCTGTGCAATCCTCCTGTCTCTGCCTCCCAAGCCCGGGAATTACAAGCCTGCGCCACCACGCCTGGCTTTAATCCGAATTTTGAAACAAGGTCTTAGTTGCTGGAGGGCCTAAGTAACTGAGGCTGGCCTCAAACCTGAGATCCTCTTGTCTCAGCCTCCCAAGTACAGGGATTACAAGCCTGTATCACCACACCCGGTTTAAGGAAATACTTTTAAAATTGTATTTAATTAAATACCCACATGTAATTGATTACCATGGGTCTCATGGATCCTTGGAACATTCTAGAAAGTGTTAGAAGTAGAAGGCCAATTATGAGCAATCTAAGAATCTTAAGTCATTGATATTGTTTTCTTAAAAAACCCTGTCATTTGATCTGTACAAATTTTTCCTGAAGTTTTACATTTTCAGAAAATAACCCCCAAACCAACCAAATCCATTAGGCTGCTTCTCTGCATGAATCATCCTGTTGCAAAGAGGTGTAAGACTGACTTTATTGCCAACTCTGCCCCCTCTTCTGTAGACAGAACTCAGTGATTAAATTCTGCATTTATTTAGGTTATTCTCCTAAAATTCTGGTTTCCATACTGCAAATAAATGACAAGAACTTTTCCATCGGATTATCCCAGACAGCACAAATGTTCTTTCCAAAAGTGGAGACCAAACCACAGCCCCCTCACGTTGCCTGTTACATCTGTTTATTCTTACAGAGGAGACATACACTTTGTAGACAGAGAATGCCAATTTCTTGGGAGAGGACTGAGAATAAGATGACACTTGAAGGAAAAAAAATCTCACTGTTCAAAATCAAAGATCCATAGAGCCAGGCATGGTGGAATTACATGCCTGTAATCCCAGTACTTGGGAGGCTAAAACAGGAGGATCATGGGTTCCAGGCCAGCCTCAGCAAGGTAGAAAGACCCTGTTTCAAAATAAATAAAAGGGCTGTGGGTTGTAGCTCGGAGGTAGAATTTCTAGTGTGTGTGGCCAGGTGTGGCGGAGCATGCTTGTAATCCAGCATTTGGGAGGCTGAGACAGGAGGTTTTGGGTTCTCGGACAGCTTCAGCTACTTGGTGAGGCCCTTTGTAACTTAGTGAGACCCTGTTTCAATATAAAGAATAAAAACTTGGGCAGGGATGTAGCTCGGAGGTCGAATGCCTCTGGGTTCCATCCCCCCTCCCCCACACACATACACAAAAGTGAGTGTGTTTGTGTGTGTGTAAGTCTATAGAACTGAATAGCTATAAAGTCCTTTTGAAATGTTAAGATTTTGCTTCCAGGTTATATGGACTCAGACCCAATCAGAGTTATTTTCTACAAACAGAGCTGTGGATAAGTTGCATAACTCATCCCTCAGTTTTCCCATGGGTAAAATGTTGAGTTCAAAGCCGGGCGTGGTGGCGTACGCTTGTAATCCCCGCGCTTGGGAGGCTGAGACAGGAGGATCACGCAGGTTCGAAGCCAGCCTCAGCTACTTAGTGAGGCTCTCAGCAACTTAGTGAGACCCTGTTTCCAAATAAAATATAAAATGGGTCTGGGAGTATAGCCCGGAGGTAGAAAGCCTCTGGGTTCCACCCCCAGTACCACCAAAAAAAAAATGTTGAGTTCAGTTGGGAAAACTGTGTGAAAGCATTTGAAGTGGGGAGAAGCTCTCTTTGGTGGGGGTTTTCTCTAGGATTCTGGGACTTTACTGATTCTGATCTGCACCTTTGCCTGTCTCTAGGCCATTTCCCCACTCAGTAAACCACAGAAACCTATCATGATGTAAATGAGTTCTCTAGAGAAATGCAAGTTTTTACTTAGAGATAACCTGTTGGCCAGTAGAACAGATACAGAACTTCTTCCTTATCTGTTTGGATTTCCTGGTTTCAAGGACCTGTACTGGACGTCAACCACTGTCCCAAACCACTTAATGCAAATTCTAGAAACAGTCTATAAAATTGTAGTAACTTTTATTACAGTATATTGTTATAATTGTTTATTATTGTTAATCTCTCACTGGGCCTTGTTTATAAATTAGGATTTATCCTAAGACCTGGGCCTGGTAGTAAACACCTATAGTCCCAGGACTTTGAAGGCTGAGACTAGAGGATTCCAGGTTCCGTATCAGCTTAAGCAATTTGGCGAGACCTTGTTGCAAATTAAAAACATAAATAAAGGCTGGGTGGTGCTGCTCAGAGGTAGAAAGTCCCAGAGTTCAATTCCTCCCAAAAAAGATTTGTCATAGATTTGCATAGGAAAAGACTTTATATAGAGTTCAGTTCTATCTCTATCCCTTGGGGGTATTGGAATGTAATCCCGCTAAGATAAAAAGGGGCTAGGGAAGCCGGGCAGGGTGTAGTGTATGCTTGTAATCCCAGCATTTGGGAGGCTGAGACAGGAGGATTCTGGTTCAAGGAAAGCCTTAACCACTTAATGAAACACTTTGCAACTCAGTGAGATCCTGTTTCAAAATTAAAAAAAATTAAAGATAGCCGGGCGCGGCGGCGCACGCTTGTAATCCCCGTGCTTGGGAGGCAGAGACAGGAGGATCGCGCAGGTTCAAAGCCAGCCGTGTGTGCTGGCTTAGGAGGCCCTGTTTCCAAAAAAAAAAAAAAAAAAGTCTGGGAGTGTAGCCCGGAGGTAGAAGAACTTCTAGGAACCCCAGTACCACCAATAAATAAATAAATAAATAAATAAATAAATAAATAAATAAATAAATAAAAATAAAAAAAATAAAGATAGAGCTAGGGGTGTAGGTTAGAGGCAGAATGCCCCTGGGTCCCTTCCCCAGTAACGCCCCCCCCCAAAAAAAAGAAGGGGCTACTGCGATCCTGAGCCTTCCATTCCAGTGCTCTTTAGATTATTAAGCAGAGTTCCCTCTCTACTGCGTACAGATAGATGTTTTCCTTATGTTCTCTGTTGAAAGGCGCAGGCGCGTGTGGTATCTTGTTGGTCCCTTCCCTGGTTATGGCTCGCAATTTTTGACCCATGTCCATACTATGTTTCTACAAGTTATGTTTTTACCTTCCTGAAAAATGATTACTGGCTTCTGCTCCATAGGCTTTTTTGGAAGGATGGGTTTAAAGGTCCACATCGGCGTGATGTTTGATACCTTGTAGGAAGATTCTAACACGCTGACATTTTGGGAAGAGGAGAGGGAGCAGTAGGCATTTTTTTTTTTTCAATACTGGGGATTGAACCCAGGTGCATTCCACTTCCGAGCTACACCTCCAGCCCTATTTTTTAATCCTTTATTTTGAAACAAAGTCTCACTTGGTTGCAAAGGCCCTCACTAAATAGTAGCTGAGGCTATCCTCCACCTACCATCCTCCTGTCTCAGCCTCCCCAGCCTCCCAAGGGCATTAAAAAAAAAAAGGCACATATAATTGAACTCCTAGGTGTCCTTCCTGGGAGCTACAACCCCCCCCCCCACACACACACACACCGTCCTGTGTATGTTATTTTGCAATGGGGTGTTCCTAAATGGCCGAGGCTGGCTTTGTATCTATGATCCTCCTCTCTGGGCCTCCCAGGTGTTGGAATTACCTAATTGTGCCAGCACAGCACGCCCGAAGCAGTGGGCATTTGTACTAGGGTGCAGGCCTGGGGTGGGGTGGGGGGGCAGGGAAGCCACCAGCCGGGCCTGCAGGTCAGGCGGGGAGCAGGCCGGCGAGGCTCGGCGGGGCCTGGGCCGGGGCAGCGGGCAGGGGCCGGAGCCCCCGGGCCTGGCCGGGGAAGGGCCGCGGCCCCTCGCCCACGGCCGGGGGTGGGGCGGCCTCGCCCGGGGCCGGCGCTCCTCGCCCTTCGCCGGCCGCCAGAGGCTCCCTCTCGCTCCCTCTCCGGGGATTTCGCTGCCGGGCTCCCTCTCTCCGCGGCCCTGGCGTTAGTCCCGGCGGCCGAGGTGAGGCACCTGTTACCCGGGAGGCCACGTGGGCGCGGGCAGCCCCCGGCCCGGGCGGTGGGCTGCGGGCGGGGGGGGGGGGCGGCGGCACAAAGGCTGCGGGCGGGGTGGGCGCAGCGCCGGGCGGCGGAGGCAGCGCACAGGCATCTCAGAGTCGTCTATTGTTTCCCGGCACATTGGGAGGAAAAAAAAAAAAAAACAAAGGGATTTATTATCATTACCCTATAATTTTCTTTTTTTTTTTTTCCTTTAAATGTGGCAGGGAGCTCGTCTCTCCCCGCCACACTGGGATCCGCCGGGAGCCGCAGCCCAGGTGTCAGGACTGGAGGTGCTGCTCGGCGCCCGCCTGCGACCTCGGCCCGGCCGAGCTCTGCGCCCAACCCGGCCGGGACCCGCGGCCTCTCAAGTTGGTGTTATTTATGTTTGTCTTTGGTGAGGGCAGGTTTTTGAATCCCCTGCGGCCCCGGCGCCCCCGCCCCCGCCCCGGCGGCCCGCGTCGGCGGGGGAGGGAGTGGGGCGCCCGAGAGGGGAGGGGAGGGTGTTTGTGGCTTTAAAAAAAAAAAAAAAATGTCAGGGTAAAAGGAGATCTGGTCGATGCTTTTTGCAGGGAAAAAAAAAAAAAAAAGCCAAAAAAAAAAAAAAAAAAAAGCCAAAAAAACAGGCACCACACTCCGAAGCCTTTCTTGTTTGTCTGCATGGGCCATGCTTGCATGCTGGGCCAGGAAACGAGTTTGGAGAGGGTTTAAGTGAAAGTGTGTGCTTCCTCAGCTGGCTGTGCGTGAGGGGGATGTGGTTCAGTCTAATATTAAAACAAAACAACAACAACAACAACAACAACAACAACAACAACAACGAAAAAGCAAAATGAGAAATCTTTAAAACGCGGTTGTCTGCTCTTGAGCAGAACCCGAGTGTTTGATTGGTAGCATATTGATGTAAAATCCAGCTGTGGGCTGCAGACCCACAAGGGTGCCTTGCCTAGGTTTTGAGCTGGTCATAAGTTGGGGGCAAGAAGGAATGAACAAATCAGGGCTGTGAAAAGGGGTGTCATGGTATCGATGCTTTCTGATTGCCACACTCTCAGGCATTTATTACTTGTCCACACGCCACTCCGTTATTATATACCCACTATTAGGAACGTCCAGATAGTGGGTATAACTGAACTTAGAGTGAAACTTACTGGCATTCTAGAACTTTTTTTTTCTGCTTGTTTTCCTCTGAAATTACACCACAGTTGCTTCAGGCATGCTGTAGATGACAATATTGGACCTCAGAGAATGAAATAAGCCCTCCCCACCATCCTGTAGGTGTGTTTTGGAGTTTGTAAACATTGTACTTAGAAAAAGTTGTACCTGAACAATATTTTATTTGGGGGAATTCCAAATGAAGTTGACTTTTCTGGACAGTTCGATGAGTCCATGGATTGCCTGTTTCTTTTTAGATTATTCACAAAAGCAACCAAAACTTGGGCTAAAGTATTTCTGAAATGTACTTATGAGCGTGTGTGTGTGTGTGTGTGTGTGTGTGTGTGTGTGTATTTGTGTGTGCACACACACTGGCGTGAGAGATAGAAAGATTTGGGTAGGAATCTCCAAATTACGTTTGAAAACATTTTTTGTGACCAGACCAACCAGGAGGTATGATATCTTTTAATTTCTTGACTCTTTCAATAAGTACTTTCTTCTGTTTTGACATGTGACTTCAGCAACTTGGACAATAAATTGTGTATTAGTTGACTTAACTAACATAAATTCAAGAGAGTGCATGAATTCAGAAATCCGTTCTTTTCTGTTACAGATGAACCTGTAGTCTTGCTTTGAAAAAGCCATTTTGTTGTTAACACTTGACTGTGAATAATTCCCTCATACACCTGTTGGGAGGATCCCTGGCAGACCATGCCACTTGAGAGGCCCTTTCCTTGACCAGATACTGGTGATTAGAGAAGAAAGGTATTTTTCCCCCCTTGATCATTATGAGCATTGGCTTTTTACCCTTGAAGTAAACATGTTGAAAGCGGAGTCTGCAGGTGAACGCACCACTCTGAGAAGCGCCTCGCCTCACAGGAACGCATACAGAACTGAGTTCCAGGCCCTGAAAAGTACCTTTGACAAACCCAAGTCAGATGGGGAACAAAAAACAAAAGAAGGTGAGGGCGCCCAGCAGAGCAGGGGGAGGAAATATGGCTCCAATGTCAACAGAATTAAAAACCTGTTTATGCAGATGGGTATGGAGCCCAATGAGAATGCCCCGGTCGTGGCCAAAACAAGGGGCAAAGGTAGACCTTCCTCCCCTCCCAGGAGAATGAGGCCCAAAGAATTTCTGGAGAAGACAGATGGCTCGGTGGTCAAGTTGGAGTCCTCTGTTTCAGAACGAATTAGTCGGTTTGATACCATGTGTGATGGCCCTTCATATTCCAAGTTCACAGAGACTCGAAAGATGTTTGAGAGAAGTGTGCATGACTCAGGGCAGAACAACCGCCATTCCCCAAAGAAAGAGAAAGCTGGGGGGAGCGAGCCACCAGACGAGTGGGGTGGGTCCAAGTCCAACAGAGGCAGCACTGATTCCTTGGACAGCCTCAGCTCCCGGACGGAGGCTGTCTCCCCAACTGTGAGTCAACTGAGTGCAGTATTTGAGAACACTGAGTCCCCCAGTGCCATCATTTCTGAGAAGGCTGAAAACAGTGAATACTCAGTGACTGGGCATTATCCCCTGAATTTACCAGCTGTCACTGTTACGAATCTTGACACATTTGGCCACCTGAAGGATTCAAATTCTTGGTCTCCTCCGAACAAGCAAGGTGTTGAGACAGAGGATGCTCAGAAGGGTAATGCATCTCCAGTACCAGAAGTGTCTCCGAAAAGTACCTCTTTAGCTTCGTTGCCTAGTGAAGAGATACAGCAGAGCCAGGAAGCCGAGGACTCCACATCCAACCAGGAGACTCCGGGCAGAACTGACAGAGACCTTCCTGAGGAAGCCTGTGCTGAGAACAAGACCATGCCGAAGTCTAATATCCTTTCACCACAGAACCAACCTTTAGGAGATGCTGAAGGCAGTTTGGTTGGGAGTGAAGAAGCAAAGCAACAGAGGAAGGGGCTGGCAGCTGGGGACCTCACCTCCCCTGATGCTTCTGTATCCAGTTGTGGAAAAGAGGGGCCTGAAGACTCAAGTCATTTTGAGAGTTCCCATATATACATGCAGAGTGACTATAATGTGTATAGGGTGAGATCCCGGTATAATTCCGACTGGGGAGAAACAGGCACGGAGCAGGATGAGGAGGAAGATAGTGATGAGAATAATTACTATCAGCCTGATATGGAATACTCGGAAATCGTTGGCTTGCCCGAAGAAGAAGAAATCCCAGCAAATAGGAAAATTAAGTTTAGTAGTGCTCCAATTAAGGTGAGTATGTTTTCTCAGTTTATTTTCCGAGTTTGCATTTAGTATTGGGGCCTGACTGTGTGCAGAAAAGATTTGACAACTATTAGAAGATTTTGTGGGGAATTCAAGAATATTGGCTATATGCAACTTCTGTCAGGTGATTTTAAAAGTTTGGAGTTGGAGAGGTATCAGTCCTGTTTCCTAATATGCTGTAAATCACTAGTGAGTAGTGAAATTGAAGAACTTTGGGGATTGTGAAATACATTCCATTAGACTGGAGTATGAATAGTAGGAACCTTGAAAACCAGGAGTGTTAGTCTGAAATGCAACTACTTGAACAGGTGTTTCTTAAGTTACCTAAAAATAATAACCTTCTGAATCTACACATCATCAGATATGAGGTATGAGGTACATTGGGTGAGTTATGGTAATCTTGAAACAATTCCCTGTATTTACTTGCTTAAAAATATCTGAGTTATTCCTTACTTAAGTGTTAGTGGCTTGTGAAGAATGTTGTTGGAACTTTTTTTCTCTTCGTTGCTACATAGTAGTGAAAATTTGATTTGTGGAAACATATTAGCTGACTTAAATACTCTGATTGAAAAGTGATAACTGTAAACAGCTTGGAGTTCAGAATCTGTTATGTTGCTTTAAAATGAATCTTTGAGAAAGAAAGGGAATAAAATGGATTTGCCATTTGTGGATTTACTGTTGCCTCTTAAAAATGGAGTATGTGCCAGTTGAATTCAGATGCTCTATTCTAATGACTCCACTTATTAACATTTGGTATAGGAGGAGAGCAGAGTGCATCAGCGGAGGGTGGTGGAACGTTATAACGTTATTAGTGGGTAATGGCCATAAGGCAGGAGCTGGTTGGTGAAGTGTCAAGAGTCCCCTGGAGTGCTTTTGCAGGGTGCCTGCTCACCAGCTCAGTCCTTGGGTTCTGGCATATTCTCCTTGGGGAATCCAAGGGGCTATGGGGGCAAATGTGTAGCTTGAAACCCCTTTCTAGGGGCTTCCGGTTTCTATAGTGTGTCTATATGATAGATTTGGAATTTTCCCTCATATCTTTGTAAATTTTCTCCTCCAGATCTGAAGCCCCTGTCTGTTGCGATTCTCCATCTTATGAACTTCCAGTATAGAGCTATAAGATACATGATTTATGTGTAAATATCCACAGAGAAGTCTGATATTGCCTTAGTTATGAAATACTCTTTTGCAATCAAGTGATGCTCTGTGATATGATTTGTAGGTGTTAGCAGGCAAATATTCACTTTACTAGTAGAAGGCAGAAATTCCAGATTTAGAAAGGGCCATGTCAAGTTAAACTGTTTGAAAGAAACTAGAGACATGACTCTGTCTTGAAAGTAAGCTAGGTCAGGTACTTCCCCACCTTCAGGTGCTGTTCCCTCTCTTTCCCTGGCCCCACTCACATTGCCATTTCTGGGCACTGCTTTAAAAAGGTGCCCTTCCCTCAAGCCTCTGTAGTGAGCTCCCAAATTTCACCATTGATGTTCCCTTTGAGCATCATCTTTCTGCCCCCTACAGAGAAAGCAACAGGATTAAATCATTTCACATCCAGCAAAGCAGGTATAACTGAAATGAACTCTCCCAGGAGTTTGTTAAACCCAGCAGCTAACTTTTTAACAGGAGAGTAGCAGTTTATGAACACTTACTGAGTAGATCAGTAGCCACCCGCCCCAGGCAGACATCAGCCCTGTGTTTGGGTCCTCTTTTGCACAAAATATAACTGCGCAGTGGTAGGTTTAATGAATTTTAAAGGAGTCGCCGAAATATGTCTGTTCAGATATGGAGATTCGAATGATTTTTGCTATCATTGCTTTGACAGTAAGCATTTTGCCACCTGATTTTTATGTTTAAAAACTGGATTTCACATTGCAAAGAATGAAAACAGATGGCATACATTTAAGTTTAAGACATTTCATGGAGAACTTAGATAAAGCTTCTGAAGCAAACATAATGTGTTGCGTTTTACTGGGCAGTTAACAGAACTAGTTGGAGTGGATTAAGTTTGCAAACAGAAGAGTCATTATGAGCCCTTTTGTGATGAATGAGACAATGACTCTTTCTTGTTGGTCCCACTGCTTAACGTGCAAGTGGAGTCACTTGGAGGTTTTGAGAACTGCCTTCCATTGGTAGTGGGGGTGGCAGTGGCCTTTGGTTGTTCTCCCAATTAAGACTTTTTGCCTCAAAGAGTGGTAATACTTCATTAAATCCAGCAAGTATTTATGGGAGGCTTATCATGTCATATGTGTTCTCTCACCCTGCTAGCTGCAGAAGACACAAAAATCTATAAGGTTAGCCCTTTCCTCCGTGTACTTACAAGGTCAGTTTTTAAGCACATTGTATTTAAAATACATATGATACAGTACACAAAACTAGGCCAAAATGTCCAAAGTCCTCTGTGTCCTTTAATAGTATTTGGCCATACTAAATGCATAGAGTGAAAGGAATTTGATAGATTATTTGGAATGGAGTTCAATAGTTCCATATTTGTGTTTCCTTATTCTTTTCATAAAGCTTTAGTTAAGAAAGGGAAAGTTATGGTTTTCAGCCCACAGCTTTTCTTTTGGAATTTAAACACATCTCTTTCAGAAGCCTTAGGGAACATATTCTTTATAGAAATTATTTTTGAAAGTTTTTTATTCTTTTTCCTGAAATAGTCTTATTTTATATGTTGTTAGGGGAAATACTTCCAACATCTTCAGTGTTTTGTTACAGTTTTGTTTACCATCTTTGTGTGTGATACTGTCCTCAGCGTCCAATTCAGTTATTTCCTGAATGTTTTGAGTAGATAATACCTTCTAAGATGTCTTAAATCTGAACCTAGAAAAATAACAAAATAATAGCTGATCTTTTCTATGTCGAATGTTCTTTGTACTTGTTAATGACATACAAATGGTTAAATTGTTTTGCTGGGCAGTAGTTAGTACAAGTTCCCTATTTTTTCTGGACACAATTGTCTCTTATTGGATACATTGATAGGTTTCATAAAGTCATGGAATAGTACAGTGGGATTAATTGCAGAAATTATAAAACTTGCTTTCAGTATTTGGATGAGAGAATGTTAATTTGACATGTGGAATTATACTTTTGTGTTCTGAAATTTTTCAGAGCCAAGGCGTAGAATGAAAGTAACTGCATCTTAGATAAATCAAGGCCAGACAGTGACATTTGCCATTATTTTTGAACGCGGATGGAGCCCCTAGCATGTGTCAGGAAGGATGTGAGGGTGATGGATGCTGGTGGAGCTGTCCCACCTGCAGCAGCTGCTAGGTAGGAGGTGTGCAGCCCAGAGCGGGCTCCTCAGGGTCTGCTCAGCTCTGCGTTGGGTGACCTTTCTGAGGCCACTGTGACCTCGTTAAGGAAGTCACAGTTCTTTCTGCGTTATTGGTAACTTTAATATCCTTTGGATTGACATTCTTGAAATATTGCGTTATCAGAAAAAGGAGATTTTCTTAACTCCCATCAAGGAGAAGATTGCAGAGTTAATGTCACATGCATCCTGTTTTTTCAGACTATGTGGAGGTTTCCAGAGCTGGAGTCTAAAGAAGGACCAGTAGACCTAGCAGTGCTCCTTCAAATTTGACCTGAGATGATATTGTTGAAAATGAATCTATTTGTATTATTTTCTACTTTGGGGGCCCTGTGTCTTGTCCTGGGAACATGTTTAGGATGATAATAGGAGCATAGTTCTTCTGAGATCCAACTTTTTTTTTTTTTTAAATGTGCTTTTATTAGTGCATTATAGTCTCACATCATAATCCAGTTTTTGTCTTTGTGGAGGCTTCTCTTTCTAACAGTTTTGTCAGGGCCTTCTTAAACATTAATATGCATGTGAGTCACTTGGGGATCTTGTTAAAATGCAAATTCTGTTTCAGTAGGTGTTATGTGGGAAATTCCTTTGGTGCAAGGGTTGGCCCCAAGTACAGTACCAGCCACCCGCAAGGGGTTACAGAATAGAAGTATTCTGCAACCAAATGAAAATGCTCAAACGCCAAAATCCTTTATAAAATCAATTTAAAGCACAAATCTGAAAGCAAGAGTTAGTTAACACACTAAAGAAAAGGTGCAACGTTGAAGGTATTTGGCTGCTGCCTCTTGGGTACAGCACTCCTCCCTTCTGTTGTTTTTCAGGTCAGCTTTCCACCTTGATGGTGTGGTTCTGAGGACCACAGCTGAGACCTGGGCCAGTGATGCACTCCACAGACTAATGATGCCCTGGGCCAATGGTGCACACGTGCTCTGTTGAAGAGATAGGGGACAAGTACATCTAGGTGAACTGCAGCTTTGCCAGTTTGCCTGCTGAGAGCTCCAAGACTGTATTTGCCTTTCTTGGGTGGAGCATGTGTGGTTTCAGTATAGGATGAGTCTCCTTAGTGGGTGACTTGATATGGACTTGACATCAGTCAGAGATGTCAGAGTGATAACTTAGTCTCCCCATCCATTTCAATATATTAGTAAACCTCTACTTTTTTGTTTGTTTGTTTGTTTGGTGGTGGTACTGGGGATGGAACCCAGGGGCCTTCTATCTCCGGGATACATTCCCAGACCTATTTTATATATATATATTTTTTGGAAACAGGGTCTCTTAAGCCAGCGGAGGCTGGCTTCGAGCCTGCGTGATCCTCCTATCTCAGCCTTCCAAGCGCGGGGGATTACAAGCGTGCGCCACCATGCCCGGCAGTAAACCTCTTCTCTTTCTTTCTTTCTTTCTTTCTTTCTTTCTTTCTTTCTTTCTTTCTTTCTTTCTTTGTTTTTTTTGGTGGTACTGGGGTTCCTGGAAGCCCTTCTACCTCTGGGCTACACTCCAAGACCTATTTTTATATTTTTTATTTGGAAACAGGGTCTCCTACGCCAGCGCGCGCGGCTGGCTTTGAACCTGCGCGATCCTCCTGTCTCTGCCTCCCAAGTGCGGGGATTACAAGCGTGTGCCATCACGCCCGGCAAATCTCTTTCTTAAAATCATATTTTCTATTTTACTTTTGTAGTATCATATGGGTTGCAAATGTATCTATTTTAATGCATCTTCTGAATTCTGCATTCATTTCTTCAGCTTGCATTTTCATTATTTATATTTAATGAAGCCTATGGTATTTCCTTTCTTATAAGTTATTGACTTATTCAGTGTGTGTGTGTGTGTGTGTGTGTTACTGGGGACTGAACTCAGGGGATTCTACCTCTGAGCTATATTCTCAGTCCTATTTTATTTACTATTTTGAAGCAGGGTCTCACTAAGTTGCTGAGGCTGGTCTTGAACCTGTGATCCTTCTATCTCAGCCTCCCAAGTGCTGGGATTACAAGTGTGCATCACCACACCCGGCTTACTCACCATTGTTTATGATTGTTCCTTATTAGCTTCATTCATTGCATTTACTTTCTTTTTTCTAGGGCTGGGAGTTGAACCTAGGACCTTGGGCTTTGCCACTGAGCTACACCTCTAATCCTTACTTGATTTCTTGACCTCTATGACAGAATTTAATATCCTTAAGTAATACAGCAAGCTCATGCAACAGTAGTTCTGGAGCGGGACTTGAGAGTCTCCATTTCTCATAAGCTTAGGGGTACTTCTACTGCTGGTCAACAGACCTATCTTTAGACTAAGAGTGTGAAGCACAATCTTCTGGCTTTTGAAAAGGGCTGTCATAAAATGTTTAATAAATCTGCTTTCCAGCAGCAGGTTGTGTGGACTAATATTCTTTTTTCTTTTTCTTTCAGTACTGGGGATGGGACCCAGGGACATTCTACCTCTGAGCTACACCCCCCCACCCTAGCCTGATTTTTTGAAACAGGGTATCACTGAGTTGCAAAGGGCCTTACTAAGTACCTGAGGATGTCCATGAATAACATTCCTCCTGTTTCATCCTTCTGAGTACTGGAATTACAAGCGTGGACCATCACACCTAATGGACTAATGTTCTTTGAAAATGAAACAAGTTGTAATTGTGTAACATGCCCTAAGAGTTATTTCTAGATTCTAAAGTGTATGATGATCCCTAAATTTGTAAGGAGTTTGGGGTCATTAAATAGTCACATCCTACTTTCCTGTAGCTTTAATTTTTAGCTTTAATTAATTAATTTATTTATTTTTTGTGTGTGGTACTGGGGATGGAATTCCCGGGTATTCTATTTCTGAGCTATACCCTCAGCCCTATTTTTTACTTTTTATTTTGAAACAGGGTCCCACTGAGTTGCAAAGGGCCTCACTAGGTAGCTGAGGCTGGCTTCGAACCTGCACAATCCTCATGTCTCAGCCTCCCAAATGCTGGGATTACAAGTGTGTGCCACCATGCCTATCTCTCCTGTAGCTTTTTTTTTTTTTTTTTTTTTTTTTGCGGGTCTGGGGATGGAACCCAGGGGCATTTGACCTCCGAGCTACACCCCCTGCCCTATTTTTTATTCTTTATTTTGAAACCAGGTCTCACTGAGTTGCAGAGGGCCTCACTAAGTAGCTGAGGCTGTCTGCGAACCGGGATCCTCCAGGTCTCAGCCTCCCGAATGCTGGGATTACAAGCGTGCGCCACCACGCCCGGCTTCTCCTGTAGCTTTTAATTATAAAAGAACAGGAGGAAGCAGTTCTTGATTGACTCAGAAATTCCATTTATTTCATTCTCTTGGACATCTAAATCAATATTGTTAATCTATTTAACTTGCTTTTGTTTGGATAACTTGGATGGGATAACATTTAAATTGAATTTCCTTTAATATTTTGATGTTTTATAACCTGCGGTTTATAATGAGGTAAATGAAATATGTCAGATATTTTAATGAATTGCATAAATCAACTAATGGAGATATATTGAGTTCCTCTTCCAAATTCAAAGTTATATAGTTTACTCTTTTTAAAAAAATGTTTTTACTGAACATCTATTATTTGCTTTAAAAAGGGGTTCTTTTCTATGGCAAATTATTTCAGATGTTCACTCCATTTAAGTTTCTTTTATTTGTGCTGTTGGGGATTGAACCCAGGGATACTCTATCACCTAGCTACATCTCCAGCCCTTTTTATTTTATTTTTTATCTTGACAGGATCTCATTAAGCTGCCCCCCTAGGCTGGCCTCAAACTTATAATCCTCCTCCCTCAGCCTCTTGAGTAGCTGTGATTTATAGGCATGTGCCAGCATGCCCAGCTAAGATTTGAAGTTTCTTGCTTTTTCACATCATAAGCATTTTGTTATCCCTCTAAATTTTCTCACAAATGTTACTAGTTGTCGAGTTTATAGGCTTTAATGATAAGATGCCAAATTTGGGAGAAAATGACTATTATAATGCTCATACATTATTTACCTTGTTACCCCAATTACATGCCCATCAGGAGTAATTTGATTTAAATTTTATTTGCATTAGGTTGTTTTTTTTTTTTTTAAAAAAACAAAACAAAACTTCATTACTACTTAAAAAGAAAAAAAAGGGAAAAAATGAGTTTGTTGGGAAATACAATTGATGTAGGCTAAATTTGGTATAAACAAAACAAATTAAACTCAACATAATTCATTAGTTTTTGTGCTGTTATTTAATCTGCCTGATATTCCTTATTTTCTATGTTCTTCCATTTGGGGCCTATTTTATTTCTGTTCTATTGCTTTCAATTGCTTATATTCTTGAGTTCTCATTTTGAAAAGGAAAAAAAAATTTTTCAAGTCATTCTTTAGTTTTCTTTCTGGTCACTTTTTAAATTGTCTCCTGGTTCTCATCTCTTCATTTTGGTGACACAGAAATTCAGAGATGAAACAGACTTAAGGTAATCTAATGTACTTTCCCGGTCACTTCTGGGAGCCCTTCAGTAGCGTATTGCTGACAGATGATCTTTCAGCTTTTGCTTGAATAATTCCACTTATGAGCAGTTTATTACTTTGGAAGGCAAATGGAAAGCTAGAAGAAAGAGCATGCTTGTGTGTGTGTGTGTGTGTGTGTGTGTGTGTGTGTGTGTTGAAGTTGAGTTAGCAAAATTAAAATAGCATACAAACTCCCCATTTAAAAATGTGCAGTTCATTGGTTTTTAGTGTGTTCGCAGTGTTGTGTGACTGTCACTGTTATCTAATTCTAGAACATTTTCATCACCCTGGAGAGAAACCTTACACCTGTTAGTAGTCCTTCTTAATTCTTCCATCCTCTGGCAAACAGTAATCTCCTTCCTGTCTCAGTAGATTTGCTTCATCTAGACATTTCATGAAAATGGAATCAGAATCATGTTATGTAAAAGGAATGTAGGGCACACAATGAAGATGGCTTGGCATATGTTAACTTAAGATACCATGAGGCTGGTAGACTATAGGGAAGTCTTGTGGTCAAGGACAAAAACGGTTTCTCAGTGGTGACCTGATGTAAAAGTTAAGTGGCAAGATGTGGGAGCAACACATGTTGTCTACCTTCTTGTGTAATTTCAGAGACAAAAAGAAGACATGAAGCTGAGGAGACTGAAGGATTTGAGAAAGGAGGAGATTTGTCATTGAGGCAGTGTAGGTTTATGTAGCAAAGAGGATGAGAGGAGCAACTCTCTTGCTTGGGATGCTTCTATTAGCACATTTCTGTTAATGTAGCTCAGAAGTGCTACTGATGAAGCGTAGGATTTCTTTCAAGGCACAAATTATGCCAGTATTGAGTTTTACCTTTAATTTGGTCTTTTCTAGGAAGAAGGAATCCTTGTTCTTGTCTAATGATCTGTCCTACTGCTCTCTGTGCGGATTTTGCTGTTCTTTTATATTGATTGGAATTGGTTATGAATAAACTTCAATCTGGGAAAGTAGCATTGAGAGTTACTTGATAGTCTGTGAACTTAGACACATCGGCCTCTCAAGGTTTTGGGTTTCTTGTAATTGAGACTATCTTACTTGTAATTTATCACTAGATTTATTCTCAGCTTACTATGTTATAACCTGTTAGTATCTTGAACATATTTGTACTGTACCATAATCAGAAATATTTGTGCTTTTATTTCAAAGGAAAAATTTTGGATATCTTTTGTTGACATATTGAGATGTAGAAATATTAAATGGTTCTTGCGAATGTCATTTATGCTTTAGATTTTACTAAAAACTTTATAATGGTTAAAATACTAAATCCAAGGGAGTACATTTTTATGGAGTGGAGTTTTAGAGCAGCTTGACTTTTGAAAGTATGGGTTGAACTGTATATTCAAACACCCTGCTAAGGAACTTAAGAATAAAGAAAGAAATGTTTTGTAATATAGTTGCTGACATACTAATTGCTTCGCTCACTTTTGTTCTGGAAATAGCTTCATAGCACAGTTCAACATGATTGAAATATTGATAATTTCTTTGCACAATTCCTCAGTTTTCAGCCTAGCATGCTATCTCTTTCTCACATACCTATCCTTAAAAAGAAGACAATGATGTAGCCAGAGTATAATGATACTTGGAAACTTTATATTCTAGGAGGAGAGTTTTGTTCTTTGCTTATTTAATGTTTCATTGGGATTAAAGAAGTGTTCGTGGATTAAAATTATTCTCCATATATTTATGGATGATGGTAAGTGGTTTTACATGAAACTGCTGGCAGTCTCCTTTTCTCATTCTTAAGGCAGATAATGAGTTTTGTACTGATAATGTGAATCTTCCAAATCATTTTCCATAACCACTTGAAAAACTGGGGTAGGTTGGGACATGTAGTGACTGGTAAGGGTCAACAAGGCGAACAAGATCCTGCTCAGACTTTTCTCAACAACCCCACCTCTGAAAGACCTCACCTGCCAACACCACCACATTGGAAACTAAAGTTTCAAAGACTTTAACTTTTGGAGTACATGCTCAATCAATAACAGTAGACATGTGTTTGCCAGCTTTGAATGTTGAAAGGGAATATCGGCAAGGTGCTGTATGCCTTTAATCCCATGAGAGGCTGAGACAGAAGGATCATAGGTTAGAAACCAGAGCGACTAATGAGACCCTGTATCAAAATAGGAAATGGAGGCCCTGGGTTCAATCCATAGTAACACACACGCACACACATATACACATGGAATTAACCCTATATATAATTTTTTGCACAGCATTTATAATTTTCTATTATTATTTAGAATTGATTTCTAAAAATAGTTATTAGCTAAAATATTTTAAAGCCCTTGAAGAATACTGACTGAATTACTATTTAGAAGGATGGTATTAGTGTAAAATTAGTCTTGTATTGGAAAAGTCCTTGCAACAGCACTTCTTTTTTGTTTGGTGGGCAAAAATGACCCTCTTTATTTCTACATATTACGTTGGTTTATTGGTGAGGCTGAAGAATTTCCTCTGTTTACCAGTCAGCTGTTTCTGCAGTGCTAGGGACTGAACCCTGGGCTTCACTCATGCTAGGCAAGCATACTACCACTCAGTAATCCCAGCCTGCTGTAGACCCTTTCTGATAGGAGTTCTGAATTTTGTTTGCTGCATTTTTGGTGATTGTTAGGAAGGACTACATCAAAATGTTATTTGTGTTAGTAGAAAGTTAAAGCAACTCATATCTAATATTAGGGGAATGGTCAAATTCATTATGATGGATGCATAAAGTGTAATAGGAAAAAGCTGTGTAACTCCTGTTTTCTAAGATTATTTCAAGATAAAAAGAACTTCACAATAAACAGGCTGGATAAATATATAATGTGCATTTATATCTCACATTTATTTATTTATTTATTTATTTATTTATTATTACTTTTTTGTGGCACTGGGGATGGAACCCAGGGGCCTTCTACCTCCAGGCTACACTTTCAGACCTATTTTATATTTTTTATTTGGAAACAGGGTCTCTTGAGCCAGTGGAGGCTGGCTTCGAACCTGTGTGATCCTCCTGTCTCAGCCTCCCAAGTGCGGGGATTACAAATGTGTGCTCCCATGCCCGGCTCACTTTTATTTTTATTTATTTTTATTTTTGTTTTTATTCTTTATTTTGAAACAGGGTGTCACTGAGTTGCAGAGGGCCTCACTAAGTAGCTGAGGCTGTCTGCGAACCGCGATCCTCCGGTCATAGCCTCCCAAATGCTGGGATTACAAGCATGTGCCACCACGCCTGGCTTTCACTTTTATTTTTGACATATGTGTATTCTCCCCTACAACAAAGATTTGAAATGTTAACTCTTACATTTTCTAGTTGGAGAGAATAAGGATGATTTTAAAAATTATACTTTTTTAGAGTTAATAAATTTTCTATGAATATGTTACTTCTTTATTTGAATTAAAATGATAGTAGGGAGATGCAACAGGAGCGCTCAACATTTGCAACTTAAGGAAGTTGACAAAAACTTATTTTACGCAGCCAAAATCTGAATAGTTAACCTCTAATATGATATCTGTTGGAGGACATGTTACAGAAAAAAAATGTGTTTGAAAAGCATAAATTTATGTAACACTGATGAAAGTGTTAGTTTATGGGCACAGTTTTGACGGTTGAATTTATTTAGTGCATTTATTTTATTTTATTTTTTGTGGTACTGAGGGTGGAACCCAGGGGTATTCTACCTCTGAACTATACCCTTAGCCCTATTTTTTATTCTTTATTTTGAAACAGGGTCTCACTGAGTTGCAAAGGGCCTCATTAAGTGACTGAAGCTGGCCACCAACCGGGATCCTCCTGTCTCAGCCTCCCAAATGCTGGTATTACAAGCATGGATACCACGCCTGGCAGTTTTTTTTTTAACCCACTGTAAAATCAGTCCTTCATCTGTGGCTAAGCTTCTAAGTGTAATAATAGAAAAGACCTTCTAATTTATTTTAAATTATGATTATGACATTCGCATAGACATTATTTTCATTGAGTTTGGCTATCCGGTATCCTAATGTGCTACTTAAAATATACCTTTGAAAACCATATATATTGAATTTGAAGAGAAGCCTTTTACCATTTGTTTTAATGGGTAATTGTGCTTTTTACCACGAACATTTGTTTAAAGAAAGCCTATGGGGCGTGGTGGCACACGCTTGTAATCCCCGTGCTTGGGAGGAGGAGACAGGAGGATCACGCAGTTTTGAAGCCAGCTTTGCTGGCATAAGAGACCCTGTTTCCAAATAAGAATGAATATAAAATAGGTCTGAGAGTGTAGTCCGGAGGTAGAAGGGCTCCATCCCCAGTACCACCAAAAAAAAAAAAAAAAAAAAGGAAAGCCTAACCATCTTTTCCCATGTGAGCTTCTGTGTTTGATCTGTTAGATTATTGAGCCTCCATAGGCTTCCATTTTTGAAGTTGAGAGCATGGAGATTTCAACCTCAGTATCGTGCTTGCATAGAATCCTATGAAAAAACATGCATGTTCTCAGTTAAAAACAGGATTTTGAGTCCTGGGCCTTCTCAGAGTCCTTTTGAAAATGTTTCCTGTTCCAAACACCAGCCAGTGTGTAGTTTCCTGTTGTTCCTGTTAACAAAAGTATTAGCTGAAAAGAGATTCATTTGATTTAGGATTGCACCATATAGTAGTATATAGTATTTTTTAGTTTGAGACAAAGGGTCAGTTCCTCTCATGGATTGGATAGTTTCACATTTGAGAGATTTTGGTAGATACTGTTATAGTATATAAATGATGAGAAACACATTTTTGGGAGGTAACAGAATTCTGAAATTAGAAGTTTAAAGTATCCTGGTCTAAATAGATCAGAAAACTTTAACCTTAGGTTTTTAAGTATTTCTGGCATTTTATAAGTTCTGATATCCTAATTAAATATCCTTTTCTATATAATCCAATATTGCATTACAACTTTTCATTAGATATGCTTAAACCTTACTGTAGTATGACTTGTAAATTCTTTTGGTATTTTATTGAATATTTAATTGCTAGGAGTGATACTTAAGATTGTATACTTAGAAGGATTATGCAAGAGAAAAGACATGCCATTAGCAGAACATTTAAGATTTTCTCTCCTTTCTATAAAATTTTTATGTTGGAAAAAGCCAACAGTAGTTTAAGAAAAAATAATTTTACTGGTTGTGATTTTGAATATTTATATAATTTGTACTCCTAAGGGATTTGAGGCATGATTGGTGCATATTCCTAATTCTAGTACTTGAGAGGCTCAGAAAGAAGGGTTGCAGGCTCCAGGACAGCCTCAGTAACATAATTAAACTCAGAAACCTAGCAAGGCCCTTTTGCAAAACAAGGTACAAGCCGAGCTTGGCGGCCAACACTTGTAATCCCAGTACTTGGAGGCTGAGACAGGAAGATCACAGGTTCTTAGCCAGTCTCAGCTACATACTTTGGCTCTCCACAACTTAGTAAGACTATTTCAAAATAAATAATAAAAATAGAGCTGAGAGTGTAGGTTGGAGATAGAATGCCCTTGAGTTCAATCCCCAGTACTCCCCCCGCAAAAAATAAAAAGATAAAAAAGGCTTCTGGGGGTACAGCTTGGAGATAAAATGTCCTGGGTTCAATCTCTAGTACCACATTTTTAAAAAACGGTGATTTGAGATAGGGAAATATTTCTTAGCTAATTGTGCATCTCACCAAGTTTGAGATGAGACTTATCTTTTTCACTGGAGATCATGATGCTTGTGGAATTTTTATATTGCTGTTCCTTCATCTGAATAATGAATTCTCTGAGTAATACCTTTAAGGAACCGGGGAACTCTCAGGCGATTGGCCCGTGTGCAGATGAAATGACCAGAGGAATTTTAGTTACTCGCCTCTTCATGCCCTTTATGAAATTCTTACCCTTCATCTTCGAAAGAGAAAACTGGTTAGAGATGATCCACTAGAACCATCAGAGTTTGCCCTTCTTGCTGGAAAAAGGTGAAAGTAAAGGGACAATATTGATATGAATATTTCCGAATGTGTCTTTTTTCCATATTCCATATTTAATGTTTAGTTACTGGGTTAGTCAGAATTCCCCAGAGAAACAGAACCAATGGTGTGTGTGTGTATACAGGGAGAGATTTATTTTAAGGAATTAGCCTGCTCACGTAATTATAGAGGCTGGCAAGCAAACAATCTGCAGGGTGAGTTGGAAAGGCCAGAGACCCTGGGAAGAGCCAATGTCGTAGCCAAGTGCAAAATTATTTTTCTGGAGAATTCCTTTTTGATTGGGGAAAGTCAGAATTGTTCTATTCAAGACTTTCAACGGATTGGCTGAGGTCTACCAATTTAAATGTTAATCTCACTTAACATAACCCCAGCGGAGAGCATCTCTGTAATCCAATCCCAGTACTTGGGAGCCTGAGACAGGAGGATTGCAGGTTCTAGGACAGCCTCAGCAACATAGTGGCTCTCAGCAAACCAGCGCGACCCTGTTTAAAAATAAAATAAAATAGAGCTGGGGTGAAACTAGAAGGAAAATGCCCCTGGGTTCCCCCTTTAGTACCAAAGCAAAACATAAAACAAACAAACAAGCAACCCATACAACCACAGAAAAATAGAGAATTACCTTTGTCCAAGTACCTGGACACTGTGACTCTGCCAAATGGACACATACATGAACTGTCCAGTTTTCTTATTTGGTTCCATTTTGTAGGAAGCTGTTTCAGATAGAAAACTTATTTCTCCCACACAAATTAGTGGGAAATTGCTTCTGCTGACCCTCTTATTCTTAACCTCTTGAGGGTTCCCCGTCCTGGGGAAGTGTCTTGTAGTGGAAGATCACATGGTTTGGGATCAGACAGACCTGGATTCAAATCCTGCCAACTTAGATTGTCATAAGCAAGTTTGTTTGAACTTTCAGAGTAGGAACTTTGTTTTGTGGTTGTGTCTCCAGGACTGTCACATAGTAGGCGTACAGCCATGCTAATAACCTTCACTGTCTGTCACCTGTGCTCCTTTCCCTTCCTATTTCTCCCGAAGGTCTAAACTGGGATGATGGCAATGGTATTGGTAGATGTATAATGCTTATATGATTGACTTGTAGATGAAATCCTTCCAGTTAGCTATGATGAATGCAAGCTGAGTAATTCCATTACAGATTGTCATCTTTTCTGGCCACTGCTCTGGTTGGCTGTAGCTGTTGTGCTTCTCTTTCATTTGGAAGTCTCCATCAGTTGCCTGCAGGGTGATGACAGTTCATAAGTAACAAGGAATAGTCATTACAGTGTGGTTTTGTGAGATAGGGCTTTGAGGGTAGAAGGGGGAGGATATTCACTTTGCCCTAACTTTATTTTTGCTTTGAGTGATCACCCAAGCTTGTAATTAGTTGTGAGAGGTTCCATCAGAAAGTTGTAAAGCTATTTAGAAATTGCAGTGACTCGCCACAACTTTGGTAACTTGAGTATGTGAGTTATATCTATATTCTTACTGTGAAAATAATTGAAATTAAAGAAGGTAATTGAATTATTTCTTCCCATTTAGATTCTTTTTCCTTCTTTCATCTCCTGGTCTGTTTACTATAATGGGGTTTCTTTTGTTCTTTAAAGGGATTAGATAGAACTTATTATTTTGGGTCATTTCCATACCCCACTGACATAATATTGATTTTAGAAATGTGCTTGGTTTTAATTCCAGAGCTTTTATCATTTTGTAAATATTTAGGTAGTGGGCTGTTTCATACCCTCATCAAGCTCTTGCCGAGTATGATTTTTGTTTATCCAGAAAATAGTTCCCCATTTTTTTTCTTGGTAATTTGTAGCTAGCTATAATAAACTGCATGGAAACAAATAATACAAGGTTGTGAAATCATATTTTTTGCCAGTATGTTTCCTCCATGAATTACATTATCTGGAAGATGTCTTGACAGTTGTTATTAAGCTGAAATATGAAGTGGCTTTGCTTATTCATGCACATTTATTTATATATAAACAGATTTTCCCCAGGCAAAAATAGCTTTAATTGCACTCTAAGAAAAAGAATGGCTAAACTGTTTTCTACATTTTTGCTTTAAATGTACAATAACTTTGTGTTTATGTACATTTTTGAAGATATACTTTAAAATGTATTCTTCACAAAGTAATATAGACACTGAGATTGAAGAGTATCCATGGTATTTTCAGGACCATGATACTCTCTTCTTTATGTAGTACTACTACTATGAAGTTATTGTTTTTCCATTTGGAAGAGGTTTATAATAAAAGCACCTTTTAGAAAGATACATGAGTTACTATGAACGTTTATCATGTTATTTGAATGAATTGAACTAGTATGTCAGATATTTTATTACTGCTGATATTTTTCATTTCGAGATAACTGATTTTAAAATTCCATGTAATTATAATATAGGCATTAGTCAAGGCTGATAAATACCTGTTATTCAGGAGTTTATAAATAACTTCTTTTGCTACAGCTATTTCGATAAGTGTCAACATCTGAATTGATTGGTAGCAGCCAAAAGATATTATTGAATATGTTTAAAATGTGTTGAGCTTCACGCTCTGTTGTATGGATATTAAGATACATGAGGCAGCTGGGCGTGGTGATGTACACCTGTAATCCCAGTACTTGGGAGGCTGAGATGGGAAGATCACAGGTTCAAAGCCAACTGCAGCAAGTTAGCAATGTTCTCAGCAACTTAGGCCCTGTTTCAAAATAAAAAATAAAATAGGGCTGGGAATGCAGACCTCTGGTAGAATGTCCCTGGATTAAATCCCCAGTACCATATATACAAACACAAACAAAATACATAAGACAAGCCACATGTGAATCGCTCATTTTGTCATCTCAGCTGCTCAGGAGGCTTAGGCAGGGGGATAGCAATTTCAAGGCCAACCTGGGAAACTTACTGAGACTCTGCCTCAAGATGAAAAAGAACTAAGGCTCTAACTAATTCAGTGGTGGAGCAACTTGCCTAGTGTGGACAAAGCCCTGGGGTCAGTTCTTAACATAATAAATAAAGAAAGAGAAAACCTTATTCCTCAAGAATTTACAGTCTTGGGAAGTAGATAGCAAAGAAAACATTTGCAGGATGGTGTGATAGGTGCTATGAAATAGGTGTATTCATAGGTTGAGATACATAATGTATTGTTTAAACTGTCAACTCAAGAATAAAATGGGGGAGCTTTAATAATAATTGCAAATATTTGAGAAATTAGTTTACTATTTTTTTTTTTTTGGTGGTACTGGGGTTCCTGGAAGCCCTTCTACCTCCGGGCTACACTCCCAGACCTATTTTTGCATTTTTATTTGGAAACAGGGTCTCCTAAGCCAGCGTGCGCGGCTGGCTTCGAACCTGCGCAATCCTCCTGTCTCTGCCTCCCAAGCGCGGGGATTACAAGCGTGCGCCACCATACCCGGCTTAGTTTACTATTTTTAAAGGGTATAGATGATTAACATTGCTTAGTTTTTGTATCATACAGTGTCTTGAGTTGACCGTATAATTTATTGTGAAAACAGAGACACATTGAGATGAAAGGGTTTGTGTTAATACTTAAGTGGGGGCAACAGGCATGACCTAGGACCGACCCAGGAGAGCCAGTACCTGGTTATATTAGGTACAACAACTGACACTGGTGCCCCGGAGCAGGAGTGTCAACTTTTATCAAGAGAAGACTCATCAGCCAGAGAAGAAGTGAGGCTTGAATGGAAGCTTTGAGGATAAATAAAATTAAATAGGTAGAAAAGTGGAAATCCTTTGTTTTTTGGTGGTACTTGAGGTTGAACGTTGGGCTTCCTGTTCTCCAGGCAAGTGTCATCACTGAGCTCTATCCCCAGTCCGGCTGTAAGTAGGAAATCCTAAGCCAAGGAAAAAGCATATTGGAGGTAACTAAATCAAAATGCTTGGAGGAAGAGTAGGGGTGTGTGTGTGTTTGTGTGAGGATGTAGGCAGGTATT
Organism: Muscardinus avellanarius; assembly: GCF_963383645.1. Taxonomy (NCBI): domain Eukaryota; kingdom Metazoa; phylum Chordata; class Mammalia; order Rodentia; family Gliridae; genus Muscardinus; species Muscardinus avellanarius. The sequence continues at coordinate 66,086,099 of NC_137795.1, forward strand.
GCCTTGAAAACACAAAAGAGTTGGAAATTTAACCAGATGTGGTGGTACACTCCTGTAATCCCAGTACTTGAAAGGTTTAGCAACTTAATGATGTTGTCAGCAACTTAGTGAGACCCTGCTTCAAAATAAAAAATAAAATAGGGCTGGGAATGTAGCTTGGAGGTAGAATGCCCCTGGGTTCAATTCTAGGACCACAAAACCAAAAAAGAGTTGGAATTTTTTTTTTTTTTAATTGGTACTGGGGGTGGAACCCAGAGGCTTTCTACCTCTGGACTATACTCCCAGACCTTTTTTTTATACTTTATTTGGAAAAAATAAAGGGTCTTACTAAGTTGATGAAAGCCTCACTAAGTAGCTGAGGCTGGCTTCGAACCCGTGCAATCCTCCTGTTTTAGCCTCCCAAGCGCGGGGATTACAAGCGTGCACCACCACGCCCGTCTAAGAGTTGGAAATTTAAAGTAGGAGATGTCTGAAGAATGTTAGGGATAGGTGATGTCACCACCCTCCTGTATACCTCCCTGCTGAATGTTGGTGCTTGTGAAAGGTGGGAAGAAGCCTGAAATGGTGGTACATGACCTGTAGTCCCAGTACTTGGGAGGCTGAGATGAGGATTGCAAGTTCGAGGCCAGGCTCAGCAACTTAGTGAGACCATGTTTCAAAATAAAAAAAATGAGATAGAATGCCCCTGAGTTCGTCCCCAGTACGAAAACAAAACAAACACCAAAACCAAAAACAATCCCCCCAAAAAACAAAAACACCCAAAAAAGAAAGATTGGAGGAAATACATGAGTTCTTCATCTTTTTTAGCAACCATTAACCATTTATCCTAGAAGCATCTATTAATTTCCTTCCTCCCTCCCTCCTTCCGTTTCATGCTGAGGATCTAACCCCCTCATGCATACTAAGCAAGCACTCTCCCAGTGAGCCATAATTCTAGTCCTACCAGTTTCTTTCTACCCATCTTGCTGGGTGAACCTTCTTCCCTTTGCTGGGTTGGATGCACTGACTAGTACCTGATGAATGATTGTGACCCACAGATGGTTCTGTTCAATGTCCTTCCTACTCCTCTCACCTGAGCTGGAAGCCACTCAGGAGCTGGTTATATATACCCCCGAACCTGTTGGTACCAAATTTATTTGTCTTTCTAAGTGTTTATTACCTTCAGTATTATGTAAATTGATGACACATGAATGTGAAAAGAAAGATATTTTTCCTGTGAAAATGTGAATTGAATTCTTTGGAAAGATCTGATAAAGATGTCACTTAAACATTTTGCTGTTAAGTTAGAGGAGTGTGATATGGATGACTGAAGCTGTTTGAACACATAGCTAAAATGATGTGCTACTCCAGTGATTTTCAATGTCTTTAAGTTTTTGCTTCAGTTTAAAAAAGGCCAAACTCAGCCGGGCGTGGTGGCGCACGCTTGTAATCCCCGCGCTTGGGAGGCGGAGACAGGAGGATCGTGCAGGTTCGAAGCCAGCCTCAGCTACTTAGTGAGGCTTTCATCAACTTAGTGAGACCCTGTTTCCAAATAAAGTATAAAAAAAGGTCTGGGAGTATAGCCCGGAGGTAGAAAGCCTCTGGGTTCCACCCCCAGTACCACCAAAAAAAAAAAAAAAAAAAAAAAAAGGCCAAACTGGCCGGGCGTGGTGGTGCACGCTTGTAATCCCCGTGGGAGGCAGAGACAGGAGGATCGCACTGGTTTGAAGCCAGACCCTGTTTCCAAATAAAGAAGTATAAAATAGGTCTGGGAGTGTAGCCCAGGGGTAGAAGGGCTTCCAAGGAACCCCAGTACCACCAAAAATAATAAATAATAATAATAATAATGATAAAATGAAAATAAAAATAAAAAAGGCCAAACTGGCTATCATAGCTAATGAATTATGTAAGAAAAACAATGCCAGTAATTAATCTGCAAATATAAACTCAACAAAAATGCCTTGGCTTGGTAGCAAAGATCAGTGAGTGAATATACTTCTGGGTGTCTTATATTAATGTAGACCTGTTAAATATACATCAGTTTGTTTGTTTGTTTTTTTGATGTAATACTATGGATGGACCCCTCAGGCCTAAAGCATGGTAGGCAAGTACTCTACCACTCAACTAAATCTGTAGCCCTTTAAATTTTATTTTGAGATAGGGTCTTACGAAGTTGTCTACTAACTCACCATCCTCCTGCCCTAGCTTTTCCATTAGCTGTAATTTTAGGCATGTGCCACCAAACCAGGTACATTAGTTTTTAAGATTTCTCATCTTTATCTGTTCTTTTCGATGATCTGACAAATTCTGAGTCCAAATTGCTTTTCTGATAGAACGTTTTTCTTTGTAGAGAATATCTGAGCCGGGCATGGTAGCACAGGCTTGTAATCCCAGTACTTGAGAGGTTGAGACAGGAGGATCATAGGTTCGAAGACATGTTAGGCAAGTAGTAACTCTTGTCAACCTAGGGAGACCCTGTTTCAAAGTAAAAATGGAGTAAGGCTGGAAGTATAGCTTAGAGGTAGAATGACCCTAGTTTCTATCCCTAGTACCACAAACAAACAACAAAAGAATATCTGTCTGCTCACATAGATATCCTGAAATTCATCCCCTAAATTAGGATGAGTATTTGTAAGGATGGGCTCAAAACAGTCAAGGGTTGAACTGGAGTAAACTGGATTACACAGATAATGAGAGTTGCTATTTTGTATAAAATTAACTTTTAAGTACAAAAGTCATACAAAGCTCTTTCTTATTTATCTTTGTGTTTTTTTCCCCAATCTCCCCAGAAAGGATATTGTCTAGGTGCTTGGTTTGTAACAGATGCTCAGTGGATAAGAGATAGTAAAGAAATTAGTTAGCTATAAAGAGGGAGTTGACTCTCTGATAAGCATCGTCATGGCTGTGGATGTGAGTGTTTGGCCCAGGTATCTGTGTCATTCAGGTATTATGAGGAGAGGAAAGGTGAGAATAAAGGAAAGACATTAGAAGACTATTGGGAGACAGCAGTACAGGGCAGGCCCACATTTTGGAGGAAGAGAATTTGAGAACTAGTGCTTTGGAAAAACTTTAGAAGCAGAGATTCCAAAGATTTTAAGAAGTATAAAAGTTTGATACCTTGCTGGTGGGTTGATGGGAAAGGAAGGAACTTTGGCAATATTTATGGGTTGAAACTGGAAAAGGAGTACTGAACTTTGGCAATATTTATGGGTTGAAACTGGAAAAGGAGTACTAAATCAGCCGGGCGTGATGGTGCGCACTTATAATCCCAGTACTTGGGAGACTGACACAGGAGGATAGCAGATTCATAGCCAGCCTCAGCTACTGAGTGAGGACCTCTGCAACTTAGCCTTTGTTTCAAAACAAAAAAATAAAATAGGGTTGGAGGTGTAGCTCAGAGTTAGAATGCCCCTGAGTTCAATCCCCAGTACCAAAAAAAAAAAAAAAAAAAAAAAAAACTAATCAGAAAGAGGAAGGAGAATTTAGAAATTTAGAGATAATGACTGATGCTTCTTTTTGATTAAGTAGGATAGCACTAGCAGACCATTTAGAATATGTAACAGCAGGTTAGGACTGTGTACAAGGTTACTGGTGGATATGAATCAGATCGGTTTCTGAAAGAACCAGTGTTGCACTTGGCCCTGTCTACAGGCTGACTTGGACAATATTTTGAGTATGGTCTTGGGGATTGTACCTGGGGCCGTGCACATGCTAGGCAAATGCTGTATCACTGAGTTACCTCTCCTTTCCAGAAAATCTTATTTTGAGAAAGAGCCTTGCCAGATTGCCCAGGCTGATCTTGAACTTACTATTTTCCTATCTTGAGTAATGGAAATTATAAACAGGCGCTACTGCTACTGCTAGATTGTAAATGTATCCATACAGAAGAGGTATGCAGATTGCTGTGACCTTCTGCAGACTATTCATGATCAGCTGAAAGCTTCTTTTTTTTCCATTGTAGGTTTTTTTGCTCTCTATAGCACTGAGTCTAAACAAAGCCTCTAGAGAAATATACACGGATATTAATTCCTCAGCAGCAGTAGACAAAACAACTTCTCTTTCATTCTTAATTTACATTTTTTTTTGTGGCACTGGGGATTGAACCTAGAGACGCTCTACCTTTGAACTACACCCCCAGCCAAATTTTATTTTTTATAGATTGATGAGAATTTCCTACTTGCTGAGTCTGGCCTTGAACCTGTGAACCTGCAATCCTTGGGAGTCTCTGCCTCCCAGGTACTGGAGTTACAGGCATATGCCATCATGCCTGGATCTTAATTTACATTGAAAAAAAGCTTCTCAATAAGATGTTTCATGGATTTTTTTTTCTGAAGGCATGTATAGGTTTATTTATTTTATTTTTGGTGGTACTGGGGCTCCTGGAAACCCTTCTACCTTGGGGTTTACTCCCAGGCCTATTTTTAAATTTGGAAATAGGGTCTCTGAAGTCAGCAAGGCTGGCTTTGAACCTGAGTGATCCTCCTGTCTCCGCCTCCCAAGCGCGGGAATTACTAGTGTGCGCCACCACGCCTGGCCCATGCACAGCTTTAGATGGTGTTACTATAACATTTAACTTATGACCCAGTTGATAGTAAGCAATCACTGTTTTATGGGCCTCTATAAATTAGTCTGTTTTCTATTTGCCCAGCCACATGCAATGAGATTTTGTTCCTGGAAATAGATGTCACATTAAAAAACAAAACAAAACAAACAAAAAAACTACTAAAATTTATCATGATAATGAATAAAAATGGCTTTCAGTGCATATTTATATAAATACTAGGTGTTCTAGTCAATACAATAGTAATGTACATGTTCCTTCTATGGAATCTTTCTGCATGAATTAGGCTGACTGTGGGTTCCTAAAATACCATGTACCTCTGAAGTGTTTGAATGGTGGCTGTGAGGGAGTGGTGGTTTCCATGGTTATTTCTTCTTCAGTATATTTTTGCTGCTAAATCTTTACTGACCTGGCTCTTGGCACTTCCTTCACTCGAAATAGGTGTTGGGCCAGTTGTGAGCCAGTTTTAAAGGCAAGTTTAGTTTTCTTTTCTGTGACATAAAATTAGCAAATGCTTTTTATTAAACCTTCCTATCTTAGGGATAGCAGAAGTAGATGACTTGGCATTGCCATTCTTTAGGAAGAATGGATGATTGTGTGTGTGTGTGTATGTGTGTGTTTGTTTTACTGGAGATTGAACCCAGGGGCTTTCTAACTATAAGCTACACCCCCAGCTCTATTTTTAATTTTTTGTTTTGTTTTGTTTTGAAGCAGAGTCTTGCTAGGTTGCTGAGGCTTTCCTTGAACCTGTGATCCTCCTGTCTCAGCCTCCCAAGTATTGGGATCGCAGGAGTATGCAACTATTGACTGGCTATGACTATTATTTAAAAAAAAAAATTAGGCTGGGCGTGGTGGTGCACGCTTGTAATCCCCGCGCTTGGGAGGTGGACACAGGAGGATCGTGCTGGTTCGGAGCCAACCTTGCTGGCTTAAGAGACCCTGTTTCCAAATAAAAAAATATAAAATAGGTCTGGGAGTATAGCCCAGAGGTAGAAGGGCTTCCAGGAACCCTAGTACCACCACCAAAAAAAAAAAAAAAAAAAAAAAAATTAGTACATACTAACAAAAAGGTTCTTCTTTTTTTCTGTCAGTTGTGTCAAAAAGATTGAATTGGTACCAACTCTATATTTGTAGGCTGGTTTAGATGATCTACATCCTGACGTCTCTTCTAGATAAAAAATTTCAAATTTTAATTCCTTTTAATGTACTCTATGAATTGTTAGACCCCTTATTTTTGTGAGTGTTGCCTTGCAGTGTGAATTCAGAGTTTGCTAAGTTTATTCCAACTGAGGTAATGTTAGCCTCTGAAGAGAGCTAATTCTGGAAGTTAAATTTATGTCTGTGTTAAAATTGTGAGAATATGTGTTCTCCACATTTGTCCTTGGAATTATAGGTAAAAGTGGTGGAGAGTAAGGGGAAAGGAGTTGGTGGGCTCCACCTCATGACCATCCATGAATTGACCACCTACTCCACCAGTAGGAATTATGGTGCCTCGTTCTGCACACACAGAATATATATATATATATATATATATATATATATATATATATATATATATATATTCTGCCATCATGTAAATTTCAGTGCTTTAATTATTAAGAAACAGGTATGTTATCAAACCAAAAAGCTGAAAGACATTCTACAAGAACGAAGGTTGGGGATATAGCTCGGTAGCAGAGCACTTACCTAGCATGTTTGAAGCCCTAGATTCTATCCTTAGTATCTTAAAAAATGTATGTATGTGTATATATATATAGGTATGAAATATTTTGGGAATATAGTTTGCCATGAATCTACTTCAAATGTGCAAATCTACAAGGAGATTAACAGATAAATTTATTATGGTTCAGTTTTATCTAAGGCTTCTCCATTTCTGGCAAGTCAGATACACAGCGAAAGTGAAGTTAAAATATTCTGAACTATTTGCAGAAATGCCAGTGAAGCATGTAAGTATCAAGGTGCTTCTCAAGTTATGACTGAATTTAGGTAGACAGGCAGAGAGATCAGAATAGAAGGTGAAGTGGGAGGCGCCCGCCCTCCTCCCTGCTCTACTGTAGATACAGTTCCAGTATGGTAAAAGGAGGCTTACTCAGCAACATGTTTCTAGTGCTAAGCCTTTTTTCTCAGAAGATATGAAGCTTTTGAGCACATTTTTATATGAGATGTTACCCTGTTGATGAGGATGATCAAATTGGCACATGTTTACTACAGCAGGCCCTGTTTAAGGCCTTGGTGGGTATTAATTCACTCAGTCCTTGCACAAAACTTTAGTCACTTTTCTGCTGTGGATACTTGAGCCCTCTGCATGGAGCCCACGGTGGATGGTGGGTTCAGCCCGTGGCCTCGAGTTCAGCCTGAGCCTGCTGCTTTACTCACGCGAGTAGCAGGTTCTAGAATGTGCCCTTTATGATAAGCCATCATCTTTCTATATTTTTATCCCATTTGGAAAATATCTTTAATATTTTTACATGAGTTAAAAATGGCACGAGGACATGATCAAAGTAATGAAAGTACATGTTCTTAATTTGGGACAAATAAAACTAATATTTTTAGTTTTTTTCTTGATAATGTGTCTTTATTGGCTAGTCTTTGAATGTTTTTGTGAAATAGTTAGATGGAAATCCAGAGGCAGAGTGCTCATTGCATGACATTAGGTAAATTAAGAGATGACTGAGGAATAATTCAAACGTAGAATTTTGTTGAGCCAACTTTGGCCTTTTGCTGGCTGTACATTTAATGTCCAGAGGAGAGCACTGGACCATCGGTCAGTAATGAGTCTTCCTGGTATCAGATCTACTGACAGCTCAGAAAGTATAATTGAGTCAGAACAGCACACCCTCAGCAATTTAGACATCAAACACTTACTTTGAACACATTGCCCTTCGTTTAATCTCCTCTAATGTGACCTTTCAAGATCCCTAACATATGGGATGAATTTGAGAGTTTCTCTGCTTAGTTACTGAGATCTATTCTGAGTTTTATCATTTGAGTATTACCCTTTATGTTTATAGAAAAAACTTTATTTTTGTTAAAAAGATCTGGCCTTTGAATTCAGAACAGATTCAGTCTAGTTAGGAACAGTGTGTCAAAACAAGTTATGTTAGCAATTCACAGGACCTGCGCAGTCTATTACCTGAGCCTTTATTTGTCTTATTTTCTACATTATCTTTCTAAAGTACATGTTTCATATATATGGACTGAGAATTGAACACAAAGGCATTCATCTCTGACCTACATTGCCAACCCTATTTTATTATTTATTTATTTATTTATTTATTTACTTATTTAGCGGCTCTGGGGATGGAACTCAGGGGCATTTGACCTCTGAGCTACACCCCCTGCCTTATTTTTTCTTCTTTATTTTGAAACTGGGTCTCACTTAGCTGAGGCTGTCCTCGAACCTCAATCCTCCATCCTCCCGAATGCTGGGTTTACAAGCATGCGCCACCACGCCCAGCTTATTTTTATTTTGAAACAGGGTCTCACTAAATTTCTGAGGCTCTCCTTGAGCCTGTGATCTGCCTGTCTTAGCTTCCCAGGTACCGAGATTATAGGCATGAGCCTCTGCTCCCAGCTGAATATTTTTGATAGGCAAGAACCGTGTGTGTGTGTGTGTGTGTGTGTGTGTGTGTGTGTGTCTGTGTAGTACTGGTGATGAACTCAGGGTTGTTATATATCTGAGCTAGATTCTCAGCCATTTTATGTTTATTTTGAAACAGTCTTGCTAAGCTTCTTCTCAGGCTGGCCTTAAACTTGTGATCTTCCTGCCTCATCCTCCTGAGTCACTGGGATTATAGGCATGTGCTACCACTCCTGGTGATAGGAAGCAATTCTTTTTTTTTTTTTTTTTTAATTTTATTTTATTGGTGCACTGTATTCATACATCATAGTGGGATACAAACTTTTGTAGACATACATGCACACATCGCCCAGTCAGCCCCCACCCGATCCCCACCCCATTCTCTCCCCATCCCTCCCTCCCATGCTTGGCTTAGTGGTTGACATCTAGTATTATAGCAATTTATCCAAAATTAAAAATGATAATCTCACATAACAGTTTCATTTGTCTGATACCAAGCTTTTGATGTCTTAAAGATAACATTTCAATATTTCTTTTTGCTTTCTTTCTTACCAGAGAATATTTTTTTCTTTTTTTTAGGTGAAACTATCATATATTTATTTTTCAGGAAAAAATCTATCCTGATATGGAATATGGACTCTAAATACCCAAAACAATCTCGAAGCAAAAACAAAGCTAGAAGATGTATATTTTCTGATTTCAAACCATATAAAGCTACAATAATTGAAACAGTGTGGTACTGTTCTAAAGGCACATATATAGACCATTGGAGTTAAATACAAGCCTAGAGCTAACTTCTTCCCTATATTGTCAAGTTATTTTTGACAAGGTTTCCACGAAGATTTGGTGGTGGAAATAATAATCTTTTAACTAAATATTGTTGAAAAATAATAATTACATGGAAAAGAATAAAATTGGACCCTTACCTAATCCCACATACAAGTATTAACTCAAACTAGATAAAAGACCTAAATATAAATCTTAAGACTATAAACTTTTAGGAGAAAATCTGGGTCATAAAACCTCACAACATTGAAATTGGCAGTGATTTCTTGGATATGATTTCAATGGCACAGGCAACAGAAGAATATACAAACTCCCTAAAAAAATAAAAGAAAATATTGTATATACAAAGACAATGTAAACAGGGTTAAAAGTTACTAATAGAATTGGATAAAATATTTCCAAATGCTATATCTGAAGGTATATTAATATTCCAACTAGAAATCCTAAAAATTAACAACAATAAAGGCAAACAATACAATTTAGAGATAGGTAAAAGACTAACATAAATAATGAATCTCCACAGATAACCAATCTTAGTTGTCTGTTGGATGGAAACTCTTGTTTCTCTGGTTCTGGTGAGTGTTACCTATTTCTTCTTTGTAGTTAATCTCTTTGAGTATTTTCTCTAGCGCTGGTTTTGAAGACATAAATTCCTTCAGTTTCTGTTTGTCATGGAAGCTTCTTATTTCTCCATCTAATTTGATAGAAAGTTTTGCTGGATAGGAAATTTTTGGCTGGAAGTTGTTTTCTTTCAGAGTTTGGAATATGTTACTCCAAGCCCTTCTGGCTCTCATGACTTGGTTTGGGAAGTCTGGAGTGATTCTAATTGGTTTGCCTCTGAATGTCACTTGGCCCTTTGTTTTTGTTGCCTTTAAGATTCTCTGCTTGGCTTCCACATTGGTCATTTTGACAATTATATGGCGTGGGGATCCTCTTCTCGGATCCTGTCTAAAGGGAGTTCTATAAGTTTCCTGGATCTGTGTATCAACCTCTTGCTCTATATTTGGAAAATTTTCTGCTATTACTTCCTTGAAGAGATTGTTGATCCCTTTGGTATCACTTTCTTTTCCCTCCTCTATTCCAATTATTCTTAGGTTAGCTCTCTTAAGATGGGCCCATATTTCTTCAATGTCAGATTCCTGCTGTTGGATATCTTTTTCTAGATTAGAAACTATGCATTCATTTTTGGATTGCTCATCTTCTAAGAGCGAGATTCTGTTCTCCATGTGGTTTAATCGGTTGTTTGTGCTTTGAATTGAGGCCTTTACTTCATTAATTGCATCCTTTATCTCTTTTTGGCTCTCTCTGAGTTCTTTTCGAAGCACCTCTATTATTTCTACAGTTATTTTCCTGATTTGATCTTCTAGAAATCTCTGATTTTCTGTTTTATCAGGTTCTGATGTTGTGGGGTTGTGCGCATTCATTACTTCAGTGTTATTCCTCTTTCCCATGATTTCGGAGGTTTGTGCCTTCTCTGGGTTCTTCCCTTGGGTCACTATGGCTTCACTTAAGGTGCTCTGGATCTCGAGTCTGTATTATCTCAGACCCTACTACTCCTTTACTGGGTTGTATCACAGAGTCTCCGACCCAGGGAGTCGATAGAGGCTGCTTTAAACTATGGGGGGTGCCAGGTTGCACGCTCTCCTATGGTGTGATATCTCTGCCACCACCACTCCCTCACTGGGTCAAGTCCCAGGAGGCACAATACTGGGATTTCTCCTCTGTGGCCCGCAATTTGACTCACTGTTCTTGAGTACGTAGATGTAGCTGTACTGGACTCGGTGAATTCACTGCTGCTGCCGCCGCCGGTGGCAATATGGCGCCTCTGCCACGCCCTCGGCCATGAGGCTGGCGTATTTTTTCTTCTCTGGTTTTGATTTCCACTCTGAATCCCTGCAGCGTGTGCTGAGCTCAGCCACTGGGAGCTTTAAATGCTGTCTGCGCCGAAAGATCCCGCCTGGCTGTTCCGCATCGGCTCACCTCGGCTTGCTGTAGCCATCCGCTGAGTTCGCCGCTGCCGCCGGCAGTATGGCGCTGCTGCCGCGTCCTCGGGCGTGTGTGTCTCCTCCGTGGCCCTGAGCTCTGTTCTCAGTCCGCTTTCTCTCTGGAGCCTGGTGGTTTTTTTGTTTTTCTGGTGATGGTGTTTTCTGGCTATGAAAGGCGCTCTTTTTGTGGTAATGGAGATTGGTTGTTAGCGGGACTCTTAAGCCCCGCTTTTCTCGGTCGCCATCTTCCCGGAAGTCCGATAGGAAGCAATTCTAATAGAACATTATGTAATAAAGTGTGAAAACGTTGCAGTGATTTTTTTTTTTTTTTTTTTTTTTGGTAGTACTGGGGATGGAACCCTTCTACCTCCAGGATACAATCCCAGAACTATGTTATATTTTATTTGGAAACAGGGCTGGCTTCGAACCTGCGCGATCCTCCTGTCTCCGCCTCCCAAGTGCGGGGATTACAAGCGTGCGCCACCATGCCTGGCCGTTGCAGTGTTTTGAACTGGAAGACATACAAATTGTTTATAAAAATGTACTTTCTATGTGTGATACTAGTTTTTAGGGAGCATTGAAAAATTGGCTCTGTGGTTGAGTATGTTTGGAAAACTTTACACTTATAAAAAAACAAAACGAGAACACATTTAAAGATTTTGTTTGCTTGTCTGTTTTATCATGCTGGGAATTGAACCTGGGGGCAGTCTACCTCAGAGCTGCACCCCTACCCCTATATTATTTGAAAACAGTCTTGCTAAGTTACTGAGAGTTTCGTTGTGTTGCTGAGGCTGGTCTCTAACCTGTAATTCTTCTTTCTCAGCCTCCTGTACTGGGACTACAAACATGCGCCACAACACCCCGCTCACATTAAAAGATCTTGATTGACTTTATTTTGCAGTTTTAAAATATGATAACCTTTCACTCCATGCAATAGAGTACATATTCCAGTGAGGTGAAAGGAGATTGGTTTGATAGAGAAGAGCTGAAGAAGCAGTAACAAAGAACAAAAATTAGTCTGGTCATTTCAAAGTTACTTTACTGGTAAGGTGGAGAAACAGAGATAGGGCCATAGTAAAATAACTGATTAATTGACATCGGGTTACTGAAGGTTTCCTTTTGTGTGTGTAAAAGGTAAAGCAGAAGCCAGACATGGTGGCACACTTGTTATCCCAGCATTTGGGAGGTTGAGACAGGAGGATTGTAGTTTGTGGCCAGCCTCAGCTACTTAGTGAGGCCCTTTGCAACTCAATGAGACCCTGTTTCAAAATAAAAAATAAAAAATGGAGCTGGGGTTGTATCTTGGAGGTAGAATGCCCCTGGGTTCAAACTCCAGTACCCCCCTCCCCCCAAAAAAAAATGGTAGAGCAGAGAGAACTTCATTATCATGTCATTTGAAACTTGTCTCCCTCCTGGACTTGGAAATTTAATGTGGTGATTCCACTTGAGTTTTAGTCTTGTCTCTTGGGACCTCAGAGCAAAACAGTGGCCTCCTATAATTTGTATTTAACATACCATACCTTATTCTTAGAAAATCATGAGAGTATTAACCCATTTAATGAGCTCCAGAGAACATACTATTACTTTTTTTTTTTTGGTGGTACTGGGGTTCCTGGAAGCCCTTCTACCTCCGGGCTACACTCCCAGACCTATTTTATACTTTTTTATTTTTGGAAACAGGGTCTCTTAAGCCAGCGCGGCTGGCTTCGAACCAGTGCGATCCTCCTGTCTCCACCTCCCAAGCCCGGGGATTATAAGTATGTGCCACCACGCCCGGCCCTACAGTTACATTTTGAAAACATTCTCTTGCCTTGTTCTTTATAAACTTGATATTGTTTAGTTTAGTATTTTATGACTTATAGAACAGACTTTGGGAGAATTAGTTGCATAGTTTTATAGTTTTGTTGTTGTTTTGGTACTGGAGATAGAACTCCAGGGGAGGGAGTTCTACCTCTGAGCTATACCTGACCCCTTTTTATTGTAAAACAGGTTCTAAGTTGCTGAAGCTGGCCTTGAACCTCTGATCCTCCTATGTAAGCATTCCATGTACTGTGATTACAGGCTGTACCACTGTGCCCAGATAGTTGCATAGCTGTGTGTGTGTGTGTGTGTGTGTGTGTGTGTGTGTGTGTGGTCCTGGGGTGGAACCCAGGGGCATTCAACCTCCAAGTTACACCCCCAGCCCTATTTTTTATACTTCATTTTGAAACAGGCTCTCACTGAGTTGTAAAGGGCCTCACTAAGTAGTAGCTGAGGCTGTCCTCAAACCACGATCCCCCTGTCTCAGCCTCCCAAATGCTGGGATTCCAAGCATGCGCCACCATACCTGGCTAGTTGCATAGTTTTTTAAGATGGAATTAGTCTTCTGAAGTTCAGTTCTTAGTGCTGTTTCTGCTCCTCAGTGGTTATGCCAGGAATCTGAAAACATAAAAAATGTTGGGTTGTGATAAAGTTATTTTGATGAATAAAAGTACTGTTACGATAAAATAGTTTCAACTTTGATAAAATTTTTTTTGATTGCAGTAAGTAGATCATTTTTACCATTTCATTCCAGAAACCAGATTCTGGATTTTAACTTTTCTTTTAATCTCTGGAATCAGCCATGATTGTAACTTGCTATATTTTCTGTCTCATGATAACCATATTGCCAAAATATTCTGCTTTGTTTAAATATTGATAAGAGTGGAGTAATTTTAGGCTATGTTTACATTTGGAAAAGAAGATTTGAACAGCAATTTCATCCTCTAGAGATAGCCCATTTGGATAATTAAGCCTAAATTAAAGCAATTTTCCTCAATAACTAGGTCTAAGTGTTGCTGTGTGGGTATCAGAGAAGACAATGGACTTGGAATGAGGACACTCTGGGACTTTCTGGCTGTTTCTCCTATTGGTAATCATTAGCTATGAGTGATCTGTTTGGGCTCCAGTTTCCTCTTCTATGAAATGTAAAAGTTCTATTAGATGATCTATATAAGATCTCTTTCATATCCTAAAGTTGGTTTTCTTTAATTCTGTACTGAAGCAGCAATTCTCATTCTCATTCCTATTTTTTCTTGGGAAAGCTTTTAACAGCAAATCAGGTTTAAGCTAGTGACATTCTTTGCTTTTTAGTAATACTGGAGGTCCAGGGGGAGCAGGCTTCTTTGTTTTCATCTGTTTTCTGTCTTATTTCATGCACTTGTATTGCTTACTTTATCCATATGTTAATTTTGAATGAATTTGAATAGAACTGTTTTATTTGTGTAAGATGATAAACAGAGAAACCTGAGCAAAAATTACATGGATGTTTTAAAGTACTTTGCCCTGAAATAATGTTAAAGTTGTTTAGGTCAACATTTTAATAAAATCTTCCACTAAGTATAATGATTATATATGCATGTATGTGCATTTTTTCAAAAATGATCTAAAACTCAAATAATTGGTAATTCTAAAAATACTGGTGGGAAATGTTAGCAAATGGTAAAACATTAATTCTGTAATACATTCTGATTAATAAATGACCAGCCCATAGTTATTGCTTCCTTGACTTTGGGCACATTATTTCCCCAGTTCTTAGATTCCTCAGTTCTTACATAAACTTAGAACTAGCTGAATAAGATTATGTGTATTAAAGTAAAAATAGGAAAATAGGACCACATTTTCTTTTGTCTTCATGTTTCTTTGTTTTTCTTTGTTTTTCTTTTTTTTTTTGTACTGGGGATGGAACCCTTCTACCTCCGGGCTACACTCCCAGACCTATTTTATATATTTTTATTTGGAAACAGGATCTCTTAAGCCAGCGAGGCTGGCTTCGAACCTGCGTGATCCTCCTGTCTCCGCCTCCCAAGCATGGGGATTACAAGCGTGCGCCACCACGCCCGGCTTACTTTTTCTAATTAATATTCTGACAGCGAATACTCATATAAAGCCATTCCATGCCTATGAACTGCCATTAATAACTCCTTAGAATAAATATATCATATTTTACTATTTACTTTCTTCTTATTGATAGATATTAGATCATTAATATTTTTCTTCTATTTGTGCAGCTTGAAGTATTCTGAGCACTCATGTGAGTGGTGTTGTGGCCTAGCTTCCTAGAAGTGGCACTAAGAATCCTTTTTGTCTTCCAGGTTGGGTTATATCTACGTCTCCTAAACTTCCTAAAGCTCCCTGTGCAGACTGCTAGTATGTATTGACACATGTTTTATTGAATGCATGAGGGTATCCTCTTTGCTGGAAGTTCACAGAGGTTAGAGATTGTCATTTTTTCTCTGTTGTATCCCAGAACTGTGTACATGGTGGTCAAAACCAAATTTGATCTCAACTTGAAACTTGACAGTCATTTCCAACTCTTTCATTTTCAGATTGGCCTTCTCTAACATTGCAGTTACTTTGTTGTCTAGTGCATTTCGGCGATAACGTAGCTCTCCTGATGTCCATAGCCATGAACACATAGAGCAGCTCCTCTGTTCTGTGCAACTTAAGCTTCAGAAGCTTGTCATGACCCAATTGCACAGGTGTGGTTTCTCACAGAATGAATGTTTTACAAGTCTCTTGAGATAATTCTCCGAATTAGAAATCAAGGATGAGGACTTTTATGTAATCAGCATTGTGGTAGAGTAAAAAGAAGGTAAGTTTTAGAGTCAAATGTGTGAAGGCATTTTCTCTGTGGCATGCTGTATCCATTTACATAGGGCAAGTCTTCTGATTTCTGTGAGACCTAGTTCTTTCATCTGTAAAATGAAAGTATTATTACATATTAATATGGGGTGTTGGAAGGCTTAAAGGAAGTCGTGCATCTGGAGTGCATAATGTGGGACTTGGTACATGGTATATACTTAGAAAATATTAATTTTCTCCCACAGGTACTTTCAGAGTTTTCCAGCCTTGAAAGGACCCGGACTGACTCTACACATTTACCATAGTTTTGTTTTCTTCCCTTTTCCTATCCCACCCCCCCTTTTTTTTTTGGTGGTACTGGGGGTGAAACCCAGGGGCCTTCTACCTCTGGTCTACACTCCCAGACATATTTTATATTTTATTTGGAGACAGGGTCTCACTAAGTTGCTGAGATCCTCAGTAAGTAGCTGAGGCTGGCATTGAACTCGTGCGATCCTCCAGTCTCAGCCTCCCAAGCGCTGGGCTTACAAGTGTGCGCCACCATGCCTGGCTCTTTCTTATTTTTTTTCTTTTTTTTTTCTTTTTTTCTTTTGGTGGGGATCATGGACACAGCACAGTCCTGAGGCCACACCCCCAGGACCCACTTCCTGTAGCCCTGGGCCACCTGCTTAGGTTCCCACCCATTAAATCCATTACAGTGGATTCATCCACTGATGAGATCACAGAAATCATGACTTAATTCTGAACATTAATACACGAGTTCTTCAGGGGATATTTTATATCTAATCATAACACTGTGGTAGAATAGAAGGCTCTAATAATTGATAGATATTTTGGAGATTTCAGACAATTGCTATTCAATTTTTTTCCATTCAGACAGATCTGGTACTTCCTATTTATTTATTTATTTATTTATTTATTTATTTATTTATATTTTAGATTGAATGTGTTTACTCTGGTACTGCCATCATCACCAGGAAAAAGCTTTTAGAAAAAGTTTTTAATTTGCCATGGTTAAGAAGTTTGTGTTTATGTTGGCTGTTGTCTTTTTTTCTTCCTGGATCTTCTCTGTCATCTTCTGTAGTTTGATTTACTTGAAAAATTTCCTTGATTGGTCCTGTTTCAAATTGAGTTACAGTGTTCTGGTCAAAAGATCAGAAGTGGTCCTGGTTCTGATCTTTCTTGATCAAACTCATTTTAGGCTAATCTGTGAATTTTATCAGACTCTGAACAAACAGTAGAATAATTTTCATGAGCATAAACTAGCAGAGATACAGTCAGTTGGTTCCCCTCTAAGTAAGTTTTCTTTTCTGGAGTACAAAATCTGAAATATACCACGTTGGATAGAGCTCTGGATTTGGAAGAGTTCTGGCACTACTTTCTTACATAATCTTAGTCAAGTGTCATGACATGGATATAGTTCCATGTTTTTAAAGGACTATTTAAGTTATTTTCCCCAAGCTTTAGAAAAATGAATATGATTTTTTTTAAGCAAATGTCTTATTTGTTAATTAGTATAGGGATGCTAAGGCAGGAATTCACTGATGCCTGTTGGAGACGAGTCATTGTGCAGGCACGAGGGACAGTGGAGAGGATGTTGGACTTCCAGTGAGGTCCAGGTGGGGGTGCAGCCTTGGTGCTTACTAGTTGAGTGAATTTGTGTACATCTCTTTTTAGCCTTAACTGCTTCACCTAAGAAAAGGAATCATAACTCTCTTTCACAGTTTTGTTGTGGAAATTAAATAGGTATGTGAAGATACTTTCTAGATGTAGACGCATTTTCTAGATTGATAGATGTTATATCATTGTGGCAGTACTGAGGGCAATACTGGCAGGTAGTGCGTTTATAATAAATACTTGCTGAACAGATGAACAAGTGGAATGTTAAACTGAAAGAATTTGTTTAACAAAGTTTAAATTCATGTTAATCGCCCCTCCTTTTTAGTACTGGGGATCAAACGAAGTGCATCCCTATCACTAAGCTATATCTCCAGCCCTTTTTATTTTATTTTAGTCAGAATATTGTTAAGTTGCCCAGGCTGGCCTCAAATTTGAGATCCTTCTACCTCAGCCTCCCAAGTAACTGGGATCCAAGACATGCACTGCTACACTTGACTTCGGCTACCCCTTTTTAGTTTCTTCTTCTAGTATGTTCCAAATTGAGAAAAGAAATTTATCATCTAGCATATAGAACTTTGACAGTGATAAGATTTGATGATAATAGTATGTTGCTCAATATCTCAGTGGACTGTAGAGTACTTTAGTCAACAAAGCAGAGTATACAAACAATGTTGTTAAGCAATTTACATAATAAATAAACCCATTATTTGTAAGTATGTAATTAATAATTCTCCAGAGAAACAGAAGAAATCGAATGTGTATATAATTACAAAAGGGGATTAAACTGGTTTATATGATCAGAACCTTGATGTACCATGGCATCTGCAGGTTGTAAAGCCTGGGAAACCAGTAGCTGCTGAGCCAAGGAGCTGAGAGTCTGAGAACAAGAGGGACCAATGCTTGACATGGTGTCTGGGGCGTGAAAGCCGACCACTTAATAGTTGTTGAATCACGAAAAGATGAAGGCCATGACTTAGCAGCATTTGTATAGAAAAGAATTTGAAACAAGACAGTCATGATGGGTAACATGAAACTCTTACACCATGTTATATCCTATGCTGAGAACCCATTTGTCACCTTGAGGACTCTGGTGTCATTATTCTCATTTTCCAGAGGAAGAACTAGAGTCCCAGGTTTGATGATTCACTGGTATCATATAGCCATCTCTCCTTTCTTCTTTCCATCCATTTAAGAAGAGTGAGCAGGTGCAGGCTTTTCTTTTCCTTTCAGCGCAACTGAGTTAATTTCAGCGGAGCCCATTTCATCCAGATGTGCAGCATTCTGGATGCTCTTTCCCTTCCAACTTATTCCTACTTCCTCTGAGGAGTCTTTTCCTCTCTCCACTTGATCTGTGAGCCAAAGATACACTAATCATAGCTCATACACATGAGTTTGGTATATTTATCTAAAGGAAATGGAAAACTTTAAGCTTTGAAGTAAAATGAACCAGTTTTGTTCACCTTTTAGAGTCCTTAAAAAAAGAACTAAAAGTCCTTTCAGAAGTCCTCCTAGTGTCTTCATATACTTTATTTTTTCTCTACTTACATTGATTCTCTCTCTCTTTTTTTTTTTTTTTTTGGTGGTACTGGGGTTTCTGGAAGCCCTTCTACCTCCGGGCTACACTCCCAGACCTATTTTTACATTTTTATTTGGAAACAGGGTCTCCTAAGCCAGCGCGCGCGGCTGGCTTCGAACCTGCGCGATCCTCCTGTCTCTGCCTCCCAAGCGCGGGGATTACAAGCGTGCGCCACCACGCCCGGCTACATTGATTCTCTTTGAAGACCAGAATGCAAGATCAGAAAAAGTATCATATATAATATTGATTTTAGATTCATAGAATTTCAAAACCGGAGATAGGGCTGGTGGTATAGCCCAATGGCAGAGTACTTGTCTAGCATGCTTGAGGCCCTGGGTGTGATTCCCAGCACTGTAAAATAAAACATACACACAAAATCTCTCCTTCTCCCCTTCCCCTCCCCTACCTCTAGCTCTATTTCTCTTTCCAAAAGACTGTAGACAGTCTATTTTTTTAACTTAGTAAACATCTTTTATAAATTAGAAAACTTAAAAAAAATTAGTGGATGTGGTAGCATATGCCTGTGATTCTAGTACTTGGGAGGCTGAGACAAGAGGATCTCAGATTTGCATCCAGCCTCAGCAACATAGCTCGATCTGTTTCAAAATAAAAAATAAAATAGCCTCTGGGTTAAGAAAAAAAGTTAGAAAATCAAAAATGTGGCCGGGCGTGGTGGCACACACTTGTAATCCCCGCGCTTGGGAGGAGGCAGAGACAGGAGGATCACGCAGGTTCGAAGCCGGCCGCGCTGGTGTAAGAGACCCTGTGTCAAAAATATAAAATAGGCCTGGGAGTGTAGCCCGGAGGTAGAAGGGCTTCCAGGAATCCCAGTACCACACACACACACACACACACACACACACACACACACACACACACACACAAAATGTTCATGTGTCAACTCTGCCAAAATATACCTGGCCCTACTCACGTCTTTCTGTTAGCCCTCAGAAGACTTTCATAATGAAGAAACCATCTCCTTCAAGCAATAACAAAGCCAGAAAAGAACTGAAAATGTGTGGATTACATCACTGTGCTTCATATTGTCAGAAAGAAAAGTGTATTTCACTTGATTCGAGGTTGTCTATGAAAGACCAACACTTTTTAAAATGGAGAAGTAGCAGGAAAAACAGTGACATAGGAGTCAAGCCGAAGGAGAGAGAGGAAGTTAAAAAGCAGGGGCATTTATTTATTTATTTATTCTTATTTTTATGTGGATCATATTGAAAATGGCATACATTCAGACTGTGCTTGGTGCCCTCTCCTACCCCCACTTCCCGTTCCCCCTTCCCAACAATCAATGTCCAGGCTGACCATGCTGCATTCATACTTTGACACACATTCAATGTAGCTCCTCCATTAACCAACCTCAGCCTTCTTCCTCTCCTACCCTTCCATTTCAGCTTTGCTGAGGTTTCCCCTCCATTATCTGGAGTCCCTCTGGCATTCCTAATACTCCCTAGTTTGGGCATATTAGAGAAAACATATATCCTTTCTCTTTCTGCGAAAAGCAGGGGCATTTAAAAGTTGTTATAGAGGTCAGCGGAACAGAGTTGGTGACACAGGGACAAAGTAGAGATGAATTTTGCCATGAAAGGATGCTGTGGTAAGAGTATGTGCAGGTAGCGAGATTGTCATCTAAACTTGAGTGAAGATGTGGGGCATTGGAATTGTGTCTTTGTGTGTGTGGTACTGGGCCCAGAGGCATTCTTCCTAGCTATGCCCCCAGCCTGATTTTCTTATTTGGAAACAGGGTCTCACTAGGTTGATGAGTCTCACTACTTGCTGGGGCTGCCCTAGAACCTGCTATCCTTCCGTCTCAGTCTCCCGAGTACTGGGATTACAGGTGTGTGCCGCCATGCCTGGCTTGGAATTGTGTCTTTACTTGCATCTTTACCCCAGATGATCTGTCTGAACTTGTGTATATATGACAGTATGAATCATTGATAATCCCAGCCTCTTCAATGTGTCCTGTTTAAAAAAGCAAAAATGTATGACTGCATGTTTTAGAAAAGAGACCATGTAAAAGTTCTTAAAATACAATTTGATATTGAAATGGTCAAGCCCCAAATAACTGGTTATCTTTTCTTTTTTTCCCAGGCTGACCCATCTCCCTAAAATAAAAGCCACCCTTTTTTGGGGGTCTGAAAATCTTTTGTGAATAAAGCTTATTCCCCTGACAAGTATGGGGAACCTAATTTCCATTTAAATCTTGATTTTTGTACAACTACGTTATAATTTCTTTGTGTCTTACAAATTTTCTTGGCTATTTGTATAATTCATCTTGGTGAGCTGGGCGTGGTGGCGCACGCTTGTAATCCCCGCGCTTGGGAGGCTGAGACAGGAGGATCGCACGGGTTCGAAGCCAGCCACGGCTACTTAGTGAGGCTTTCAGCTACTTTGCAAGACCCTCTTTCCAAATAAAATATATTAAAAAAAAAAAAGATCTGGGAGTATAGCCCGGAGGTAGAAAGCCTCTGGGTTCCACCCCTAGAACCACCAAAAAGTAATTCATCTTGGTGATAAAATTTGGAATCCTATGTTTATTTTTAAAGTAGATAAGAAATAACAAAACTAATTGACTCTCTTTTTTTTGGTGGTACTAGGGTTCCTGGAAACCCTTCTACCTCCGGGCTACACTCCCAGACACCTATTTTTTAATATTTTTTTTTTATTTGGAAACAGGGTCTCTAAGCCAGTGCGGCTGGTTTCGAATCTGCGCAGATCCTCCTGTCTCCACCTCCCAAGCGTGGGGATTACAAGCGTGTGCCACCACGCCTGGCAAAACTAATTGACGTTTTAGAGAGGCAAAATAATTAATTGGAAAGAGTGCATAGTTGTGGCCATTTAGTTTGGTTCCAGTTTTCACATACTTGTTAACTCACTCTCTCTCGCTCGCTCTCTCTCTCTCTCTCTCTCTCTCTCTTGCTCTCTCTCTCTCTCTGTCTCTCTCTGTCTCTCTCGGCAGTTTCAGGGATTGAATCTGAAAATGCTAGCCAGTGCTTCACTCTACCACTGAGCTACCTTCCCAGCTCTTGTACTCTATTTTTGAGAGACAGAGTCTTCCTAAATTGACTGGACTGGCCTTGAACTTGTAATCCTTTTGTCGCAGCCTCTGGAGTACCTGGGATTACAGGTGTGCACTCCGGTGCCAGGCTCCCTTGTGTCCTTTCTTTAATCCTCAAGTTTCCTTACCTAAAGATGAATAATTTTAGCTACATAGGGCTTTGTAGATTGCATGAAATGCATGTAAAGGGCTTAGTTATTTTGGGTGGTACTGGGGATGGAACCCAGAGGCTTTCTACCTCCAGGCTACACTCCCAGACCTACTTTATATTTTATCTGGAAACGGTCTCACTGCGTTGCTGGGAGTCTCACTAAGTAACTAAGGCTGGCTTCGAACCTGCGTGATCCTCCTGCCTGAGCCACCCATGTACTGAGATTACAATTGTGCACCACCATGCCCGGACATATTACTCATGAAATACCATTTCCCGGTCTTCTCTCTTTTCTCAGTTGGATTAGACATTTTTCTCTGATTATTGGTCTACTGGCCAGTTGAGAAATAAGGTGCCGTCTAGTCAGTTTCTGTAGGTTATAGAGTCCCCTGAGTTTAACCAGAACTTCAATTTAGTTCTTCTTCTGCATTCTGCAACAGGAAACAACTACTTCCTAGACTTGGATGGGGGAACATCTAGGAATATATATCTATTAAAAGGCAATCATCATAATTGAATAATTGAGAACAGAGGTTGGTAAATTATGGCCCTGGGGCAAATCTAGACCTAAGTTTGTTTTTGTAAATAAAGGTTTGTTGAGTATACCCAAGCTTATTCCTTTAAGTTTTGTCTGTGGTAGCTTTTGTAACACAAGGCGCAGAGTAAATATCCTAACAGACTGCAGGGCCGGCACAGCCTAAAACAGGAGCTCACCGTCTGTCTGCCTTTACCCACTGCTGACTTAGAAGATGGGCAGGCCATTCATTCATTCAGGCATTCACTCAGCCTGTCTCTCTTACTGGTGATTGAACCCACAGGCATTTTACCTCTGAGCTACACCCCCGCTCCCATTTTTCAGTACTGGGGGTGGAATCCAGGGGCTTTCTACCTCCAGGCTATACTCCTAGACGTATTTTTTATATTTTATTTGGAAACAGGGTCTCACTAAGTTGCTGAGAGCCTCACTAAGTAGCTGAG
Source organism: Muscardinus avellanarius (assembly GCF_963383645.1). NCBI lineage: Eukaryota > Metazoa > Chordata > Mammalia > Rodentia > Gliridae > Muscardinus > Muscardinus avellanarius. The sequence goes on from NC_137795.1 coordinate 66,108,984, forward strand.
GCTGGCTTCGAACCCGTGCGATCCTCCTGTCTCAGCCTCCCAACTGCGGGGATTACAAGCGTATGCCACCACGCCTGGCTTCAGCACCCCATTTTTTGTAGTACTGGGAATAGAACCCAGAGATATTCTATGTCCCAGCTGCACCCCCAGCCCTATTTTTTTGTTCTTTATTTTATATCAGGGTCTCACTGAGTTGCCAAGGGCCTCACTAAGTAGCTGGGGATGTCTTAGAACCCCAATCCCTCCTGTCTCAGCCTCCCAAATGCTGGGATTACAAACATGTACCACCAGGCCTGGCTACCCTCAGCCCCTTTTTTAAAATTTAGAAACAGGATCTCAGTAAGTTGTGGAGAGTGTTACTAAATAGCTAAGACTGGTTGTGAACCTGAGATCCTCCTTTCTCACTCTCTCGTATACTGGGATTACAGGTGTGTGTCACCACACTCAGCTTCATTGATAGTTTCTTTGTTTTATTTTTAAAATTATTTTATATTATTTATTATTATTATTATTATTATTATTATTATTATTATTATTATGTGGTACTGGGGTTCCTGGAAGCCCTTCTACCTCCGGGCTACACTCCTAGACCTATTTTATATTTTTTATTTATTTGGAAACAGGGTCTCTTAAGCCAGCACGGCTGACTAGGAACCTGCGTGATCCTCCTGTCTCCGCCTCCCAAGCGTGGGGATTACAAGTGTGCGCCACCACACCCGGCATTGTTTTAAACATTCAAGTTTAAGTTTAAATGACTGTGTTACTTTTCTGATTAAAATCCCTATCTTATAATTTTGGGGAGTTTGCTACATTTATTGTAGGTGAGCTAAAATGTGTATGGAATTTATAAATCTCAGTCACCATTGTGAGGCTATTTAGATAGTTGGAGTGGAACATGTAGTCTTATTACTAATTTTTTGTTTTCTCAGAATTTCAAGGTTATTCAAACTATGTAGAATGCTGATGTAAATAATTTCATAAGCATTTTTATTTATATCCTCTAGACCTTTGTTTTCATCTTTCTGGGACAAGCAGAGGCCCTTAGAGGTCTTCCCAGAGGGGTGTAGCTTTCTCTTGTTATTAAAATTAGGTTTTCTAAATGTCTCCTAAAAATTGTTGGCATATATGTTAGAATGTAAACAAAAACTTTGTGAATTATTTTGTAAACAAATGCTTTGTAATTTCACGTGGAGATTTTCTAGTTTATGTCATTTGAGATTTGTAGAAATTGTGGAATTATTCATCAGTAAATGACTTAGGGTTCTTGGGCAGTGATTGGGGGAAAGTGTAAGGTAGTATTTGCTGAAATAATTAACCTTAATTATGTTTATTCAGAGTTTTCCTTTGCCTTCCTAGTGGTATTTTATAGTCAACCTCAAAGGAAATAAAGCTGTATGATGGCCTGTCATCTACTTTGAACTATTCATTTGTTTTAAACTATTATAATACAAGGTACTGTGTTAGACCTGAGGTTATGGGTGTGGGGGGAGATAATATTTACTCTTGTGTGTGTGTGGTAGTAGGGGTTTAACCCAGGAGTATTCTACCTCTGAGCTACACCCTCAGCCCTATTTTATTTTAATATTGTAACAGGGTCTCACTAGGTTGCTAAGAGTCTCACTACATGCTGAGGCTGTCCTCAAACTTCCAATCCTCCTGTCTCAGCCTCCCACGTGCTAGAATTAAAGCTACAAGTGTGCTCCACCACACCAGGCTTATTGAGTATGTTTTAAGATACAAAACTGGGCCCTTAACTGGGTGTGGTAGTACAGGCCTAGAATCCCAGTTATTGGAAGGCCGAGACAGGAGGAGCCCCGGTTCCAGCATAGCCTCAGCAATTTAGCAAGACTTTCAAAAACTTGGGGATACCCTGTTTCCTCATTAAAAATAAAATAGGTCTGAGGGTGTAGCTTTGTGGTAGAATGCCCTGGGTTCATATGCCAGTGCCAAAAAGAAAGAAAGACTAACTGGAATTTTGTGTCTGCAGTGACATTTGCTGAGCATGCTAAGGGCCTGAGTTTGACCCCCCCCCCACTCCCCCCACAAAGTTATAGCATATTGACATCTGGAAAAAAAGAGGTCTGCGAAATAAATAACCATTTCTTTGCATGGTAGATGGTGACAACTTATAAAAAAAAATTAGAAAGGTGATGAGACTTTTCATAGTCTTGTGGTAGTTTATAGTGATGAGAAAATCATTAAAGGCTTACTTGTGATTACATTTTAGCAAAACTGGATTTAAAAAAAAATATGGTCAGTTTTCTCATTTCTGAGTTTGTTGTTACTTTTTAAAAATATATAAAGTATGCGCTTCATTCTGTCCATATGAGTGTCAGTCCAGTACTCCAAGCCCACTTCCTTTCTGCCTGCCCTGCCTCCCACCCAGCAGGTACACCCTTTGATAGGAACATGAAATAGTGCCGGATAGATGTTATCACCGGTAGCGATGGTAGTGATTAGCACTGTGTCCTCTACACACTCGCTGAACATTTCATGTATAATTAGGGAAGTAGTTTGTTACTATAGAAGAAGTATGTACCAGTGGGGGGAAAAAAAAGATAATTACTACTTGTTCCTTGGAATTGATTCATGGTTCTTTAGATTTGCTAATTTTTGCTTAAGGGGGAAGAGGGCCCCTCATTTCCGAAACCTGCAGTTAAAATTTAGCTTTGACTAAAACCAGAGTGGTGACCTAGTGATCAAAGACACTTTCTTTGACAGATTCGTTAATTTGTAGAAATCCCAAACCACTTTACAGAGGGTTTCTATAGCCTTTCTTGGTATATTTTGTTGGGCTCTCAGACTCATTATTTCAAAATAGCATATATATATATTTTTGGACTTGCTATTATTCTTGGTACCTCTGAAGAAGATTTTGAGAACTCCTGGAATTTTGATTGAATTTCATTATTTCGGGGGATTAGAGTAATTCTTTTCAGATACGTGTAGAGAGAGTCTAGGGACTAAACAAAAAGGAATTTCTAATCACATTTTGGATTTTAAATCCTTATCTTTTAACTGGTCCTGATGGGGAGGTATATGATGCCTGTGTAATTAAACCTACATAATAGGATACTTTCTGTGAGTTTGTTTGATTTTTCTGAAGTCTCTGATTATTCTGGGGTTAATAGAATCCTTTTTTGAAAAGCATAGTAGCCAAGAGGCAAACTTCCGCCCCTGAAGATCTGTTGATTTTCTTTCCTAATGTGAAGTGTGTACCTTTGCTTAACACTAATGGAATATGAATGCATGAACACACACACACACACACACACACACACAACCTCTCTCTCAGAGAAGGGTGGTAGTGAAGACACCCAGGTTAAGTCCCTTACCCCTTGTAATCTCATGTAAGTTAATTACCCGTTGGCGCTTTTCTTCCTCTTACAAAATGAGGGGATTATACTTTCTTAAGTGAAGATTGTGAGGCTTCCTGACCTGTACAAAAGGCAGGAATTCTTAAGGTCAAAGGAACACAACTAGGGTTATCTGGATAATTAAGGCTGACAGCCTTGGGGTTGGCATTTTGTGAGGGTAGAGGGACATATTTTAAGGACAGTGTTTAAATAATTTAACTTGATTCATTGTATTTGTCCCAGTTCATTGAAAAATTGCCAGAATTTCATTTTGTTTTGTATGAAATTGGCATAAAACCGTCACTGTAGTCATTTTGTATATATGTGTAGTTCCATAAATGTTCTCTTGCTCTTTAGTCACAGTCAGATGACAATAACATGCTATTAAAGTATATCAGTTGACATAGACTAAATATTTATGAACATATGTCTTAAAATTTGGAAACATATTGGAGGAAAAGAATCAATAAAGATATAAATTTGTTTTCCTAAGACAGTTTGATTCTTTTCAATATTTTTTCTTAATAATCCGACTATTTGACATACACAAAATACTAGAAGTAGAAATAAAAGAACTTGTTAACAAAGAGCTTTGCTTATGTACAGAACTTATTTTGGGAGTTTTGTTTCATTAGTCTAAATATTTTAAGTTACTTTACTAGCTCAGTGGCTCACGTGATATTAACTCTGGGAACTTCTTGCTCTTTTGAAAGCTAATATGATACTTAGAATATAAGAGATTCTTGCAAATCCCCAAATTATACCTAAAAATGGATCTGCATTTTGGTGTTTTTTTTTTTTTTTTCCCATTTGTAGTACCAGGGATCGAATCCAGGGCTTCACACATGTTAGGCAATTAATCTACCACTGTGTACATGCTTAGCCTAAATCCATTGATTTTAAACTTTGATTTGAAAATTTATTTGGGTTAAAGATAAATTCAAATGCTTAGACAAAACACTATAGACAGATAAAAGGATATTAATAATGAATATGGAGAACATGTCAGTATTGTTGGCATTTTATTTGTTGGTGTCTCCAATTTATATAGGTACTAATAATTAAAGAAGTTAGAAGGAATTTAAATATTTTTTAATAAACAGACTTTAAGATGTATACATAAATACTAATAAGTTTCTTCTGCTAAATTTGGGTGCTTCCAGATGCCCTGCCTGGAGAGTTTGGGGAAGGGAATGGTATTAGGACCTACCTTTTTTTTAAATTATAATTTAGAAGCCAGTATAGCTAGGAACCTTAGATGGACAATCTTTGCTTTTTTGTGTGTGGTGCTGGGGATGGAACCTAGGGGACTTTTAACTCCAAGCTACACCCCCAGCCCTATTTTTTATTCTTTATTTTGAAACAGGATCTCACTAAGTTGCAGAGCACCTCACTACTTGCTGAGGCTGGCCGCGAACCTGGATCCTTCTGTCTCAGTTTCGTACTGGGATTATAAGCATGAGCCACCACAACTGGCTCAATCCCAGCTTTTTGTTAGAGGCAGTGTAGGGTTACATGTAGCAGTGAAGTGAAAATCCCATGGTTAAAGTTATCCTTGACAATCACATCCAATTATAAGCATAGCTTACATATATAACAGTGGTCAATTTTATCTAATCTGCTTATTATCAAGCTCTGTTTCTGTATGGTCTCAATTCTTTAGTTTATTCCATAGAAAATTCATTAACACTCATTATTCCTTGCTTCATTTCTTAAGTCAAAAAACACGTAAGATCATTTACAGATTCTTTCCATAGAATTCAGTGTATACATGGTGACTCTAAGACTTATGGCATACGTTATCTGGGCACCATGAATTACAGTGGCCCACAAGAGTGATTCAGTAATTTAAATTTACTCTTTTTGCTCTTAGGATGCCACTTCATTTTATTGACAGTACTTTGACATATTAATTATTCTATTTTAATTGCTTATACAAAATGCAGAGTAAAGGAAGGACTTTGTTTACCTTCCTGAACTATTGCCATCCTAAGGAAAAGATGTGTTCTTTTAAATTTTCTTTTGGGGTAACTTGTACCCTTAATGCTTCTTAGAAAACTCTGGCCAAGGATGGCCTAACTTTTTGATTTTTGTCTATTTTCAATTTTTTTTACTTTTTACTTTTTTTAAAAAAAACAGCTGAAATAAGTTATCATTTTTCGAAAGAAATCCTTAAATACTAAAGGTCAGTGGTATGAAGCATTTTGTTAAAAAAAGAGAAACATACTACAAAGGATTGTCCACCTCTACCCAGTTTTGACTTGCATCCAAAAAAATCGTCATAGAGGAGTTTGCCTGCATGTGAACTTTGCTGGGTTAACTTGCAGCAAACGTGAAGACTGACTCTTAGCTTTTGGCAGTTTAGATTTTTTCAAAACCCTCATATGCTTGATTGCTCACCTGCATTTCCAGCACACTAGGTTATGTTAAAATTCTTGCTGGATCTAACTGTGTTTGGAGGCGTGAAGCCAGAATGGAACAGTTAGTTCAAAAAGGAATAACACAGGGTCCTCAGAATTGGGGTTAAGTGTTGTGACCCCCACATGAAACAAGAATGCTAATACTGCTACCTACCTGTACATTTTAATATCAACTTACCTTTATAGAGAATGAAAAAAGCCCTTCTATTATTATTATTATTATTATTATTATTATTATTTTATTTTTATTTATTTATTCTTTTTTTTGGGGGGTGGTACTGGGGGTGGAACCCAGAGGCTTTCTACCTCCAGGCTATACTCCCAGACCCATTTTATATTTTATTTGGAAACAGGGTCTCACTGAGTTGCTGAGAGCCTTACTAAGTAGCTGAGGCTGGCTTCGAACCTGCACGATCCTCCTGTCTCAGTCTCCTAAGCGCGGGGATTACAAGCGTGCGCCACAACGCCTGGCTATTTATTTATTCTTTTTTGTGGTACTGGGGATGGAACCCAGGGGCATGCTACCTTCGATCTACACCCTCAGCCCTAGCTTTTTTATTCTTTATTTTGAAACAGGGTCTCACTGAGTTGCAAAGGGCCTCACTAAGTAGCTGAGGCTGTCTGTGAACCGTGATCCTCCGGTCTCAGCCTCCCAAATGCTGGGATTACCATCACAGTCGACATTATTATTTTTAATTAATAGAATCTTATGTAAATTGGAGACAAACATAATATGGCAAAAATTCCAGTGTATTCTCCACATTTGTCATTATATTAAGCTTCCTTTCATCTGTCGCAGTATTCTATCTGAGTGGAGAATTTGTCTTTAACCACAGTAAAATTTCAAAAATCTTTCAATCAAAGGCTATTGTGGTTTAAGGATTTGAAAGCCTCCAGGAGGCTAGTCAGACAATGGTGGGAATTCACTGGAATGGGGCAGGGTCTCTGTAATGACAGCATCGTAACAGGGACGCACAGCTCTGGAGAGTGTGCTCTCGGGGCAGGGGCCTAACCCAAGGTGATGATGGTAGACACCAGGTGGAGAGGAGGTCACATGGCATAGCTTTGGGGTGTCTCGTGTCTTTCCAGGACAGTGCTTCTCTACTGAAGTTATTACTTCTGGCTAGTTAGAGGGGGCATTTCAAGATAGTTCTTGCTTCAAAATGTCACCATGTTTCTCCCCAGTAAATCCGATTTTTGAAGAGGTACCTTTTTCTCTTTTTTGGTCTTTTGTGGTAATGGGGATTGAACCTAGGTGCATTCTACCTCCATGCTACACCCCCTGCCCTATTTTATTTTTGAAACAGGGTCTCACTAGTTTGCTGAAGGCCTCCCCAAGCTGCTGAGGCTGGCCTTGGACCCGTGATTCTCCTGTCTCAGCCTCCCAAGTACAAGGATGATGGGCATCCACCACTACGTCTGCCTTTCTTTTTTTATTGGCACTGGGGATTGAACACAGGGGCATTCTTCCTCTGGCTTACATCCCCAAACCTCTTAGTTTTTGTTTTGAAGCAGCATCACTAGGTTCCTGAAAGTTGTGCCGAGTTGCTGAGGCTGGCTTCCAACCTGCAGTCCTCTTGTCTCAGCCCTCTTCCGAGTACTGGAAGAATTTCAGGTTTGTACCACTGTGTTTCTTTCACTTTTTTATTTTTTATTTTTTTATTTTTGGCGGTACTGGGGATTGTATCTAGGAGTGTCCTACCTCTGAGCTACGTTCCAGTCCTATTTTCTATTCTTTATTTTGAAACAGGGTCTTACTGAGTTGCAGAGGTCTTCACTAAGTAGCTGAGGCTGGCCTCAAGCTGGGATTTTTCTGTCTCAGCCTCCCAAATGCTGGGATTACAAGTATGCACCACCATACCTAGCCAGCTTCACTCATTTTTAAAAGTAGGAATTCTCACATTTTGCTGTCAAGACTACTTTGCCTAAAAATTAGAGGAATCTACACATTTTTGTCAGAGTGAGTTATAGGTATTGTATGGTGAAGAATGAATCAAGTTCCTATGGAAAGTCTTTGCCTCTGCCGTTAGCCTTTTTCACGTATCTTCAATAACTTAAGCTTTTTTTTTCTTCTCAAAAACTTACTTAAGCCAGGCATATTGTGTGAATGCATGCCATTTTCAACATGTTCTACATCACGATTTGAGACTGTAATGCACTAATAAAAAATAAATAGCTGGGAAGCTGGGCGTGGTGGCACATGCTTGTAATCCCCGCGCTTGGGAGGCGGAAACAGGAGGATCGCACAGGTTCGAGGCCAGCCTCAGCTACTTAGTGAGGCTTTCAGCAACTTAGTGAGACCCTGTTTCCAAATAAATTATAAAATAGGTCTGGGAGTGTAGCCTGGAGGTAGAAAGCCTCTGGGTTCCACTCCCAGTACCACACACACACAAAAAAAAACCTTACTTAAGAATACGATGTGTGAAGTTTCTAGCTGTCAGTTTGGAGTATGAATAGGGGACGTGGGCATGTTTACATTTTCACATATTTTGCAATTTTATATATTGCAGAGCTGGATTGCCTCACAGGGAAGTTTAGGAGGTCCATTTTTTCTTATGTTCATTCTCAGCTAAACAAAGTACTGTTTTGGGCCACTTTTTATTTTGAGGATTTGTTCTATTTCATTTGTAGTTCGTTCCACTGATTTCTACAGGTTTATACGTTTTGTCATCTGATAGTTGAGGTTTCCCCACCTGGGTCTTTGCTTAGTTGTTCTTTTCTCTTTGTTTTGTGTGGTACAGAATCAATCTGAAATTGCTCAGAAACCTCTCTTTAGTTTGGTTGGAATTTCATTGATTTTATAGATCAAGTTTGTGAGAATTTCTTTCTTTTTTTTTTTTTTTTTTTGGTGGTACTGGGGGTGGAACCCAAAGGCTTTCTACCTCCGGGCTATACTCCCAGACCTATTTATATTTTTATTTGGAAACAGGGTCTCTTAAGCCAGAGAAGCTGGCTTGAACCTGGTGATCCTCCTGTCTCCGCCTCCCAAGCGCGGGTATTACAAGCGTGTGCCACCACCCCTGGCTGCATTCCTTTTCTTAATTTAACTATTAGCTCATTCGTTTTCAGCTCTTATTTTTCCAGCACCAGGTTTTAAGACTCAGTTTTACCCTAAGTCCTCCCTCAGCTGCACCTCATGAGTGTCTGCACCAGGACGTATGTCACTTAGCATTAGGATTATTTTCTGTAGCACCGGGGAATTAAACCTAGGGCTTCAAGCATAATAAGCATGTGGCTACCACTGAGCAACATTCCTAGCCCCGTTTTTTATTTTTAAATGTTTTCTGATTTATATTGTGCTTACTCCTTTACCCAGCAATTATTTAGATAAGTGTGTTTTAAATTTTCCTATGGAATATTTGTTGTTATTTCTGTTTTATGCGGTAGTTAGCTTTCGGTTACTATGAAAAATAACCTGAGATAAATAAACTTATATAGAATAAAAGTTTGTTTTGGCTTACAGTTTCAGAGGCTTCAGTCCAGGACCAGTTGGACCTGTGGCATGGCAGCATTTTACGATGGGCAGAGCAAAGCCCATACCGCAAGGGTGGCTGGGAAGCAAAGGGAGGAATATCCCATTTAAAGCACGCCCCAGTGACCTAAGTTCCTCTAACTAGGCCCCACCTCCTAAGGATTTGACCACCTCTCAGTCCCATGGAAAGGACCAACCCTTTAAAAATGTTCCCTTTTTAGTCAGGCATGGTGGCACACGCTAGTAGTCCCAGTACTTGGAAGGCTGAAATAGGAGGATTGCAGGTTCATGGCCAGCGTCAGTAACTTAGTGAGGCTTTCCACAATTTAGCAAGACCCTGTTTCCAAATAAAAAACAAAAGAGGACTAGAGGTATAGCTTAGAGGTAGACTGCTCTTGGGTTTCATCCCCAGCGTGTGATACTGAGAATTGAACTCAGGGCCTTGCACATGGGAGGCAAGTATTCTATCATTAAGCTACATCTCCAACACTCTTTTTCTTTAGAGATACAGTCTTGTTAAGTTGCCCAGGCTGACCTCAAATATTTGATCCTTCTGCATTAGGCTCCCAGGTAACTGGGATTAAGGCTTGTGCCACTATACCCAAGATAGGACCAGAGCTTTAATGCATGGGCCTTTGGGAACACTGTGTGTGTGTGTGTGTGTGTTACTGGGGATGGAACCCAGGGGCATTGTACCTCCAAGCTATACCTCCAGCCCTATTTTACTCTTTATTTTGAAACACAGTCTCACTGAGTTGCAAAGGTCCTCACCAAATAGCTGAGGTTGGCCACGAACCACGATCCTCCTGTCTCAGCCTCCCAAATGCTGGGATTATAAGCATGCGCCACCATGCCCGGCCTTTAAGAATATTTAAGACTCAAATTCTAGTAGTTTTATTATTTGTTTTGAATCTGGTGTGCATTATGATTAGAGAATATGGCCTATATGATACTAATTTTTTTAAGTTAAGACTCTTTTTAAAACTTAATTTGTGACCAGTTTTTGTAACTTTTCTCTATGTGCTTGGGAGGAGTTTGGCCTCCAGTTAATAACTATTTCTACACAAATACATTAATTATGTATTTGACATAAATACATTAATTATGAATTTATGTCTCCCTGTTTTATTATTTTATATGTTAAATAATATTTTATTATTTATTATTATATGTTAAATAATTTTTATTATTTTATATGTTAAATTCTCTTAGAGAATTGTGTTAATCATCTACTGACAATTTTTTATTTATAAATTTAGGGGCTATCTGTTAAGTATATACAAGTTTAGGGATAAATTTCCCTTACACGTTTCCAAGGCATTCTTTTTTCATATTTGTATATGCCGTTTATTTATTTCTACTTGATGTGTACATGATAAATGTAAACTAGTCCTGAGAAAGTACCTACATACCTATGTATCTGATAGGCCCGTTGTGATATCTGGGCAGAAATTTTATGTCCATTTTTACATTAGAAAGTGGCTTAGTAGGTAAAGTATTAGTGTTAGATCCTTGCTCTTTATTAATCTTTTATCAACCACAAGTGTAAATATAAGTGTTCATTGAAGCCCAGACATAATATATACCTAGAATGCAAAAAAAAAGCCTAATGTGGTTACTGGTCTCAGTAGAGCCAGCACTTATAAAGAACAGGGTAGAAACCAGGCTAATGTTTGAGTGATTTTCTGTAGGCTGTTTAGTGCGTGGCTGGTTCCTGACATCCAGGTCACTGGGCCTAAATGCCATTTCCTCTCAGGTTTTATTATAACTCTCACTTTATTTCCACAATAGAACTTATCATTAACTGATGTTTTCTTCTTTGTTTTCTTTTCTTTTCTCCCTGTTAGAGTTTATTTTCCAGAGCAGTGGAAACCTTATATGTCTCAGTCACCTCTTTACTCTAGTGCCCACCCACATTAGTGCCTGGCATCATGGGTGCTCACAAAATGCTCTCTGAATGAATATATACATCTTCCCTTTCAAATTTTTTGTTTGTTGTTATTTGTTTTGATGCTACTGTTGGAGTTACTATGGGAATAAATAGTTCAGCCCTAAAACATAATGAATAGTCATATTAATAAAACACCTAAAATATCATTTCATTAAGTCCTCAGCAATTTAAAATGAGGCCTTGTGATTATATTTGCTTTCTTGTTTCATTGATTATACATTTATTTCCATTCATAAAAATTGAAACCTGGCAAAAATCCCAGATTGCAAAAGCAATTTCTTTCTTGTAATTGACTTGGTTATTTTTTTTTTAAAGAGACATTTTTTTGAATTGTTGCCCAAATTCTCCTTAGGGCTTTTGCAACAGTATGGCTTAAAATACCACAGATGAATGTCTTTACTTATTTTGCAGATTACAAAGTTGGAGAAATAATTAATGAACAATTACCAGAGACTTAATGAAAATACTTAGTGGACAACCATTTGAAAGTAGGACAAAACTCATTTACATCCAAACAAAAAGTGTGTCAAGATTAATATTTCATTTTTACCTATACAAAGAATCATTTACTTATGCTCTTAGAATCCTTCCAACCATGAATTCAGGTTCTATGAAAAAAAGTGCCACTTTTGAAGTCTGTCATTAAAATTACTTATATTACATTATAAGTAGTGGTTATGGAGAGAAAAAATTACCCAGAGATTATTTTGAGTTAAAAATTACTATCAGCTGGGCGTGGTGGCGCAAACTTGTAATCCCCCCACTTGGGAGGCAGAGACAGGAGGATCGCACTGTTTCGAAGCCAGCCTCACTGGCTTAAGAGACCCTGTTTCCAAATAAAAATATAAAATAGGGCCGGGCATGGTGGCGCATGCTTTTAATCCCCGTGCTTGGGAGGTGGAGACAGGAGGATCGCACAGGTTTGAAGCCAGCCGCACTGGCTTAGAAGACCCTGTTTCCAAATTAAAAAAAAAAAAAAAAAAAAAAAATATATATATATATATATATATAATAGGTCTGGGAGTGTAGCCCTGAGGTAGAAGGGCTTCCAGGAACCCCAGTACCACCAAAGAATAAAATAAATAAATAAATAAATTACTATCAAATTTATTAATGTTTCAGATTTAAACAATTCATTTTATCTTTGGCTTCTAAGTTCAGTTTATAAAGCACATTATTCTTGATATAATTCAATAAAATTTTCACAATTTAAGGGCTTTTGAACTGGTGTAGTGAAGCATGCTTATAATCCTAGTACTTGGGACAAGAGAATCAGATTCATGGCCAGCCCTAGCTACTTTGTGGGTCCCTTCACAATTTAGTGAGACCCTGTTTCAAAGTAAAAAATAAAAAATAGAGCTGGAAGTATAGTGTGGAGGTAGAATGCCCCTGGGTTGAATCCCTGGTACTGGGGGGAAAAAAAGGACTTTTGAATGATATTTAGTTGCATTTAACTTTACACTATTTAAAATGCCATTTGTAATTTAATATATTTGATATATTTAAGTATTTTCCTGAAAATTGAAACAGTTCATGTACATTTCACAAATTAAACTTGTAAATATGGTTATCTTAATGTTTCCCTAAAATATATAAAAGCCATCCATAGAGCTGGTAAGATTTCTACTTTTAATAATGAATCTAAACCAATTATTTAAATTTAATTTTAATTGGAATTATAAAATAGCACTGACCTGACACTTGAGTAGATCAGGATCTTTTGTTATAAATACTTAAATTTTATTGATATCATCATAAAATATTGATGAGTGTGATTTTTCTAAATATTTTTGTGTTCTAAATCTCTTCAAGATTATATTATACCAAGCAATTATCTCTAATATTTGAGACTGCATGAAAAATTTGACAGGATTCTCATCAGATTATTTATTTATTTATTTATTTATTTATTAGACTAGAGATTGAAACTGGGACATTCTACTTCTGTGCTATACCCCCAGCCCTATTTTATTTTTAATTGCAAACAGGGTCCTACTAAGGTATCGGGGACCTCATAAGGTTGCCGAGGCTGGCTGTGAACCTGCAATTCTCCTGTCTCAGCCTCCCAAGTACTGAGATTACAGGCTGTGCCACCATGCCCGGTTCTAATTAGATTTCTGATAGTTTATTTTACAAATGCTTTAAGGTTTTTACAAATAACAGGGATAGGTTAGTTCTTATTAACTATATGCCCAATCTCTATTTGACTGGTATATAGCATGTTTTCTGTAATACTTGATTCAATTTGTGTGTGTGTGTGTGTGTGTGTGTGTGTGTGTGTGTGTGTGTGTGTGTGAGACTGGGGTTCCTGGAAACCCTCTACCTTTGGGCTACACTCCCAGACCTATTTTATATTTTAATTTGGAAACAGGGTCTCTTCAAACCTGTGTGATCCGCCTGTCTCCGCCTCCCAAGCTTGGGGATTACAAGTGTGCGCCACCACGCCCGGCAAACTTTGCATTTCTTACCAGAGGTGGTGGCACATGGCTGTGATCCTAGTACTTGGAAGGCTGAGAGAGGATTGCAGGTTTGAGATCAGCCTCAACACTTTAATGAGACTCTTAGCAACCTAGGGAGACCTTGTTGCATGATAAGAAATAGAAAATAAAAAAATTAAGGGTGTAGCTCAGATGTAGAATTCCCTTGGTTTCAATTCCTAGTATAAAAAAAATAATAAAAGGTATGACTGTGAGGTCATTTATAGGACTAACATTAGACTTAGGAGTGCTAGCTGATTATCTTTCTAGGAAGTTGATTCTTTTAAGAAGTTAAAGCTGTTTTTAGAAATGACCAGTGCCTGTTTAAAAAAAAAAAACTATTTTGAAATATTTGTACCCACTGTGATAGCAAATAGTGCCAAATTTGGACACATATTTTTGGGGCAGCAAATTACTATTTAAAGTACAAGTTAAAGTATTTGGAAAATGTTTGCTTTTAGCCCTTTAATATTCTCATGTTTCACTGGCACAGACAGTGTGTCTGGGCAGAGCGTGAGCGCCAGTGTGTCAGAGGACAGACATTGTGCCTTATTTTATGAATATTGCTGACTATTACAGAAGCATTTTAATGTTCATTTTGTGCCTAATATGTGTCTTATAGAACTACTGAATTTAATATATTTTTTTAATCTTCCTTGGATTTTTCTTCCCCCTTGGTACTAGGGATGGAACCCAGGGGCTTTTTACCTCGGAGCCACACTCCCAGCACTATTTTCTAGTTTTTTTATTTTTTGAAACAGGGTCTCACTGAGTTGCAAAGGGCCTGGATAAGTAGCTGAGGCTGCCCACGAACCGTGATTCTTGTCTCAGCCTCCCAAATGCTGGGATTACAAGCGTGCTCCACCGCGTCTTCTTCCTTGGATTCTGAGATGGAAACCTTCTTTAGATTCAGATGAATTTTCTGTAGGTCAATTAATCTCTTAAATCTTAACTATCAGAAATGATAGAATTCAGTTCATCTTGGTATCAGTCCTTTATGTAGAATGTGCTTTTTAAAAAAATTGCTTCATGTTCAATACATCCTCCTATTAATTCATGCTCTGTTTCTGTGCAGCTTACCATCTCTAAATTTTATAATCACTCTGAGCATGACGTCACACTCGTAATCCTAGTACATGAAAGGCTGAGGTAGGAGGAGAGTAGATTTGACAACATCCTTAGCAACTTAGTGAAGCCCTTGGCAACTTACTGAGACTCTGTTTCAAATAAAACATATAATAGGGCTGGGGTGTAGCTCAGAGGTAGAATGCCCATGGGCTCTATCCCTAGTAACCCCCCCCCAAATTTATAATCCACAAAGATGTGCTACTGCTAAGATGCCTGATATTAATTTAATTGTGCTTGGTGCCGTAGCTATTTTTAGATCTTTAAAGAACTTCCTGATAAGATAAAGTTATTAGATATCATTATAATGGTCTGTCAGTTGAAATTGGTGGGTTAAAAAACACTGCACTCAATATTTTACAAATGTAAATATTTAAGAGACTTTTCTCCCCATAATGCAGGTTTATGACATGTGACCCTAAATTCGATTTCTCTAACCTCTTCTTTATAAGAAAACCTCACTATTCTGTTTAAAGAAATGTAGAAGTTATTCCTTATAAGGAAAAAGTCTAGAGTTCTATTTATAAGCATATAGTGTTCAACCAAAAAACTCAAGGTAAAATGCAGATTAGTAGTGAGCAACATCACCTTCATTAAAAAATACACTGAAATGATGAATGTGTAATCGAAAAAATAAATATGTCTTAAATACAATGAAATCTATCTTAATTTCAACCTTGATCTTGAGTGACTACAATGTCATTGACTTGAGTATAAAAGGACTAAGTATATCCTTGCTGGAGCTAGGCACTTGCATATTAACACAGCTCCCTTTGAATTTCTCTATCTGTGGGTTTCGGTGTAGGCAGAAGACTTGCCACAGAATTACTGGATAATGCATAGTAGCTTGTTGAGAAAGAAAGTTCTTTCCTGGATTTGCTTCCTCTTCATATATTCCTTATCAGTGAAATGGCTTGCTTTTGAATATATGAAGTTTCAGCATTTAAAATTCTAAGTAGAAATTGCTTGAATATGGAAAAACCCCCCAAAACAAACAGTTTAGAATGGTTGGCCAGCCAAGCATTCAGGTTTGACTGAATAGGTTTGACAACCACATAGTCCTTATGTGGAGAATTAATTCTCAAAATACTAAGATACTTATTATCAAAACTTAGTTGAGTGCACAAGGGTTTTATTTGGTGATGTAACCATGATATTTTAGGCATTTGAAATTAGTTTTAAGTTTACCAGCTGAGCAACACTTGACTTGTATTGATGAAACGTGGAAATGAAAGTTTGTGAATGAGACTTTCCAAATTCTAATGTGGTAGATAGCTCAGTTTATCACTGTGATTACTAGTTTTAATAGCTTTAGTGAGATATAATTCACATGCCACAAACTAAGTTTTTTTGTATAGCTATAAAGAAGCATTTTTTGTGGTATTGTGGATGGAACCCAGGGGGCATTCTACCTCTGAGCTATACCCCCTGTCCTATTTTTTATTCCTTATTTTGAAACAGGGTTTCACTGAGTTTCAAAGGGCCTAAGTAGCTGAGGCTGTCTGTGAACCGCGATCCTCCTGTCTCAGCCTCCCCAGAGCTGGGATTACAAGCATGAGCCACTAAACCCGGCTTAAAGAAGCATTTTTGAGTAGTGAAAATGTGTTTTCTAATCCTGCCTCCATTATTTAATCTTCTATGTGTCTGATTTCTTCTCTAGCCAGTGAGGTTTGAGTTTGAAGAGCTTAGTAGTTGGTTAAGCTCTTAAGCTTGCCTTTTTTCTCTTTCTCTGTGTTTTCTCATTTAGCAGACACTACTTTTTTTTGGCAGAATTTATGCAAGAACTTGGGGACAGTGTGTCTCTAAGGGAGCTCAGAGGCTAATAAGAGTGTGACGAGTGGGGTAAAAGAGAAAAGCAAGACTCTGAGCTCACCAGAAGCCAGTGTGGTGAGAGCCCCAGGGGTCATCTCAAAGTGCTGGTGGGCCACTACAGAGTCTCCCCCAGGGGCCAGGCTGCTAGTTGGCCAGGGTGCAGGGGGAGGGCTGGGGAGATTTCTTGGTGGAATGGGCAGTTAAGCAACCCTCAGGAAGTCAGCCAAGTGGATTAGTGGGTAGATGGCATTTTATGACGAAAGTTACTTGGCAATCATTTTGTGCTTAAAACTTTGAGTTATGTGATTGTTAAAGTTGACCAAATAAGAAAGGAGTGCAATGCTCTTTTACTTTACTATTATTGCTAGATACCTTGTTATTTTCCTTATTGAAAAATAATGTGAAACAAAATGATTAAGATTAAAATAGAGAGAGAGAGAGAGAGAGAGAGAGAGAGAGACTGTGTGTGTGTGTGTGTGTGTGTGTGTGTGTGTGTGTGTGTGTGTTGGGGATAGAACCTAGAGCATTCTACCTCTAAGCTATATTCCCAGCCCTATTTTCTATTTTATTTTGAAACAGGGTCTTGTTGAGGCTGACCTAGAACCTGTGATCTTCCTGTCTCATCTTCCCCAGTACTGGGGTTATAGGCTTAGTCTACCACACCCAACTCTGGTTGAAGTATTTTCTTTTCTTTTTTTTTTTTTTGGTGGTACTGGGGTTCCTGGAAGCCCTCCTTCCTCCAGGCTACACTCCCAGACCTATTTTATATTTTTGAAACAGGGTCTCTTACGCCAGCACGGCTGGCTTCGAACCTGCGCGATCCTCCTGTCTCCGCCTCCCAAGCGCGGGGATTACAAGCGTGCGCCACCACGCCCGGCTGGTTGAAGTATTTTCAAGAATTGCTTCAGTGCTATTGAATAAAAAAAAATGCAATGTTGCACTTTACTTTGTTCATCTGTTGAAATGTTTAGGATTTTTAAATTGGTCAAGATAAGAGAATTCTTTCTTCCCCCACATTCCTCCGTCCTTCATAACCATTATTTCCTTTAAAACCCTTATGCTGTTATTTTTTGCATATTGCTGTAAAACTTATTACCCAGTTTGCATTCTTCTATGTGTTGATTCTAGTTTAAATTACAGCCAGATTCCTGTTATGGCCACAGTGACCCAGGCACACACAGAAGATGGCTTTGGGACATGAATGCCCAGTTTTAATTCATAAAAGTAGTTACTGCTTTCCCATACATTCTTGTTTTTGTATTGTACATATTATTCATGATATTTTTATGAGGCAGTCTAAGTTCTAAGTTTTAGTTCTAGATACATAAGTAGGTAAGATTCACATTGACTTTAGCTTTCATGATTTATTACGTTGTTGCAAATCAAACAGTCCAGAGAGAAAGGAAATAACCTTCCCTAGATGAAGCAATGCATTCCTAACATATGCTGTTAAGACTTTTTTTTTTTTCCCTACAAATGCGACAGGCTGCTCATTCTCTGGCCGTGACCTCTACCTTGGCCCTGGCTTAGCTGGTATGATGGTTCTTTGTGCAAATATTTTCTCAACCTTCAATTTGTCACAAGTAGCTAGGCATTATCCCATGAATAATAGATTTATGATTTTTCTAGCATTAGCAGAACAACTAAGATACTAACTTGTTCCAGCTGTGTTTCCTGGATTTGGTTTTTCTTCCCAGGAACTGGCCTTTCTAAGCAAGAAGAAAATGAATGGGCAATTAAGTAGATTCCCTCTAGGTCTGTGCTGGCCTGGACATGAGGGGGATTAATCTGAAGATATGTTGAGAGCACCTGGTGTATTTTAGGGTTTTGGTGATCTGTATGCTAAGTGTTGCCACATCCTGGGGGTGGGTAACTGCCTTGTTATTGACTGGGAGACTGAACCTTGGAGAGAGGGACTTTCAAAAAAACTCATCCTGTTCTGAATTTAATACACACTCTCTTCAAGTTTCATATTCTTTCCATTCCTTTGTCATATATAAAGACTAATCAAATGAATAGATTCTTAGTGGTAAGAAAATACTTCCTGGACAGATTAACTTAAAAAAAAAAAAGAAATTGGAAGTAGAAATTTCTCAGTACCTTTTCAAGATGTTTCAATTTTTTAAAACAATACTGAGGCCAGGCGTGGTGGCGCACACTTGTAATCCCTGCGCTTGGGAGGCGGAGAAGACAGGAGGATCACACAGGTTCGAAGCCAGCCTCAGCTACTTTAGTGAGGCTTTCAGCAACTTAGTGAGACCCTGTTTCCACATAAAATATATTTTTTAAAAAAGGTCTGGGAGTATAGCTCGGAGGTGGAAAGCCTCTGGGTTCCACCCCCAGTACCACCAAAAACCAAAACAAAACAAAACAAAAAACAATACTGAGATTACATTTCCGCCAAACATTTTGTCTTGAGATTTTTGTCCCTTTAGTACTGTGGAATAAAAAGGAACACATTCATTATATAATAAAAATAATGTGCCGGGCATGGTGGCGCACGCTTGTAATCCCCCCCCCCCCCTGCTTGGGAGGCGGAGATAGGAGGATCACACAGGTTCGAAGCTGGCTTAAGAGGCCCTGTTTCCAAATAAAAATATAAAAATAGGTCTGCGAGTGTAGCCCAGAGGTAGAAGGGTTTCCAGGAACCCCAGTACCACAATAAAATAAAATAAAATAATGTGAATGTGTGTATCTTTTAGTTATTGGTGCTTACTATGTTCTTCTTTAGATTATAAGCTCCTAGAGTTGCAAAGGGCCAAACTATTAATTTGATCTAATGATGCTGAGTCTTGCACTATGTGTTCAAAGAATTGTAGGATTTGGATTGGTAGAGTGGAAGGAAAAGATCCTTCATGTGAGGAGCAGCTTGAGCAAAGACTTGTTTGGAAACACCCATTAGGAATGTCGACTGAGTTAATTGATATACTGAAGTTGATGAGGCCCCTTGAATATTGGCCTTGGGATGTGGAAGTGATTTAAAGCATAATAATGACTCAGTCTTGACTGTTATTAAGTGGGGATTTTAAAAAAGTGCTTCAGTAAGATGATTGTTTAGGAGATGTGGGTTGAGTAATATGATAACAGAATTCTTTAATTGAAATAATGTGGTATCTTGGGAGCTAAGCAGGGAGTTCGTGGCAGAGAAACAGACATAGATTTTAGAGAGTTTAATTATTTTTGACAAACTGAGATTAGTACAGTTGTTAAAGTAGGAGTTAGCACGTTGAATTATCATCTGCAACCATAGTAGAGGATTCCTGGGGGACAACAGGGATTTGAGAAAGATTGGGAACAGATTACAGAAAAAATAAGGATTCAGATTTAGAGAATCTCAGAAATTAGTAAAATGAAGTTTTTTTCATATTCCTAGGAAAATGAGGTTTTTTTTTTCATACTCCTTCTTATATGTTTCAAAACTCATTCTGAGTAATAAGTTCAGAGTTGTAAAAAAGGACTTATTTTTTACTTTTCCAAAAGTCTTTTTTTCACAAGTAAAGCAAAAGCATGTACAGTGCTGTGGAAAGATAAGTTTGATTATGGTGTGTCTGTTAAGACAAGTCATAGAGCAGAGAAAACAAAAATGATGCTTTAGAAAATTTAATTTGCGGAAATGCAGACACTGTTTAGGAACTGGTTGTTGTCCGGGGCCCCGGTTTCTCTAAGCACTAGTATTCAAGAGAGGAAGGATGTGATCTTGGATGGGCTTGGTGAGTTAAGGATGAATCTCAGGCAGAGGTTCTCACACCTGAGTGCCTTAGGATCACCTGAGGAGCTTACTAAAAGTATCCACCCTATGAGTTTCTGTTTTGGGAAGAATGGGTAGAGCAGAAATATTCATTCTTCAAGACTGTCTAAGCAGTCTAGATGTAAATGATAAAAGTTTTATTTACATCTGGGATATTCTAGACAAAGAAATGAAGATCATGGGATGAAATGTTGGGTTTGGTTCGATTTTGGTGGAGGGTGATATTTATTTAATGAGTTCGATGGCAGGATATCCTGATGTAAAGAGCTGTCTAGTAAAAATAGATCTTTGCTTTGGATCAGAACCAGTCTGTCTGGCTGTGAGATTGTTGACATATCAGAGGAGGATGTTGCAAGCAGAGCACAAGTGTGGCCTTTTCTCCTGATTACCCTAGAAACACCAGGGCACCCATAGATCTCTTTAGTTAACGAGCTCAACACAGCTTCATTCTTGTGTCTCTTCCCAAAGAACATTGACATTTCAGGTTCTGTTTTCTCAGCTTCTGGAAAATTTACAGAAATGGCTTGGGCATCATCAGGCTAGTCTTATTTGAGCTGTTCAACAGAGATATGGTAAAAGAATTCATAACTAAATGAGGCGGCGCTACTAATTGCAGCACTAATTTCTGACAGTGTGTCAGTGCCTTATTTGGTTCTATCCCCCTACTACTTGCTGTTTCAGTGTAGGCCTCAGCATCTTCATGATGTATATAGTATCTGATATATCTTTACTTATGATTGCCTTCTTACCCATATTTTTCAGGAACTCCCAGAGAGCTTTTAACACAATTTAAGAGAGCATTTTAAAGTTCTCAGTAATTACTTCTAATTTCTCTTTATTTGTAAAACAAATATTGCATTGCACGGTTTAGAACAGTCTGAGTATATAAAAGGCTCTCTTCTGTAAATCAAGTAAGTGGTGACATTGTATTTCAACTTCAAGATTAATATGAGTCACTGTGATAAAGGAAGTTTAGTCTAGTCCATTCACCAAGAAAAGAAGCCTGGTAGCTAGAGCCCCTTCTTTTAGGGCGAGTTCATAAAATGTTAAACATGTCTGTTCACTTCTGGACAAGCTGGAGGTCTTTGAAACTGCACTATCTTGAGTGGAAGAGGCCTAATGGAAAGTGACTCATTCCTAAACATATCCAGCAAAGTCATGGGCCAAATCGAATCCCCTGAAACCTAACCTATATACAGACAGTTTCCAGCACATGAGCTGGTTGTGTTTCAAAAGTTTATGTGTAAGGCAGATGTTTGGAACTCAGAGCACATTTTTTCCCTTTACTGAAACAGTATTAAAAAAAAAAAATCCTGGCTCTGTTCCCAGGCCAGCACACAAATCTTTTTAACCCAAAATGAACCTTAAGTATTAACTGTACTGTTTCACCTTATTAAGTTGATATTTTGTTTCTGTGGGAAAATATATCCAAATCAATGGAAAGAAACAGGTTATCTTCGCTTCACTGGGTTAGAGTGTTCTCAGAATATGTCACTTGCCATGCCGGGAGCCAGAATTTATTGACTGTACATTTGAAAATATCGTTTTTTTCCCCAATTATAAAATATTTCTTGACTTATAAAACTAAAAAATGCTTCTAGACTTATTTCGCAGGTAATTACTATTTCAGAAAGGTGGCCCCAGTTTCTTCCTCTTCCTCCTTCTTTATCTCCCTCTTCATTTTCTGTCCCTAGCTGTGAGTCACTTTTAAGTGTATGTTTCTGAATTGCAGGTCATTTGTACAGGTTTGGCTATCACATGGACAGTGCCTATATTTTATAAGCAGCATCAGTTAATCAAATTAATTGCTTTATGGCTTAAAAGAGAGTGGTGAAGGCTATAGGGTTTGTTTTGAAAACTGTTCTGGTATGGATGTTGATGATTGGTGGTAGATAAAGAAACGGAAATAAACACTAGGTTATCAATGATTTAAAAAAAAACCATATGGAAAAAGGTTTTGGTGATACCTAGGCATTGAATTGAGGAACATTCTGCCTCTGAGCTATACTCGCAGCCCTTTTTAAAACATATTTGGTTTTGAGACAAGGTCTCTCTAAGTTGCTAAGGCTGGCCTCAGACTTGTCCTCCTGACTCAGCCTCCCCAGTAACTGGGATTGCAGGCATGTGCCACTGCGCCTTGCTGAAAATTATTATAGCATTGTTTATGGTATTGGATTTTAATGCTTTGAGTCTTGGTAAGCCATTCATAATAAATTATCTCTACTATAACTAACATGTTTTGCTCTTTGTATTTTGTTTTGACAGGTCACATTGATGAATGTGTTTTTTAAATAAAAAGGATTCTGCTTAAGAATGATGAAACCTGTTTTAGCTTCATCCTTAAGGAGTGTTCTCACTTCCATGGGGTTGCTACTGTCATGCCTGGGATGAAGGATCTGGAACCTCTAGTTCATTCATTTAGTCATTCACTTGCCGTATATTTATTGAGTGTCTACTATGTGTCAGGATTTGTTATAGGTACTGATGATAGGACAGCGTCCAAACACACATGGTTTCTTACTTTATATAGTATTCTTGCAGGGGATACAGAGAATAAATGATACTTGATTAAGTATCTAGTTTGTCAGGATATATTGTGGAGATAGATCCAATTTGGCTAAAATGTTGAGTGTGGTCTTAAAAGAGTAAGGAATATCAGCCAGATTTTTGGCCTAAGCAACTAGAAGCTTTTAATTGTCTTTTTCTACTGTGGGGAAGATGGCAGGAGATGGGGTCTGCAGGTGCAAGGGAGGATCAAGAATATGTTTTTTGCATAATAAATATGAGGTACCTGTTAGACATTTTTTTTTTTGATGGTACTGGGAGTGGAACCCAGGGGATTTCTACTTCTAGGCTATACTCCCAGACCTATTTTATATTTTATTTGGAGACAGGATATCACACTAAGTTGCTGAGAGCCTCACTAAGTAGCTAAGGCTGGCTTTGAACCTGTGTGATCCTCTTATTTCAGCCTCCCAAGTGTGGGGACTACAGGCGTGCGCCACCACACCCAGCTCTGTTAGATATTTAGATTAAAGTGTTCAGTAGACAGTTTAGGGAAGAAGTCTGAGTTGAATATATAAAGTTGGCGATTGCCACTACAGAGTGAATATAGGCAGAGAAAAGCTTGAAGGTAATAAGCCCTGGAGTTCTTTGGCACTGAGAGGTTGGGAAGAGAAAGAATCATCAGGAAGGAGAAAAAGAAGAGCAGCCAGTGAACTTCGAGAGAAATCAATAGAAATGATGACCCCAAAGCCAAGTTTAAAACTGTGTGTGTGTGTGTGTGTGTGTGTGTGTGTGTGTGTTTGCGGGTGTGGGGATAGAACCCAGGGGCATTCGACCTCCGAGCTACACCCCCTGCCCTATTTGTTTATTCTTTATTTTGAAACCGAGTCTCACTGAGTTGCAAAGGGCCTCACTAAGTAGCTGAGGCTGTCCTCGAACCGCTATCCTCTGGTCTCAGCCTCCCAAAGGCTGGGATTACAAGCATGCGCCACCACGCCCGGCTTAAAAATGTTTTAAGAATATGGAAATGACTTAAATGCTCCAGAAGATTCAAGTAAAATAAGAATTAGCCACTGATAGAATGCCATTGAGAGCATCAGTGATGTTTGACAAGAGGTATTTTTATGGAGTTCTGTGTGTTCTTCGCTAGAGAGTTGGTGGTAACTTCCAGAGGGCATGTGGCAGTGTTTGAGAGGCTGAGGAGGACTGGGAGATAAGACCACATCAGAAACTGTAGGGAGAGTTCATGTGCTGGAGACCAGGTAGTAAGGACGACTGGGCATCTCGGGCTTCTGTGGTGACCGTTGGGAAGTGGGTTAACGGCCATGATGCATTTAGCCCTTAGAGTCTTGAAAAAAGATTGCAATGCAGAACTTGTAGACGTGGAGGGATGCAGGTGGGTGGCCCCTCTGGTCAAGATCCTAGACTCTAGGGTGCCTTCTTGACCTGTGGCCATAGGCAATGTCTTTTACAGGATATCTTGCTAAGGAATAATCCAGGAGAAAGTAAGTCATTTCCCTTTACCAGAGATCAGATTGTTTCAAAAAGCCAAACTATGGCCAGTCAGTAAATATAATGGCTCTATGTTTTTAATTAAGTTAGGGTTGTACAGCAAGCTGCATTTTATGTGGCATGTAGATGGCTGTGGGAAGAATAAATGCTTGAAAAATGAATGCTTATAGGTTCTCACTTCTGTAAATTTCTGAAAGCCTGATGAATACGGTGAGGCGTGAAGAGAATTTTCTTATAAGCTTCTTTTTTGGAGACTGCTTAAAGCTTTGGCATTGCCAGTTCATTCCTCAAGATGTTTTCTGTCTTGATCTTTTTTTTTTTTTTTGGAAAATGCATTCATTTTCATTCAGCATTTTCTTGTGAGTACTTTCTCCAAAATAAACTCCAGTCATATTTAGAATGAAATAATGACCCAGTGTAAGTATTCTGAATACTACTATTTCAAGTTTTCAACATTTCTGGAAATTCTAGACTGATTTATTTTTTAGTATTCATTTGATTTAGGTATTCTGTGTAATGGTTCTTTCTTAAAACATCAAAAGTTAGAACAGTAGAATTTGAGGTATTTAAATCAAGTTTATGGAGCTTTCTGGGAAGAATCTGAAGGGAGAGACAGTCCACTTACTATTAGAATTTACTTGTTTGAACAAACTCCTACTATTTTGTAAATCAAGTGTGTCATATATTAGTAATTCCAGCTCACAGTTTTGGTTTTTCAGCAATAAATTGCATTAATTTCAGTTTATGAATGGCCAGGCATATTCTGTGGGTCTCTGTCAGGGAGCTGTAAGCCAGTCCAGCCATGAATCAGTGCTGTCGCCAGTAAATTTTGTTGCTCTCTCAATGGATGTGTGGTTTGAGTGTATCACCCTTGTGTTTTTATGCAAGATAATAAGCACTAATGTTAAGTGCTATTTAGCAAATGGATGCAAAGGTCTGACAGTAATTTTAGGTTATTTCTAGATAATGTGGATTTAAAAAAAATTTTTTTAGAAAGCTGTTTTCAGTTGACTTGTAGTTACTTGTAATCTGTTATTATCAAGGTCACCCCACAGATATCTCTGAATACCCACTGAACCATGTGTAGTTATTACTTCTAAATTTTCTGCAGCGGACATATCAAATACTCTAGTAGCTTAGGTGAAAGATAAAGTCTCATTGTTCAGTTTTTGTTTTGAATTGTGACTGTGCAGCTGTTTTTTGTAATGTACGGCTAGTTTAATGTACTGGAAATCCAGTTCTGGCTGTTGTATAGGGATAATGTCTAGATGTTACATAGACATAATTGTCAATATGAAGAAGAGAGTAGTTGTATAATATATAGTGCATCTTGGTTGACAATGAGAGATTTGCTTTTCTTAGGCAGCTGGGGGACACTTTGGAATATCAGTTGGCACTTATCTCTGAAGACTGAAATATTAGATCTGAAAATTTATGCTATTTGTGGATTGGTATAATTAAATACTAGGGATTAAACCCAGGATCTTGCACATGCTAGGCAAACATTCTAACACTGAGTTACATCCTTAGCCCTTTTAAAATTTTATTTTGAGAATGGTTCTCACCAAGTTGCCCAAGCTAGCTTTGAGTTAGTTGTCCATTCTTCTGCGTTAGCCTCTCAAGTAGCTGGCATTACAGCAGTGTGCCACCGTGATCAGTTTAAATCGGTTTCTTAAGCCCTTATTGAGTCTTGATATAATAATTGGAAAATCCTGACCTAGCTGATCTTTTTTTTATTATTTTATTTTATTTTTTATTTCTTTTAATTAATTAATTTATTTTTTAAATTGGTGCATTGTAGTCATATATCAATCACATTGGAGTACAAGACTTGAGAGGATATACAAGCACACATCATCCAATTAGCCCTCCTCCAGTCCCCATCCCATTCCCTCCCCCTCCCTCCATCCCAAACTTCTTTGGTGATTTACTTTGATACATTTGTTTATGTACCTCCTGCGTTTTAAAGAGGCTCCGTCTTCCAGTATTACATACCCTCTGATTGGTCACATTAGTTGCTTCACTATAGAAAGGGCCCTTTCTATAGCTCAACCTCTTCCTGTTGCCCTTTTCCTCCTAGTTATTGCTGATTAAGAGAAGCGTCTGATTTATATTTTCTGCGATATTTCTCTGTGCATGCTGCGTTGCAAGTACCAATCCCACTCTTGATGGTCCTAGTAGTGGCCTGGCTACTCAGTGGACTGATCCAGACCTTGCTGGCTCAAGCAGCGGCCTTGCCTCATGGGAGGCCCCAGTTCTGGTCTCCTAGCTGATCTTCAGATCCTCTGCAACTAAGAAATATTTTGCTTTGACAGAGTACTTAGGAATAGGTTTGTTTTTGGTTTTTATGATAATGGCATTACTGAGTGCCCACTGATGATCATAAGGTGGTCTTCAGCATGAGCTAACTTTGGGTACTCATGTAGCAGATTCATTTACTCACTCAGCTGTCTTTATTGAGGGGCACCTGTGTATCAGGTGCTGAACTAGCCTCTATGTATTAGAGGGTGAACAAGAGGCTATTGGGTGTGGTGGAAGACATTGTAAATAAGCAAATAAACATTTGTGAGTTGCCATGCAGCTTTGCTAGAGAGCAGTGTGCAGTGGTTCCTCCTTGTTCACAGTTTGTGACCATCTCATTTGTGTATAGCTGAAAGGAGAAAGCGGGACGAGAAGCCAAGGGTTCGGTCTCCGTCACACTTGTCCTCTTGTGTAAGTAAAGCTTGCTGCTTGTCATTCGCCTTCTGAGGCAGGGTCCCACTGTATGGCTTTCTGTTGTTGCTTAAAGAGATTATGACTACATTAATTTGGGGGGCACTTTTTGTGGTACTGGGAATTGAAGCCAGGGATACTCTACCACTGAGCGCTCGCTTCAGCATTTAAAAAGAATTTGATTTTTACATTTTGACCACCAAGTGCTGCGTGCATGTGTCCCTATCACTATGAGCTACATTATGATGTGAGACTACAATGCACTGATAGAAATATGAAAATAAATATTTCCAAGTAATTCTAAAGTAAATAAAATTTGAAGCAGGGTCTCCCTAGTAGCTAAGGCTGGCCTACTTGTGATCTTCCCCTCAGCTCCACACGTGCTGAGATGGCAGGTCTGTGTCTCCGGGCCTGGCTGGGCACTCTCTCACTTTGTGTTACAGTTAATATTCTTTTTAGTCTTCTATTAGTGTTTAGTGCTATTAGATAAAATCCTTACCTTAGACTCTTTGCCATAGAGAACTTGTACATATATATATATATATATATATATATATATCTTCTAATAAAGTTTTCTATTATTTAGTCTTTTCAAACTCGTGCCTATATTTTTATTAACAGTCACAGAGGAAAATTGAAGTCACTAGAAATTGATGATTAAAGAGGAAGGTTTCTCATAATTGAGGGTATTTGTCAAAATCTTCTCTATGGATCTATATAAAATGGAATAAAAATTTTCTTTCAGATAATTAAATATTTTTCAACTTAATCCTGATAGTTGATGTTGTTGCTTAGTGTGAATTGATATGTGGGATTGTTGAGAAAAATGAGGTCTTTATCTTGAAGATGATTTGGCCGGTGGAAGGAGGGAAAGTGCTAGGTGTTTTCAAGGATGTTTATTGAAAGAGGGATTGTGTAATAAAAAAAACTGGACACTAACTTTAGAACAGCAAGTAGGAAATACAGTGGAGCACGTTGTGACGGATGGGGAAGCTTTTTAGTCTTCATTTAGTTGAGTACATTGGATAGGTTCTTCGAGCTGTGCCCTGTGTTTACCATTACCATTACCTTCTTAGTTAATCTGTACTTACTTGTTGAAGTTCTAGAAGGGCCTATCTTGATGTTCTTGTTTTCTTTCTCTTCCCAAACATTCTTGCCCATCAGACTTATAATAAATGACGAGAATCATCATAGATAGGCTGAAATATTGGCTTTTAGAAATAACATTTAAGATTCTGACTTTTAGGTAGAGTTTATATTTTTAAAAAGATGCTTCTACTTTTAGGTAATTTTGATTTTGTTTCTCATTATTGGATTGGTTTGTGTCAAAATTTTTAATGCTAAAAAAGTATTTGCTATTTTCCAACCATATGTGAGATGGCCAGTAGGAGTTGGGAGGCAGCCCGGAGAGGGGAGCTAGTTTTTGGTCTAAGTGTCACAACTCTGAACTATAAGTGACATCGTGAACAGTGTGGCCTCGGTGGCCTCAGAGTAAGAGGCCAGTGAGGTATAATAGTAACAATAAAATATCTACAGATGGATAGAAATGGATGAAATACTACCACCACAAGATCACATCATGTGGTTGATAAAGTAAGGATTATTTATCTTATTGACATTTGAGATGCTACTCAAACTTTACTAAAAGAAAAATGTGGTAGGTTCAGTGAAGCTACAAAAAAGGTTGAAGATTTGGAAATTAAATCCTGTTTTTAAAAATCAGTATTATAGCAATGTCATTGAAGTAACACTCCTTTGGATTAAGTAAGAAGAGGAATCTTCTCCAGGAAAAGCACAGACATGTCTATATCCTTTGAGCTAGTTGGCCCAATTCTTGTAATGCATACTTCATAAAAGATCAAGAGGGAGAAAAGTTATCTGGAGCATCAGCCACACTAGTGAACAGCCATTGTCTTCATCATGAAAGTGCATCATTTTAGTTATCTTCCCTGAATAATATTTTATGCAGCCATTGAAAGGGATGTTTATAGAAGTAGTTATGGCAATATGGAATATGTAAAAATGTTTTATCAGATAAAATTTATATTATTATAAGATATTTTTTAATTCTGAAAAAAGGTATTTTTTCTTGAAAATATGTTTAGAATAGTATTTTTCCCTTTCTGACATATTTGCTAATTATTTTACCAATTGCTCCTATTTTATTATTCTATTATTCAGGTTGTTCAGATTTTCAGCTTAATTCTCCTTATAAAATATTAAGTGCCCTTTGAAGTATTGATGGCCTGTCACTGTATGTTTTCTAAATGACTTAATATTTTATCTTAAAAATGAGTAAACACATCCTTCTGTGTGTAAAGTTTTTGTTTGTTTAATTAAAAAAGGGCTAATACAGTAAGTACTTACAATGGGGTTAGAGGTTCATTTAGGACACTGGTGGGCAAGTGGCCTAGGAATTTGTCATCTGCATTTCCAGATGGGAAACTCTTACCTTCTGATGTTTGGTCTTTGTTACAACTAAAATACCAGAAAATTGTGTTAGAAGCAGATGTTGGAAAATATGTAGACATAAGCCAACTGTGTATAATGCAGCCCTGGAGGAAATAGCTTAGTTCAAACAACAACAAATAAAAAATATTAAAGATCCTTTATAATTTGATGATACAACTTTTATATCTTCTCATATGCTAATGTTTATTTTAGCTATTTGTAATTGAACTCATAAGAACCCTTTGCAATTTCTATAAGAATTTTCTAGGTAAGATACTACTAGCTCAGCAAGACACCTATCACATGAGGGTCTTCAGGGGAGAAGGAAAGGAAAATTCTCTTTATGGACTCAGGGGAGAAGGGCAGAGAATGACCTTTCTGCTTATGTGGATATGCCATATTTTGAAGTATCATGTTCTGGGCCAGGAAAAGGCATCAAGTCTTTCACCACTAAGGATGATTTTATCTAGAGTTTTTTTTTTTTGTATGTACAGATAGTACCTGATGGTTTGAATTAAAAAATTTCAACTTTTCTATGGTATGAAAGTGGCATTCTTTCTATCTATCATCTATCTATCTATCTATTATCTACCTCTAGCTTCTGTATATATGCATATATCAATCACGTATGTATGATATATCTTTGTGTGTGTGTGTATGCATACTGTCTACACACATATATATTGGTACTGGGAATTGAACCCAGGAGAATTCTACATCTGAGCTACACCCCAGCCCTATTTATTTATTTATTTATTTATTTATTTATTTATTTATTTAGAAACAAAGTCTCACTAAGTTGCTGAGACTGGCCTTGAACCCCTGATCCTCTTGTCTTAGTCTCCCAAGGCCTGTTCTACTGCATCCCCCTAGAAGTCATATTTTGACTTTTGATCTTTTCTGGGCTAGACATATGCAATACAGTGCAGTGACGAGGAACTTGGGTTCCCAGGCAGCCAGGCAATCACAAAGGGAAACAGTTGGTACTCTCCAGTGTTGGGCTGCTGAACTCTCCTGTTTCCTAGATTAGGCCTATTAAATGCATTTTCAGCTTAGGTGTTTTCAATTTACCATGGGTTGATTTGTTAAGATGCAACCCTCCCTATTGTAAGTCAGGGGCATCTACCCAGTTAGGAAAGTTACTTTCTTTTCTTAATTAATGCAGAATTTTTATTACAAATGAATATTGGGTTTTTTTTATGGTTGTACTGCATATATTGAGATGACCGTAAGTATTTTTTTTTAGTTGTTAATTTGATGAATTACATTGCTTTTTTAAAATATGAATTGAATTTTGCTGGGAAACAGACCTGGCATTTTTACATTAAACTTCACATGGTCATAAAATGTCCATTTCAAAATAAGATAATATTCATTCAGTTTGCTGATTGTAGTGATGAATCAGCTTTTGCATGTCTGAAAGAAATTTTGTCTTTTTATTATTTTAAAAAATATTTTAATTGATTATAGAATTTCTGTTGATAATTTTTTATTTAAAGATGTTGCTATGTTATTTTCTTGCTTGTACTGTTTTTCATGTGTAATTTCTTCTCATCCTCTTTTTTTTGTCTGCTGCTAAGAGTTTGTCTTTATCACTGATCTTAAGTACTTTGTCTGTGATGTGCAGTGGTCTTTTCTTTTCTTTTTTTTTTTTTTTTTTTTTGGTGGTACTGGGGTTCCTGGAAGCCCTTCTACCTCCGGGCTACACTCCCAGACCTATTTTTATACTTTTTAAATTTGATAGAACCCAGAGGCATTTGACCTCCGAGCTACACCCCCTGCCCAATTTTTTATTCTTTATTTTGAAACAGGGTCTCACTGAGCTGCAGAGGCCTCACTAAGTAGCTGAGGCTGTCCACGAACTATGATCCTCCGGTCTTAGCCTTCTGAATGCTGGGCTTACAAGTGTGTGCCCCCACACCTGGCTTATAATGATATTTTATATCTTTATCTACTATTTCTACAGTTTGTGTTGGCTCTGTTTAAATTATTGGTTTTTCTTAGCATCACAGTTCCAATTTTCTTGTTTCTTTACATGTTTGAGAATCTCTGATTAGGTGTCAGACATTGTGACTATTGCCTTTTGGGTACTAGATATTCTTATATTTTTCTGAGTATTCTCGAGCCTTTTTTCATGGATGCATGATCCCTTTGTGCAGGACAGCAGCAGCATTTGATCCAGCGCTTGTTACCCCTTACTAGTGAGGCAAAACCCTTCTGAGTGCTCAGCTTAGTCTCCTGTAAGTATGACACTAAACAGTTTGGCCAGAACAACTGAATAGTTCTTGAGAGAAAAATGTGTCTTGACCTCTAGCTCATGCTATTTAAAAAAAAAAAAAATTTGTGATGGATTGCGGACCTAAGTAGATAGCTAAAAGTTTACATTTTTAGAAGAAAACACAGAAGAATATTTTCTTTCCTGAAGATAAGAAATGATTTATAGTACAGTATGTAGAACTAAGCATAAAGGAAAAATGGATAGATTAGGCTTTATAAAAACTAAAATCTTATGAAAAGGCAGTGTTAAGAAGTAGGTTAAAAAAAAACTAGAGACTAGGAGAAAATATTTGCCATAAATATATTTGACAAAAATTTCTTATGTAGACTATTTAAAGAGCTCCTGCAGCTGCGTTATGCTTTTCCGATCATTAACAGGTTTTAGTAATAAGATGTTGATGTCCTTTGGTGTGGTTTTCGTTACGGATAGCTTACTTGACCTTCTATCTGGGAGCTATTGTTTTTAAATAACTTTAGAAAAAGCATTTGAGGAAATAATGCCCAATAATTTTCCTAGCTCCCAGTGTTCTTTTATTCTTTAAGAAATAGTATAAGCCAGGCATGGTGGTGCAGGCCTATAATGGCAGCTTCTGGGGAGGCTGAGACAGGAGGAGTGTAAGATCAAGGCCAGCCCGGGCAACATAGTGAAATCCTGTCTCAAAAAATAAAAAAATAAAATAAAAAGGGATGTGGATGTAGCTTTGTGGTGGAGTGTTTTATGTTCAGACCTCAGTACTGAAAACAAAGAAAAAAGAGATAAGCTAGCCCCAGATTTCTAGGCTCAAGTAATCCTCCCCCAGCCTGCTGAGTAGCTGGGACTAAGATATACTCCACCATGCCCAGCTTTGCTGTGTTTTAAAATTTACTATGTTTTTTATTTTTCACTTCAGGTTGCATGTTTTTTATCCCTAAAAGTTTTATGTCTTTCATTTTCTTCTTTATCATACTCATATGCTGCTTTAGGTACCTGAGCCTGTTTGTATTAAGTGCATTAAAGTTTTCTTGGCCGGCTAATATTATTTATGTTTTGGGTCTGTCCAGGTCTATATTTCTTCTGCTCACTTATGAATTATTTTTTAATTTTTTTTGCTTATGGCTTGAACTTTTTAATTTGATTTTGGATATTATGACTATAATGCTTTTCAGTATCTAGATTTTTCTCTCTGAGCTATATCCCTAGCTCTATTTCATTATTTTATTTTAAAACAATTTCTCACTAAGTTGCAGGTTGCCTCAATAAATTGCTGAGGTTGGCTGTGAACCCTGTAATCCTCCTGTTTCAGTCTCTGAAGTATTGGAATTACAAGTGTGCACCACCATAGCTGGCTCTGTAAGGTTTTTGAAGTTGGTTTTGGGTGACATCTAAGTTGCTGTGGTTTAACTTGATTTTTTGAGGATTTTATCAAAGATTTTCCAGGGCAGTCCTGGTAACAACTGCAGGCTGGATTAGCTCTTCTACTAATAGGACCCTGCCGGGGTATCTGCTGCATGTCTGGACTGGTCGAGTCTTTCTTCTCTATTCCATCAGAACCTAAAGTCTCCCCAGTAGTAGTTTGCCCAGTCTCTTGGAATTTCCCCCTCCAGATGCACAGTGTAATAGTAGCCATGGACTAAGAAACCTTCATGCAAATTTCTGGAGTTTTCTTTATTGAGCTTCCAATGGTAGTACTGTGTGTGTGTGTGTGTGTGTGTGTGTGTGTGTGTGTGTGAGAGAGAGAGAGAGAGAGAGAGAGAGACACACACACACACACTAGGGATTGAATCCATGGGTGTTCTACCTCTGAGCTATACCCCCAGCTCGCTCGCACGCGCGCGCGCTCTCTCTCTCTCTCTCTCTCTCTCTCTCTCTCTCTCTCTCTCTCTCTTTCTTTCAGTTTTGAAACAGATCTTACTAAGTTGCTGAGGCTGACCTTGAACCTGTGATCCTCCTGTCTCAGTCTCCCAAGTACTGGGATTCCAGGCCTGTGCCACTATATTAGGTCAAACTCTAGAACTTTGTCCTATAAACTCCAGGCTCTTAATTTCCCCCAGGCTCATTTTTATCTCCTTAACTGAGTCTGCCCTGATCTCTTGGGCCCTCCAACCTGCACTGTTAGGTTAAGTGTCTAGTGGAAATGTGGATTTTCCCCTCCCACTCCTACCTTTTACTCATGAGTCACATTGCTAGGGCTGCCTATTTTTTCAATGTCTGGAAAAATATTTTATTTCTAATTTTCTAATTATATATAGTGAGAAGGCAGGATCGATTAGTTGTCCCATTATGGCAGAAGTAGAATTGTTTCTGTTTTTAATAGAAATGTTTATTACAATCATAATTTTAAGTAAACATAATATTAGGTTACTTTTGTTGTTCTGTGACACCTCTTCATTGGTAGAGCCCTCCTGCCTCCCCTCTTTTTGTCAAATGAAATTCTACAAAGGATCCCAGTATAGAAAATAATTAAAACTTCATTTATTCCCATTTAAATGAAGTCTTAAGCTCTCTTGGTCCTGGAAAATAAAATGTGGAGACCAGTAAACTCTTTACCTTTCTCATCTTACATATGAGGAAACTGACTCCCAGACTGGTCAAATGCTTTGTTCTAAAGTAATGAGTCTAAGATTGTCTGGCTCGTATGGGTTTTTCCCAGCATTTGAAATAAAACCTCTTATGTCTTAACCCAGTGTCTCATTTTCCTTAGTCAGCTTGATTAAAAAAAAAAAAAAAAAAAGGTCTTTGACTTTAAGCTGTTTCAGCATGAGATTCTTAGAGAACTCCATTTCCGATTAACCTCTGTGCAGTGAACCAAGTTCACATGGACTCTGTTGTAACTTTTGACTGTTCATACAGCCTTGACATGGTTTATTTTAAAATCTGGTCCAGGCTACAAACATAGCTCAGTGATGGAGCATTTGCATAACATGTGCTGATTCCTGGGTTCAATCCCTAGTGCTGCAAAGTAGCTAAATAATAAAAATGTAGTCCAGAATCATGGTTTATTCTACTTTCTCGGCACTTGAGTATGTAGGATTTCTGCTTATTCATTTTACAAACACTGTGTGAAAATGGTCGCATCCCTCTTGTTTTCTTCCTTATTCTTCTTGTTACTTATGCTTATGCTATTTAATCTCCTGGAAACTACTTGGACTATATTCTGAAGAATGCTGTAATTTGAACTTTCAATAGTGGATCACTGACCATGACCTTGAATTGTTGGGAAGTCTCATATTGAAAGAAGCAAGGAGTGTCAACAGCTTGCTCTGTATTACTTGGCAGAGGTCTGCTTTGTGTGCACCTGGGGCTATCTGCAATCCAAATGTAAGGGTTTACAGTTTAATGATTTCATCCTGAAAGCCATCCCTGTGTTCAGCCACTGGTTTATCAGTGTGGCCCACTGGAGTTGGGGTGACTTACATAGATTAATAAGACGGAGACAGGATGATAGATAGAAATTAGTCCATTGCTTCTATATATGGTTGTAGCTAAACATTAATATAGAAGAATTGTGTTGCTGTTATTGTAATCTGCTTTTATCTTCTTTCTTAAAAAGGAAATAAAAAAAAACACCAAGTAATTTAGTTACGACATGTCCTTAGGTAATCTTAAGAGTTAAGATATCTGTTGAGACACATCTACAGTGGCTGCTTAGGGACTCCATGAATATTTGTCCAATGAAATACTGCCCTAAATCCAATAAATCCAACAAAATACAGTGAAATAGTTGATGATGTATAAATATTTGAGTTATGTTACTTTATAGAACAAGAGGAATGGGATGGCTCTTTGGCAAAACCACTTAAATGACCTTGTTTATTTTAAGGCTTATCAAGCAGTTTTTTGTGGGGGTGTATATTGGGGATGGGACCTAGGGGTGTAATACCTCTGAGCTCCAGCTCCAGAACTTTTTTTATTTTTTGTTTTGAAGCAGGTTCTTGCTAGGTTGCTGAGAGTGTCCTCAAATCTGCAATCCTTTTGTCACAGCCTCCCATGTACTGGGATTACAGGTGTGCACAAGCATGCCTGGCTCATTATGCAGTTCTGATGTACCTCTGTGAGTAGTGCAAAAAAAGTCCTCTTATTCATTGTTCACTCAACACCCAGGAGAGCACCGCACACACGATAGGTGTCCAGGAAGTGTTTGTGGAATGAGACCATATTACAATCTGTTTGGTGGCATCGTAGTACTTGCTCGGAGCAGGCCTCCCAGGACTTGAGGTACCACTTCTTTTGTGGCTGTTGGTTTCACATGCATTCTTACAGACACATTTCATGCACACCTGCATTTGCGCTCCAATTATGTTATGTATCAGTAGCCACTTCCCTTCTAACATTGAACCTTAGAAGATTTTTTTTAAAAAGTCTTATTTTTTATATAAACATGGATGCTTTTTCTTTGTACTCTTTTAGCAACCTGAATAACTGGATTTAATTAGATTTTTTTTCTTTCACCAGGTGAAAACGTCCCACCTATTGAAGTACTATTTGTAGCTTTTTGACTGATTATACAGAGTAGGTTCATTTAGGAAGGGGTTTCATGCATATGGTTTGCTTCTTTAACCTCTTCATAATTTAGAAAGGCAGGTGTGGTAAGTGATGTAGGTAGGTTGATTGTCCCTCTCAAGTTATACAGTTAAGTTGCAGAGTTAGGGCTCCAAGGCCAGTATTCCTTACACTGATTCTATACTCTTTTTGGATATTGTATTACAAAAAGTGATAATATATTTGCTTTCATTAACTTCCATTAGATTAGAGTTGACTTTCAATTTTGATTAAAGAGAAAGATGAGGAAATGACATTGCACTTAGTGGAAATAATATAATTTTGAAGTTGATTCTGATTTTAAGAAAATTATAATTGTAATCCTCTTGCCTTCAGCTCTCTGTCTTAACATCCTCAGTTAATCATTTGTTTTTGATATAAGCAGATGGTGAGAAGATAATTATCCTCAGAATTGTTATTATTACGGTGGTAATTTGATGTTTCACAGATAAGAATTTTTGACTGGTGTGAGGCTGGTCTGGAATTCACGGGCCTCAGGGGACCCACAGTGTTAGTACTTGTACTTGGATTCAGTGATGACTGTTCTCAACAAGGACTTGGTCTGGGATTAGGAGTAAAATTTGGATCTTTATGTAGCCATTCCTTTGAGCTGTTGAGGCAAAGCATAAAAAAGTTTCACAAAAGAGCAACAAAAACAGAGCCCACAAACCCAAACCCTTATACCTTATTTTTGGTATAGAAAAGTCGAAACTTTTCAGCAATATTTTCCTTTCTTAGATTGAATAGCCATTTCAAAGATAGATGCATATTTGTGTGAAAAAGCAGAGAAGTTGAAAGTCAAAATTAAATCTTTTGTTAAATAAGAACTTTCGTGTCATATAATGCACTGAAAATAATTGCGTTCTGAGAGTCTTAGTAGATCTAATTGTCATGCTACTCCCACAGAGTCACCTTGTATCAGGAGAATGAAACAATAATTCAGGGGCTTTTGTACATTTTATTTTTATTTGTGAGCCCTACTTATTATAATTTAGCCAGTTGCCTTTTATTTTTCCTATTTCCCATCCTTTTGATGAATGTTTTTAGTCATCATTTTTAAAAATTTTTTGTATTGGTGCATTGTATGGTCATCATTTTAAAAAGGGTTAATTTTTACTGCCTTCTGAAAGCTGGAGCCAACCTTAAAAGTTTTCTGGATGTATTCAAAACAAAGGAATTCATTGGAATCTGATATAAAGCTCTCACTTTCCAAAGGCATATTTGAAAAACAAACAAACAAACAAACAAAAGAAAGCTTACTATTCTTTCTAACTTGTTTTAATTTGGGGGTATATCTGCCTGTAAGTTTAACCATTGACAAAATTATTTGAAATGTTTCAGTATTTGTATAGGTGTCACAAGCCCTGCTTTTTAAAACCAGAATTTGGTAATTTACATCCTCTTTGCAGCCAATATAAAGTGAGCTCATCTGTGATAAATGCTGATGCTGGCTTATCTGAGAGGGAAACAACCAATCAGAATACCTTTGTGAGAGTGAAAATTGGCTGTTATATGGAAACTTACTTACCCTGCTGGCTAAGGCAAGGCTCCAGACTTATATAAAAGTATATGACTAAAATGTGCATATGGCATTATAAGTATATGAGTGTTATTACAGTATCGAATATTATACAACTGGGCTTCTGCACACACTGAAAGTTTACTTCTATTGCGTTTAGAAAGGCTTTCAAAGCAGGAGTCAGGATTATGAGCCATCTGAGAGTTCATCCAAGTCCTGTAAATTCTAGGAAGGAAGAGTTTGAGGGGTGGGTATCTGTGTAGAACATGCAAAGATGGGAGTAAGTTTAGCTTTCTGGAATCTGAATAAGGTCCTGGAGGCGTCAATTCAAAGGTAGGTCGAACTAGGAATTCCTTTTAAGCAGGTCAGAAGAGTAGTTTAGATTTCACGTTGCATTTGTGGGCTTGGAAACCAGAGTTAAAGGAAAATTTACAGAGTTGAAAAATACAGCATGGCCTAAGATCAGAAGTAAAATGACCTTGCAGGAAAGAAAAGTGAAAGAAGAGATACTGTCTCCTGGGCAAACTAGAACAGTGGGCATTAGAAAGAAATCACTGTTGGTTTCCAGTGTGAGATTAGTTAGTTGCATGGTACAGTATGGTGTTTGACTTACTGTGTGTAGTTTGCACTCTGTAGAGGCCCTTACCCTGTGAAGAAAGTGCCCACATGCCTTTCCTGTTTTTACCTTCCACTTGTGGTAGTAATGGGCCCACGTTAGAGGAGAACGGGCCTCAGAACTTCACGGTGGACATGAGTGTGGGAACCTGATCCCGGGGCCTCTGGTCAAGGAGGTGCCAGTGTTGTCATAGCTGACAGAGAGGTCCATCAAATGCTTGTAAAGGATGTGTGTCTTTTAAAAGTGCATAAGGATAAATTAGATGCAAATTGCCTTTGAAAAAGGTTGGTGACTGCCTCTTTCCCTTCTTTACGGTTCTTTTTTTTCTTCTTCTTTTTTTTTTCAGTACTGGGGATGGAACCCAGGGGTTTTCTACTCCCGAACTACACCTTCAGTCCTATTTTTTATTCTTTATTTTGAAACAGGTTCTCACTGAGTTGCAAAGGGCTCACTAAGTAGCTGAGGCTGTCCTTGAAAAGCAATCCTCCTGTCTCAGCCTCCCAAATGCTGGCATTACAAGTGTGTGGCACCACACCTGGCTTCTTTAGGGTTCTTTAATAAATTATTTTAGTGAAGCGTATTCTTAGTGAATTAAGAAAACAATTGTCTATTTTCAGTAGTCAGATTTGAGGCTGTAATGGAAAACCATTAGAGTAATTATTTTTATGTCTCAATATGAAGAATCAGGCAAAAAATTTTGTCCCTGCTTATCTGTAAAATGAACAAGGAAATCAAGTTTCCAGGTTCTATTAGTTGTTTCAGTTGATGGTTACATATGTTGCTTTATCCTTGGGGAAAATTTCTTTCTCATTGATTCCAATTAAAATAATTTAGAAAATAAAGTCTACTGTGTCAAGTGCAACAACTTGATATTTTAAAGTGGATTCACCTTCATTCTGAAAATTCTCTGATGAGAAAACAAAAATGTAACATTAGTTTGTCCCTTGATAGTCAAATAAAAACCTTTTTTGATGAAAAGCCCTAGTTTTAATCTCTACTTTTTTGTAGAAATTATTTGAAGTAGGTAAAGGTAACCCAAACATAGGTCAAATACCTCCTCATCAGTGTGACCTAAGATGTCGATTCGCAGCCCTGGCTGCTCTTAAAAACCACATGGGAGCCAAGTATGGTGGCTCACACATATAATCTCAGTACTTGATAGGCTGAGACAGGAGGGTCAAAGGTTTGCAGCCAGCCTCAGCAACTTTTTGAGGCCCTTCATATCTTAGTGAGACCCTATTTCAAAATAAAGAGTAAAAAATAAAATAGAGATGGGGGTGTAGCTTGAAGATAAAATACTCTTTTGTTCAATCCCCAGTAAAACACACACACACACACACACACACACACACACAGTAACACACATACACACACACGAAATAAATAAATAAATAAAAATAAAAGCACATGGGAATCTTCTTAAGATAACTGATGTGGTCTCACCTCAGAAATTTTGATGTTATTGGTTTGGGGTGGGGCCCAGATATGGCTGAGTTCCTCATGTATTTCTAATGTGTAATCAGAGTCGAAAACCACTGCCTTAGAAACATCCACAAGCAGTTAGGAGGCAAACGAGGAAGAAAAGCAGTGATCCATTGTTTTAGCTGCCCAGATGTTTTTATTCTAAGGGATCAGTAGAGGGGCAGGTGCAGCAGCCCTGGAGTTTGTGACCTGTGCGCAAAAATACATGGGTCTGTGTGCAGTACTGGAGTAATATTATTATTATTATTATTTTTTGGTGGTACTGGTAGTGGAACCCAGAGTCTTTCTACCTCCGGGCTATACTCCCAGACCTATTTTATATATTTTTTGGAAACAGGGTCTCACTAAGTTGCTGAGAGCCTCACTAAGTAGCTGGGGCTGGCTTCCAACCTGTGCGATCCTCCTGTCTCAGCCTCCCTAGAGCGGGGATTACAAGTGTGCGCCGCCACGCCCGGCTGGAGTAATATACTTGAGTGTTGCTGGGTATTAGCATTTCTTGTCAGGATGGAGGGATGATAGATTGTTTTTGTTTCTCTTGTTCTGCTTGACTTTAAGTAAAAAGTTGACCATCTTCTGCTTTGTAGCATTTTAGGAAGAAAAACCTGTGCCAAGAATATCAGGTAATTTGTCAGAAAAATGTATGAATGGAACAGATCTGTGTGTATCACTTCAAATGAAAGGAGTTTAAAAGCATTCCTTTTTGCTTCCTGGCTAAGCTGTGATAGCACAGTCACTGGTAATTTTGTAAAGAAATTTATTTTGAAACAGTAGGACAGCCAAAGAAAGGTTTAGGAAAAGGAGAGAAGACACACTTGTGTTACATTTTGTCACTTAAAATTCATGAGAAGTGTTAAAAAATGTTACAGCTAGCTTATTTGTCATTATTCCACTTATGCTATACTTTCCCCATACACTTAATTTTATATTTCTAAATTACCTAGTTTATCAATACCTATTTGTTGATTAAGTTCCAGTTATAGAGAATCATCCACAGGTTCTGAAAAGGAGAATAGGAATCTGTCTTAGTGATAGCAATTCTGGACACTATATGTCTAAATTAACTTATTTGGGGGCAATTCAGAGTTGTACATAGTTTAACTGGGCCCTGTTAGGTCTTGCTGTTCCATAGTCATGGGTTGAATATACTCTTGGTTGGACAGATGGGCACACCCACCCGTCTACCAAGGACACGGAGACTGAAGACTGCTTCTTTCCCACTGGTCACAGCCACCCTGTCAAATCAGATATGTTTCCCTGTGGGAAAGAGGGAATTCATTTTTTCTGTTAATTTGTTGGTGTGATTATCCTTGGCTAGAAACAATGGAA
This sequence comes from Muscardinus avellanarius, assembly GCF_963383645.1. Lineage (NCBI taxonomy): Eukaryota > Metazoa > Chordata > Mammalia > Rodentia > Gliridae > Muscardinus > Muscardinus avellanarius. Next base: position 66,150,264 of record NC_137795.1, read on the forward strand.
ATAGTTTTTATGCAACACTATACTTTCATTATGAAACTGTGTTAGAACTGGCATTCTGTTGGTTGGATTCTAAGCATCATGTGGGCAGGGATGTTGTCTTGTTTACTTAGTATTTTATCCTAGGAGAAAGCTGGGAAGGTTTAATTTTAATAAAGCTATTTACTTAATTCTGAAATATTTCATTCTTTCTACTTCTTATTTTACTTTGTGATTATGTGATATAATCCATTTGTAGTTTTTTTTACATAGGGTGTAATGTGGTAACATTTTGCAATTGTTAATAGAGAAACAATTTTTTAAAAAGTGACTTGAACATTAATGTTGAATCTTTTTTTAAAAATAAGCTTTTGTAAAAATTTGAATAGGGGATTTAAAAATGTTCTAAGGCATGTAATCACAAATATAAAACATATTAAGGGGGATGAGGCCGGTGCCGGGGCCAGTGAGGCCAGGATCAGGGCTTGCTGTGAGGCAAGGCCAGTATTGGGGCCTCATAGGCTGAGATCAGAGTGCCGGGTGGTCAGGCCGATGCCGGTGCCTTCAAGAGTGGGATTGGAACTTGCTGTGCGGCATACACAGAGAAATATCACAGAAAATGAAAAATCAGATGTTTTCCTTAATATGCAAAAACTAGGAAGAAATGGGTCATAGGAGGAAATCTAGTGGAAGAAAGGGCCTTATAGAGGAGCAATTAAGGTGACCAATCAGAGGGGATGGGAGGGGGGAGATGAAATCTCTTTAAAACACATGATGTACATAAACAAATATATCAGAGTTAATCACTAAATTAAGCATGGGATTGAGGGAGGGGGAGGGAGTGGGATGGGGATTGGATAAAGGCTAATTGGATGATGTGTACCTGGATATCCTCACAAGTCTTGTATTCCATTGTGATGTTTCACTACAATGTACCATAAAAATATATTAAAAAAACATATTAAGGAAATCCATTCAGAATCACATGAGGTAATTCACATTTCAGAACACCAGAGTGACTCCAGATAATGGATGGGAAACCTCAGCAAAGCTGAAATGGAAGGGTAGGAGACAAAGAAGGCTGAGGTTGATTAATGGAGGAGCTACATCCGAATATGTGTAAAAGTATGAATGTAGCATGGTCAACCTGGACACTCATTGTTGGGAAGGGGTAATGGGAAGTGGGAGGTGGGAGAGGGCACCAAGCACAGTCTGAATGTATGCCATTTTCAATATGATCCACATAAAAATAAAAATAGATTAATTTAAAAAACACATTTTAAGTGTAAGAAATTTTCCCAGGGTGGTTTTAAATTACAGACTTACCTAGTTAAACCTAATTTTATTTTCAGAAATTAAGATTTTAGATCATTGTAGGGCTAAATATATAGCTATATACTAGCATCTGGTTATGGTCAGCATTTACTGGGAAAGTTAAGATAGAATTTCTTTAATATATCTGGTTTAGAAAAATGTTCTGGCAGTATTTATAGGAGCCTATACAAGTAAGTGTCATAAACCTTGCCAGCCTGGGATATTTTTGAACCCCCTCATCCCAGTGAACAGATGTTAATAGCAAAATTAAGTAGCAGTTTTCTTATGGCACAAATTATTATTCTCATTTACGGATACACAAAAATTTATGCTAAACAGAATCATCAGTTTGCTTATCAATTTTAGAGATGAAAGCATCTTAGAAATAGCCTATACTTTGTATTATCTTGGTTATAGATTGTGATTTTATAAACATCTGTGCATTTTTATGGAGGGAGATTTTAAATAATTTTTTGGTGTGTAGTGGTTTTATTATAACCGTCTTTGTTGTTGTTGTTGTTGTTGTTGTTGTTGTTATTATTACTATTACTACAAGACTCCTTGTCTGAAGGAGTCACCCTGACACTATGATCTTCTGTTGTGCAGCTGGTCGGAGGCAGGGGTGAGGGGTGAAGAGGCACCACTGCCCTCCTGAGAGCAATGTCTGGAAGTGGGCCATATGAATTCTGCTTGGATTCTATTTCTCCCATTGGTGAAAGCTTGGTTTCTTGGCCACATCTATTCCCATAAAGAACAGGACAACACAAATTTTGGGTTTTACTTTAGACTCTGTCCCTACAGAAAGACATTGCTGCCTGAGGACTATGGCGCTATCCTCTAGTATCTGAGTGTGCTGGGATCTCATCCTTTATCAGCAGAGATGCAGTGCCCTCCCAGTGCTCCGGTGTCTGGGTTTTCGGGAGTTGTTGAGGGCTAGTTTTGAGCAGCACCTCTCTAGACCCACCAGGGCTGGTTCTTGATGACCTGCTGTATGAACTAGAGGTCAAGAGCAGTCAGGGGACTCTTGCCAGTGCTCCTTTGTATCCCTGAGAATGTGGGGAGTTGTACAAATCTGCTAAATAATCGGCTGAAGAGTTGTTGACTAAGCATCAAGGAGATTGGAATTACCAAAAACCAGTAGAAAAGAGAGAAATAAATCTGTATCTTAGGTTGGTGAAGCTTGAAAAGCTGTAGTTACTTGGAAGTGAAGAAGCTGGAATAGTACATATAACATGTGATTCCTTCCTTCCATAGGCCATGTAGCCAAGCCAGGCAGAGAGGGGGATGGAGAGGAAAATGGTCTACAGAAAGCGGTATTCTTTGCCAGAATGGGTCAAAGACCCTTAGGTTTTATAGGTATTAAGCGAATGTTGCATTCATTAAGAACCTTGCTATGCTGGAGTGCTTCTAAAAACACACATTTACCATTTCTGGCCCTATAGGTACCATGGAGAGGGCATAAACTATTAACTCCAAGAACGTTATTGCCAAAGACTGTTTGCTTATTTTAAATATCATAATACAGCCTGGTTTCTGAACTTCTCCCATTTGTGCATGGGATAATTATCTCTGCTTTTAAACTAAAGGGATTTTTATTTTAGTTTTACTCAGTCTTTTTGGTGTCTGTCACTGAATCCCACTCAATGAATTTGTAGCAGCAGCAGGGGTTAGGAAGGAACGAATTTTACAATATTTGAGTTGAAGTCTGTCTTTTAGTGTAGCTACTTGGTATTGAAAGTATATCATGAGCAAGGCAGATTAACAATTTATATAGTTAAAAGGCCTTGGGACAGGTTTTTTCTTGGCTTCTTTGGTTTACCCTGAATATGATCAAAACACAATTTAAAAAATTCTGTGTTATTCTCTATAAAAACTTAACTCTTTCAACTAGGAATCGGTCCACAAAATTGCAGAGCGATTATAATCTCTTAATATCAAATATAACAACTATATTTGGTAGCAATTAAAATATATATAAATGTATTTCAGATATTTTGGGGAAATTGAAAGATGTCCATTCCAAGCTTGTTCCTGTCTGTTGCTCAACAGATAGCATTTATGATTTCAAGATCAACAGGAGTACTTGTTAAGGGAACAGTCTTCTCGTGTTGATATTCTGTGTTTAGTTGTATATGTTACTGTTCATAAAACCACACAAATACCACTGATGTTGGCCTTTCACATAGTAAGTGGGTAAAGATAGTGAATTGGTTTCTGCTAGATAGAAATGGAATCTGAATAGAACTCTTTTTACCTGGCCTGAGTTTCTGTAAGTTAACAGTGTTCCTTTTCAGAATTCAACCTTTCTATAAGTTTTTTTTTTTTTTTTTTTTTTTTTTTGGTGGTACTGGGGTTCCTGGAAACCCTTCTACCTCCAGGCTACACTCCCAGACCTATTTTATTTTTTTATTTGGAAACAGGGTCTCATAAGCCAGAGTGGCTGGCTTTGAACCTGCGAGATCCTCCTGTCTCTGCCTCCCAAGCGTGTGTGCGTGAGCCGGGTGGGGTGGGGGGGCTGGGGGGTTACAAGCCTGCTCCACCATGCCCGGCTTCTATAAGTATTTTTCATACCAGCATATTACATCCAAATACTTTATGGTAAATATTCTGTTAAATTTAACATAGGAATCATTTAAACATTAATACCTGAATTAAGTATACCAAAATTAATTTTATACTTTTTAATGGGAAAATAACAATAAAGCTTTCTTTTACAAGGTTGACTTTTAGATTATCTTACAAGTAAAAACATCTGAAAAATTTTGGCATGCTTGGTCTTTCTCAGTGAGTGTAACTTACTTTTTATAGGAAAGTCTTAGCAGATTATAATTTGTTTTATGAGCTACGGAAAAATGCAATGTTTATTTTTGTGATTTTTTTGTGTGTGGTACTGATGATTGAACCCAGGGGCGTCCTACCTCCGAGCTACATCCCTAGCACATTTTTTTATTCTTTATTTTGAAACAGAGTCTCACTGAGTTGTAAAGGGCCTCACAAAGTAGCTGAGGTTGTCCTTGAACCTTGATCCTCCTGGCTCAGCCTTCCAAATGCTGGGATTACAAGCGTGCACCCTCTTGTGATTTTCTTTAAACTGAATAATCAAATTAAAGCCTAAGATATAATTTCGGAAGTAACGGGCATATATTTGTATTTATCCTCTTGCCTTTATTTTCTCAGTAATCTTTTTCTTTTCTTATAATTCATTCTTTTCACTTCATTCAATTAAAATTTATTAATCACACATTTACTACTAATCAGGAATTATTATGATGGCTGGCAGTTTTAAACTACTGTACTACAGGAAAGAACTGTTGATCAAAATAATTCACAGTTGGGTGGCTAAAGATTCCAGAAGAGGATGGCTCTGGTGAGTCAGCGTCAGCTTGGCAAGAGAGTTCTAAGTCTGTTCTACTTTCTGAGGAATGACTTAGAGAAAGCAAATCTGGAAGCCGGGGCAAGTTGAAAGGAAGAACTAATATGTTGGGTAGAGAAATATATGTTTCAAGTTATTTCAAGGCATAGCAGAAATGTACCTTGATAGGAATAAATGTATATGCCTGCAGTTAAAGATACGTAAAATCGTCACTAAATTTCAAGAAAACTGCACAATGGTTTAGTCAGCTTCTTGTTTTATGCAAATCAACAATGTGATAAAGCTGTTATAACTTCCAAATAATAGGCTATTGTAGCCCACCATTTCTACAGCAGCGTTTCTGAGGACTTGCTGCTGGTGAGGATACCACTGGGGTAACATTGGTTCCATTCTAGACTTCATAAACCCAGGAGTAATTGGACATTCAAAAGAGGAGACAGTCAGATCATACCTTAAGAAGTGATGTTTTATTTGCAGGGAGTGGCATGAGAGGGTCTGGAGGCCGACTGCTCAATACTGGGGCACCTGGTCTGAACAAAAGACTTCTGGCAGGGGTCTTAAGATTATTCTGTTTCTGTAGGAAATTCAGGACTAGAGTCAATGAGCAGTAGAAGTTTGGGGGAGGTAGATAACATTTAATTATAAATTTTTTTTTTAATTGGGGCCTCGTGTGGTGGCACATGCTTGTAATCCTAATACTTGAGAGGCTGAGGCAGGAGGATCACACAGATTTGAAGCCAGCCTCAACTACTTAGTGATACCCGTTTCCAAATAAAATGTAAAATAGATCTGGGAGTGTAGCTCGGAGGTAGAAAATGCCTGGGTTTCATTCCCAGTACCACAAAACAAACAACAAAAAGAACCCAAATCCTGGTCTTCAGCGAGGCATGGTGGTGCATGCTTAGCTTATAATCCTAGTACTTAGGAGACTGAGATAGGAGGATAGCACATTCAAGGCCAGCCTCAGCAACCTGTGAGGCTCTCCACAACTTAGTGAGACTCTGTTTTAAAATAAAAAATAGGACTTGGGGTGTAGCTCAGAGGTAGAATGCCCCTGGGTTCAATCTCCAGTTATGTAAAAAAAAAATTATTGGTACTTTGTAGTCATACCTGTTAATGTGTTTATGTGTGTGTATGTGTACACACACACACACACACACACACACACACACACACACAAAATAGTGCTTGGGGTATAGCTCAGAGGTAGAACACCCTTGAGTTCAATTCTCAGTACCTAAAAAATAAAATAAATTGTGACAAGGGTGGAAGTGCATGCCTATAATACCAGTACTTGGGAGGCTGAGAGAGGAGGATTACCAGTCTCTGTCTGCAATTTAAGGAGATCTGTTTCAAAATCAAAAAAAGGGCTGTAGATGTAGCTCAGAGGTGGAATGTCCCAGGGTTCAATCCCTAGTACCACACACACACACAAAATAAATAAATAAATAAATAAATAAATAAGTAAAGGTTTTAAGAAAACTTAAAAAAAATTCTCATGTACGTGTAACCCAGGTTCCTTAAATGGAAAGTATATAAACATTTGATCACATTTGGTCTTGCTTTTTTTCCCCCTCTTTTTTCCCAGATCTTCCTTCTTAATTTTTTTATTTTATTTTGGGAAGTTGCAGCTAATGATTGTCTTTTTTTTTTTTTTTAAATCCTCAAGTCACAGATTTATTTAGGAAAGCAGATACACATTTAAGGGAGAATGTGGGCTGTTTTAAGAAAGAGACTTTTGGGGTAATTAAAAAATACACATTCAAGGGAGATTACGACCATCTCAAGAGTGAGCTTAGGGTAAAGCAAAGAATATACATTCGAGGGTGAAGTGGCCGTCTCCAGAGGGAGAGACAGCACCTCTTGGTCTGGTTTATTGGTATTTGGAGAGGGATAGTAGCCTCAGCTGGACTAGAGGAGGAGTCAGGGTGGAGTTACACGGCTTTGCACCAGTTTTCCTAACACATTCACTTTTCTTTCCCGTTGCTTCTGCAGGCAAGCTCATGAGTTAAGGGCACAGGCCTAGGGTAAGGGCTAAAGGACTTTGGCTGGGTTGCTTATAAGTTGCTTGTTTTGATTTTCAAAGGTTCTTGGGCATTTCCTGCATTGCAAAAGTTTGTTGAGACTCAGTTCTTTTGAGATTAAGTGTATCATTTTTTATATCCCTAAATTTCTATCTCATCCCCACCCAAGACTTGTGATCCCTTGTTCCTAAGGTTGATGAAAGGTGAAATTCATCTTCCAGAGATACTTCAAGGTGGCAAGGGATTGACCTTAACAATTGCTTTTTTTTTTGTCCCCAAGTACTTAAGTATTCATTTCCTAAAAACAAGAATGTTGTCTTCTGTAACAGTAGTATACTTACCAAAATCAAGAATTTAATATCAATGTAGTATTCATTTATTTAACCATGCCTTATTCAAATTTGTCAGACAGATGTAGAATAGTCTTTAGGGAAAAAAGTCTGTGTGCGTGTGTGTGTGTGTGTGTGTGTGTGTGTGTGTGTGTGTGTGTGTTACTGGTGACTGAACCCAGGAGCATTCTACCTCCAGTCTACTCCTCCAGCCATATTTTAGTTTGAAACAGTGTCTCGCTAAGTTGATGAGAGTTTCACTGCTTGGAGGCTGTCCTTGAACCTTCTGTTTTAGCCTCCCAAGTACTAGGATTATTACAGGTGCATGCCACCATGCCTGGCTGAAAAAACAACAACATAAAACTCCAATTTAGGATCTGATCCAGCCTCAGACATTGAGTTTAGTTGCCATGTCCTCTTTAATTTGGAACAATTTCTTGATCTTTCTTTGTCTTCCACAGTGTTGACATATTTTGAAGTGTATAAGCCAATTGATTCATAAAACTTTCATCAGTTTGGGTCTGTCTGCTGTTTTCTCTCAGTTAGAGTCCAGGTTATACACGGTGTGCAGTAATACCATGGTAGTGTTTTGGTTTTCCTTTTACTGATTATACCTGAAGATATATGATAAAGATTTGTCTCATTATTTATTGCATGAATTTTGATAATTTTGTTAAAGTAGTTTCTGCCAGTTTTCTTCACTATTACATTATTAATATACACCTTAATAAACATTTTGTAGGAAAATACTTTAAGACTTTGTAAATATCCATTGTTTTTTATTTAGTTATTATATTTATTTTTCTCTTTATATTTTTAAAAAATTTTTATTGGTGCATTGTAGTCATACATCTTAGTGGAGTACAAGATGGTGGAGGCATACCTGCACACATCCCCCAGTTAGCCCTTACCCAGTTCCCACCACATTCTCTCCCTCTTTCTCCTTCTCCTGTTTGGCTTAGTGATTGACTTTGGCATGTTTGTTAATATACATCATGAACATTAGAAAATTTCCTTTTTTATTTTTTGTGGTACTGGGGATGGAACTTAGGACATTCTACTTCTGAGCGACACCCCCAGCCCTATTTTTTTTTAATTCTTTATTTTGAAACAGGGTCTCACTAAGTTAAAAAGGGCCTCACTAAGTAGCTGAGGCTGGCTTCAAACCTGCACCATCCTCCTGTCTCGACCTCCCTAATGCTGGGATTACAAGTGTCTGCCACCATGCCCAGCTCCATTGTTTTTTTTTTTTTTTATTAAACTTGAACACGCTAGTGTTAGCACTCGTATATTCTCGGGTGTACCAGTCATCACTATGATAACTGTCCTATGATGATTTTTCTAATTCTCTAATTTCTGTGTTCATTGTCATTGTACTGTTATGAATAACTTTCCTTTTTTATGACCTATTAGCTTATTCTAATGTGAACTCATGGATTCTTATTTTAATCTATGAGTTGTAGTTTATTACTATACTTATTTAGTGTTTTGCTCAAATTAGCTCAGATCTGGCCTCTCTGGATGGGTCTGTTCTCTGTTTTGGAACCTATTGTTTTGGCACCTCTTTGGATGGATGTGTTCCCTGTTGCTAAACCTCCATCATTCTTTGGGTTCTTTCTTATCCTGCAGCTTAAGGTGTTGCAGACTTGTATACTAATATATCCCTGCCTAGGAGTCATACTTTTTAAAAATTTGTATTTGAGTATGCTATTTAGAAACCAAGATCTTACGTTTCATACGAAAGTTTATTTTGGAGATTTGTTGCCTCTAGGTGCTCTCACTGGATAAACACAAAATACATACACACACAGATGAATATATATTTTTTCTGTAGTGATGTCTCTGCATAAAAATCTACCATCTATCCTATCACTGAAGATAGCTTACTTTCTGCATAGTAATGATATGAAGCTTTATCTAAACTGTCCTTATTTTGTCTTTATTCCTACAGATCCTTTTACTGAATGTAGAATTCTGAATGCAAACTTAGTATTGTATAGATTCAATAATGAAATGGACATGAGGGGAGACTCAGTGATTCTGAGATAGATCACTTGCCTCAACTCTGCATTTAGAATTGTATCAGGTCACCAAAGGTTCTTCTTTTACTGACGTTTTGCATTGTAATTGTGGATAAATTGGTCTTTTAGGATTCAGAATCACCTCATAATATAATACTGTAGAGAGAGATCAAGAATATCTAATTAAACTGGGTGCGCATGGTATCCTGCACTCCCAGCCACTCTGGAGGCTGAGGCAGGAGGATCATTTGAGTCCAGTTCAGCCAACATAGTGAGATGTCTCAAAAAAGCAAAACAAAAGCAAAAAACAATAAATAGAAACCAAAAATTCTAATCATACAGATCATGCTCAATCTTTTTAGATACTATTTTGGTATTTTTAAACCAGTCTAGTAATACACAGTTGGACAACCAGAAGAAAACTGGCCAAAGATGAGAATGCAATCTGGATTAGTTGGATTTATAATCACGAGTATCAATGAGATATAAACAAAAATTATGTTTTTAGTAAAAATGAGCCTGTATAGCTTACTGTGTATTCAGAATAATTTAGAATAGCAATCTTAAATGCTGTGTTAAAGGGAAATTAAAAACTAATAAAACATTAATATATTCATATGATTGTACATACCAATGTGTAGTTAATCTTGGTAAATTTTTATTTGAAATTATGTGCTTGGACAAATATCAGGTAACCTTTCTAGGGCTAGAGGAAAGAAGGTGTGTTCAGTTAGCTAAACAGACTCTGGAATGTGGGTGTGGAGATTCAAGAAAGTGTGTTATTTTTCCCCCCTCTTTGTGGTATTAAAAATGCTTTCTGTGAGGTTTAATGTTCTTAGAACGTGTTATAAGTTTCACTCTAATGTGTGTATGACATAAAGAACATCCTGTTTAATACAGACAAATTCCACAGACAGAGGTCCCCTGGTGACAGAGGTGAATGGGTCCAGCGTTTGTCGGAGGCTGGGCCGCCGGGCCATAACAGCTCTCTTTGAGTGGAGCATGGAGCTGGACGGTAGCTCTACTGACCAAACGTTGTGGTTTCACTCTTTAGAACATGCTTGGACAAACAAGGAGGTCAGCGTGAACAGTCTATTTGTGGGTTGGTCTCAGAAGAAATTCTCAGAAGTTATTTTTAAGAAGCCAAAGAAAACAGAGCTCCTGTTTTTGGTGCACATGTCACAGCTGAGCTTTCTGTTTGAAGAGCTTCATTTAATACCTTTTGCCTCTTGGAGGGTACACTCCAGGCTCCATCCTAGACACTGTAGCATTGATAACTGTGAACATACAGAGGTTCTGTGTCTTCTTTGCACCAAATACTTTCCTTCCTCACACTACTCTGTCGCAAATCTTTTTAATAAGGGATGGGAACGCTTTATAGATGGCCAACCAGCTTTTAAAAGATGGCGTGAAAATGTTATTCAGATGTATTACTGTTATTATTTCTGTTGTTAGTAAGTCCTGTGTTGATGGGACTCTTTTGTATTCTAGAAATGTAAGCAGGTTTTGAGCCCTTTAGAAGTAGTTTAGACTTTGACTTAAAATATCTAGAAAATTAGGAAAATTGTGATTGATTGTATCAGGCAGTAGTTTATGATGTTGAAATTCTAAGCAACTAGCTAAAATGCATATTGAAGTATCTATTTAGCCATTTGTGAGTGAAGGGAATGCAAAAGGCCTATTAAGCCTTAATTACAGAAGAAAGCCATGTTTATAAGGTGAAACTTTTTTCTTAATAACCTGGAACTTTATTATATTATTGTACTACTAAGATTATTATAATTAACATATTCATGGGAGTTTTATCTAACAAGTCCTGGGGGAAGAAAATCTTTCTTTTTTTTTTTTTGCAGGTCTGGTGATGGAACCCAGAGGCATTCGACCTCTGAGCTACACCCCCTGCCCTATTTTTTATTCTTTATTTGGAAACAGGGTCTCACTAAGTTGTGGAAGACCTCACTAAGTAGCTGAAGCTGTCCGGGAACCGCGATCCTTCAGTCTCAGCCTTGTGAATGCTGGGATTACAAGAATGAACCACCACGCCCAGCTGAAAATCCTGTTTTGAAACATGTCTTTTCTATCATACTCATTAATTATTTGGGTTTTGGGAAATTATTTTAGACATGTGTTTGATTTCCTACTTCTGATGCGCGCGCGCGCACGCGCGCGCGCGCGTGTGTGTGTGTGTGTGTGTGTGTGTGTGTGTGTGTGTGTGCGTTACTAGGGGTGGAACCCAGGGGCTTTCTACCTCCGGGCTACACTCCTAGACCAATTTTGTGTTTTATTTGGAAACAGGGTCTTCTAAGCCTGTGAGACTGGCTTCGAACCTGCGCGATCCTCCTGTCTCTGCCTCCCAAGCGCGGGGATTACAAGCGTGCGCCACCAAGTCTGTTTGTCTTTTTATTTTTTGAAACAGGGTCTTGCTGAGTTGTGAAGGGCATCGCCAAGTAGCTGAGGCTGTCCTCGAACTGTGATCCTCTGGCCTCAGCCTCCCAAATGCTAGGATTACCAGCGTGCATCACCATGCCTGGCCTAGAATTCATATTTTTTTTAGGGAAAGTTCTTGGCTTCTTTTGCATGTACACAGTGTCTAGCCCTGTTCTACTGCTCTTTTTTTTTTCAGATGTCAGTGTGTTAGGGTTAAATCCCAGCTCTGGGATTCGATTTTTATAGCTCTGAGTTCAAATTACCAGCAGAGTAATATTGCATAAATTTCTCAGAGCATCAGTTTTCTCATACGTGAACTAGAGATAGCATACATCTCAAGATAAATGATCAGCTCCAAATGAGAAATATTTATAAAAATTTTATGAAATCCAAATATTTAGGAAAAAAGCATTCAAATATTATTCCTCTTTGCTATTACGTCTAAGTAAGTTGAGTTGAACTGATAACCTCCTCAAGCAACTTGTGGTATTTAGGATAGCTAATGGTTACTATAGGTTTGGTATTTTTAATCCAAAATATTTGGGATCACGAGTGCATCCTATATTGGGAGTTTTTCAGATATGTATATATGTATATGTATATATATAATGCAATATATTTATATATTATGGATTATGTTGAAATCTTTTACCTTTTTGCAACTTTTTGGGCACAAATTGAGATCAGGAAAAGGGTTTAGACATATATTTTAAATTTTCTTATTTTCTAGAGGCGAATAATTTGTGCTCAGCCTAGCAGAGTTTCACTGTCCAAGTGTCAGTTGTGAAATCCTTGTCATTAAGACAATGAATGATAACGCAGAGAGAGGTGGTAACCCAGAACAAGCAAGGTGTGATTCTGGCTGTCTATTCATTCAAAACTGTCAGAAATCTGATAAATTCAGTTAGCAAAATATACAAAATTTGAAGTTGAAACCACTAAACCGCTTGCTCTTCCTTTAGAATTCAGAGTATACAGTAGTTTTCCCTGTTATCCACAATTATACTTTACATGGTTTGTTATCTTTGGTCAACTGTGGTTTGAAAATGTTACAAGGAAAATTCTAGAAGTAAACATTTTCTAAGTTTTCAGTTGTGTGCAGCTCCAAGTAGCCTACTGCAGTCTTGCACCCTTCCTCTCTGGCTGCCGCTGCCCCTTTGTTCAGCGTGTCCGGCCGTGGTGCTTCCTCCCACGGATTTTGTGGCCATCTCGGCGTCTGTGTTCATAACTCTTTCCTAGTAGCCTAATGCCGTCTCACAGTCCCTACGTCATTCACCTCACTTCATTTAATCATGAAGGTGTTGTATAATTTTACATTATCACAAGAAAAAGAAGGATAAATTAAAAAAACCAATAAGATGTTTTGAGAGAGAGAGGAAGATATATATATATATATATTTACACATATATATGTTTATACACACATACTATACGTGCATACATCGTGCATACATACAGAGTGTTACCTTTAATAAACAGAAATATAAAATTTGGGAAAAATGTTGAAAGAAACTATTTTCTTTCATAAAGTGATACCTTACTATATTTTATAATATTGGATTTCTTTTGCTGGCTTTATTTATTTATTTTTTGGTGGTACTGGGGTTCCTGGAAACCCTTCTACCTCCGGGCTACACTCCCAGACACCTATTTTTTATATTTTTATTTGGAAACAGGGTCTCTTAAGCCAGCGCGGCAGGCTTCGAACCTGTGCCACCCTCCTGTCTCCGCCTCCCAAGTGCGGGAATTACAAGTGTGTGCCACCACGCCGGGCTTTTGCTGACTTTATTAAAAAAGGAATATTAGGAGAGCATAGGACCCCAAATATTATATAGTTTTAGAAGGGCTAACTAATACACATGTGATCCCAGAGGTGGTTAAAGAACTCTGCATTATTTTGACAGATTTGTGTCATTCCTCTATAGTCAGCCATTCACCTGGCAAAAGCCCAAGCCAGAACCTCAGATTCCTGTCTGCTGCTATTTCTACTGTATCCTATTTGTGTTCAGAAGCGATAGCCCTCTGTACAGTATGTACTCTTCAAATCGCCTTGACAACCATAATGATATATGGCCTTCAAGATATGTAGCGTGGAAATTATTCTATTTGAAATTCGAGACATTCAGAATTTCCTGGTTCCCTATCTGATTTCACTCTTTGGTTGATGTTAAAGATGCCGCTTGCCACTTTTCTTGTGTAGCCAGCCAAAGGTATCTCTGTATTTCTTTGTGTTGCAAGATCACAGTGATAGTTAACAGACGAGTCAGATTTACGGTCAATTTTTCAAATGTACAGGTTGCAAAAGCGTATCGCCAGGGAGAGAAAACTTGAGACTGTGTTTTTACTCAGACATAATCCCCCCCTTAAAAAAAGTGAATGAGAAAACTGAGGTCCAGGGAAGGAAGCTCACTCAGAAAGACTTTCACAGTAACCTGACAGTAGAATTAGTAGGGCTTACTAAATCTTTTCCCAGTTTACCCACATTTAAATCTTACCCCTTAAGACCCAGACTACTGCCATCTCTTCCATTCAACCTTCTCTGGAGAAAGTAATAGGCACTACTGTATTCCACCCACAAGGATCAGTTTAACTGTATAAATCTGAATCTGAAAGTTACGTTTTATCTTTTCTGTATTAGGGATTGAAACTTGGGGTCCTCTACTACTGACCTACACTCCTAGCTTTAAAGCTTTATTTTGAGATGGGGTCTCACCAAGTTGCTCAGGCTTGTGATGAAGTTAGGTTCTTCCTGCTTTAGCCTCCTTAGCTGGCACTACTGGCATGTGTTGTTTTTAATTTAGTCAAATGTATCTGTCATTTTCCTTATGGTCGTTACTTTTTGTCTGTTGCTTTGGGGATTTTCCCTTACTAAGATCATGAAGATATCCTCTATTCTGAACACTTTAAAATTTTGTCTGTGTTCACATTAAGGCCTGAAAACTCACCTTTAGGTAATGTTTTTCCTGGCTAGCGTGAGGTCAATTTAATCCCCCCCCTAATCCCCCCCACCACATAGATATCTAGTTCCAGTATTGTTTATTGAAAAGCTATCCCTTTCCTACTTTCATGAAGCGTGAATTTTGTCCTAAATCAACTTCATCTATGGTGAACTTGCTTCTAGGTCCTCTAGTCTGCCCCATTTATTCTCAATTTTTATGTTGCTATACTAGTAATGCATTATTTTAATGACTATATCTAATAACTTCATATCTGATGAAATCATCACACTTTGTTATTCTTTAAGATTGCCTGTTTATAAAGCCAGGCGTGGTGGTGCATGCTTGTAATCCCAGTACTTGGGAGGCTGAGATAGGAGGATTGCAGATTCGAAGCCAGCCTTGACAATTTAGCGAGGCCCTCTGCAACTTAGTGAGACCCTGTTTCCAAATAAGAAATAAAATTGGGCTGGGGGTTTAGCTCAGAGGTCAAATGCCTCTGGGTTCAGTCCCCAGTGCCACAAAAAAGATTGTTTATACTGAGCCTTTTGCTTTTCAATGTACAGTTTATTTATTTATTTGGTGATACTGGGGATGGAACTCAGGGACCTTCTACCTCCGGGCTACACTCTCAGACCTATTTTATATTTTATTTGGAAACAGGGTCTCACTAAATTTCTGAGAGGCTCACTAAGTAGCTGAGGCTGGCTTTTTCTCCTGTCTCAGCCTCCCAAGCCCAGGGATTACAAGCGTGAGCCACCACGCCCGACTCCATGTACAATTTAAATCAGCTGGTTAGTTTCTACAGAAACTCTTATAATTTTAAATTGAGATTATATTTAATTTGTAGAGCAGTTTGGGGTGAATTGGGTTCCTCATGGTATTTACTCTTTATCCCCTATAAAGAGCATATCTCTTCATTTAGCTTCTTAACTGTCTCAATAAACTTCTATAATGGTATCTGTAGAAGTTTGTATATGTTTTCTGTTAGATGTATCTCTATATAGCAAAGTTTCTGCTGTACAACATTAAAATAAAAATTAGTTGTATGTTTATATCATAGCAACAAACAATAACATTTAAAAAGATACAACTTACAAGTTAAGGTTTAAGTTTAAAACTATATTTTGACTTTCGAACTCTAAACATTTATGGTATTTGATTCTACAAACACCATCCTGCCACATTCACTCTACTTATACAGCTGTACCAATTATTCAGAATTTAGTATAATTTAGTATATTCTGACATGAGAAGAGATGCTTGATTTTATAGTGTTGATAGTTTTTCTATGTTCTTTTTCTTGTATATACTCTCATTTAATCCTTCTAAAATCTTAGGACTATAACATTATGATTCCTGTTATATGATGGAACTTAAATGCAGAGATGTAAATTAATTTTCCAGGATCGTGGGGCTAGAAACTTGTGAGCACCATGATCTGAAACAGGCCGTGTCTGTCTTATGTTTTCACTCTAACATTTGGTCATGTATCAATGATTCCTGAGGGCAACACAGTATCTTAGCATAGAAAATTATGATAATAAACACAAAGCAGCAAAGTACTAATTAATTAATACTAACCTTATTCAGTTTTATTAGACAAGAAAAAATCATACATTTTGCAGAGGTTTCCACTGAAAACATTAAAATCAATATTTAAGCTTATTGAACTTTAATGATAATTCAAAATAATTAAAATCTTTTTCTCTAACAGTAGGGGATCTATGTATAATGCATAAACATAGTACTTATTAATGCTTTGTATTTGTTAAAATAGAAAAGTATCTTATACTTAAGGACTCCATTTTCTACATAGAGCTCAGTTTTTTAGGATAAAAAATGTGAAATCTTAGCTTATATTTATATATCTTTTCTCCTTCTGTCAGTAACTGCTGCCTTGCCAAATCTGTGGGAGTTTTATGATCTGTTATCCTCTGAGATCTGTGGATTCATTTAACATTTTGCTATGATTTTATTGGTTTTGGAATCAAGAACTAAAAACTGAATATAATTCACTATTCATATAGCAAGATTTAAGGATGTTTAGTTTTTAAAAGTTCCTTTGGTCCCCATTAGATTTATTTCTGTTTGAGTAATGAGTAGATGGAGGAAAAAATCAGACACTGCATATGGTTTCTGGAGATATGTTTGAATAACAAATTCAAGTCTGGTCAATGAATGCTTTCAGAAATAGTTCTGTGAAAAAAAACTTGTATTCTTTTAGATCAGTAACAAATTTTCCCCACACCTTAGTGTCATTCATTGCTACTTTTCTTCTTCTTATTCATTGTTTTCCATTTTTATTTGTTTCTTTGCTTCTTTTTTTTTTTTTTTTTTTTCAGTACTAGGGATTGAACTCAGGGGCATTCTACCTCTGAGTTACAACCCCAGCCCCATTTTTTTACTTTTTTATTTGAAACAGTGTCTCAGTAGTTGCTGAGGGCCTCACAAGGAACTTGGGAACTTGTGATCCTCCTGTCTTAGCCTCCCAAGTACTGGGATTACAAGCATGTGTTTCTACGCCCAGCCATTTTTGTTTATTTCTTTAAAAAATATTTCTTAGCTATGTGGAAACTCATTTGAATGCTGTTAGAAATCAGTAAAATGAGAACTGTAAAAACCTAGGTTGTCTATCTTGAAGGCTAGATTGGAATGAAAGAAAATTAAGTAGATGCAGTTATGATTGGCATTCTGTTGTGTTCTTAACAGCTATCTTAATAAGACCATGGTGTAAACCGGCCGTGGTGGCGCACGCTTGTAATCCCAGCATTCGGGAGGCTGAGACCCGAGGATCCAGGTTCGCGGACACCCTCAGCTACTTAGTGAGGTACTCTGCAACTCAGTGAGATCCGGTTTCAAAAGAAAGAATAAAAAATAGGGCAAGGGGTGTAGATCAGAGGTCAAATGCCCCAGGTTCCATCCCCAGACCTGCAAAATAAATAAATAAATAAATAAATATAAAAAGACCATGGTGTGGGTTTTTTTTTTTTTGTACTGAGAATTGAATTGAGGGGCATTCTACCTCTGAGTGACACCCCTAGCCCCATTATTTATTTTTTATTTTGAAACAGGGTCTCACTAAATTGTAGAGGGCCTCACTAAGTACTGAGGCTGGCTGTGAACCATGATCCTCCTGTCTTAGCTTCCGAGGTACTGGGATTACAAACATGCAACCCATTTGTAGATTATAAGATAGATTTAAAGCATTGCAATCACTTTATTTAATGAATGGGTGTGGTAAAATATGAAGTGTGAGTTAAATATATAAATTTAAGAGAATTTTAGATGGGTCAAGTAAAAGCAAAATTACTGTATCACACATAATAAAGGTGGGTACTCATAGGTTTAATGAGTTCACAGACATGCACAGACATATCACCTCTTTTTGGCATTGAAGATTGAACCCAGGGGCATTCTACCTCTGAGATATACCCCCAGCCCTTTTCATTTTTTATTTTGAACTAGAGTCTCGCTAAGTTGCTGAGGCTGACTTAGAACCTGTGATCCTCCTGTCTCAGCCTTCTAGGTACTGGGATTACAAGTGCATGCCCCTATGCTCAGCTATATCAAATGTTGAATAAGTTGGGGTTCAGTCCAGAAAACAGCAGCCACTTGCATTTCATAAATAGGAAGGTATTTACTACAAGGGAATTAGGTATTTTTATAATTGTTCAAAATCTAAAATATGGGTTTGAGGCTATCTCTAATGGAATGACTTCCAGAGTACAGAATGGATCCACAGGGTTCCTTATGCCCAAGACTTGCTGGAGCTATTAGTTTAGTGATAGACCCCTTTAACTATAATCCAGTGAACAGGAAGCCAGAATTAAGCGGGTGCTTCTGTGATCACAATTGCCCAACACCCAGAAAACTGGAGAGTGCACAGGAAACCCCGAAGTGGGGAACCTTGAGTTTCCTTTTGCTGCCTGCAGGTAAAACCGTCAAGATGTGCAGGAAGATGGTCTCCATTTCACTTTAGTTTTTATCATCTTAAATGACTGGCTTCTACTTTTAGAACCCAGTTCCCACCGAGAATTCTAATTGCAAGAGAAATATTTTTGGCTTATTAACCTCTCCATCTACCTAAATAGAGGGTAGAAAGGCACTTAAAAGAATCAACACATGGTATTCAACTCAGTTCACCCAGTTGATTCTCAATATTCACACACACACTCTTCCACTTATGTTTAGGGTTCCAGCATTAACAGTAGTTGCCTAGACACATTGCTGTCATTCATAATATAAAAATTGAGCACCCTCCCCCCACCCCAGTAAAAAAGGGGTTAGAGCAAGTCACTGTGCCCGGGAGATGGACTCTGTGTAGGAGAGAGGAGATGCATTTTCTTTTATTTATTCTGGGTGGGGATGGTAGGAAGAGATGAGACGTGATTGACAAAAATAATGTTGGCAATTACTGAGACTGAATTATGAGTAGTGGCCCATTATTTTCCTCTATTTTTGTACATGTTTGAGAATTTTATAACTAGAAATTTATAAGTGTACATATTTGCTCATACTTCTTTAACTGAAAAAAAAATGACTTTTAATCACAGGAACACGTGATAGATGAGCAGTGAAACCAAGAAATGGGCCCATAGCAATAAGGAAGCGAGCAGAGAAGAATATCAATGCCCCATGCTTTCTCAGTTTTTTTTTTTAACCCAATCACTGCATTCAAAGACATAAGGCGTTACCACGCTCAGCCTCTTATTTTAAAATAAAAATTCTACCTAGAATGGTGATAATAATTATTGACATCCATAGATTATCACCACAAGATGATTGCACATGTGCTTGAAAGAATTAAGACTAGGGGAGTTAAGTGGTGGGTGCAGTGTTTTACACCTGAAAAACCTTACGGCTGGATCTTTGACTCTTAACTATTGGGTTTTCACTATAGTAATATACTTAGTTTGCTGTCATTAACATTTTTGAATATGCTGCATTCATATATTTTCTTCCTTTACCCCTTGTTGAGAATAAGAATCTGAAAGAGTGGTTGTGTGTGTGTGTGTGTGTGTGTGTGTGTGTGTGTGTGTGTGTTTCAATACTGTATTAATACGAACAGTAGATTTGGAGACTTGTATTTTTAGGGTTCACATTTTATGACTTTGGAAACTTTTACTCCCATCTTTACATTACCCCCCATCATTACAATACAAAAAAGTTGGATAAACTAAAAAAACAAACAAACAAACAAACAATAGCTTTTCTTGGACTTACCCTAGAACTGAAATTTACAGGACAAACTACCATTCTGAAATTTTGAGGCAGAGGTTTATCCAGAAAGTATTAGCCAAGATCTGCCTTTTGGGAGAAGAAACCACTGGAACTAGTAACTGGTAGGAACACTTAAATAATTCTGATACATTGCTGGGGACAGAGTAGGCACTTGGGTTAGAGTTAGAGACTTTGCCCCTTCACCTCCATGTTCATGGGTTTTACGTACAGAAACCCTACCATGTTCTCACAGTGAAGGTCTGAGTGTTTATGGCCTCCTACGGCTCTGCTGTGGAGAAGTGGTCAAGTAAAACATCGTAAAATACTCCCAGAACCTTGTCCATAAGAATCTACTCTAACTAGGCAAGGTGGTGCACACCTATAATCCCAATACTCGGGAGGCTGAGACAGGAGGATCACAGGATAGCCTCAGCAAAATAGCGGACTCTCAGCAACTTCGCGAGACTTTGTTTTAAAAACGGAGGTATAGCTCAGAGGTAGAATGCCCCTGGGTTTAATCCCTATTACTACAACAAAACAAAACAAAACAAAAAGCAAACAACAGCAAAGAGTAACACTCCAGGGTCAAAGACTTTGTCAGGAGCCTTGTCTTAGTCAAAGGATCCAGGGACTCCTCTTTCATTCTCTCTAGCCTTGGTGCCTCATCTAAGGAAGTAGGGAAAAGATATTTATGAATAAACACCCATAAAGTTCACAGCCCAAAGATATAAGCTAAGATGTAGAACCGAGAAAGAGATTTAATCGGAAATTAAAGAATGCCCTTCGTGGCCACACTGCCCCACCATTCACAATTCCCGTAGGTCTCCAGAACACCAACAGCAGACTTGTCTTGCAGACCGCAGCTGAAAAGACTGCAGGCAGACCACCTGAGGAAAAGCGCCTGAACAAGGCCCTGGGAAAATAGGGTGGACAAGAGGGATGTGGAGGAAGGGCACCTCTGGCCCCATGGCTACAGCAAACAGGAAACAGTCCAGCACGTGGCCAGCTGAATGTGAACCCGCAGCTAATGGTCTGTTTACTTCATTCTGATTCCCCAACTCAAGATGTCTGCTTTCTCCAGAAAACGACAATGAGGCACGGGCAAAGGCAAGCAGAAAATGCCATACCAAAATGCAAAGTGCCATGAGAACCACCTCAGAACTTATCACAAAAGAGGCAATTTAAGATAACTCTGATTAGTATGTGAAGGGCTCCAATAGAAGAAGTGGACAACGTGCAAGCACAGATCAGTAATGTCAGAAGGGAGATGGAAACGCTTAAGAATGAAGAGGAGACCTGGACGTGAACAACAGCTTAACAGAAACTGAATGTATCCAGTGCATCAGTAAATGTGATGTGGCCGAGGAAGGATTGAGTTTGAACCCAAGTAAATAGAAGCTTCCCATATTGAAATGCAAAGGAAAAACAAAAACTTCCCATATTAAAATGCAAAGAAAAAAATAACCATGAAGGGAAGTTTTTAAAGGTTAGCTACCCCAAGTCCTATTTTATTTATTTATTTATTTATTTTTGTGGTACTAGGGGTGGAACCCAGAGGCTTTCTACCTCCAGGCTATACTCCCAAACCTTTTTTTATAATTTATTTGGAAACAGGGTCTTGCTAAGTTGCTGAAAGCCTCACTAAGTAGCTGAGGCTGGCTTCGAACCCGTGTGAGCCTCCTGTCTCAGCCTCCCAAGCGCGGGGATTACAAGTGTGTGCCACCATGCCCAGCTTATTTTTTGTTTTGAAGCAGGGTCTCGCTGAGTTGTGGAGGGACTCGCTAAATTGCTGAGGCTGGCCATGAACCTGTGATCCTCCTGGAATAGAAAGAGGGGAAAAGGAGAAAGGAGAAAAAAAAAAAATCTGAAGTGATCATACCCAAGATCTTTCCAAAAGGAATCACAGAAAACTATGGACATTGGTGCTCAGAGAATACCAAGGGCACCAACAGCTCATTTGTTTAGCAGACAAACAAATACCAAAGACCAACAAGCCCCAAATCATGCTCAAACCATCGAAAGACAAAGAGGAAATCTTGAAACAAACCAGAGACAAGAGTACTCACCTTACTTAGGAAGAACCAAGGATAAGAAAGGTAGATTATAATGAAGGGCACAAATACAGTGATGCATATTTATATTTCCAACTTAACATGGGTGTTTTAAATGCCTGCTATTTGGCATGTTTTATGAAAGATGATAGAGGATAGCTAAGATCTAATAACTTCATTCTCCCCTAATCAATCAGTTAAGAGCTAGTAAATGTAAGAAAATAATTTAAGCAATATTATTAATAATAGTGATAATAAGATATCACAAAGAGGTACCCCAAAAAAGTGTCATAAAGGATTGAGGGGAAAAAAGGTAACTGGCTGGGTGAGTCAGGAGGATGTTGGTGGACAACGTTAAGTAGTTCTTTTACTTAAAAGCGGTCAGCTTCCTCTCATGGTACACACAAGGAGCTTAACCTTGGCGTTTTCCTCGCTCCTCTTTACCTTTTCATCTTCTCCCTCTCTAAGTTACATTTTGTTGAGAAAATAGTGACCACAGAGGACTGAGGCCTTCCTCATGCCACCTCTTCCCTGTAGAAACTGCCTCCTGTGTTTCCGTTTTCTTTCCACTGTTACGGCCTTGCCCTGAGGACGGGCCCTTCATTTTTGCCCGTAGTACCATTTTCCCAGCATCTATGCATATTTCTCTCTCTCTCTCTCTCTCTCTCTCTCTCTCTCTCTCTCTCTCTCTCTCTCTCTCTCTTTTATGAAAGAGACTAATTCTAGTGCTCTGTGAAAAATCATTTTTATCACATTGCCTGTAGGATAAAACCTACCTCTTCAACCTTTCTTTCAAGGACCTTTATTCCCTGCCCCAAAACTATATTTTGTGATTTTTTGAGAGGAGATATCCCATGGAATAGTTCCCAAACTCATTTGACAGAAATATCCATTTAATGTCTCCTGGGTTTCTCATGTTCTGCGGAGAACAGTTTGGGGAATGCTGGGATTGAAAGAAGAATGTGAACATTTGGGAATGAGAGCAGGAGGGAAATGCATAACTAAGGCCATCCCAGTAGTAATAAGCGTGGAGAACAGGCCAGCTGCATATGAGGTCATGACATACATTAGTAGACAGAGCTTCAAATGCTAGTTTCTTCTCCAAGATTTTTAGAGTGATCCCCTGTGTCTGTTTGTAATCTGCAAAGACTCTGTCATGCAGAAAAATAGGAAGAACCCTTCCGCTCTTAATCTCAGGAGAAAAAAGATTTTAACCATGTTTCTGGAAACTTGTGTTGGCAGAACCTAAACTCTTCCAGAGAGCTCGGGTTTATTTCACTTATGGCTATATTTCATTTTGACAGTGTGAATGTAGGATTATTTGGCATATTTGAGAAGAGTAATGTGTTTTCGTTTCATATGAAACTTTTGTACTGTTTTTTTTAAAGCCTTCTTAAAACATTCTTTAGATTTATCCAATTGTCACTTGAAAATATGAATGTATACTTTGTACTGTACCTATCACAAAAGTGGTGGCTCATTCAGTATTCTTGTATCTGTAATTTCTTATGGCTGGAAATCGCTTATTTTGCTGAAATAGGAACAATTGAATATTCATTGGCATGTCTTTAAGGAATATTTTATCACTCTGACATGACTCGTGGCACATCAAAACTGTGAACTATAGGCTTTTATTACATATTATCTTTTAGTCAGTATATTGTAATGATTTAAAATGAATTATTTTTGGATTTTTAGTGAGATTTCCAGACCTGTGTTGCTGGGAGAAATTGGAAAACATGACCATTCAGTACGAGTACTGGGAATAGAAGTTGTAACTTTTCACATAGGGCTTTTTATGGTTAGAGTGCAGAAGGTAATTGCCGTGCTCTGTGAGAGCATAAGACTGAATTCTTGTTAATATTGAATCCAGTCAGTAGGTTGTTTAATATTATTTTCATGATCAAGACAAAGAAACTGGCTTCGGAAAAACAATACTTTAACATCATCCACTTGTTGAAATAAATTTTATATTGAACTAGTCTATGTGTTGAAACAGTTTAGTTGATTAACCCTAATTTTGTACTTTCTACATTTTCTGATACATAAAAAGTATATTTTTGCTGAAAATTGCTCCTTTGGGGGAGAGAGAACTTCCCTCTGAAGGTTCCATAATTGAGTCTGTGAAAATCACTGACAGTAGACAGATTAACAGGAGAAAAGCCATTTTAATTATGTGCATATGCATGGTAGCTCCACAAGATATCAAGCTCAAAGAAGCAGATGGTTGAAGTTTACCTCACATCCTGAGCTACAGAAAAGAATGGGGCAAGGAGGTGGTGACAAGTTATGGGAAGGTGAGGGGAGACGGGGGTGAATAAAGGCTGTCCTGCTGTGCACCTACCATCTATCAGGTAATAAAAGTTGTTTGGAGCAGCCTGCGGGAGGATGTGTGATAGCTGCTGAATAAGTCTGTGGTATTGCTTGTGGGTCTCCTCTTTCCTGGTTGCTAAGATTCCCTGAGCAAGGAGTCAAGAGAATTGCATTCCTCTTTTGAAGGGTCTATCTTTTTTTTTTTTTTTTTTTTTTTTGGTGGTACTGGCGTTCCTGGAAGCCCTTCTACCTCCGGGCTACACTCCCATACCTATTTTTTACATTTTCATTTTGGAAACAGGGTCTCCTAAACCAGCGCGCGCGGCTGGCTTCGAACCTGCGCGATCCTCCTGTCTCTGCCTCCCAAGCGCGGGGATTACAAGCGTGCGCCACCACGCCCGGCTTGAAGGGTCTATCTTTAAGCAAGAAAACTTCCAAGAAATTTTCTCCCTGTACTTCAGCTTCCTGGGAGAAAGGGGAAGAGACAGGAGAGCAAGCAAAGGTTAGGGACCTTGGTTCTGAGGCTGCTTCTGAAGCCTTCCAGTTTTCTTGGTTAAAAGTACTAACCATACCAAAGTGCCATACTTTAGGGTATAGTTTGCTGAGATCCACCATTCTTTTAAAACAGATTTTTATTTTTTTTTTTAGGTATTGTCTTTTCCCCAATTTCATTAATTTAGAACCATATTTAAAAAAATCTTTTTCCTCTGTAGGTAAGAGTCAGAAGTTTAGCTTCTGCAAAGTTACAGTAACAATGCATAAACAAGTGACACTGCTGAGTTAGGTCTTTTCTTCACTTTCTTTAAAACTATATGTTTGTGTTCTCTTGTGATATTTCCATCACTTAAGGAAATGAGATTTCCAATTAAATTCTTGAGAAACATAAATTCCCCTTGGGTTTTCTTTTCACTTTAGGTATGTGCATGCTATAAAGTAATTAGCGGTGCCTCATTAGAATAATCCAGGCAGAGTGGTACTTCTGCTTGAATAGCTGTGCTGAGAAAACACAGGCACATTCCACTAACTACCCTTGCTAGTGCTTTCTATAAAATCTAAATAGTTTGGACAGTACTACATAACATACAGCACAAATGAATGAAGAATTTATGAGTGATGTATTCCTCTGATAATAAACTGTTAAAAACAAAATTTCTAAACCTGGACTTTACCTCAAGTGTTTTCTACTCCTAATTCTGCTTAACATCTTAATATTTTCTCCAGTTCTGCCTTTTAATACCTCTGCCTCTCATTCAGTAATTTGCTTAGGTTTGCAAGTAATCCAGGAGTAAGACTTAGTGAATCTCTCCTTATCTTGATCAAGATTTAAATTACACTTAAGAGAAAAATAAGTCAGAGACTTTGTCTCGAACTTCGACCAAAAAGGAGAAGAAAATAAAAATAAAAAGGGCTTAGTCTCTGTGAGGGGGAATGAGGCAGTTACTGCTTCTCAGTTGTTTGTAGTTAATTTCCGTCCGGGTTCCCCCGTGGCTGCTTTAAACTGCTTCCTCTCCTCAAGTCTGAAAACACACTTCATCCATCACTCTCACCTACTATTTACTAAGAGATTGGGGCCACCTGAAGTGAATTCCCTCCACTTCCTTCTCTTCCACCTTCGCTGTTGCTCTTTATCATCACTCAGACTCTTTTTCTTCTTTTGGACCATATGTAAATAATAATTGCAGCTTAAAAGAAAAAACATGGGTGTTTTGCTCTTGCTGTTATCATTTGCAAGATCAAGAATATTACCTACACCCTCTGTTGTCGGTGCAAAAAGTTCAAATAAGACTAAAGAAGGGAAAGAAATGTGAAAATGGATTGAAAAGTAAGGAAGTAGACAATAAATGAGTTTTCATTGTTTGATTTCCATGTAGTCTGAGTCAATTTTTGTTAGTGGAATGGATTTGGTTTTAAAGGAGGTCGCAAAATTTGAGTGGAGTTCAGTAAGATGATTCACTCCTAACCCCTTGAAGCATATGAAATATATCATTTTGATGAAAACCGTTTTATCTCCTCAGAAATCATATGGAGAACATGGGTTTAAACTGAAGCAACAGAAAATAATCATAATTTCTGAAATCTTGGGGCTGTAGAATCCTCACAGATACTGTCTTTTCTGAAGGCAGATGGCTGGATGCCTTTTGGACTCTGCTGCACAAATATTTTAACATTGGATCACAGAGCATTATATGAAACACATTCTTTTTTGTTGTACTTAAATTCCTTTTTAATTAGCAAATATTAATATTCTAAGATACTCTTTTTTTTTGGTGGTACTGGGGTTCCTGGAAGCCCTTCTAGCTCTGGGCTACACTCCCAGACCTATTTTTACATTTTTTTATTTGGAAACAGGGTCTCCTAAAGCCAGCACTCGTGGCTGGCTTCGAACCTGTGCCATCCTCCTGTCTCTGCCTCCCAAGCGTGGGGATTACAAGCATGTGCCACCACGCCTGGCTTCTAAGATACTCTTTTGGAGATAAAATACAGGGGTGCCTGTCTGGGTAATAGTTGGGTTGAATCCAGTGGATTCTCTCTGTCATGGATTTCACTTTATGGGGATATTAGCTGCTTTTTGCTATTGACTTTTCCACTTGATCTTCGTCCAGAAATTAAGAACTGAAGCTAGCTCTGGCTTCTCAGTTTTTTTCCTTTTCATACCAGTTTTCAATCGCTTATTTCTAAAAATTTACCATCTTTAATTAAAAAAGAGATCAGCATGAAAGGCCTATACACTTCCTCAAATCAAAAGGAAACATTCTAGCCGGGCATGGTGGCGCGCGTTTGTAATCCAGCATTCGGGAGGCTGAGACAGGAGGATCGCAGTTCATGGACAGCCTCGGCTACTTAGTGAGGCCCTCTGCAACTCAGTGAGACCCAGTTTCAAAATAAAAAATAAAAAAATAGGGCAGGGAGTGTAGCTCGGAGGTGAATGCCCCTGGGTTCCATCCCCAGACCCGGAAAAAAAAAAAAATAAAAAAAGGAACATTCCGATCTTCTTGACCTTACTTTCCAAAATTATTCTCTAATGTTTATAACGACCTCAGTTGATAAAATCTTCTTTTCCTTGTTCCGTCTCAGAGAAACAATGACCTGCTGCCACCTGGAAGCACTGAGCCAAGTGTATTGTGGTATTTGTAATCGAAAGCTTTTTGTACGTCTGGGTTGTGGTGCTGGCTTCTCTCCCAGATTTGTGGATTTCAACAATGGAATAATTGAGGAGAGCAGAGAGGGACCAGTGAGAGCCCCCCAGGTACCCTGTAACATACACCATGGTTGGCAGCCCCAGAGTTATTTCACATTTACCTCCATGGGAGTTGGGGGGGGGTCCAGCCTCAAGATTAAAGTCAGCATGCCCTCTCTTTTTACCTTACCTTTAGTGTCTTTTTACCCTTATAATATGTATGAATACATTATCTCAGTAGGAACTATTAAGTGAGCTTTTTGGAGCAAATATTTTAGAGGACATCTTGTAGTTGTGTACTTTGTCAGTTATAGAAAGCCACCAGTGCAGTTTTAGTCTTCAAGGACAGTCTTTAAATATCTTTTAAGTAACTCACTGTAAATTGGTTTCTTGACCATAATACCTTCAGTTCTCCGGGACCTTGTGCCTGTTTTGAACGAGCGCATTGTTTATTCATAGTAAAGAATGTGTCTGATACTGTCTTGCTGTAAATATAGTTGAGTGCCCAAGCTGACCTGCTTGTCGAGCCAGAGTCCATTCTAAGTGCATTTATATTAGGAACTGAAGGAGGAGATTGTGAGGGGTTCTCCTTACCGCCCCAGATTATATTTACGTCCTTAAGTTTTCCATGTGGGTTTGCAGTGACTTTCAGCAGCTATGGAGAAGGATTAGTTGGGGCCCACTTTATCTTTTGCATTATGATTTCAGGGCGACACATTGTTGGGCAGTTTATCTTATTAAAATTTTGAAATTGGAAGTGAACCAAATAGAAGTGTTTGAAGATTTTTTTTTTAAGTTTGCTTTTGGCTGAATAGATCAAACTATAAGTAAAAAAGGCATGCTGCTTAGTAAATCTGTTCTTTTTTTTGCATACATAGAATACATTTTATTTGTATGATTAAACCAGAATAAGACTTTAGTTATCTTACTAGATTGAATATTTATTTTAAAAAGAAACATTTGTTTACAGAACAAAAAAGACTATTTTTAATTCCTCACTAATTTTACTTAAAATGTATATTAAGTTGTAATACATGCAGCCTAACATAAAACTGGCTCTAGTGCAAATATTGCCACTTCTCTCTCTTTGGCTAAGTGATAAAACTGTAGGAGCATTTTTATAGCTTAATATTATAACCCATTATTAATTTTTATTCTAAAGTATTCAATAAAGCATTATGTGATAGAGTTTTAAGATAAATAGAATAGTATTTATCTCCAGAGAGTTAACTTGAGGAAATTGAACGTTAAAGACAAGCAAATACCGTGTGATAAATGCAGTAATAGAAATGATTATTATAGCAGTATTTTGAAAGAACGTAACTTGAGAAAGTAAAGGAAGATTTTTCTTAAGGAATAAGTGACTGGATTTTTTTTCCACCATGAAAGCTACTTTTAATTGTTTTATTTTCATTGATAGAAGCTTATCATTTACTTGAAGGACAGTCTTTCTACAAATTTACAAATACTAAAAATAAACATGATTGGGGCAGTTCTAAATCATGCCTGACAGTGTTTTGAGCAATTGGCAAATAAACCCCCCAAAAATAAACCAAATATAAACAAGCAGGAGGATCAATCTGGCCCACCTGTCAGACCTAGGGCTGACATGTGACCCTTGGCTGCTTGGATGTATCATCATGGTCCACACCATGCTGGAAAGAAACCTGTGCAGGAGGATACAGAAGGCCACATAAGGAACTGACCTTATGCACAGTCCAGTTTCAGGCCTTAAAAGTTATTATTTTTTATTTGAGGTATTAGGACCAAATGGAATTATTCTGATTTATTTATTTTGGGAATCGAGGCCCATTTCTGCTCCCAGGGATTATACTAAGAATTTTGAAAGTGGTTGGATGAAAAAAAAAAAAAGCTCATTCCTTTTTATAAAAAAATAGACATTATTATTTAGAGCAGTTTTAGTTTTACAGAAAAATGAATGGTGAGTAAAGTTGTTTGTTTATATGTTACTCATTAATTATATCTAGCTCCTGCAGATAATTTCTCCTAGACTCTGGATGTCTTTTCATTTTATTTATAATATCTTCCACAAAGCAAAAGTTTTTAATTTGCATTTTGAGCACATTGGTCCATTATTTCTTTCATGATATTGTGCTTTTGCATTCTGTCTAAAAAAATCACCATGCCTAAGGTCCTCTAGATTTTTTCTTACATCATTAAGAGTTTGGTCATTTATATTTAGCTCGATAATTTTGTCTTTTACATTTAGATAACTTGGTGGGTTTGATTTTGAGTTAATTCGTATGGAGGGTGCAGAATCTGTGTCTAAATTTCCTTGCATGGGGATATGTAGTTGTCCCATCATTGTTCATTGAAAAGATGACTTTTTCTCAACTTGTGTTGTTTTTACTCCCTTGTCAAAGACCCGGTGAGCATGTTTGTGGTCTCTTTCTGGCCTTTCTCTTCTGTTCCACTGATCCACTGTTTCCCACCAATACTATAGTATTCTGATTACTATTGATGCATAGTATGTCATGAAGTTGGGTAGTGTTATTTCCCCAACTTTGTTCTTTGCCTTTAATATTGGGTTGGCTATTCTGAGTATTTTGTCTATCCACATTAACTTTAGAAACCAGTTTTTTGACTCCTATAAGAAACTTAGTGGGGTTTTTATTACATTGAATCTATAGGTCAAGTTTTAAAGAACTGATACCTTTATACATACATACATACATTTATTTATTTATTTATTTAATTATTTATTGTACTGGGGATTGAACTTAGGGGCATTCTACCTTTGAACTATACCCCCAGCCCTATTTTATTTTTATTTTTTATTTTTTATTTTTATTTATTTATTTATTTTTTGGTGGTACTGGGGTTCCTGGAAGCCCTTCTTCCTCCGGGCTACACTCCCAGACCTATTTTATATTTTTGAAAGAGGGTCTCTTACGCCAGCGCGGCTGGCTTCGAACCTGCGCGATCCTCCTGTCTCCGCCTCCCAAGCGCGGGGATTACAAGTGTGCGCCACCACGCCCGGCTTTTTTTTTTTATTTAAAAAATTTAAAATGGGTTTACTAAGTTGCAGAGGGCCTCACTAAGTTCCTGAGACCGACCCCATACTTGTGATCCTCCTGTCTCAACCTCCCAAGTACTGGGATTATAAGTGTGCACCACCATGCCCAACATTTTGATTTTTAAAACATTTTTCTAATGGTACACTGTAGTTGTACTTTTTTTTTTTTTTGGCGGTACTGGGGATAGAATCCAGGGGCATTCTACCTCTGAGCTACACCCCCAGCCCTATGTTTTATTTTCTATTTTTTATTTCAACAGAAGTTCTCACTGAGTTGCAAAGGGCCTCACTAAGTAGCTGAGGCTGTCCACGAACTGTGATCCTCTGGTCTCAGCTTCCAGAGGCTGGGATTACCAGTGTGCTCCAACATGCCTGGCAGAAATATGTTGATTTGTCCCATCAGTTTTTACCAATTTCATTTATAACCCTATGTCAAAGCCTTGTTTTGCATCTGCTTCTTTTCTTTGCAATCCTCATCTCATCTGAGTGCCATCCTGTTTTGTGGTTGACTTTCACATGGATTTAAGAATATCTCAGCTTTCTTCCCTTAATAGACGGTTCACATTTTTAAAATATACTTTTTCTGCTGAAGAAGGTTGAGTAACACAGGTACCAGCAGTTCACACCTTTCATTACAAAGCAGTAATGCATAACTTACACATACGAAGAGCCATGAAAGAAGATCCCACTTGAAGCAATGGTATACAGGAAAATAAAGAATGAATAAAAGTCAACTTCATATCACCTCTGCTTTTTCAGGAAATCTCTGGGAAGAAGACACACCAGTGGTTTCTAGAGTGAATGTGGGTGGTGGATGAGTTTGAGGGTTCTGTAAATCCCAGTGTTGACTCTATATTGAATTAATGTACAACTCACATGTGTATTGCTATTTTCCAAATCCATGCAGAGGCAATCCAGTCGGATGAAATGCAGTGTATTTACACAGGTGCCAAAGTCATAGTAACTTTTTAGTTAACATACTCCTCTCTGTTACCTGAAATTTAAAATATATCCTCTATCAAGTGGATCCTTCTGTGTTTTTATTAAACTCCTCCTAGGTTACTTCTCAAAGAGTTATCCTACCTGTTCTCAAGTAATGGTCAGAATGTTATCTTACACACAAGCTCTAAGTGTTAACTTTTCTTTCAGAACCAAAGGTTCTGGTATAACAATGGTGACCACGCTGCTTTCAGCATGTCCCCTCCCCTTACTTTGTGATACTTGGGATTGAACCCAGGGCTGTTTTTCCTCCAAGCTATACCCCCAGCCCTTTTTATTTTTTATTTTCAAACAGAGCCTCTTTAAATTGCTGCGGGGCTTATTGAGCCCCTTGCCACATTGTTTTTGTTTCTACCAATGTTTCTGAAAGTTCTATATTGAGACTTTTTAGGTGCAAAGCTAATATGATGTTTCTGAGCTGGCATTTGTCATGGTGCACATAAGAAAGTTCTTTGGGAAATATTTGTTAGATATTTGTTAGATATTAATATCTTGTTTGGTAAGATGGATAGTGTCTTATTTTTATTTGTTTTTGGTACTGGGGACTGAACCAAGAGGCATTCTACCTGAGAGCTACACCCCCAGCCGTTTGTATTTTTTGTCTCACAACAGTTTCTCTAGGTTGCTGATGGTCTTGCTGCGTTGCTAAGGTTGACCTTGTACCTGTGATCCTCCCAGCCTCCCAAGTACTTACTGGGATTACAGGTATAGCCAGCACACCCAGCAGTGTCCTGTTTTTTATTAAAGAAACCTTATTAGTTGGGTACATTGCTTCTTGCATAAAAGACAGTGAGCTCATGTTTCTTTTTTTTTTTAAGAATAGAAGATGACTGGATAATGGCTTTTACTATTTGATAAATAGCTAAATTAAAAATATTAAGCCAGTAACCATCCTTTCCTTAAAAGTTCAAAAACTCAGCTTGCTAAGCACACAAAGTTGCTGAAGAGCTTACCATGGATTTCATGTTTCAACTACCTTGTTTTCTTCTTCTGTTCTTTTTTTCTGTTGACTGTGTTTGGGCCAATAAATTACCAGATCAATGAGAAAGTGCTTATTCTGAGACTTACACAGAAATTCTTAAATGTTTATGACATTAGTACAGTTACTTTATGGTCACAAGATTTAGAACCCATTTTTTTTTTTTTTACCTATACTTTGAAAGTATGGTCTTTTGTTGCATATAATTTGCAAAGTTTTGCTTTGTCTTTTGATTCTCAAACCATAGGTCTATAGAAGCATAAATGTGGGTATATTTCAACATTTATGACATGGAATTAAAAATATTAAACTTCCGTCTTCCTGCTAGACATCTCCAAAAAGGTGTTCCCTGCTCCTCTCCCGCAAAGCTCATTCTTCTTGGTTCTCAGTTTTTCATATCGGCACCAACTAACAGCTGGGAATTCAGGACCGCAGTCTTGGAGGCCTTTCCATTTCCCCTTCTCTCCCCTCTGTGCCTGAACCTTCTCCTTACCTCCCCTCCCTTCTCCTGTCCCCGTGCCTGCTCAGGGTTCGGCTCTCATCATTCCTGTTCTGGAAGAGCACAGAAGTCTGTGACTTGTCTGCTTGGCTCTGGTCTCCCCTCTTCCTTCTCCCCGTTGACTGAGCTCCAGGACAGTCCCGGAGCATGAGAAAACCTGCCGCCTTCGCAGGCCTGTGTTGGCGGCTGCTCCCCTCCAGCCTCGTGGGAAGGGGCTCTCGTTCAAATGCTGTTAGTACTCAAGTTCTCTCTGTGCTGAGATGGATGTGAAGGGACTCATGTTGTTTAAGGAAGAGCAAACAATAGATTAAACTTTTCCCAAAATCAGATCTGAGAGAAAGGAACAGAAATGGGTTATGGCTCTTGTCAGGAAGACATTGGTATGTGCTTGCTATTATTCAGCAAAGCAGAGGGAATTGAGAGCAGAGTTATTGTGGAACTTAAGGAAGTAAATCTGCATTTTTCTCATGATACAACTGGCTCTGGGGGAATCACATTCATGTATAAAAAAGAAATATTACAGTAAAATGTAAGGTTTGCAATTTCTCAAGACCAATAAAAATACTACTTAACAGGAAGTAAATATTGAAAACTGTACAAAAAGTTAGGTTAACTTTTAGTTTTCCTTTTTTTTTTTTTTTTTTTTGTGGCCACACTAGGCATTGAACCCAGGGCCTCATGCTTGCCAGGCAAGTGCTCTACTAACGAGCCACACCCGCAGCCCTTAACTTTACTTATTAACTAGGATTTGTGGGTCTCTTTCTGGAAAGTTCTGAACAATGGCAGCTCCACCCAGAATCTGTGTGTGAGTCCCAGTCACCTTGTTCTGTGTGGTGGTGGTATAGAGTGAATCTTTATTCATTTAGGTTTCTATTGCGCTTACCAAATGTCCGAGGCCTCACTAGCTGTTTTATGTGGAAATAGGCAGTAACTTGGAGCAACAAAACTACTTGTTTTAGAAGGCTTTTAATAAAATAGATCTCACACTGCTCTCAAGAAGTATAGAGGGTTAGGCTGGGCGTGGTGGCGCACACTTGTAATCCCAGCACTTGGGAGGCTGAGACAGGTGGATGGCGATTCGAGGACAGTTTCTGCTACTACTTAGTGAGGCCCTTTGCAACTCAGTGAGACCCTTTAAAAAAAATAGAAAATAGGGCTGGAGATGTTGCTCAGAGGTAGAATGCCCCTTGGATCCATCCCCAGTACCGGAAAAAAAAAAGTATAGAAGGTTCAGCTCAGAGAGGCATATTGAAGATAAGAAAGTGTAGAACAGCGATCCAAAAACAACATGTAAAGTAAAATGGTGGCAGAGAATGTTAAAACAGATAAAATACATATACTTAGATAGCTTATGTTGGTACATAGAGAAGTGTGACACTTTAAAATGCATGCACTGAGCTGGGCATGGTGGCGCACATTAGTAATCCCAGCATTCAGGAGGCTGAGACAGGAGGATCGCTGTTCATGGACAGCCTCAGCTACTTAGCGAGGCCTTTCAAAACTCACCCGGTTTCAAAAAATAAAAAGACTAAGCCCGGCGTGGTGGTACATGCTTGTATCCCCGTGCTTGGGAGGCTGAGACAGGAGGATCACACAGGTTTGAAGCCAGCCTAAGCTACTTAGTGAGGCTCTCAGCAACTTAGTGACACCCTTTTTCCAAATAAAATATAAAATAGGTGTGGGAGTATAGCCCGGAGGTAGAAAAGCCCCTGGGTTCTACCCACGGTGCCACCCCTCCAAAAAAAAAAAGACTAAAAAATAGGGCTGGAGGTGTAGCTTGAAGGTAGAATGCCCCTGGGTTCAATGCCCCAGTACTGCAAACAAACAAACAAACAAACAAAGAACAAACAATGCATGCACTGACCATATTAAAATAGTTTTCTGTGGCTTTATCTGTTGGTTTTTTACTGTATTTTGAATTTAATTCTATATTCAGGCATTGCCCTGAATTAGGGTGACTATTTAATTTATCATTGAAATTAGGAGTCTCTTTAAAAGGGAAAGAAATATTAACTAGAGTACAGATGTACCTGGTCCTGACCTAAGTTAATTAATAGGCACTGTCACCAAAACTATAGGCCCTCTGGTGCCTGAACCCCGATGTCTGTGGCTCTTCCACATCAGCTATCTCTTGTCAAGGTCCACATGGGCACGTGTTCTTTCCTTTACTGGTTTAGGATGGTACTTGCCTTAGGGCATTTAGACATTTTCTCTGTCTTGGGTGTGAAATACTTTGTCCCTGGATTCTCACATAACTGCCTGTCATTTCATTCTTGGGACAGATATCATTTCATCAGTGATGCCTTCCCTGTCCACCCATCTAAATGAGCCTTCAACTAAATGAGCACTTCAACTTGTTGAAGTAGCACTCAACACT
The DNA here is from genome assembly GCF_963383645.1 of Muscardinus avellanarius. Lineage (NCBI taxonomy): Eukaryota > Metazoa > Chordata > Mammalia > Rodentia > Gliridae > Muscardinus > Muscardinus avellanarius. Next base: position 66,185,320 of record NC_137795.1, read on the forward strand.
ATTTCTCTTTTTTTTCATAATTATTTACTTTCTCCTAAAATGAAAAGCCAGAGCTCTGTTCATATTGCTCATTACCCTATTTTAGCCTAGGGCATAGTTTATAAGACTTAAAAAATAATTATTGAACATAAAGTCAGGTTAACTGTTATAACTTGGTTACTGATCAATTATGATCTTAAAAACTCAAGTTGGAAAAAGACCTTGGTATAGGAAGATCAAGGGTGTGATTCCTTGCATAAACTTTCACTAATTCCTTTCCTACTTGAATCTCAACTTCCGAATCTGTTAGGTAGGGGTAATACCTGTATTTCCCATTTCATCCCGATTAGTGTAAAACAGATGTTTGGGAAAGGACTACACTAGGTGATAGAGGGCATTTTATACTTAGAACTGGTACTATATATTTGCAACTTCTCCTCCCACTTAAAATACTGTTTTCCAGCTTCCACATTTCTATTGGGAACTCCAGGCTAAAAGCTTTAGAATTATTAACTCTACCCACTCTTTCATTCTTGACATAGACTTAAGTCTCTAAGTCCTGTTAATTCTTCCTTTGAAAAATCTCCAGTTTCAGTTTTTATTGCTATGACTTAACGCCCAACTCCAGTGTCTCATCAATTTCCCCTAGATTACTGTGATAACATTTAGCATGTTTGTTTTCTCTTCCTCATCTGGATCGCCAAAGGAAGGTTAATCTTCCTTAAAAGTAATGTTTGTCAGCAACCTTCTGCGATTCCCCCATACCATAGCCTGTTGATGGCCTATGCATCTATGAGCCTCGCCTTTGGGGCCTTCTGAAGTCACAGCATGTTAATTTTGCATTGGGTCCATTTTGGTTTCTTTTTGTCATCCTTGTTTATGTTTTTTTTCCCCTCTCATTTCTCCTTCTACCTCAAAATGTTCTTCTACTCACCCTTCCTGAAATATGCCGTATTTGATCTCAACATATTCTAAAAACTTTCTTGCACTTACTGTCTGGCACATTATATACTTAATCCAGTTTCCACCTATTGAGCACCTACCATATCCTAGGAATACTAGACTAAATATTTTAAGTATTGCAAAACTCAATACAAAGCAGCCCAACGTAGGTGTTAAAGTAGTTATTTACTAACATTGATTGTTATTTAACTGCTGTTATTGTTATTTAACATACAAACATATGTGCATCATAAAAATTCAAAAGCTTTCGGAAGGTACAATCCACGTCTGACACTTCTTACTTGCACATTATTTCTGAGAATAACTTCTCATTTTTACTTCTATACGTACATTTTTTTGTTTTCTACGACTGATTTTTCTTGTCATTGGCACATTTAATACCTAAGATTTTGTGAGCTAAAGAACTTTAATGGTCCAAGAAGCTCTTGTCTAAACAACTAAATTGGAACGACAAAAGTTTAGTGAATTTGCTAATTGCCTTGCAATCTTTCATTATCCAGGAACAAGTTTATAGCCATGGGATTTGTGTGGTTTTTATCCTTCTACCCAACAAATCAACACACTAGTTTATAGTCATGCAAAGATAATTTCTGTATAATACTGGAATACTTTGAGCTTTCCTTTTTTCCTCTTGTAACACTGATTACTTCAAACCCTAGAGCTCACAGTGGTCTGAGGTTAATGAAGTGTTTCATTCTTATTAACCATGGTAAGCTTATGCTGTTACAAAACAACAGGCTTTTCTTGCCATATGATTCTCCTCCATCCTGATCTTGTTGCATTTTTTTAGCTTGTGAATATTGTGTGGATTATTTTACCAAGTTCCCAGAAGTTGCTTGGTGATAGCCAAGTTTGCCTGAAGTCATACTAATGGCATTTACAGCTGTAAGCAGTATATGTTCACTGTATGAAACTTATCACTGATCTGTTTAAACCAAATATTTTAGTAGCGTATTTTTTAAGGCATTTGCTTTAGCAGTAGCTCTTAATGGAAAAAAAATCTTAAAAAGGCCAAAATCTTAATCAGATCTTTATATTTGGATATTTACTATGTAATTCTGATAGGACCATTAAAATAATTAGATCTACCATTGTTAAAAATTGTGAGATAAATTCAGATTACATAATTAATTGATTAATGTGAATTATTGCAGTTAAAAATTGTTGAATTTTGATCTCTCAATGACACATGCATTGTTTGAAGTCTTTGCTTAGAAAAGAAAATGAATTTATGACTTCATCAAAAGCCTCATTAGGGAATGTGTTTGGCTTTCATGCTGAGTTGGGTTTTTCTTCCCTCTTTTTTTCTGCTGCTGTTTGTTCCTAAGAAATTTCAGTCTTTGCACTCACATAATTTGAGGGATTTCAAATACTGCATCATTGAGCCACAGCTGTTTTAGATATGCCACAAATTATCGTGTATGAAATTGATTTTTTCCCCCTGAATCTGGAGGAAAAGAATACAGGAAAAAAGGGGGTAGCGGGTTTTAACTGTCTCCACAGTAATTGAATAACTCCTGCAACCAAAGTGCTGTAGTTTAGTAGTAACTACCTTGCTTTTAATAGGACATCAAGTGCTAGTGGTTTGTTTCTCATTTAGTGCAGACATGGAATATCCTCCATCTCCAGGGTGGTTTGTAAGAAATTATGGTCATGGTAGCAATATTTAATTTGGTTCTACTCCATGAACTCGAGGCATTTTTCCCAACAAGGAACTAGCAGATGAATTTAGGTTCATTCAATAAATAAACAGCTTGCACAACCTCTAGTACTTGGAAAACCACCCTTCTGTTTTGTGTTTTAGTCCTCTCAGACCTCATTTGTTAGTAGCTCTTTTCTTACTCATTCTTATCCTTGCACTTACCCAGTTTTCTCCTTGGAATGATTTTCCATGTGGCAAAATCCATTTAATTCTTTTCCTGTACCCTTTCAGTATATTGTTGAAGGGGAATTATCTTGAACAGTTGTTCTTAGATTTGCCATGCTTGCCTCCTCCTTAATTACTCATTTTTCTTGTTGTTTTGAACTTTAGGTATGGGTGGTAGACCAGGAATTTGGATGACCTTTGTTCTGAATAATTGAAGTGACCATACATTCAGAGATACAGAGAGCATTGGTTATAAACCTGTCTGAGATGTACCAAAGATTCATGGGAACATCTATTCTCCAGTTGGTGCCCAGACCCTGTGATTTAGTAAGCTCAAAGTGGCCCTGTGAATGACTGCTGTAAATAATGGGCAACAATGTTGTTTTTAAATCAGCTTAAATTATACTCTAAGGATTGATTTAAAGAGGAAAAAAATGTCCTCTTTAGATTTACTCCCCAATGTCTTATCTTTAGTTGGACTGTTTGTTTGGCTTATAAGTAAAGAAGATGGCATGGGCTTAATTAAACTACTGAACTGGTCTGTTTGCAGATTCCATACTAGATATTAGGTGTTATAATGGGTAAGACAGAAAATTCAAGAAAAAGATATATATTTGGGTGGGAGACTCATCTTAGAGTGGAAACTTGTTTGTGCGCTGTTTTTGAAGCAACTTTGTACTTGGAACTGTGGGAGATAAGAACGAGGGGAGAGGGGAGGGTTTACCAAGGAGTGCTCGGGAAGCCGTCCTTAGCCTTTAGTTAAAGGGAAAGGATCTGAAAGGGAAAATGTGAAGCAGTTGCTAGAGAGGCAGGAAGAAGATGAGAAAGATGTGTCATGATGGTTAGGGCCAACACATTTCAAGAGGGGAATAATGAAATGTTAGAGCTGCCATTTACTACAGATGACATAATTTTTTCTCATTTGTGGCTGAGCGAAACTCCATTGTGTGTTTTTATCACATTTCCTTTACCCATTCATCTGTTGATGGACACATAGGTTGGTTGTACAATGTGGCTATTGTGAATTGTGCCGCTGTAAACACGGGTATGCGTGTATCGCTGTAGTACTCTGAAGTCAAGTAAAATAAGCACTAGAAATCTGGCTTACCAAAAGGAAAGTAGAATAGTTGGGATGGGTGGGGAAGAGGGCTCTTATATCAAAGTGGTAGTTTTCAAACTTTATTCATAAAGCATGTCTGTTTCGGCTGGTTGGCTTGTGTCCTATTTCGATTCTGGTTTTCACTATTTTTTCTTTACTATTTTTTAGGTGATAAAATTGACCGATTAAAGATAATATGAATTTTATGAAAAGGCATATACTAATATTTGCTTAATAGTTTTCCCTGGCTCCTGTTAGCCTTTTCACCTATTTGCAGCTTATAAATAGCCATTCTTAGTAGTATCTTGTGTGTGCTTTTTTATTTCTTTTCACAAAGTCCTAAGAAATCTTCACAATAACTTTTTAATCCTGTGAAAATCCACTCTTTCTTTATCCACACTTTTTAGAAGCTGACACACAGGAGAGTAGCAAAGCTATAATTGGGTTGGGGTTCTCAGCCCCGAATTCAGAAAGGCTTCCACTCTCTGATTGTACGATTACTTTAATGTCAAGCATATACCCTCAGATAGACGGGGCTGAGCACCAAAGTCCTTAATGAAGCTCATATTTTATAACTCTGTCTCGCTATATCTGTTATTTCTGGAACATTAGCCATTGACATTTTGCATGAGGTTGCATATATGCACAGAGTGTGGGTTTTAAGAAGAACAAAGGCACTTTGTAACATAGCACTCAGCTTCTAGACTCGAATTTGAATTTTATTTAGGCTCTTTCATGCCCAGTGTGTGCAGTGTCACTTGAGGTTGGAGAGACCTTGGATCCTCACGAAGACCTCCTTCAAGCCCTTTTGCCCTTGTCTGAAAAATATGTGGCCAAGATGTTTTCACCTTTGATGCGGGGAGTTGTTTAGTGGTGCAGGAGAAGCTACAGGTGGAGAATGAGTCAGCAGACAACCTGGCAGTGATTCTGGAAATAGAAAAACTCCCGGATATAGACTGTGGTTCTAATTCTACTATTCTCTGTTCTCCTTCATGGCAAAGATTACAAGTCTGATTCTAAAACACCAGCTCTGTAAATGTGTCTTCAGGTCTAATTGGGCTGCAACCCTGTTTTGCATATGTTGAGGCTTCCTCAGGAAACTGAAATTCAAGGCCCTTGCCATATAGTTATGGGAGACTGACAAATAAGTGTTTGAGTTCGGTGGTGAAGGTCCTACGCTGGACATCTCCAACAGTGGAAGTCTGAGGCAGGCCATTCAGTTTGGCACAGAGGGTGGTACAGAGTTGGGGATTTACCTAAAATGAGTATAGATGGTATAGATGGGGTATAGATGCTTAAGGTGCAGGTTAAGATGTGACCTCAGATACTAACTTAAAAAGAACATATATGTAAGAGAAAGGTAAAGTGGCCATGATCCATGGCCTGGGCTATGCCCTCCCACAAGTGCCAAGTGAAAGGTTTTTTCATGAGTAGGGCTATACATGGAGGTGTGGTATATGCATAAACTAGATAGTAGAACTAGTCTTGATTTGTTGCCTACCAAAGAAAGATAATGTCAGAAGCCTCCAAATTTCCTCTACAATGTGTAACTGGACTTGGATGCTGGCATCATCTACATGTGGTTTTATAACCTTAGTAAGTTGGCTTTTTTACCCCATTGAAACTTTCTTAAGTTAGGTACTCAGAAGGATGGGCAATATTACCTGATTAGCTGTAGGGTACTTATATTAAATTTAGAAATGACTTTAACATAATGAACTTGTACCATTTGTCAGCAAGCTTACATGCACATTGCCTGAATATGTGCTTTTTAGACATGGCTTCAGGAGCAGTATAAGCATTCCATTAATTTCAGCATAACTCAGAGTTTGAATGAACGGTGGCTAAGGTGGGAGCTATTCCTGGTTGGAGGTATAGATGGTCAGGAGAGTTGGGAGCTTAGAAAAGTTTGACTGGGACATAAAGTGTTGGTGGGTACACAGATAGAAATTTTACCTCTAGCGTTAGAGATATATAAAAAAATCAAGATTTGAAATTACTGTAACAGAATCCTAAGATAAAATGGGACTAAATTAATCACTTGTATTAAAATATGAGCTCTAGGTCCAGACCATCAGAAACAAAATACCTTAAGTTTTCAGAATGTTTTGTTTTTTTGGGCTTGTGCTAGGAGTCAACACAATTCCACCAGTGTGAAATTTTCTGTTGAAAGCTATAGGAAGTTTTTAAATATGGGTCTGAGCTAACATCGGTGAAAATGTTAAATGAATACATACACCTTTTATAGATGATATTCTAAATAACTGTAGTTTCAAACACTATCCTTCTTTGATAAAATACCTACTTAAATATGCAATAGGCCCTTTAATTAAAATTTAACATTTTTTGAATGATGTATAAGTTATGGCCTTGTATACTAGTAAAATCATAAAAAGTCATGTTAGTGTCATGAGATACAGTAAAACTTTACTAAGTCTTGTTTACCTGCAAATGAATGGCTTGTGTACTGATGGCTTTAAAAATAAAAACAGTGGCATATTAGGCTAGTGAATATAGATTGTGCTGAAAATGCCCTAGTGATTTGAAGAAACCTGGATTACCATGAAAATGTACTAGGGCCTCAAATTCTCTCTCTCTTTCTCTCTCTCCCTTTTTCTTTTTGCAGGTCTGGGAATGGAACCCAGAGGCATTTGACCTCCGAGCTACACCCCATGCCCAATTTTTTATTCTTTATTTTGGAACCAGGTCTCACTGAGTTGCAGAGGACCTCACTAAGTAGCTGAGGCTGTCCGCAAACCGCAATTCTCCGGTCTCAGCCTCCCGAATGCTGGGATTACAAGCGTGCGCCACTATGCCCGGCCTCAAATTCCCTCTTAATTAAACCACTCAGGCAGTTTCATGGAAGAGAATTTCTTCAGCTTGCCTTGCCTGGTGATTGTCTTGGTTCTCATTTTCTCTTGACAAGGGCAATTGTGTAGATCTTGAAGATGGAAGAGAGGCTCCTCTGCACAGCTGACAGGATGCTGGGAGCCAGGGAAGGAATTAGGTGACTGTTCAGGGTGAGCAGAGCAATCTGCTCATGATACTGTGCGTTGTTTTACAGATTCAGAAACTGGTGTCTTCAGCCTCAATTCTCACTGTGTTGTTACAAAAAGCACAGGACAGTTAACATTTGCAAGGGCTTATGAAGGGGGTTACTAACCCCAACGTCTTCAGTTCTTCACACATCAGTGTAAAAGAGGGCAACCATGTTCTCTGCTGGTCTTTCTTGCTCCTTCAAATAGAAGCAGCTGAACTCATGGATGAGTGACTTTTTTCCCTTTTAGGTTGCAAGTAGGATTTAAAAACTATACATTTTTTCTACCCTACACCCCCTCTCCCTTGGCTTCTAGCAGAGCCACTAAATAGTTTAAAGAAAAATATACACAACAGGCTTTACCATGACAGAGCTCTCCTCTCTGTGCTTCTCCTTTATGAAAGGAGGAGTGTTGCTTGGTAGCAGTAGCATGGTGGGTGTTTGATGGCAGATGGGGGACCGCAGGGCTGCAGCTGCAGTCTTGCAAATATTGTTAAAATAAACTTCCATTGCAAATTGACTGGTCAAATAGAGTGTCGTTGTGATGAAGCAGAGTTGAAAGTCTAATGTGAAAAAGAGCAAAAGCGTTTATCTGAGGCATGGAAACTTTTAGGCAGAGCGGTGTTGATGAGGTTTCTTGGCAGGGAATCTGTGGGCTGGAACCCTAAGAGGACTCTTGGGAATGGCTGGGAAAAAGTGTCGCTAATAGGGTGTTTTGATGAAAAGAAAGCAGTTTCATTATTTATTGTAAGAACATTTATTTCACAAACTGATTTTGTATGGCCCTGTATATGAGCTTTACTCAATTAAAGGTATATTTTACCTGTATCTCTTCATTTGCTGCAGGTTCTTATATGTTCCTGTGATAAAAGTGTGGATGTGCTAACTTTGTGTATTAGATGTTTTTTTGGCCTGCAGCATACACTGCAGGCACAGATTAAAAAAAATCTGCAAAAGAGCCAAATGAATAAATGAATGGTTTTTATCAGGAGAGTTGTAGAAATTTATGGGGGATTTGTAGTTGAGTTTGAGGTATGTGCATAATGAAACACGTATTATTTTATCATAAATTATAGCCATCTTCTTTTTTGCTTCGTATTACAGGAAAGGCATAATATTTATTGTTTTGAACTTATGTGGTGGGGGTAGCTTTCACCATGGGTATTCATTTCAAGATAGTAAAAAGAGCCTTACAAAACTTATAGCAAGAGAGACTTGGGATCCACTGATCTTGGTAATTGTTAACTAGGACTTCTGAAATCATTTAATGCTATGCATTCAAGAGATTTTCATTTTATCTTCTGAACTACAGTACAGTTATTTGCAGTAATTATGTTCTATAAAATTATAGTGAACCTTGAATTAGCAAATGCGGAACAATTGCTTGTGGGTGAAATATAGCATTGGGTGTTAGAGTGCTTCTGGTCACATTTTCATCACTGAATCATTACATAATGTCATTTCATGAGCATTTAAAAAAAAACACTTAAATGTGTATTATTGATTCTCTAACACTGGACTCGTGAACACCACCACCACAACTCCTGCCCAAACATAATACATGCTTTGAGAAGTGATTTTCTCTATGATACATGCCATAGCTGTCATGCACTACTCAGAAACACTAACAGTATACCAACAAAAAGCGCGGAGTGCAAAATCATTGCCTTTAGCACAAAAGGAATACTTGCTTTTAGTATTAAATCTGCAGAGAAGGTAGAGTGCACCTTATTTGACCTACTCTGAGAATGTGAGCATTGGGCAACTAAAAAATTTTGCCACTCCATTCTCAAGTAATCAGCAGAAGTGGCACACGTATTCGTTTTGGATTATAAGTAAAATTTAACAAGTAGGTAAATTTGCAAATACGTGAATGAGAACTCACTGTAAATAGTTTTCTTAGTTATGGTGTAACCTGTGTTGTCATTTAAACACAGAATCTAGAGAACTAATTAGAACTCTTGATGAAGTTTAACATGTTTTAAGGAGTCCCACCTACACAAATCTAATTTTAAAACAATCAAACTTATTTATAGTGACTTATAAATTTTCATAGTATTTCAGATACATTGCTAATTTGATTTTTAGCTAAAGACGCCAAGATTCTGACATATTAAGTGATTTCATAGTTGACCTGCTTACTACATTGTAGAAATTAAACTGAAATTTCGTTTTGATTCTTCACTTATTACTTCCCCTTTCTCCAGATTAGCCAGGTCACAGCTAACAAGATGTATACATCTTAGTAATTATGCTTATTTTAAAATTACTTGGAAGCCAGGTATGGTGATGCACGCTCATAATTCCAGCATTTAGAAAGCTGACACAGGAGGATCATGGTTTGCAGACAGCCTCCACTACTACTTAGTGAGGGCCTTTGCAACTGGGTTCCATTCCCAGCACTGCAAGAAAAACCAAAAACCCAAACCAAAAATTCTCTGGAAGACTTAAAGCATAACTTTTAAAAAAATAATTTTTTAGATGGTTAGGTGCATGCCAGTTTTCAGTGGCTTTGATTTATTCCAAGAAAAAGGTGATATATGTTGTAATTGGCGATGCTACCAAATTAAATTGACAATAAAGTATTGTTATTCTCCAAGAAACATCCATATTCTGCACAGATCCATTATTTAATTTAGATGCACAATTGGGTTCTACTTTAGCCTGGGATATAGAAAGCTGAAAATGTATGATTTCCATTAGAACTAAGCAAGAATCAACACAGATGAGTTACAAAATCCGTTTTTTTTTTTTTTAACCCACTAGAGAGCTGAGGTTGATGTCATTTAAGTAGACTAGAATGAATGGGAACATAGGCTCCTCCAGGTAGAGATGGGAGGTTAACACAGTTTCATCTGGTTATCATGTATGGACCTATAGTGAAATGCCCCAGTTATTATGCCTTGTCTAGGGCACAGTACACCAATCAGCTTTGTAGAAATGTACAGTCACAGGCTGAATTCTGTTCACCCCTCACCTCCAAATCATATGTTGGATTCCGATACCCTAGCACCTCTGAATGTGACTGAATTTGGAGATATAGCCTTTGAAGAGGAGATTAAGTTAAAAAGAGGGCATTAGGGTGGGTCCTCATCCATTCTGACTAATGTCCTTATAGGAAGAGGAAATCCAGATACACCTAGAAGCAACAAGGTAAAGCCAGGTGGAAACTCAACAAGGCAGACACAACTGCAAGACAGAGACAAATATGGCTGACAGTGCGGGGATAAATTCCTGTTACCTAAATTACCCAATCTGTGGTGCAGCTTGAATACCTCTAATCCAGAAATCCAGTAGAAAGTAATACCTTGAAGGATTCCGAGCCCAATGAAAGGTCTTAAACAAAGATGAAACTAGAAGATACTAGAGGTAATGTAGAAAGGACAAGGAAACTTTCAAAGTATTGTGACCAATATGAGAAGATACTGTATTTATGTAGCAAGAATAGGGTTTTCATAAAAAAAGTGATAGAGGATCAGAAAAGCAAAATGAACATTAAAAATATAGTGTATATCTTAAGATTCTATTATATAACGAACAACTAAAGATTGTATAAGGTCTTAAAAATATTTTGGGGGAAATTTCCCAAAGATATAGAAGCAGTAAATTAGGAAAATAGGAGAGAGAAGTTGGGCAGAAAGATGGTCCAAGATGTATAGTATCGTACTCTCCAGAGTTCTTCAAGTGAGACAATAAAGGAAAAGGAAGAGGCATTACCAGATAAATAATACTGAGATTTCCCCCGCTCCCTAGAACTAGGACAAGTAAGTACTGGAATATAAAGATATAATGAATGTTCAGTAAGAAAAGACAAAAATTTCATCAAGGCATGTCATTATGAAAGTCCTGCACCACAGCTAAAGAGAACTTGAAAACTCTTTTTTGTTGGGAGGGGTCCAGGCCATATCCTTCGTTAGGAAATCTCTATGGTATCAGGTTTCAGAATTCTCAAAGCCTAACAGTCTTAGAAATTCTGAGAAAAAAATAATTCCCAACTAGAATTCTACACCAAAACCATCAACTCTGTGAGTAGAATGAAGATATTTTTTTCTGCCCCTTCTTAGATAGTCATTACAGCTATGTACCATGAAACTAAGGGAGTTAATAAATTGAAGAATGAATATATAGAACTCAAGAAATAGGATCCAGCAGAGCTGTGACATAAAGGAAATTCCCCAAATGATAATGAAGTGTAGAAAAATAGTTGGTTAAATAAATGCCTAGATAACAGATAGTTCACATTAAAATGGTGGGATAGAAGGCTTCAGGAAGGGAGCTAAGGCCAACAAAGAAGCAGGGTCCCGAGACAGGGCTGGGCTTTTCTATTGCAGCAAGAGAGATTTCATAGAGCTTTTCTCTTGCGTTCTTAACCATAATGTTTCCTTCCATTTCTTACTATGCTCAGCACCATTTATACACTGTGATTTTTCTTTGTTCAGGTGTAAATACTATGTTGTTGCAATGAAAGATTTTCCCAGCCAGCTCTCAGGAAGCCGTCATAGCATGGTTTCCCCGGCTTTGGGTTTGCTTGTGTGGCTTTGAAATTAAGCTTGTTGTGAAACTCCAGTGGTACCTGAGATTGTCTAGTAATCATTCCAAAGTGTGCACAAACCATACATGTCAACCTCACATCCTCCGAAGTCTGTTTTCTTTCATTACGTGTCACGGAAGGACTTTTTATGTCAATTAGAGGTGATTTTTGGTTTAATTATGTTTGAAAAGAATATTGTGGAATGGAGGGACAGCTTAAGAAAGATGTTGAAATAATTGCTTGAGTAAACAAAGACCACCGTGACCTTCTAACAGTTTCCTGAGAAATTGTGCAATTAGAGCAAATCCAGGCCGTTACTGAACACCGGTGGTCAGAGGGAGGAAATGAACTGTCAAGGTTTTTTGTTTCATAGGACCAGAGAAGGCACCCCACTTGATTGGCATTTTGATGCCAAAACTTAAATTTCAATCATTTTAATTTCTGGTGGATATGTAGAAAATGCTGGTTTTGCTTCTGAACTAAGGCTTTTGTCAGAGTTCATTATGTGTGAAATTAAAAAGTTCAGGGTCTTGATAAGTAATAATACTGTGATTCTGTGGGGGGAATTGGCCAGGTCATGCTTTCCTTCATCCCTGTGTCTTACAGTTATTACCCATTTCTACTTACAGGCATTTAGCATCTTTGTTTGTTTCAAAGCATGATACAATCATTATGTAAATCCTTAAATGGAGAATATTAGTGAACAATAGTTTCTACTGTGAAACTTTGAATAGCAAGGGAGACAGTCTTTGGAATACCAGGGTAATGCTAATTGGCTAAGCTCTGTTTTAGAATGTCAAGGGGCAAAAGAAGATGTCTGGACATTCATTTATGATTTATCATTAAGTAGACTCTTTCTTTTAAATGTGACTATAAATGAAAGATTTTCACCTTATTATTTATGTTAAATGCATATGAAGCTAAGTCATTATGGGTGGGGTATAACTCAATAGTCTTTCCTTAGCATGCATGAACGAGGCCTGTTCCATTCCCAGCTCTGAAAAAAAAAAGAAAGAAAGAAAGAAAGAAAGAAAGAAAGAAAGAAAGAAAGAAAGAAAAAGGAGGAGGGGAAGCTGAGCCATCATACTTAGAAATAGTTTGATACTATCATAACATCTAAGCATGCAGTATCTCATGATAGCAAATTCCATATATTGGTGATTTTTTTCCACAGAATTATAAAATGAAGAGTTTTTTAGTATTTGGAGAGTACTTAAGCCTGCCCTTTTTGTTGTGAATTGACAGCGGCACAGAAGCATTTCTAGACAAACTAGGAGAAGGGTTAAACTGGGGTGATAAGTAGATTAATTCATTTCCTGCGTTCCTTGCAAAGGTATATAGTATCGGATCCTTGTCTGGAAATTTTCAATTTTCAGTTTCATTTTTCTAGTACAATATCTAGTTGAATTTTTTTTTAATGTGGGAGTTCTAAGAGTACCATAGCATGGTAAAATAGAAATTGTATAAAGCTTAGATCAACTTAACATCTACTTTAAGAGATACAATATTATAAAGTATATAATAAATATCAGCTACCTAGGATTGTTACAGAATACTTAAGATTTTTGGATTGCTGAGGTTCTTAGACTTTTAAAACTAAAATATTTTATTATAAAAACAAAAATATATCTGTTGTAGAAAATATAGAAATAATATAAGCAAGAAAATTAATATTTCCATAATCCCACTAGACAGTGATGATTATATTACAATTTGAATTTAGGTGTCTAGGCTACTTAACTATGAAAACATATTTGTGTTTTTTCTAGGATTATATTTTAATACTTTGTAATCTTTCTCTGATTTACAAATATATTTTAAATAGAATTCCATTTGACTAAATATTATTCTGCAGTATAATTTGAATTGCTACATACTGTTACTTTCTATGGGTAAGTTGTAATCTCATGTTTAATTAAAATGAATTAATTCATTTTATTAGTTAGATTTCTATAAAAGAAATACATATGTTTATGTTAAAACTTTAATGTATTAACTAATCATCTCATCAATTAGATATTTTGAAGGGAAAATTCTTTTTTATTCTTTTTCTATTTTTAATATAAAAATGTTTGTATAATACATGAATACAAGACTTTTATTAAAATGTAATTACATTCAACATTTTAGGGTTTGCATTATAAATTAATATTGCTTTAATTATAGTGATACATAAAGATACAGCAATAGAGAAGCTAAACTTGCTTTCTTGAAAGAATTCTTGCCAAGAGAATGCTTTTTATTAATTTTCCTGTCTCACTAGTAACTGAATAAAACACTTGTAGCTGTCTTTCTTTAAAGATAATTATACCTACTCCAGTTGCTGTTCTGGTTTGCTTTCTTTCATTCTTTGTCATATCTCACAGCCCTCAAGAACTACAGATATATTTCCTTGGCCTTTTTCAGAAGTTTTTATATGCATGTGTAAATACATTTATACATTGAACACTTTGTTATGCAGAAACATTTGTATGGGGTGCACACATTCACAAACACTGTCAATCACCACAAACTTTCATCATATTAAGGTATATCACAAGAACAATGATGAGCTTAAAAGCGACACTGCCAGGGATCGACCCCATCCAATTCATGCACATACTGTCTAATACCTCTGGCGAGCTGTTCGGCATCGCAGCGCCCAAGTTTCCTCATATTGAAAACGGTAGGCAAGGACTAGGAGTGTAGTTCAGTGATGGAGTGTTTGCCTCGCATAGATGAGGCCTGGGTTTGATCCTCAGCTCTGCAAAATAAAGTAAGTAAATGAAATTGTGAACAATAAAATATTTCATATAGTTGATGTGAGAGCATTTATTAAGTTTATATATGAAAAGAAGTAAGTTGGAATAATTCCTGGCATTACAGAGCCATTGTACATGAGCTGTTCTCTTTCCATGTAAGGATATATACATTTATTTTATTTTATTTAACATTTTCAGAATTTTCCATTTTACTTTTATTATAATTTGTTGACCTGTCTCCTATTACGGGTCATTGATTTATTTCCTCATTTTACACTATTGGAACAGTGCTGCGAAAACTGTCCTTATTTTTATGATTTTGAACAGAGGGAAGAAATGTATCGACTCGGATCCTATTAGAGCCAGGGGTGGTGGTGCACACTTGCAATCCTAGTACTTGGGAGGCTGAGACAGGAGAATCCGGGTTTATGGCCAGCTGCAGCTACTGAGTGAGGCTCTCTGCAACTTAGTGAGACCCTGTTTCAATATAAAGAATAAAAAATTGGGCTGGGGGTGTAGCAGGAGGTAGAATGCCCCTAGGTTTAATCTCCAGCAAAACACACACACACACACACACACACACACACACACACACACACACACACACACACACACTTCCTGGAAACCCTTCTGCCTCCCGGCTACACTCCCAGACCTATATTTCCTATATTTTTATTTGGAAACAGGGTGTCTTAAGCCAGCACGGCTGGCTTCGAACCTGCGTGATCCTCCTGTCTCCACCTCCCAAGCGCGGGGATTACAAGCGTGCGCCACCACGCCCAGCTTTATATTACTTTTAAGGAAAATTTTATCTTAAAATAGTCATTGTCAGCCCATGTGTGCTAGAAACAATTTTCTTAGTATATTATTGTCTGTTTAGTAATGTTTATGTTTTCTTTTTGGCTATATGGATTATTTTATCTTTTATGTGATAAGGCCCATTTGTTATAGTTTCTGAATATTCTGTCATTCTACAAAAAGTCTTTGCCAATTTAGAATCACATTTTAAAAGAGTCACTCATTAGTTTCTTTTTAATTGACTTTTATGTTTGACTCTTTGACCCATCGCAAATGAGTAGGGAAGGAATCCTAAAAGCTCTTCCTCTACACTCTTACTTTCAGAGGATGGAGCCCACAGACCAAACTAATGAAAGATAGGTTAGCAGGAAGAACAGAGTGTTTAATTATTTACATATGCACGGAAGTTTACAAAGAAGTATGACTCAAGTAGAGGTTAGGACTTGGAAGTGATATAGAAATTAACAAAGGTTGATAAAAGTATAGATAAGTGGTTAGATAAAGGACAGGGGTTTGGGGCTTCTCACTATATGTAGGGATGACTTGTCTGAAGGTGACTAAAAATGTATGATAAGCAACTTTTTAATCCAGTTTTTGTGCAAATGAGTTGTTCTCCTCTTCCTAGTACCAGAGAGAATTATATATTTAACTTGAATCATTCTGGTCTTTCTATTCATTTTCTCAATCTCTCTACTATATATATCTCCCAATACTATTTTTGTTTAGAAATTTCTATTTAATTCTTTAGCCTTTTACCCCCTTTGTAAATTATACATTTTTGTTACATTTCAAAATAACTATAATATTATTACATTAAGTGGAAGTCCATTGAGTTTATTAATTCAGTGGGATATAACATCTTAGTAGTCAGCAGAACTTAAATCCTAAAATAATAAAAAATGGGACATTTTCTTCCATTAGATTTTTTGTCATTATTGTTTATATGTGTGGAAGCTTTCAGTTTATGTATATTAGCATTATAACCTGAATCTTTACCTAATTATAATGTTTCTAATACTTACCAGTTGATAATACTTATGCCTCTATCTCAATATACATAGCTTCTATTTACTTTTCCTTGTATCATTTTATAGGGTGATTATTTACAAATATGTCATTTTACTTTCAACATTTTTGAGTGACTTTATTTTAAATGAGCCTTTTGTGTAAATACATAGTTGGTATTCAGTTTTTAATCCAGTCAGAAATATTTTTGTCTTTAAGTGGCTGACTTTTTGCAGTAAACAATTCTTTTTTATAACATAAATGTTTTATCTTAATTTTACCAGTTTAGTTTATTATATTTTTTATTTCTAATGTCGTATTTGCTTTTTCTTTAATAGTATGCATTTTTGTTATTTCCTCCTTCCCTCCCTCCCTCCCTTCCTTTCTTGATTGAACTCAGGGTCATTCTGCCTCTGAGCTTTATATTTCATTTTGAAACAGGGTCTCCTTAAGTTTCTGAGAGTCTTGATAAATTGCCAAGGCTGGTCTCCAACCTGAGATCCTCTTTTCTCAACCTCCCCAGTACTGGGATTATAGGCGTGCACTACCACATCCAGTTTGTTATTTTCATTTAGAGCAGTGACTTTTAAACATTTAATTATATAAATCTGTGATTTAAAAAATAAGTAAGTAGAGACTGTTAGCAACATGTTACTTACTATAAGGATATTTGTTTACTTTCATTTTTCTATCCCATGACTTTTCCCCCATCTTTTTAATTTTCATCATTCATTATGTTTAAAGATAATTTTCATAGCCAGGTGTGGTGGCACATGCTTGTAATCTCAGCATTTAGGAGGCTGAGATAGGAGGATCCGGATTCAGGGACAGCCTCAGCTACTTAGTGAGGCCCTTTGCAACTCAATTAGACTCTGTTTCAAAATAAAGAATAAAAAATAGGTCTGGGGGTGTAGCTTGGAGGTAAAATGCCCCTGGGTTCCATCCCAGTACTGCAAAAAAAAAAAAAAAAAGATAATTTTCAATTAAAATTTTGTCTTTCATGCATTTAGATTTTTTATACTTTTATTGGTGCATTATAATTTTATATCGCAGTGAGATTCAAAATGATACATTCATACATAAACACATTTGTGTTAAATAATATACTTCTGTGGTATAGGAGGGAACTTCAGGTGAGAAAAAAGTAATTTCACCTCTACCCTTTCAAATTTTTAGCTTCGTCCTTTATAATAAAGATAGATTAGTAAGAGAAAATCAGGGTGGGGAGAGATCCAGGAGAAGTCCACCAAAGGGCTATGTGCATGTACGTAACTATCACTACGACCTACATTATGATAGGGAACTATAATGCACCAATAACCATATAAAAACAGAAGTCTGTTAACATGTACCTAATAAATGCATGGGAAAGAGAAATAAGTAAATCTCAGAGGTGGGTTATAATTCAGGGTTAAATACCATTTTAGCAAAGAAGGAAGTATGGGCAAGATAGGTTAGGAGGTATCCAGGAAAAGCATATAAACAGTAAAGTTTGATAGGCAGATTTAAGTTGGCGCCTTCTCCATTGATAATTTCTTTTGCAAGCATTGCTTTCCCTTATAAGCAAGATTTTCTGCCCTGTTTCTAGAATTTCTCCTATGTCTGCTGTTTCCCAAAAAATTAGCTGAAAATAATTCTCATGCAAATGAGACATATTTTGGGTGGCATATTCTGGTTTCTATAGAACCAACTAGATATTATAAACAGGTTCAGAGAAAGTAAAAGGGCACAGATTTAGGAAGTGAAAAAATATTGTTATGACTTGTAAATGTATATAAGATGTATGTATATAAGATAGTATATCAATTAAAACACTATCAGGCTAATTGGAATTTTCATTATTAGTTAACTATAATTTACAGAGTCGCAAAATAGCTCAAAATAAGGAATAAGAGTAGAATATTAACCCAGAAGCATGTGCCATATAACATGTATAGTTTCCATTGAAACATATTTTCAGTGAGTTAACATTTACATAGGAAATATTTGACTTTTTAAATATATTTTTATGTAATATCCAGAGTTGTTAGTGCTCATTCTCTGATATCAGATATTGGGGGAAATTTTCTGTATAGGGCAATGATTGAGGCTTAGTGCCACACATAAAAGTTTGTCGTATATTCTTTTTAATTGTTTTTATTTTCTTTTGATAATCCTTTACAAATGTAAAAACCTTTATTAGCTGACGGACCATCCTAAAACAAGCTATGGAGCAAAATTTGCGGTGGACATATGACGTGAGTAGCCACCAGTCTTTTCATAACACCAATTTCTCAAACTTGAAGTCTTTGTTTCGATAAATCTCTCAGCTGGCTGGTACTCGTTATCAAATACACGCACGCAGATGGTTCCTGAGAAAGCTCACTGCTGTGATGCTGTGGCGTCCCCTTGGTCTCTGCGTGGTCCTCAGTGCTTTCATGTGTATGAGTGGCAGGCCAGTGGCTGCACTGTGAGTGATGTGCTCTACCGTGGGCAGTACAGAGGCATATTCTCTGTGGGAAAATTTACAACAGTAATAAACTTCCTACCCAAGTTCATTTCCAGAATAAATTCAGTTTCTGCTTCCAGTCATGATGATCTAACATGGAATGAATCTATCCTTTTATTTTTTGAAACCTCAAATAAATGGGCAATTATATGAAAAGATAGAAGCAAAGACATTGGAGATCAGGCAGTGCTTCCTGAGAGATGGTAAAAAGCTAGTCAGTCTTAGAATTGCCACACCTTCGTAGTAGGAAAAAAAATTAGAAAAAATGGGCTAATTTCTTCCTAACCAAGCTGGAAATCAAGACCTGAATATATCAAACATTTCCAAGTAGTGTAACCACCTCTCAGGGAAAAAAGAGTATTTGTTTAAGTACAGAAATATCCAACAAACCTAGCATTTATTCAAATATTTATTTTTAGCTATACAAATAAGCAGGGAGAGTGAAAAAAGTATAAAGAAGAGAGAAATCAATAAAACCTGTCCATGCAGTGATAGAAATTAAAGTATCAGTATACAGTTGTGTTAAATAGTTGTTTTCATTCTGTCCAGATGTTTGAGATGTTAAAGGAAAAAAAAGCATTAGAAAGAGATGAAAATTTTAATAAAGGTCCAAATCAGACTCCGAAAAGATAAGCACAGTAGTGAAAAATAAGATGTAAAAATATGATGGCTGGAATAAACTGTACATTAGACAGAAAACAAAGATTAGGGAAATTGAAGACATAGAAATAGAAACTTTACAAAATGAAACAGAAAAACAGAACAAATGATTGGGGGGAGCTCCAAGAGGTGTGTTAGTGACTGAGTGGCCAAAGGTCCACTTGGGAACACCAGCAGGAACGAGGCATTGGTCAAGGGCCTTCGAGGGTCCTCTTCTCCATAAGAGCCACACTGACAAAGTTGGTCAGAACCAGTGCTTTCAGAGGAGCTCTGGAGATCAACCAGCAAATGAAATATCTATTTAAGGAAAGTGGCTGTAATTTCAGAAAAAAACTATTTTTGTTTGTTTGTTTTGGTGGAACTAGGAATTGAATCCAGGGACTTTTACCTCTGAGCTATATCCCAGCCATGTTTATTGTTTGTTTTGAAATAGGATTTTATTAGGTTGTTGAGAGTTTTGCTACATTACTGAGCCTATCTTGAACCTGTGATCCTCCTGTCTCAGCCTCCAAATATAGGAATTACAGGCATGTGTTACCACACCTGACAGAAGAGCAGTTTTTGTGGTATTTTACAAATTCTCAAATGCTGTAGTAGCCATGAAAACAGCCGAAAATCATGGTGAAACCACACCCTGGCAGCCATGCAGGGGCATTCGATGTGGGTCTTCTGAACTTTTCTTTCTTTCTTTCTTCCTTCCTTCCTTCCTTCCTTCCTTCCTTCCTTCCTTCTTTTTTTATGGTGGTACTGGGATTCCTGGGAACCCTTCTAACCTCAGGGTTACACTCCCAGCCCTATTTTTTATATTTTTATTTGGAAACAGGGTCTTTCAAGCCAGCGTGGCTGGCTTCAAACCTGTGCGATCCTCCTGTCTCAGCCTCCCAAGCGCAGGGATTACAAGTGTGCGCCACCACGCCTGGCCTGAACTCCTTTTCTATGCTGTTGTTATTCGACTAAACCTATGAATCTCTGGATTCTCCTGCTCCCAGGAATTGCAAACAGGTTATTTTGGTAGGAGTAAGGGGACAGCGTCACAAACAATTGTTTAACATTACTGCTGTCTTAGTGATAGATATAAGTTGGCACAAATAATAGTCTAACCAAAATGTAAAAGGGATAGCTGGGTAGTGAAATGTTCATAGGGTGTTTTAAAGAAGCTCTGATATGTTCGTGGGAATTTAAGAGGTAATACAGTTGTGTAGGGCTGTAAGTATGCTCGGGCAATAACCTGAGAAAGCCCTGTGTTCTCACCTTTGGCTGACCTTGCGGTTCTTCTCAAGTCAGAAGTGAATGTTAATGCAGAGGTATCTGCTGCTCCATCCATGATGAAAGTATAGGGTAGAAAAGATTTTTCCCCCTTATCCATCACAAGGTTTATGGCCAAAGCCCCATCACAAAAGACAGGTTAAGAAGAAAAATGTATATGAAGTTATTTAGTATCAATTATATATGACATGAGAACTTTCAGAAATGAAGACCCAAAGTAACATAGAAATTTGTGTCTTTATATATAAAATTGCAAGCGTGATTGGAAAACAAAAGGATATTATCTGATGTAGTAAACTAGGTTGGGAAGGGGGGACTCACCGATTCCTGTTTGTTCAGATTCTTCTTGGCATCCCGGTGTGGAATTCCTTCCCTACAGGTAGATGGCAAGGTACTACAAGGGTTTTCATGGGAGAGGTCAGAGAAAGGCCTTCCTAGGTTTGTGCTAGGTTTTATGGCCTGCTACAGGGAAAAAGGGTGAGGCGAGGATGAAAGTGGTCCTCTTGCTTCTACTGTTTCTTAATTTCTAAAGTGCTATTTCTATTTGGAATAGAGTATTTTGAACCCTGGCAAAATCAACCCCTAGGCAACTTAGCAAGTCCCTTTGCAACTTAATGAGACCCTGTTTCAAAAAATAAAAATAAAAAGGCTGGTGGTGTAGCTCTGGGTTTAATTCCTAATACATATACAAACAAACAAACAAACAAGAAAACACACACACACACACACACATCTAATTGCTTAGAATTTGTGGTAAAGGAGAACATTTGAAAGTAACCAAAGAAAAAAGAAGCCTTACAGACAAAGGAACAAAAGAAAAGATGACAGCAGGTTTCATTTCAGACATGCTGTAAATTAGAAAACAGAGCAAAGACATCTTCTTAAAGTCATTAAAGGAAAAAATGGTCATGCTAATGTAGCATGTATATGCCATAGGCATCACCTTATTAAAAAAGAAAAAATATATTAACATTCACCAATGAGCTGACACAAATGTAATGCCTATGTTAAAATAAAAGATCAGGGGAAATTTTTGTGTTGTTAAAGGTCAAATTAGACAGAGAAGTCAGTCCATTGTTGCTGGATACTGAAGGATTATGTGCATAGGGCAGAAAATAATTACAAGGACACAATGAAATAAAAAGTAACTTTAATGAAAATGTGGAAGAATAGGCTAAAAGTCAAAAGAAGTGATTTCTGCCAAGATTCATCTTCATACATGTTCATGGATGGTGAACAGAGGAAAAAAATATATAGTGTGACATCTTAGGTACCTACCATTCAGCTTTGTAAAATTTCATCATTTTACGATATTGCTTTGAATTTTTATTTAAAGAAATTGAACATTATAGTTTAGAGAGCCACACAGTGACCATCACCCTATATAAAATTGTCTTGCAGCCCTTCCCAGAAGTAATCACTCTTCTCTCCTGAATTTGTTGCTTTTAGTTAACCAAGAATTCTTATTCTCTTAACACATATTGTACTTGTTTACCATTTATAAAATAGTATCAGCTAAATGCACTTTTTGATGACTTTTTTTCCTCTGTTTATTATTTTGTGATTTGTTCTTATGGAAATACATAATTGTATTCAATATAGTTAATGCATTATTTTGTTGTGTGACTAGCACAGAACTTAAATGAAAATGCTATTTCAGTACAGAAGAGCCTGCAGTGTTAGAGAACCCACAGCACAAGGCGGATCCATTGTATCGAGAGTTCATATTATTCTAATTCTATCCTGAGAACCCACTAGTTTAGTTCATTTATTATAGTTGTGCTAGGATTGTGAATATATCTTCTGGAATATTTTCTTGCTCTTTGAGACAGGAATAAACATAACTCAAGTGTGAATGTATAGTACTCAAGTGTTTGCTTTTATCCCATTGAAAAATGGTTGACGTGCTTTGGATTTCTCTTTCTCTAATCAGACATGGTTTTGATATTTTATTTAAAGATGAAATACTTCTTGAAATGTAAACATTAAGTGTAGCTCATAAAAACTTACTCTTATTTTATACAACAAACAAAATTCATTTCTCTTATTTGTAGTGCTATTAAATTCCTGATTTGAACCAGTCTCTTTGCTACATCACAGTGCGTAACGGCAATGCCTGGAGGACTAAAAGTTTAATGGAAATATATGAAACAAGATACAATATTTATAGGACAGGGATAGATACTTGCTATATTTGTGTTCCCCATGGACAGTATCTTTAGGATATTGTCTACAGGTGGGCTGCAAAAAATGTTTAAATAAGTTTTGTCAATATTAGACTATTAAAATTTAAATATTATTTTGTTCTTATTTTGTAGTCATGAATTTTCTCTGAGACCTTAGTATGATCAAACTCCTTGTGAATGCAATGTTTAGTATTTGCCAGGTGTATCTATATGCTTTGGGGTGACCAGGTTGTAATATAGAGCATATAAAGGACGTTAGTGGAAGAAGCTCCTAACTATAATCCTGTCTGCCAACAAAGGTTCATATACCTTAGGGAGTAGTGGTTTTTTAGATGGGTAAGAGGAAGCAAGAAAGGGAATTCTGGACTTATTAAGAAGCTTGAGATTTTGAGATGTTTGGAGATAAGACTTTTAGGGAGAGGATGGGAATGGATATTATTAGAAAATCTTATAGGAGATGCTAGGTTGTTTGAAATTTACCATGTGACTTGTAAGAAACCATAGGGGGTTTTAACATTCACACCAGGCATGTTGACACACACTTATCATTCTAGTATTTAGGAGGCTGAGATGGGGTATCACAGGTTTGTGGCTAGCCTCAGCAACTTATTGAAACACTCAGTAACTTAGTGAGACCCTGCTTCAAAATAGAAAATGAAATAGGATTGGGGATGTAGTTCAGAGGTCGAATGTCCCTGGGTTCAGTCACCAGTAATAGACACACACACACACACACACACACACACACACACACGAAGCCAAGAGAACAAATTTGTTGGCTTTTAAAGCAGGGTGGAGTCCTAATAAAATTTGTTTTTAGAAGAGTACAAGTGACAGTGTGAGGTGATGAGGGTAGTACCTAATTAGCGCTGAGAAATGAGATGTCACAATCAGTGTAATTAGGCAAAGAGAAGAGCATTCACCAACTTGGAGAAGAGCAAAGAAACTTAAGTTTTTTAGGGAGGTGGAATATCACCTCTCATTTTTGCTTAGAGAGACTTAATGGAAGGCAGCCTGCAGGAGAGTCCCTTTCTCCATCCCTGGCAGAGGGATGTAGTCATTATTACATGCTTTCCAGCTTTGAATTAGGGAAGTTTCACTGATATTGTGGTGCTCAGAAAATACTATTTAGTCAAGAAGCTTTAGGATAAGAGACTATACTCATACTGCAAATGCTGGTGTAACCTGAGCAAAGTAAAAGAAAAAAATGTTTTTTTGCAGGTTTGGAATCTGAAAAGCCTATAGTATGATATTTCTTTTCTCTGCCTAATTTGAACCACTTGCAACACAAAAGTTAGAACTGTACAGCTCAAAGTATCCCGTTAGTAGAGATCAAAGTAATCCTAAAGACTAGATAAGCAGAAGTTACAGAGCCAGTTCCTTATCTCTGATTGAGCAGCCGGATAAGTAAACCACTCTTTCTTGGGTTGGCTTGAATGAGGGCCTGAAGGTGAACACTGATAGTTGTCCTTCTCATGAAAACTAAAACCTAGGGGAAGATGATTCTTTTCTCTGGTCACTTCTGCTATGACTGGAAACCACTGGTAGGATATAGCTCACTACTTTCAAATAGCAGATTTAACTCAGGTAGAGTTTTGGAACTTTCAGAGCTGTACGTGATCTGGGAGACCATTCACTTCACTATCCTCATTTTTACAGATGAGGAAAATGTGGGCCTAAAAAGGTCAACTTACTTAAGATAACACAAGCAGAAGAACAGATCTTCTGAGTCACCATGCTGACATCTATTTATAAGTACAAATGCTAATGGATTGCTTCTTCCATAGAAAATAGATAAATCTTCTCATTTCCACTTTTGGTATAGAAAACAAAAATCTGAGGAAATTAAAGTCAAAATTAATATCTAGTTACCTTAAAACAATTTCTGTCATTTTCACATGTTTCTTTTCAAATCTTTTTTCATGCATAAAACATATGTACAGGAGAAATGTGATATCCAAATTGGACTCATATTCTGGGAAGGGGAAGAGTTTTTTTTTTTTTATCCATGTGAGAAGTCTTATTTTGTTGCTCTTTTCTTTTCTTCTTCCCCCCCCCCCCCCCCCGGCTGTGAATCATTTTAAGGAACCATAATGTTAGTATCATGACTATTTTATAACATATCTGGAAGTTTCTTTTCTAATATCAGTTTGAAAAGCTGTGAATTAGAACTTCCTCCCCCAAAATCTAGAGTAAGAGATTAGCTCAGATATGGCAGATATGTTTCTTCCTCCTCCATTCCTGATGGAGTCCTGAGTACTGATGTAAAGATGCTGGGAGCTCGGCTGCTCTGGCCCAGCGTGTTTCATCTGGGCAGTCCACCACAAGAAAGAGCAGGAGGGGCCTGGGGACGGTTATGATCCCATCTGGTGGTATAATTTTGAGGTTGAATATTTTAGAAGCTACATTTTTTTCAGAATTAAACTAATTTATAATATAATTGAGGTTCCAGTAAAGTTTTATTCTTGATACTTTTCAGTATGCTGCAATTATCTATAGTTATAACTCAGGGGGCTTGTTTGTGTTCATATGATGAAAACATTATTCCGCATATATGAACACACACACACACACACACACACACACACACACACACACACAAAAATTGTGAACTAACTCTAAAAAAATTTAACAGAAGCATGATATTATTACTATTTCTATTTTTTTGCTCAACATGAGCAGTGATTTTCTGTTAATCAGGTCTTCATTCAACTAGATGTCTGAAAGAGAATGTACAGTTGACTTTTCCTATAGCATGTTCACACAATTCAAATCAAAATGTCCCGGTAACTAAGCTCTCTTGCATAGGAGGTAAAATCTTTTCCTTTTTATTGAGGATCAAGTCTTGGGAATTTTTTAAGTAGATAAGGTTAACATTTACTAATCCTTTTTATAGGCCAGTGACAGCTTAACTGTGAATCTGTTTATAAACTGCTCGGCAAATTATATATATATATATATATATATATATATACATACATACACATACATATACATATACATACTGGGGTTCCTGGAAACCCTTCTACCTCCGGGCTACACTCCCAGACACCTATTTTTTTATATTTTTATTTGGAAACAGGGTCTCTTAGCGAGGCTGGCTTCAAACCTGTGTGGTCCTCCTGTCTCTGCCTCCCAAGTACGGGGATTACAAACGTGCGCCACCACGCCCGGCTATGATTGTTATATTTTTAAAAGCCGAATAAGATTTTATTTTACACTTAAGAGTTATAAAACATAAGAATTTTTTCCTTAGGCTCATCATTGTGAACAACAGCTATCACTAACTTAATGCTGAAAGTGCTACTAAAATGAATTTTTAAATGAATATAAAACCAAACAAATTTTCTTTTACAGTATATGGAAAGAATTATGCTCAGTCATCATTTTAGATTGAGTAGCTAGCACTTTTTTGGTATTAGGAATTGAACCCAAGGGTATTCTATACCCCCAGCACTATTTTATGTTTTTATTTTGAATCAGGGTCTTGCTAAACTTGCTGAGGATGACCTCAAACTTGTGATCCTCTTATCAACCTCCCAAGTACTGGGATTACAGGTGTTGCCACCATGCCTGCTTAAATAGTAAATATTCTTAAGGTAATATTTTCTTTTATTTACCAAAGCTGCATATTTTAAAAAGCCAGAAACCTCTAAAGGAAATCATTCATAATCCAACACTCAAAAAAGTCTTATTTTTTTATATAGTTAAGTAAGATATACATTCATATTCTGGGTGTATGTGTATGTATACAAGTTTGGTTTTATAATCTTTCACATAGCATATATTTGAACAATTTTTGTGTTCCTAAATAATTTTAAATATGGTTTTAAGGTACATCTTACTTATAAGAATGAGTGAGTTCTGTCTCATGGATATACCATTATGTGTTTAACCTTCTTTCTTTGGAAATTTAGATTGTTTCTGATTTTCCATTTCATTTATAACACTGTGATTAAAATATATAAATATTTTGGTGTATATTTAATTTTACTAGATTAAATCCTCAGAATCTATTAATTCATTAGTACTGACATTTAAAAAATTTTTAACATATTGCCTTCTTGAAACTTATGCCTGTTAAGTTTCATTCACAGAATATTAGTGACAGTGTCTATTTGCCTTGTAAAAAGTCAGCTAGGCGTGGTGACACATGCCTGTAATCCCAGTACATGGGATTGAGATATGAGGATTGTAGGTTCAAAGATAGCTCTGGCAATGTAGTGAGACTCTCGGCAACCTAGTGAGACCCTGTTTGAAAAACAAAAAATAAAATGGGCTGGGAATGTAGCTCGGAGATAGAATTCCCCTGGGTTTCATCCCCAGTACCACCAAAAAAAAAAAAAAAAAAAAAAAAAAAAAAAACCCAAGAACAACAAAAAACTTTGTAAGTGAAAAAACACTTTTTTTTTTAAAATTTTTCTTGTTGCTAGTGTGACCCTTCCCTCCATAAAAATTTGCCCTTTGCAGCTGCAGAGTGTGTCTTATGTGTGTGTTTAAATAGGGGTGTGTTATTTTAGGAGTCTCTAAGAATGCTTCCTTTATTCAGACTCTATGATATGGGGCAAAGCGCAAGAACTTTTGGGCTCTGTGTGTGTGTGTGTGTGTGTGTGTGTGTGTGTGTGTGTTGGTTTTCTGTGTCTTTGTCTCTGTCTCTCTCTTTTTCCTATCGTGGGGAGTGAACCTAAGGCACTGTGCATGCTAAGCTGCTAAGCTTGCAGGCTACTATTGAGCTACATTCAAGTTTGAGCATGGATCAATCAGACCTGGGATTGAATTTTCAGTTGTTACCTATGTGTGTTCCCTCTTCTCTTCCCACTCATGTATTTTCTAGGTGTCTTTGGGCAAACTGTGTGTCATCTGTGAGCCTGTAGTTTACTCATCCGCAAAACAAGTTGATTATGAGACTTCAAGTGAGACACCTATCCCAGAACCATGAGTGGTTGCTGCAGTTACCTGCCTCCTTCTGTACCTTTTTATCACCTACCTGCCATTACAGCGTTTAAGCTTTTTAAATTTTATTTTACGGGTGCACTATAGTCTCACATCATGATGTGGATCATGTTGACAGTGGCGTATATTCACACAGCACTTGGTGCTCTTCCACCCCTCCCCGCTTCCCCTTTTTTCTTTCTCTCAATACCAAGTGTCCATGTGAGCTATGTTATAGCCACATGTATATATATAGTCGCAGGTAGAATTTCCATTAATGAACCTCAGCCTCCTTCCTCCCTGACTCCACTGAGGTTTTCCCTCCATTATCTGGAGTCCCTCTGGTGTCCCTAATACTCTCTAGCTTGGCCATATTAGTGAATCTCCGCACTGATCTCCATAGCAGTTGAACTAGTTTGCACTCTCACCAACAGTGTAAAAGCGTTCCTATTTACCTCATTTGTTGTTATTTGACTTCTTTATGCTTGCCACTCTGATTTGAGTTAGATGGAATCTCAGTGTAGTTTTGATTTGCATCTCCTTGATGGCTAATGATGTTGAACATTTTTTCATGTATCTGTTGGCCGTTTGTATCTTTTCTGAAATGTCTATTCAATTCAGTTATCCACTTCTTAATTGGGTGGGTTGTTTTGCTAGTGTAGATTCCTTTGAAATCTCTGTATATTCTTCTGGATATTAGCCCTCTTATCAGAGTGGTAGCTGGTAAAGATCTCCCATTTTGTAGGCTTTCTCTTTAGGTTCTTGATGGTTTTCTTAGGTGAGCAGAATAGAACTGAGGGAAAGCTGATGTGAGTCCACTATGTGCCTGTAAATCTAGCCGGTAGGCTCTCCCTAAGTTCTACCTAACAGTCACTGTTGAATCTTCTTTCCATAACTTATGATGGGTGCTAATGAATCTGAGTGTCCATTCTATCTGGTGAGAAAGAAGGGGAAAGAGCTAGTAGTAGGATAGGCCCAGTACTCAGACAGCAACTTTTTTGGTTCTGTGTCTGATATTTGTTGTTAAGGGCCCTCTGTTGCTTCTTCATGCTGATTGTAGCCATTTTTAGAATTATGGCTTCCCTAAATACCATTGCTTAGAGTGGAAGCCAGCAGGATAGAAGAGACAGGGAGGAAAATGCCTTTGTTCATGTGGCCAGCATAGCTGAAAAACCTGAACAGCTGTTTTGATGAATGAATGGAGTCCATTTTCAAGAAAGTTATGTTATAGAATTTCCAGAAGAATGCCATCTATTGGGCAGATTTTCTTAAAAAGACACTTCTACAAACCATCATCTGTTGAGAAGACACCCTGTGCCAAGCACAGGGCCATGTGTTGAAGATACTATGGGGATAAACACCAGTCCTTGGGCGAAGGTGCTGGTATGGGAGTACTAAGTGCTTGGTAAAGGACTCTAATAAGAGTTCTAGAGAAGAGGAGTCATTGTGTGTTGGAGGATGCTGTCCTTGTGAGAGGTTCCGAAACATTCAGGAAATTAAGACCTATATTTTGGAAGTGTTTTTGGTTTCTCCCCAAGTGAAAGGGTGAGACATAATCCTACCCTGTACTAAACTTTGTTCCTATTGTTTCGGCTGTATGGTCATGACCTGTGAGAGGCAAAGGGACATTTGAGTACATTTACACTTTAGTTTAAAAAATGTAATGCTCACATTGGCCCTCACAGTGTCGTTATGACTTGAGGAGGTGGCATGGGAACAGGTTTTGGCAGACATAAGCTTTCCACACTGGATTTGCTTGTTGTTTTGGCTTGGGAGAGGACAGACAGGAACCAGCAGATGGAGTTTTTTAGGGACAGACTACCATGACCAGAATGTAAAACTGTAAAAAGGACTGTTGTATTTTAATCAGCAAATCTGTCACAGTTGTGGGGTATTAAGGCCTCAATTGACCCTGTATTACTTTGGGACAGATGCTGCTCTCAAGACTACAAAGGGAGCCAGCCACTTTTATATGTTTACATATTTAAACGCACTCTCTAACAACCATTGAAACACTTATAAATATTTAAATTCTTAAAGCTCCTTAGTTTAACCATTAATATATTTTAGTACTAATATCATTTCTCTCAAATGATACATTTTTATAATCAATCAGGCTAATTACCCTTGGCTGTACTATTCCTAATACTATGATTTTGAGGAGAGGGGTTACTGGAAATTGAACCCAGGGTTCTATCTCTTTATTACACCTCAACTATTTTACATTTTTGTTTTGAAACAGAGTCTGAGTTGCTGAGACTGGCCTTAAACCTGTGATACTGCTGTCCTAGCCGCCTCTTCCTCCTCCTTCTACTACTACCACCACCTCCTCCTCTTCCTCCTCCTCCTCCTCCTCCTCCTCCTTCTTCGTGGTTCTGGAGATGGAACCCAGAGGCATTCTACCTCTGAACTGTCCCATTAGCCCTATTTTTTTTATTCTTTATTTTGAAACAGGGTCTCACTGAGTTGCAAAGGGCCTCACTAAATAGCTGAGATTGTCCATGAACCAGGATCCTCCTGCTCAGCCTCCCAAATGCTGGGATTACAATTGTGCACCACCACGGTCAGCTCAGCCTTCTGAAAATAGGAATTATGGGCATATGCCACCACACCTGGCTCCTAAAAATAAAGGTTTTTTATTTTTTGTGGGTTTTGGGATGGAACCGAGGGGAATTCAACCTTTGGGCTACACTTCCTGCCTTCTTTCTTTCTTTCTCTCTTTCTCTCTTTCTTGTACTGGGGGTGGAACCCAGAGGCTTTCTAACTCCAGGCTATACTCCCAGACCCATTTAATATTTTGTTTGGAAACAGGGTCTCACTAAGTTGCTGAGAGCCTCACTAAGTAGCTGAGGCTGGCTTCGAACCTACGCGATCCTCCTATCTCAGCCTCCCAAGCACGGGGATTACAGGCGTGCGCCACCACGCCCGGCTTGTTCTTTATTTTGAAACAGGATCTCACTAAGTTGCAGAGGGTCTCATTAAGTAGCTGAGGCTCTCCGCGAACTGTGATCCTCTGGTCTCAGCCTCCCAAATGCTTGGATTACAAGTGTACGCCACCACGTCCGACTCAAGTTTTATTAATTTAATTAAATTAATAATTTATTAATTAATTTATTTTTTTTGCGGGTCTGGGGATGGAACCCAGGGGCATTTGACCTCCGAGCTACACCCCCTGCCCTATTTTTTATTTTTTATTTTGAAACCGGGTCTCACTGAGTTGCAGAGGGCCTCACTAAGTAGCTGAGGCTGTCCGCGAACAGCGATCCTCCAGGTCTCAGTCTCCCGAATGCTGGGATTACAAGCGTGTGCCACCACGCCCGGCTTCAAGTTTTATTTTTAACATTTCAAAATTCATTAAACAAATTATGAATTGTACTAAACTGACTTGTTTACTCCGTCACACTAAACTGCTTAAAAGGGAAAGGAAGCATTATAGAGTTTCTTGCCAGGAACAAACTGGCCCTTTAGTAAGGAACCTGGAGGTCTTTTTTTCATGTTATCTACTATAGGACATACAATTAATTTTAGTAGTAAATATTCCTTTTTGGTGATACTTGATTCTTGACATAAGTAATTATGAAGACTGTGCTCCAAAGTCATCTCTTCTCGAGTACAGCTTTGCAAATGATCGTGCTAGCTGGCTATTTCAGCAGGTTTATTTGACTAACAGTTGGACATTGCATATCATCCCAGACTGGGCATATGGAAGGAA
Source organism: Muscardinus avellanarius (assembly GCF_963383645.1). NCBI lineage: Eukaryota > Metazoa > Chordata > Mammalia > Rodentia > Gliridae > Muscardinus > Muscardinus avellanarius. The sequence continues at coordinate 66,216,584 of NC_137795.1, forward strand.
TCCCTTGCTTTGAAGTTGTAAGTTTTATTTTAAATCTTCATATGATTTTTGGCCTTTTGAAGATCACTGTGCTTTTGTTCAGGAGTAGTTCTCACTTAAGGTACCAACCATATATAGGTCACTGACCACTATCAAAGAACCAGCGCTTTGAAAATATTGTACTCTGAACAGTAGGTAAGAGCAAGATGAATAAACCTGCCAACCCCATACAGCTGAAAGTTTAATTGAGCAGAAACTTTGTTCACAAATAAATAGACCATACAGGACAATGTGATAAATCTATAGGAAAGACAAAAAATACTGTGTGAAATATAAATCAGTAGTACCATTTTTTGCATAGTAGGGTGAGTGAAGGGCCGTGCCCCCAGCTGAAGGGCAAGCATCTAAACTATTGCCTGGTCCTGGAGAACTTCGAATGAATGTCCTAAGACGTTCACTTTCTTCTCAGGCTTGTTAGAGCCGTTCTCACTCCATCTTCATCACAAAGTAATACTGAGTCATTACACTGAAGATGAAAAGTACAGTAGAAATGTGAAATGACTCGGATTAGCATACCCTTTCTCCCTCTCTGTTTCTTCTCCCAGTTCTGTTTCTCGGCCCACAGTGACCTGAGTAGAACCACGCTTAAGGAATCGCACTTAGATATGGTGTGTCGTAAGTTTAGGAGGATTTCGAGGCAGAATACAATTCCTTTGCAAGGTAACTTAATTATTGGGGTTCTAAGACGTCAGGAGGGAAAGGAAGAAGTGAGTACAAGAAATTGTTTACAGCTGTAGTCAATAGGAGGTTTTTGACTACTTTCATGTGGGAGGGGAAGAAGAGGACAAAGAGTGAATGATTGACGGCCTTCTCAAGCCCCTGTGACCAGAAGAATCCTGTTCTCAGACATGACATGAGGGACCCTTTTGAAAATGGCATGGGAGATTGCTGGTTTTTTGGGGGGGCACTTTGAGTTTGGAGGTACAATCAAGGCATTGTGATTGTGCAGAAGTGTGAATTATTTGTACAGAATCAGGAGCCCAGGTAGCAATGATGTTTCATCTTCTCTGCTTACAGAGCATTTGTCCATTTTAACCAAGAAATTACCACCCAGCTTTGTTGTAGTCTTTTGTGTGGACAGTTTCTCAGGTTGTGGAGACAATCGATTGAAGAAACATCATGCTTCTCACTATGTTTACAGAACCATCAGTTCTATTTCAAGATATATGAGGTCAAAGTTAGTGTGATTCAAGGGTCAGCGATCCCCAGATTCGGCCATTAATCCCATGGTAATGGAAACCGTGGCAGCTCTCACCTCAAACACACCAAGAATAATGTGACAACACTCTCCTCCACATGTTTTGACAAAAACCACTGATTATCTTATTTCCTGTTAAGCACTGCTGCCTTAGGTTTTTGCCTATAAATAAGAGAAACATGAGACAGATAGCATTTGTAGAGTTAGCCGTATATTGACATTTTCAGCAAAGATCCACAATCGGTCAGTTACATTTGACTATAATTCTTGGAGAAGTCTAAATGAAAGGGATGGTTTTTAAGAAAGCAGAGCCTTCCCGCCTTTGGGGGAAGGTGATTAATTTTAACACTGATCACAGCTGCCCAGAGTGTAGTAAATTTCCTTTTTGCATCAAATCTTAGATTACAAGCTCAGCCTTGTACCATAGCGTCAGTGTCCTCATATAGGCAGTCCCTAACAATTGGTTGTTTGTGCTTCAGTCTTGTTTATCAGTTTTTTCCACCATGTGATGTCTGGCCTCAGCTTTGCAGAGTTTAAAAATTAAACATATTTTACTCATGACCTTTACCAAGATTAAAATGTTCGGCAGTGCTCTGTAGATCTCAGCCGGTGCTAGAAATACTTATGGAACATTTTCTTTTACCTTTCTCAGAATTTGGTCCTGTTTGAGAGTGTAGAAAACTATACAACCTTTGTTTGATTATTTGACTCTAGTAGATGGTGCTAAACCTCAAGTATTCTCTTTTCCAGAGACTAGCATGTTGTTTAAGTGTAGGATTTTAAATTGGTTTTTACCATGCATGTGTTGTACATAATTTCACTCAAAAATGCTACAGATATATTCAGCGACAGCATTCTTTTATTGCCACTTCCACTTGGGTGCCTCTCTTATGCTTGACTGACCCTAAAGAAGGACTTTGGTTCCCAATACTTTAGTTTGCTTATGGGCCTTCTGAAATCTATGGTGCTTTTATTATTTTTTGTTTCAGTCCCTTTACAAGGGTAGTGGAACAAATCCCTGCCTTCCTTTTGCTCTGTGTGAATGATTGACCACACAACACAGGGCACGTTGGGGAAATTCTCTTATACATAACTCCAATAGGCTTACAGTTCACCAAGCAAAAGGCAAAGACAGAGGATTCCTAGAGCTCCTAGCTCACCTCTTCCTTTAAATTCTGGTCAAAATGGAGAGAAAGTATAAAGGATAATCATTTCTGCATCTGCAGTCATCGTCCATAGGCTCATAGTTTGAGAAGCTTGTATTCTCTGCTTTGACTTTGTAAATTGTTTTCTAAGTGCTACTGTTCCTTTAGTCTCTAATTTATAACTCTTATTTTGGGATGTGGTACAAATGTGTGTATGTATGTGTTTATTTGAAACTGACTGAAAATTTTAAAGTATAATACTCTTACTGCTTGAAAGCATGTGGATACTGCTATCTATTGTTTTCTATTTAACTTTTCTCAGTGTCACTCCTGACATTAGATTGATCCATAAATTCTATTGGTTACTGTCATGGTCAACATTCAAAATTTTGTTTTATTAGTCGGGGTCCAATCAAAGAAGGAGATCCAGTAGGAGATACATGTTAAGAGGTTTATGGCAAGGAATTGGCTCATGCAAGTCTTGGATTTGGGGAGCAGGCTACGAAGCTGGGGCTGAGGCACCAAGACATGGTTTGAAGTTGCTGTCACAGACAGAGCTACTTTCATCTCCAGGAGATCTTGGCTCTCTGGTCTTTAGGCTTCTCAGCTGATTAAATAAGGTTTCCACCCAGATTATTCAGGGTAATTTCTCTTACATAAAGCCAACCAATTTTAGACTAATCATATCTACAAAATACCTTCACAATGACACTAGCTCAGTGTTTGATTGAATAACTGGGAACAGTAGCCTCATCATACTGACATTCCTAGAGTCCATCACAGTGGGCTGACCAGCCTGATCTTCAACTTTTTTTTTAACCTAAGGAGTTAGAATCGCCTTTAGTTTACCTACAATGAGGATGCTTTGTGTCATATTCCTTTCTTCCTTAGCACTAAAGCTAGCCTTGGGATTGTAATCCACTTGGTCAACGGGTGCATTAGTCCATTTTTTGTTACAATAATAAAATACCTGGGGCTAGATATTTTGGTAAGAAAGAAGGTCTAGTATTCTCACAGTCCTGGAGGCTCAAGGACATGGCATCAAGCATCAGCTTGGCTCAGGTGAAGTTCTCAAGGTGGCATCAGAGAGGCGGGAGCACATATGAGGGGGAGAGATAACATAGCAAGACAGGAATCCAGGGACTGGGGTTCCACAATCCCTTTCAAAGGCAGCACCTCCAGTCGACCTGAGGACCTCCTATTAGACCCAACTCTTAAAAGTTCTATAGCACTTCCCAACACGGGCATTCTGGGGACCAAGCTTCCAAAGACATGAACCTGTAAGGGACAAATTCAAGCCATAGTAGCTGGTAATTTATCCTCATCCATGTTTGGGCATTCTATTCTACTTCCCTGTATCAAGGCGTAATTGCTGGGAGTTCTAGAGATACTGTGTTAGGAACCCTTCTTTCTTTCTTGCTCACTCTGTTACTTCTGAATAGTCAAGTTTTATTCAAGGTTGCTATTTTCTGTTTCCAGACAAAATGTTGGGTCAGAGGTGTTCTCAAAGTTCCCAAGACCCCACAGTTCAGTGTTGAATTTTCATAATACTCTCCTTTGGCCCCCCCATGAGAAGTGTGCTTGGCCTTGGGAGTTTCTTGTGGGAAAGTATAAACTGTACTAGAGGAGCTGGTCTCACTTTCTCTTCTGATGCCCAAGAAAAGCTCTCAAACCTCTCTGGTATGGCCGACATTCCCCCTCCCATCTTTGACCCCCCCCCCCATACACATTTTAGTATTCCCTCCAACTGTTGCCCTCTCCAAACAATTCAGAATTATCTTGCTCTTTGGGGCCTTTAGAGACACATTGCTGGCACTTGTGGCAAAAGAAGAAGCAAGTTCCAACTGAGACAAATGCTAGAACAGAAGTGATTTACTACCTCACCCCGGCGCATCTGTACAAGAGCACTCACTTCTGAGAGTGAAAAGTCATATTGTCCTTCCTTCTCCAGAAAAGGTGCCAACTGGGCTAATGAGTCAAATTTTTATCTGATGCGGACACCTGTCCAGTAGGAACTGGAATGAAGCCACCAATTTGTTTCATGCTGGCCACCAGTTGTTAGTTTGTAAAGCATATGTCTCAGATTTAAACTAAAAGTCTGGCTCAGCTGAAAGAGAACATTACTAATATCTCACGGATATGTTTAATTGTTTGTAATAATTTGAAAAACACCAAGGAAAACATGAACATCAGTGGAACTGCCCAGTTCTCTGTGAAACATTCTACTGGGAAAAAATTCACTAGTTTGGCTTCATTATTTTAGAATCTGTCCAAATTTGGAATGAACTGAGTTTATTTGTGAAAGAAATTTTCCTGATTACTCTAATAGCATAGACTAATTTTTTTGCAAGAATTTATTTTTAAAACTTTTCAAGCACTTTAACAACACATATTTACAAATTTAATATTAATTATTCTTGAATTCTGCTTTATAAAAAGTAAGACATATAGAGCCTTCTATTTCTTATTTCATTGATACATGAATGTGTGTGTGTGTGTGTGTGTGTGTGTGTCTCTTTCAGCAAAGTCAACCATAGCCATTCTGAATTTGAAGAGTTGATGTTTTCTGTATTCGGTTGCTAAGTATCTACAAATGGGATGGTCAGTGCCATTGATAATACAAAAATACATAATTGATTTTATCATAGGCTCTGTGTGAGCTTTCTGTGAATATATTTAGGGCTATGACAGTTTATAGCATTTCAGATAACATAAGAATACTATCAAGAAATGCATGAAGAATATCTTTTTTTTTTCACTATCACCAGTATATACTTTGAAGACTATTTTGTTTACTCCTCTTTTTAGCCTACATATAATAACTGATTCTGAAAATTCCCCCTCTTTGTGTTGAGTAAGGGAAGAAAGACATGGCAGGTAGGTCCCATAGAAGGTAGCAGCAACTACTCTGAGTGCCCATAGTCCCATGTGAGGAGAAGCTGAGGAGACCAAGCACCATCTAGAGTCAGAGGTACAGTCAGAGGTAGTGTTCAGTCTCCTTCTTGAGGCCCTGGGCACTGGGCTTCTGGGACTCTTGACTTGGCAGAATGGATAGCAGGGCTTCTACTTATGCTTAGTGTATTTGAGATTCATAACTTTTTCACTTAAAATGAGGCAAAAGGTTTCTGGTTTCACATCCATCTCTGGACCCTGGTTCTTGTGTTTTTAAACCAAGCTAGGATCTTTGCATTGATCTTTTTAGTTGATCGACTTGTTGGGATAGGCTAGTTTATATTGTACTGGTAGATAGTCCTAAATGTGGTCTAAAACTTTTTTATTCTCACTCATGCTACATGTCCATACTGTAGGTGGTATTCTTTGTAGTGACTCAGGTACTCGGAATTATAGAGGTGCCGTTTCCACTGTACATACTTTCCAGATTGGAGGGACACAGGAAGCCGGCCATGCTGAAAGGTCTTCCATGTGCAATAAGGTGACTAAGGAGTCAGGAAGCATTTATGTCGCCTCATCTCTACATGAAAGGGTGGAGAACTAAAACACCATGAGGCACCCTGAGGAGAACTGGTAATACTGTTTGGCAGCACCAGTGTCTCCAAGATAGACTGGTTTACGTCCTATTTAGTTAGCTTAGATGGGCAACAAATGTGACCTTAGTTGTTGATGAACAAATATAAATTGACTTCTTACCTTCGCTTTCAGGTGATGTGATACATATATTAGTGTCACACATATTCTTCCTCACGATGTATTGCTGAATTAATAGGTTGAGTCATTATGTGAATTTGTGAATATTAAGGAAAGCTTCCAACTCACTGACGCTCTCAGATTGGGTATCCATCAAAAACCTTTGCTTGCTAAAGTAGATTACAGTTATTATCGTTGCTTGGACAGAGGGGTCTTAGCTGTATTTCTGACTCATTTAATTAAGGGCAGTGGAATTTTGTGGTTTTTTATAATAGGAATGAAGAGTCAGTGAAACTGTAGAGTTAAGAATTAAGAGTTTAAACTTTTTAAGTTAGAAAGTCGTAACTAAGTAAAAAACAATAATGATGCCATTTAGAGGGAAATGTGGATCTAGGTGATCCATTCCTGAAAAGCTCAATTGGGTTGCCTGCTTATGTGGTAATTTAAAAAAGGAGTTGAGCAGGTAATTTAATATAAGCCACAATGCAGAATTCATGCATTTAACTAACTTGTCATCTAATATAGATGTGAATAGTTAAAGAGCAGTCTTCAGAATGACATATAGTGAATACACAGACCTTTGGATGAGGTGTCAAGGGCCTGTAGACCCTGGCAGCCTGAGTACCAGCTGAGCCTCCCTGCTCACGTGGAGAAGCCTGAGCATTGGCCAGGCGCTCACTGCCCACCTCACAAACCTGCCAGCCAGTTCCCCTCAGACTCTTTCTATACTGCAGTCCTAGTTAGGATAGTTTCTTTGCTAATCTTAGAGTTGAATCATGGAAATAGTGATATTGTCCATGTGAAACACTTTAATCTGTCAGGAGCATCTAAAAAAATTGTCGATATAAACCCATAGTTTTATTTCATCAAGCTTTTAAGAAAAGAATATTCCCCTGACCACCCTCTTTAAGTGCTGAGAAGTCCAGGTTTTGCGGCCAGAGAATATTCTGTTAATTTAAGTGCTTTGTGATGGCTAATCTTAAGTGTCAACTTGACTAAGCCAAGTTTACCAGTGTTGGGGAAACATGGTTTTAGATATATGCATGAAGGGTTTTGTTTTTTATTTTTTAATTAATCAATTTATTTACTTATTTTTTGGTGGTACTGGGGATGGAACCCTTCTACATCTGGCTACACTCCCAGATCTATTTTTTATATTTTATTTGGAAGCAGGGTCTCTTAAGCCAGCAAGGCTGGCTTCGAACCTGCGCAATCCTCCTATCTCAGCCTCCCAAGCGTGGAGATTACAAGCGTGCACCACCACGCCCGACTATGAAGGGTTATTTTAGATGAGATTAACATTTAAATCAGTAGGCTACTGCAGATTATTCTCCATAATGTCCGTGGGGCTCATGAGTTCAACTGAAGACCTTTAGGAAAGTTCTGACCTCCAATGAAGAAGAGGGTGTTCTGCCAGCCAACTGCCTAGACCTCCTCAGGCCTCCCACTGCTGGCCTGCCCTGCAGATGTCATGCCTGCTAGCCTCCACAGTCATTTGAGCCAGCTCATTAAAACAAATCTACTTTAATATAAATAAAATAGAAATATACCATATATGTAAAACAAACATATATGTGTACATCAAACTGTTTCAGTTTCTGCAGAGAACCCTGTCAAATACAGGCTTCTTTGTTCTGATTTTTGAACTTGTGTATGTTCTACCTTTTATTTGTAGAGAGAATGTGTGTGTGTGTGTGTGTGTGTGTGTGTGTGTGTATGTGTGTGTATGTATGTATGTATGTATGTGTGTGTATAATATATAGTTTTACTTCCTGTTCTTTGGTAATTCACTTTTGATAAAATATACCTTTTGCCCTTGTAGACTTTTGTCTTAGCTTTCTGTATATTTGGTGTGCATTTTATCTTTTGAACTTTAAGTTTTTCTTGTAAAAAATAAAAAAGTCGACACTTTTTGTCCTTTTCTATTTTACTTATTGGATCACTTATTAAATAATTAAAGATTATTTGTGTTATATATTTTCTGAAATGTGCTTAATTACTTTGGCATATACGAAATAGCATAAGTGGGTATAACTTTGTTTTAGGCACCTTTATATAGCATCCCAGTATTTACCAAATTACATATCCATACTCTAGGATTAGCTTGTATTTGAAAGACTCTAATTAGAAGCCTACATTTGAGAGGTGGGTGTTTTAGATCTATACAAACTGTTTACCAAATTAGGTGTGTTACCAATAATTGATGAAATAAATGATATTGAAGAATTTTGATTAGCTTCAGAAATACTTTATGTAAATCACGTCTGGTAAGTTAGCCAAGTTTGAGTAGCACCTACCGTAATCATCCCTTTGGTCCCCTGTTCTTTCATGTCGGACTCTGGAATGACCCTTCAGAAGTTTTGACACATCCTACTGTAGAATATGGTTGCAACTGGTTTATGTAGAACTTTCACAAGTCACTTTTCAGAGTGACTTAAGGACTGAAATCTGAGACTTTCTGAGTATGTGAATAGGGCTGTGGGCCTGTTTATTTTATTTTGTTTTTATTTTTTGAGCCTTCCAGCTCAGAAATGTTTTTACATGTAGAAAAATTTAGAGATTTTCTTTAGCTGTAACATGTTACAAGATTATACAGAAGACTGAAATCCTTACCTATTTTGAATCTTTAGAGACCACAAATGTTGAATACAAAGTGCTTGGTAATTTTCAACTCTAGTTTAGCTGGCTTCATTTTGCAAAAAGAACCTAACATATTTCATGGTATACACTGGGCAATCAAGAAAAATAGTCCTTACTATTGTAAATCAGCGAGCGAGCCTTGGTTCTAGGGTGAGAAAAGAAAATAGACGATTATATATTGCTCAACATTTATCAGGATCATTCTTTCTGAGAATGTTTTATGGCCAAATTTGTTTTTAAAACCTTAAGAGTGAACTGTCATCAAAGTCAATCACTAAGCCAAACATGAGAAGGAGCGAGGCGGGAGGGAATGGGAGGGAAGCAGGGAAGGGAAGGGCTAAATGAGTGATGCGTGCGTTTATGCCGCAACCATTTTGTATCCTATAAAGATGTATGGCTACAATAGACCAAATTAAAAGAAAAGAAACATAAGAAAAAAAAAATGAGCTGTCTTCTCAGGTTTACAGTTGGCTTCAGTGTAGAACCTCTTGAGCAGGGCCACGGTTCCGTAAAGGTGAGTTGAGGTTCTGCTCAGGAAGCTGGTGATGAGTGTGGCTGATGGTGGGAGGGTGTGAGTGCTTGGCTGGAATCCAGGAGCGCACTGTGCCAAGCCAGCATCTGAAACCCAGCGTGCTAGAACCTGGAATGTGTTCCATCTTTGATGTGTCAGGAAGATTAAGCGGAACCCATACTCCAGTGGAACTGAGCCTTGTAGAGGCATTGTAGGAGATTCCTTCCAGTCAGTATTTACAGAAAATGCTGACTTTATTTTGACATGCATTGATTAGAGAAAATGTGTCATAAGGAATGAAGGATGCTTTTTCTCTTATTGTTGAAAAAGTATTGCTATTGTCATGTAAGAGTGTTGTAGCTCCAACTACTGAAATTATAAGTAGGGCAATGAATGTAGTTGAAATCTTACAGTAAGCTAATTTTTACTTTATTTGTTTTTCATAGTCCTGGATTGCTGGTTCAGAAATGTCCTTGCTAAGTATGATTATAAACTCGTTACCCAGGAAAGCCTGGCTCCACCACAAAGCAGTGGATGAGGTCTTGTTTTGTTTGCTTTGATCAAGGAACAGAATATTGCTTTTTGGCTCTGATACAAGAAGTTTTAAATTTAAACATCCTTTAATTTGCTTTTCTCAGTGAAATAACACAGGAGCATGTAAAGGTGACTGAACTAAACACACACACACACACACACACACACACACACATCTCAAGGGTTTTGATTATTGGGGCCTAGGATGCTGTTGGCTTTCAGAGCTTGTGTGTGTGTGTGTGTGTGTGTGTGTGTGTGTGTGTGTGTGTGTATTGCAGAATACCATGATGAGACTCTGATTATTATTTTATGGACTAATGATCCATATTCTTATAGAGCAGTTAAGGTAATATAAGTATAAATAGTAGAACTATTATTAAAAATTGAATAAATCAAGGCAATATAGATGAAAGGGAAGGTATTCATTTAGCTCCGCCTTCCTTCCCAATCCAGGCCTCTTGGTACAGGCAGAACGGAAAGCATGATAGACAATGAGACACCATGCAAAGAGCGCATCGCTCTGGCATAGTTGGGGATGCTGGCAGACCAGCCTACATTATCCTACATTATAATATTAAATTACGTAGGTATATTTTTGTTTAGAGGACATCAAAGTTCATAGCAAATGAAATATCCAAAACCCACTTGTAAAGAAGCATTTGAGTCGTAAGTGTGTGGGGAAATATTATCCTCCTTCTAGTCTTGGGGAAGCCTTTTCTCTCCCCGTATTGAACCAGATAAAATTACACAGATTGTCTCATTTCATTTTCACAACAACCTTATGGGGTGTTATTATCATAGCCATTTGGTAAATAATGAAACTGAGGCTTAGCTTGGTTTTATGTCTTGGCATAAACCAATTTTGTTTTTAGCTAGGAAGTTTAGAAGGCTTTAAAGTAGACTTCAGTTGGTACTATACCAATTGGAGGTCATAGAAACTGGAAACAGGGTTAATGATACATATATATCATGGAACCCCCCATGCCATTAGATCTGGTCACTCCACAGATTTACATATTTGTATGTCATTACTTAGTAAGCCATTTTCTCTCTTGGTGGATATTTAGGTAATAGCTCAAAGTGGCAAATAGCTATAATATAGCAGCACATTTTCACAGGCTATAATGAATGTATATATACTTTGTGAACATTTATAAATACTTCTATAACTTTTTAGATATACTTTAGCTCAGGGGCATTTACATTTTAAATATAGATTACTTTTTTCAAATTATCCTTTTTTTTAATCCTTTTTTTAAATTAAATTTTTTTTTTTTTTTTTTTTTTTGCGGGTCTGGGGATGGAACCCAAAGGCATTTGACCTCCGAGCTACACCCCTTGCCCAATTTGTATTCTTTATTTTGAAACAGGGTCTCACTAAGTGGCAGAGGGCCTCACTAAGTAGCTGAGGCTGTCCCCGAACCGTGATCCTCCTGTCTCAGCCTCCCAAATGCTGAGATTATAAGCATGCGCCACCACGCCCGGCATCTCAAATTATCCTTTTTTAGGTTTATTTTTCAGTGGGTATTTTTTCTTATATCTTGATGAACACTGGATATTGTAGTATTTTTAAACAATTTTTATGCATGAATAACTGTTGTCTTCTTTTTGATTTGCATTTGCTTAATTTTTAATAAAATTAAGCAGTTTTATGTCTTTTACTAACATTACTTCTTTGCTTAATTCTTAATTTACTTTCTTTTATTTATACATATAATACTTTAAGTTGAGAAAGCGCTTTCTATATTTATCTTAGTATTTTCTCTTAATCTATAACTTATAACTTCATTGTGGATATTTTGTTACCTAGAAGGTTTATTTTTATTTTATTTATTTTATTTTTTATTTTTATTTTTGGTGGTACTGGGGTTCCTGGAAGCCCTTCTACCTCCGGGCTACACTCCCAGACCTATTTTTTACATTTTTATTTGGAAACAGGGTCTCCTAAGCCAGCATGCGTGGCTGGCTTCGAACCTGCGTGATCCTCCTGTCTCTGCCTCCCAAGCGCGGGGATTACAAGCGTGCGCCACCATACCCGGCCCTTTATTTATTTTTTTTAGTACTGGGGATAGAAGCCAGGGGCATTCTTTCTATCCCATCTCCAAGCTACACCTCCAGCCCTATTTTTTTTTTTCTTTTGTTGGTACTGGGGGTAGAACCCAGGGACTTTTCTACCTCCAGGCTATACTCCCAGACCTATTTTTATACTTTATTTGGAAACAGGGTCTCACTAAGTTGCTGAGAGCCTCACTAAGTAGCTGAGGCTGGCTTTGAATCTGTGCGATCCTCCTATCTCAGCTTTTCAAGCGCTGGGATTACAAGCCCCAGCTCTATTTTTTATTCTTTATTTTGAAACAGGTTTTCACTAATTTGCAAAGGGCCTCACCAAGTAGCTGAGGCTGCTCATGAACTGTGATCCTCTTTTCTCAGCTTCCCAAATGCTGGGATTATAAGTGTGCGCTACTATGCCCAACTTTACCTAGAAGTTTTTAGCATTGAATTTAAAAAAATTTTTTTCATTGGCGCATTGTAGTTATACATCTTAATGGAGTACAAAATGGTAGAGCCATACATGTACACACCACTCAATTGGCCCTTCCCTAATTCTCTTCCCCCTCCCTCCTTCTCATGTTTGGCTTAGTGATTGACTTTGATATTTTTGTTAATGTATATCATATACATTTGGGAATTTCCCTCTTTCCCCCTCCCATCTCATCATTTAGGTCACCTTATTTGCTCATCTATAGTATCTTCTTCTTCGTCTGAGTTCCTCCTATGACCCATTTTCTCCCTAGCATCATCCTATTAGGGAGAACATCTGATTTCTTATTTGTTGTGACTGACTAATCTCACTTACATAATGTTCTTCAGCTCTGTCCATTTCCCTGTAAATGATAATTGTGTTCTTCTTTATGGCCAAGTCAAATTCCATTGTGTACATATCCCATAGTTTTGTAATTCATTCATCTGTTGATAGACATCTTGGCTGGCTCCATTGTTTGGCAATGGTGAATTGTGCAGCTATGAACATAGACATGCATGCATTAGTTTGGTAGTTTGGTTTCCATTCTTTGGGTAGATACCTAGAAGTGGTATTTATTTATTTTTTGTAATGCTGGGATTGAACCCAGGGCCTCATGCATGGTAGGTAAGGGCTTTGCCACTCAGGAGGCCCCAAGTCCCTTAGTATTGATTTTTATTTATTGTAAATTTTTTGGTACTAGGGACTGGACCCAGGGGCATTCTACATCTGAGCTACATCTAGCCTATATGTATGTATGTATGTATTTATTTATTTATTTTTGTTTGTTTAAAAGAATCTATGTTGCTGAGAATCTTGCTAAATTGTTGAAACTGACCTTGAACATGTGATTCTCCTGTCCAGGACTCCCAAGTACTGGAATTACTGGCGTATACCACCATGCTCACCCTAGTATTTAATATTTAATCATATAGTTTGCTTATTTTCTTTAGAATTTCTAGGATTATTGAGTCTTTCTCTAGTCTATTAAACACTGTCTCATATTTTCTTTTGGCACTTTTATTGTATTTACAGTTCATGTTCTGTGGGTTCTGTATTCATAGATACAACCCACTGCAGATTGAAAATATTTATAAAAATGCAGCTATACTGAACATGTACAGAACTTTTCCTTTTTGTTATTTCCTAAACAACACAGCATAGCAACTTCTTATGTAACACTTACATTGTATTGAGTTTTATAAAACCTAGAAATGACTTAAAGTATATGGAAGGTAGCCGGGCGTGGTGGCGCACGCTTGTAATCCCAGCATTCAGGAGGCTGAGACTGGAGGATTACAGTTCATGGACGGATAGTCTCAGCTACTTAGTGAGTCCCTCTGCAACTCAGTGAGACCCTGTTTGAAAATAAAGAATAGAAAATTGGGTAGGGGGTGTAGCTCAGAGGTCAAATGCCTCTGGGTTCCATCCCTAGACCCGCAAAAAAAAAAAAAAAAAAAAAGTATGTGGAAGGTATGTAGGTTATATGAAAATAGCAGCAGTATTATATAAGGAACTTGAACATCTGCAGATTTTGTATCCATAGGGATTAGAAGGTCCTTGAACCAACACACACAAGGATAACAAGGGACGAGTGCATATGTTTTTGTTCTTAGTCAATCCAAGTTACATGTTTTTAATTTTTAAGATACTTTTACTAGCACATGCAGTCATGTATCACAGTGAGGTTCAGTGTGATTCAGACATACATGCACACAGCTCTTGGTGTATCCCCCCACATTCCACCACAGTCTCCCCGCTTCCCTCACTGCATATTAGTGAAATTGGTTGTAATACCTTCACATATTGCCTTAGTATTATTTAAACAGTTCCCTTCCTCAGTCCTCCCTGTTCCCCTTCCTAATTTCTCCCTTGATCATCACCTTCCACCATTCTGCAGGTCCCTCTCCACATTATTTAAAGACCTGTAGTTTCCTATTTTTCTGCTTCTACACATGAAAGGAAACTTTCTGAGACTGGCAAATCTCACTTAGAATGATAGCTTGATATTGTCTTCGTTTCATCCATTTTCCTACAAATGACATAATTTTGTTGTTCTTCCTGGTTGGGTACAATTCCATTGTGTATATATATATATGCCATATTTTCCACCAGTAGTGTTTAAGAGCTCCTTTATTTCCACATCCTTGCCAGCAGTTTTTTGGGGGTAGTTTACTAGAGATTGAACTCTGGGACCTTCTACCTCTGAGCCACTTCCCCAGCCCCTTTATATATTTTTTTCTTTATTTGAACAGGGCATTGCTAGTTGCTGAGGGTCTGGCTAAGTTGCTGAGGCTGGCCTTGAACTTGCAATCCTTCTGTCTCAGCCACAGAGTACTGGGATTATAGATGTGTACTGCTTATAAGAGTTGTTAACACGTGCTTTTAAAAAACTATTCACTACATTTTAAGATGGGAAGAGGGACTTCCTGAGCCTTTTCAGGCACAGTTTATACACTTAATAATTGTTAAATTTAATTGAAAATGCCAGTTTTTAATATTTATTGTTAGACTTGATGAATTATATAGTTCTTTCTTTTAACTATTCTTGTGTATTGAGAGAGTAATTTGATAATTTCTTCAGTTCATTTTCAAATAAAATGAATATTTCAGATGAAGTGAGGACAATCGAGTTCTTTGGGCTATATTTGAAGCCACATTTAGTAAGTTTTGAATGCTTTAGGTAAAAAAAATAAAGAGCTGTCAATATACTAAAACTTTTGAGCAATATTTTACAAGGTTTGATGAAAGTTTAAATCTATTTGCAAATAATTTAAAAAGAGATGATAGCTAAGAGCAATTTACCATAACCCAGGATAGAATAGAAGTCAGATTCAGTGATCTATGAGTAAAATACAATTATAGTATTGATGAACAGCACCCTTGGGCCAGGTGTAGGTCACACCATGAGACTGGGTCAGTGTGGGTGTTTGCTCAGGTAACTTCAATGAGTTTTGCCTTAGTTTTATTAAGAAACAGCTGAGTATGGCAGCTAATATGGTACATTCTGATTATGTGCTAGATATTGTTTTCAAATAACGTATTTGGTGGTACTCTTTGTTTTTTAAATTATTAAATTGATAAATAAATTTAAATTAGGGAGTTATTTATATTTCCTTTCAGTTTCCCTTTTCCTAACATCTCTGAATTTTATTGACAAAACGGTTGCTTAGGAGAATTTCATCATGCTGACAATTTTTTAGGTTACATAGTTTTGGAAACTTAGCAGCATTTCTTTTTAATTAAGGAAGCCATCTCTTCTGTATAAACATTTTGTTCCTGGTCTCTGATTGCAGGTTTTCAACACATACTCCAACGAAGACTATGACAGGAGAAATGATGAGGTCGACCCTGTGGCCGCATCTGCCGAGTACGAGCTTGAGAAGCGTGTAGAGAAGCTGGAACTTTTCCCAGTGGAACTGGAGAAAGGTAGTGAGTGCTCCAGTGCATATAGCATCACGATGTGGCTATGTTAATAACCCAGAATTATTTTTCCAAAGAGTAGCCTTTTCTCTCAGGAGTAAAGTTTTAACTCACATAGAGTATGTATGCTTGTTAAGCTGTTGATGAGAATTCTGGGTAGCTGGTGAGTCGAAAGAATCCCTGATTCCTCCCACCCCAAACTGAAACCCATCTGTGTAGGATGGGTGTGTGCGAAGCCGAGGGCTCTGCTGGAGCTCTGGCAAAGGGCTGGTGCAGTTGAGAGCCCGAGGGGTGGGGGTCTAAGTGAGAGATTTGGGTACCATGTTATTTTGCTTTAGGGGTGGAGCTCTTTTTGGTAGAGGAAAATGAGTCATGGTAAAGCTCACAAGGTAGAGGAAATGAAAGATGCTTTTGCAAAGTTATAGATTGAAGGTAGTGGGATCCAGGAGGAGTTAAGTAGGGCTACTTCCTCTCTCTGAAGAGAGAAGGCTGAAAGAGAGCAAGAAGGAGCAGAGGGGCTTCATTCTAGTTTCTTTCCCTGGAAGGATGGCCCCCTTGCTCAGTAACTGCTGCTCCAAGGGAGCTGGGCAACCAGGAACTAGGTTGGGTCCCAGTGGACAGCAAACCTGACAAGCTTTAGAAAAAAAGAGCAGAACAAACAGATGACAACTTGAAGAGCCAAAAAAGAAAGAAAAATCACTTAAAGATACTGAAATGTGGCTTTAAAAAAAGACACACTTAAGCAGCAACAACAAATTCCTTCATTTTCAAATAAAAAATGCACTAGAGAAATTGAAGAAAAAAATAGTTACCATGGAGAACCAAATTGTCAACCAGGAAGATCGAGTGTAGGAAATGTCCCAAACGAATACTTAACCTGACAGTGCAAGCTACGAAGCAAACTCAAGAAGGGTGTCCTTACATGCATTGTTGGTAACAGAAAGGGAAGATGGTGGGCAAGGAGACACCTTAAATAGTAGTAATAGAAGAAAATTTTCTCGAGCTGAAAATTTTCTGAGCCTCATATTGGAAAGGGCCTATTTTATGAAATGAGAAGGCTAAAAAAATTACAAACTTAAGCTGAGAAAACCCTAATGTGTAAAGAGAAAGTGAACAGTTAGGGGTGGTGGTGCATGCTTGTAATTCTAGTACTTGGGGCAGCTGAGATAGGAGGATCAAAGCTTTGAGGCCAGCCTCAGCAACTTAGCAAAGCCTTCAGCAACCTAGGGGGGAGACCCTGTTTCAAAAATAAATAAAATGGGGCTAGAAGAACACTCCTGGGTTCAATCTCCAGTACCCTCCTAAATTCCTGCCAAAATAAAACTAACAAACCAACAAACAAGCAAACGAAAATAAAGTGAAAATCTTAGAAAATACTATACCAAACCTTCCCAAAGCAAACAAATGAGCAAAGGTATTTGATGGGACAAAATAATCAGACTAGTGTCAGGTTTATTTGCAACACTAGAAGCAGGGAGATTATAATTTCATAAGCCACTAAGAATAAAAGGGATCATGATCCAAGAATTCCTCGTCCATCTCGGCATTTACCTGGGTAATTTATTTTCCAATCAGCAAGGAAGGAATGAAACAAGGAGCAACTTACTCAAAACAGCAAAGGGAGAAACAAGGAGGTGAAAACTACCTAAGAATTGGGCATAAAATTGCCTGGTTGAAGAAATATGAAGAACACTAGTCATTACACTAAACACAACTTACTGGGTACTCCTACTAAATGACACTAATTAAAGGGTGATGCTTACAGTTTTTATAGACGTAAGGGTGATGCTTACATTTTTTTTTTTTTTTTTTTTTTGGTGGTACTAGGGATGGAACCCTTCTACCTCCGGGCTACATTCCCAGACCTATTTTATATTTTTCTTTGGAAACAGGGTCTCTTAAGCCAGTGGCTGGCTTCGAACCTGCGCGATCCTCCTGTCTCCTCCTCCCAAGCATGGGGATTACAAGCGTGCGCCACCACGCCCGGCTGATGCTTAGTTTTTATAGACTTGAAAATGTAAAAATTATTCTTAAGTCCCATGCAAAAACAATTAGAATTGTCTGTGAACCCTGTATTGTTAATAAAAGGAAAAATGAGAGCAATAGTCATTCTGGTAGAAAGTATCTGTAAGCTGCGGCATATTTATTTAGTAAAATATTACTCATAAGTGTGTGTGAGTTTAGCAAACATGACATTGAAGAACAATAAATAAAGCAAATCACATAAGGTATTCAGTTTACAGTTCCATTATTTAAATTTCAGAACCAGTAAAATTGAACAGTATTTTGTCCAGGAATATACACATAGATGTTTTCTTTTAAGGGAGTATTTTTAAAAGGAAGAATGATTAATAAAATACTTAGGAACATAATTGCTAAGGGACAAGTTAGGATATTAGGAAGACATGCATAGGTAGCTTTAGGGGTGTTGATAACATCCCTTATATTTGTTAATACATAGATGTTTATTTTTGTTTTTTAAGTTTAATATTTTTTAGATGTATAAACTTTTTGTATGTATTTTATATTTCATACAAAAATTTAAATGACAAAATTAAGCCAGGCGATAACCAAATGAAATACAATTATTGGAAATTTTAATTCATTTTTCTCAGAGATGGACAGATCCAGCTGGGTGTGGTGGTGCATGCCTATAATCCCAGCACTTGGGAGGCTGAGATAGGTGGTTGCAGGTTCTAGGACAGCCTCAACAAGTAGTGAGATTAATCAATCTAGTGAGACCCTGTTTCAAAATATAAAAATAAAATAGGAATGAGGGTGTAACTTGAAGGTAGAATGCCTCTAGGTTCAATTCCCAGTAAAACACACACACACACACACACACACACACAAAAAAAAAAAAAAAAAAAAAACCAAAGAAATAAACTGATCTGCAGACAGAAAACAAGACTATAAAGGAGTAGATTAATATAATCAACTCAATTGAAAGGTATCCTAAAAATGGACTCTGTACCCTTTTAAATGTTTAAAACACCCTTTATATTATGAGAATTTGGAAATTATAAATTGTAGTCTTAGATAGATGTCTCATCAAAAAGTTAAACCATTTCTTCAAATCATTTTGAAAAGTCTTACTTTTTTTTTTTTTTTTGGTGGTACTGGGGATGGAACCCTTCTACACTCCCAGACCTGCGAGGCTGGCTTCGAACCTGCGTGATCCTTCTGTCTCCGCCTCCTAAGTGCGGGGATCACAAGTGTGCGCCGACACGCCCGGCAAAAAAGTCTTACTTTAAAAAACAAATGTATAACACACACTAGAAGCTGTAACAAAAAGAAGCTTACAAAAACAAAATAAAAGAAAAAGCACTTGTCTTAGAAATCAGAAAAAGTAAAGAAAATGAATTTTAGAAAGGTAGAAAAAGAAAATAATGATAAAATAGAAAAGTGTTTTATTGAATAGATTCACAAAATTTATCAAACCTTCACAATCCTGACAAAACAAAATTATATGTATTTGCTTTGCATTCTAAATTTGTATATTGCTTTTAGTTTTCTTTCATTGAAATTGTTAAGGGAAAATATTAATATATTTTATTATTGAATTTTTTACAAAAATGATGAATACCAGGAAAAAATTATTATTTTTTAGAAAAATATGACTTATCAAAACCAATTTAAGTTTAATAGACTAATCTCCAAAAATGAAATCAGGATGATTACTATAAATACAGCATTAAAAGCTCATTAGAACTAAATTATTTTATTGTACCTTTAAGGAACACATAGACCAGTATTATTTGGATTATTTTATATCATAGAAAATGAAGTAAAACTCTTTAACTTATTCCATTGAAGAGCATGTAACAGTCTACACTGAAAACTACTATGCTACACACATGTGAGTTTAGTACAACTCTGAGTATAAATAAGTGTTTTAAAATTCTTTTTTTTCTTTTTTTTTCTTTTTTCTGTACTAGGGCTAGAACCCAGGGGCATTCTACCTCTGAGTTATACCCCCCAGCCCTAATTTTTAGTCTTTATTTTGAAACAGGGTCTCACTAAGTTGCAAAGGGCCTCACTAAGTACCTGAGGCTGTCTACAAACCGTGATTCTCCGGTCTTAGCCTCCTAAATGCTGGGATTACAAGCGTGCGCCACCACGCCCGGCTAATGTTTTAAAATTCTAAGTGAGATAAAGTATTAAATATAGAAATACTTAAAGAGAGCCGGGCGTGGTGGCGCACGCTTGTAATCCCCGCGCTTGGGAGGCGGAGACAGGAGGATCGTGCAGGTTCGAAGCCAGCCACGCTGGCGTAAGAGACCCTGTTTCAAAAATATAAAATAGGTCTGGGAGTGTAGCCCGGAGGTAGAAGGGCTTCCAGGAACCCCAGTACCACCAAAAAAAAAAAAAAAAAAAAAAGAAATACTTAAAGAGAAAAATACATTAACCAAAAGCAATTTTTAAATCCAAATTTAATTTAATGAATTACAACGTAATTCATTATTAGGAAATTTATCCACAAAATTGTTCAAGAAAAAAATCTATAATCAAGTGAAAAAAAAACAAAACATTTAGCCATTTTAGATTAAAATTATGTAAATTAGCACATGATGGAGACTGCCTAAATATTATACAAAGTATAGATCATAATGCCAACAGAGAATTCTATTATAGAATTGAAGAAACAATAAAATATTTCAGTTAAAACCAGGAGACAAATTCAGAGGCTCTGTACATGAAATGATCAGTATACAAAACAGAAAATAAATGTTGAAAAGCATCATTTTTTTTTGCTATTATATCCATATCTTGGTTATCATTCTGTTACTATAACCAAACACCTGAGATAAAATTAACTTACAAAGAAGAAAAATCTACTTTAGCTATGTTCAGTCCACGGTGAATTGGACATGGTAGCAAAGCACTACATTATGGGCAGAGTATGTGATGGAGGAAACTGCTCACCTCATGGCAGCCAGGAAGTAAAAAGGAAAAAAGGGGCTGGATTCAAATATTCCATTCCAGGGCACACTCCTGATGACCTAACTCCTCCCACTGTGCCCTACCTCCTAAACTCCTAAATGTTCCACAACCCCCAAGCTAAAGATCAATCAAACCTTCATCACATGGCCCTTTTGGAGACACATATCCAAACCATAACAATATCCATATCTATCTTGGAGACTAAAATGATACTAATTTAAAAATACTGTAATTGGTAAGATAATTTGTGGAAGAGGAGGACAGTTTCATGATACATATAAAAATTAGTAGATTTTTTATTTGCACTAGGAGATTAAAAGTGAAAATGGGAAAATATTTTATTTATAATAACAATAAATACTCACTAAATTGATTAATGAGGAAAATAGATTTTATTGATCACTGAGGAAAACAGTTAACAGAGAAAATAATATATTTTTTAAGAACATAAGACAAGCTAAATGAAAGATTTACTATTCTAAAGATATATATAGCCGGGCATGGTGGCACACGCTTGTAATCTCCGCACTTGGGAAGTGGAGACAGGAGGATCATGCAGGTTTGAAGCCAGCCTCGCTGGCTTAAAAGACCCTGTTTCCAAATAAAAATATAAAAATATAGGTCTGGGAGTATAGCCCGGAGGTAGAAGGGTTTCAAGGAACCCCAGTTACCACCACCAAAAAAAAAAAAAAAAAGAAAAAAAATATATAAAACAAAGATATGTCATATTATATATTTAATAAAAATATTCTTGGATGGGAAATCTCAATATATAAAAGTATTTTTATAAATTAATAAATTGAATACAGTTCAAATAGAACTGCCAGCAAAGTTGAGAAGTTATGTAAGATACTATTACATTTTATATTGAAAATATAGGCCTAAGGAAAGTATGAAAAAACATGAAGGGCTTAATTTACCAGACATCTGAACATAGTATCAAAGCCTCTCTAATCAGAAAAAAATTGTATTTACCCTACAGTTGATCAGTGGAACAAAACAGAAAATCTAGAGAAAGATGTTAGTATATAACAAATTTAATATGGCAGATATCTGATAGGTTATCTGAATTGTTCTGGCATTACTGAACATCTCTCTGGAAGAATATAACATTGGATTACCTTCATTATGATATATGTATAAATTAAATAATTCAGTATTAATATATAGATATTTGAAGAAATTTATAAGACTTCATATATCATCTAGGTTTGTAGGAAGATGGCCTTAACCAGAGTAGACCAGAAGTTAGATGTATTACTCAGCATGTTCACAGCTATACACCAAATATCTGACTGTGTAACTTAGAGGAAGGGAGATTTCTTTGCTCATAGTTTGGAGCTCAGTTTATGTGAGGCTGGGTCCATGGAGCTCAGGGCATTGCAGTGGGAACTATAGAAAGCCTTGTTCCCCTACCATGTAGAGCGGAAGTCAAAGAGAGTATAAGGAAGGAGGAACCATATACAGTCCGCAAGGCCATAGCTCCAGGAACCACCTTCTCCAGCCTCACTCTACCATAACAGGCCACCACCTGGACAAATCCATTACAGCACATTTGTCCACTGCGAGGACTATATTTTTATGGTTGTTTTTTTTTTTTTGTGGTACTGGGGTGGAACCCAGGAGTTTTTCTACTTGCAGGCTATCCTCTCAGACCTAGTTTTATACTTTATTTGGAAAAAGGGTCTCACTAAGTTGCTGGGAGCCTCACTAAGCTCCCAAGTGCGGGTATTACAAGCGTGCTTCACCACACTCAGCTTACTACTAGGATTATAACCAAGCCCACTTACAACATTACCATCCCGTTTCCATGAAGGCTGGGGGACACCCCATATCCAAACCATTATATTAGACAAGATGGACCCATTTAATCATCTAGAATTTTAAGTTTTTAGAGATAGTAGTGTCAAACAAAACTAAATATGTAATAAATTATGTGCATTATATACTAAGGATCTTTGCAACTTATCAGGACAAAAGAAACAGGTAAAACTTGATAGAAAATTTGGCACTTTACAGAAGAGGAAATGTAATGATCCACGGTTCTAAGAATAACAGGCCCGTATCTCAGTGGCAGTGAGGGAGGGAATGAGCTGTGAGCTCCCGAGTGCAGTGATCGCTTCTTGCATAATAGCACAGCCTCGCTGCATCCTCCATGTCTTCCTTGCTGTGCTGTCTACCCAATGCTTTGCCTGCCTCTCAGAAAGTAATAGAGCAAGACCTAGGATTGCTGTGTTCTTGGCAGTGCAGCCACAGGAATCAGTGGCCTTCAGATGTGCAACTCTGAACATCATCCATTCTTGACACTTCTTCCTCTACACAGAGAAGAGATGAGGTTGTGGAAAAGAACCAGATATCAGGTCTCTTTCCTTCAGTTGCTGCCTTCTCCTTGAAGGTCATCTACACTAAAATTCAGGATGGCTCAAGTTATTTTTTCTTTTCCCACGACCAGGTTTTCAGCTCAGAAAATCTGAGTCATTTTTCAGTGAGAGCAAGGAGAGGAGATAACGGAAGGAAGAGAAAGAACTTTAGGAATGCCACAGTCCAAGCAGGGAAAATGGATTTAAACACCAAGAAGTATTTTTCACACAGGATAATTGTAGGAATTTAATGGCATAACAGTACAGAGATTTCACATTTGAGAGGAGCCCCTTGAATGCAATGAGTATGGGAAAAATTTTTCTCATAACTCAACATTGGCTCAACTTACAGTTCATAATGAAGAGAAACCCTGTAAGCATAGTGAATGTGAGTAAGAATTCAAGCAGAATGCTAATTTCCCAGAGATTTCATACAGGAGAGAAACCCTGTGTCATTCAGCAGTGTGGAAGTCTACAATTAACATTTTTTAACACTAGAGTGGGGGCCACCTACATGGATGGAAACACTGTGGGAAGGATCTTGCTAATCATTCATCTCTTGTCCAGAGGAACAAGTTCACAGTCCAGAGAAGTTCTGTGACTGTGAACAAGAATCCAGCCATCGGCCAACCTGGACACACACAAGAGAAGGCATGAGGGAGAGAAGATGCTTCACACTCATAACCAGTGTGGATGAGCCTCTGCACTCACCTAACCCTCAGACGAGAAACTGTAAAATTATGATGCATGCGGAGAAATTTCCATGATGAACCACAGAGTATTTATACCAGAGAAGCAATTTCAGCAAAATAAATATGAGAAATCACATATATGTAAACACTCTAGACGTAACGAATGAGAAAAGCCTTTGGTGACCACTCAGACATGAGTTAGCCATACAGGTCTGGCACTGGAGAGATACCTGTGACTGGCAGGGAATATGCCTTCAGCTGGTACCGTATCAGAAAACCCATCTGGGAAAACACAAAGATTTTTGATAGCATGTAACAGAGCACACAAATCATACTTTTGCCAATGAACATATGTAGAATAAAGACGTAGGGTTGTGTTAGTTGTGTAGAGCAGGAGTTGTACTTAAAGCAGAAGTTGGTGACAAGTAATAATAAGTGAGGCCAGTCCTCATCAGAGAAGTGCTGCTATGATATTTACATTTGAAAAGAATTAGGCATTCTGTTGAGTATCCAGGCTACTTAAAAAAAAAATCCATTACTGTTGATTAGCCAGTACCATTTTTTAATGCTGCTGATAAACCCTGATTACAAAGACTTTGCGGCTCTCAGAAAATAACCTTGACTGTTAGTAAAAAATGTACTATACAAATAAAGTGTCTTATGTCATTGGTGTTAAACTATATATGTTCATAGAAAGGACATGGAGAAATATGAATAAACACATGATTTGTAAGTAAATTATAAAGCAGCAACTGTTTGTCTGTATTGGCCCTAGGACCAGAAAAATGGAAACAAAGATGAGTACCTGTTAGTATACAAATGATTTAATTTGATATTTTAGCAATTCGAAATATTATACAGTAATTTTGATTTAGAGCTAGGTAGATTGATATCTATGAGGTATTTATGGAGTAGAAATGATTTAGAGTTAGGTAGATTGATATGTATGAGATATCATTGAGTTTTTAAAAGTAAGCTACAGAGAGTATATATAATCTTATTTGCATAAAGGAAGGAAGAAAAAGCTAAATACACATCTGTGTTTATTTGTGTATATGTATATATATGCATATATTGTGACTATTGGTAAGAGTATGTACCTGTATAGTACCAAAGAGGAAAGTGCTCAAATCACATACCATCTCATTAACCTGACTGAACAAGTATAAAAGAAAAGATGACCAGATGAATGTAGAAGAAATTCCCAAATATTTTATGGATCGCATTTATTTAAAAATACATGTATTTTATTTAAAAGTATATGTGTATTTATGCCTAAAGTAGTTCATATGACTGTTTAGAGAGCCAGTGTCTTAAGGTAGACTGACTATTCAATAACCAAAGTATTACTTTTTCTGGGACTAAAATGATTCTACCAACTGCAGCAGAAAAATGATACAGTGCTCTAGCACTTTGAGAAATCTTATTTGATAACCTTACTCCCAGCTTAGAAAAAGATTCTTTCAAGGCTAGCATATCACATGTCCTGTTCATAATGAACAAAATTAGAAGCAGCGAATGGGCTTCACCAGCTAATTATAACAGCTGGACCAGTGTAAACCTAGGTTTGTTCATTATTTTTCTTTTTCATAGATGAAGATGGCCTTGGAATAAGTATCATTGGGATGGGCGTTGGAGCAGATGCTGGACTTGAGAAGCTAGGGATTTTTGTCAAGACAGTAACAGACAGTGGTGCTGCTCAGCGGGATGGCAGGTAAGCGACTGACTTCTGTCACTAGTGACTGAAACCTAGGAAGTGTTCCTAGGAATTTCTCTCACTTGTATCTTATTTCTTCTGATTTTTTTTTAAATTAAAGAGTGTCAGAGTGTTTTTCAGATATAAGAAATGTAGGAACACTTTACCCATTCTCTGATTTGTAGGCAAAGTGTCTGCTTTAATAATAGCACATAAATGAGTAGATGGCTGGGTCCATTTATCTGCCTAGTGAGAAGTGGGACATAACGTGAACATACACAGCTGAAGAACACTTGATACTGTGGAGGTTGGCATGTAGTATTCCTTCAGAAATATTGAAACAAATGGTAATAGGTCTGGCACTTTTGAAAATGACAGAAGGGAGATTAGGCTTTTTACTTCTGCACTGATGATAGTTATAGAGATAAATGTTTTTTCCAAATGAGTTCTACCTAAGAACACGGTTTCTTGCCAGGCATGGTGGCAAGAAACATGGGAGGCTGAAACAGGAGGATTATAGCTTTGAGGACAACCTCAGCAACTTAGTAAGACTCTGTTTCAAAAAAAATGTATTTGGGTTGTAGCTTAGATGTAGCTTGCTCTTGATATCAAATCCCCTCAATCAATCAGTCAATTATATGAGTTCTTCAGTACCACCTACAACTGTATAATTAAAATTGCCAGTAGTGTGGCAGTATACTACTACTATTCTTCTTCTTCTTCTTCTTCTTCTTCTTCTTCTTCTTCTTCTTCTTCTTCTTCTTCTTCTTCTTCTTCTTCTTCTTCTTCTCCTCCTCCTCCTCCTCCTCCTCCTCCTCCTCCTCCTCCTCCTCCTCCTCCTCCTCCTCCTCCTCCTCTTCATCCTCCTTCTCCTCCTCTCTCTCTCTCTCTCTCTCTCTCTCTCTCTCTCTTCCTCCCTCTCTCTCTCCTCTCTCCTTTCCTCCTTCCTCCCTCTTCTTTGCCTTCCCTCCCTCCCTCCCTCCCTCCCTCTCTACTTTTTTTTTTTTTGTGTGGTACTGGGGTTCCTGGAAGCCCTTCTACCTCCAGGCTACACTCCCAGACCTATTTTATATTTTTTTTTATTTGGAAACAGGGTCTTTTAAGCCAGCGAGGCTGGCTTCGAACCAGTGCGATCCTCCTGTCTCCACCTCCCAAGTGCAGGGATTACAAGCATGCGCTAGTATTGTTAATTTAAATTTGCTATTTTACATACCACAAACTGTGTGTGTGTGTGTGTGTGTGTGTGTGTGTGTGTGTGTGTGTGTGTGTGGGTGGTTTGGGGGGGTACTGGATATTAAACCAAAGGACAGTCTACCATTGAGCAACACCCCTAACCCTAGTTTATTTTTAATTTTGAAACAAGGACTCACTTAGTTGCTGAGGGACTTGCTAAGTTGATGAGTCTGGCCTTGAACCTCCTGTCTTAGCCTTCATGTGTACACCACTACATGTTTCTTACACGCCAGGGACTTTTAATAGGATAATCCTTTCTCAGCCCCAGTTGGTATCAGGAACATGCCTGTAAATTTGTTTTGCCTTATTGGTGGTGACAGACATTTTCCCCTCAGAGCATCATCCTTTTTCTAAACCTTCATTGCTTTCCTTAACTTACAAGTTTGGAGTTGCTTTCTCTCTACCAGGATTTGGGGCCTTGAAACTCAACTCATCTTTCTCCCTATTTGTTTGCAACTCTTAGGTATCCTTGTAAAATGGGAGTTTGGGTTTGCTTTATCTCAGATTTTTCTCTCTCTCTCTGCAGGGATATTTTTCAGAACTCTCCATGTCCAGTCTGCCATCCACCTTCTATCTCTTTGTTTTCCGTCCTTCATTAATCCCCTATAATTCGCTACATCACACAAATCTATAGTATTTCTAAAACAAAATACAATCGAGAAAACCAGACCTTGGGGATCCTAATTTAATGACCAGCAGATGGAAGCTTTGGCTTTGGCATGTATAAAGAGAGAAATCGGATATTATAATTATGTCTTCAGGATACATTTTGTATGTACTACTGTGTAGAATCTCATACATATTGTATATCACTTCTTTCTAACCTTTTCTATCCAGTGATTTAATTTTATATTTATTATCATTGTTACATCTGTTCATTTTGCGATGGTGTCTCACTATGTAACCCAGGCTAATCTTGAAATCCTAGGCTCAGGCAGTCCTACAGAAGCTGTTGTACTAGTAGCAGTAATTACAGTAGTGTGGCACCCTGCTTTAATTTTCTGTTTATTATTTGTTACTCTTTTATACTACTGGACCATGTAGAATCAACTTAGGTTCAGAGGATTCTTCTATAAGATTTTTTTACTCTTTCTTTGTGTGTGTGTGTGTGTGTGTGTGTGTGTGTGTGTGTGTGTGTGTCTCCATGCACATGCTGAGGGTTGAACTCAGAATTCTCATATGTCTGAGCTACACTTCCAGCCCTATTTTATTTTTATTTTTTAAAAGGGTCTTTCTAAGTTGGTGAGGCTGGCCTCAAACCTATAATTCTCCTGTCTCAGCCTCCTGTGTACTGAAATTTTAGGCATGTGCCATCACACCCTGCTCCTTTTAGATTTCTTGTCAGCTCTGGAGCATCCTGAATATTCTGAGGAATTATATGAAGATTGAGGCCTTCCCCCCCACCCCAGAATTTGAAAGCAGTTCTCACCAATTTTTATAGGATTTTATAAGAGGTGGGCAGAGGCAATTTGAGTTTTATCCTCTGAACTAATACATTCAGAAATACTGTCAGCTAGATTTAATTTAAAAACCTCCTAGAACTTATAAATAACTGTATCAAGTGTGCAGGATACAAGGCTATTATATAAAAGCTATTCACCTCCAGTCATATATTAGCTAGGAATGAGCAAGTAAAATTTAAAATTAAAACATATTATCATCGAAATTATCACACCCCATAATTAAATATTTAGGTATAAATCTAACAAAATATAAAATTGTATATGAGGAAAACTACAAAACTCCGATTAAAGATAGCAAGGAAGAACTAGTAAGTGGCGAGACTGTGTAATACAAGTTAGAAAGCTCAGTGTTGTCAGGATATGAGGTCTTCTCTATTAGATCCGAATTTCAGTGAAATCCTCGTCAAAATTGCAGCATGTTAAATTTATATTGAAAAGCTGTTTCTAAGGTGTATATGGAGAGAAAAAAGATCCAGAATAGCCAACTCAGTGTTGAAGGATAAGACCAAAGTTTGAGGAGTGACATACCTGACCTTGTATTTTACTTAAAGCTTTAGTCATTGAGACAATGCTGTGTTAGCAGAAGAACAGAAAATAGACAATGGAAGAGAATGGAGCCCAGAAATCAACTCACATACATATACTCAGCTGACCTTTGACACAGGAGCAGAGGCAAAGCAGTGGAGGAAAAGGCTTTAGTAAATGCTGTGGGGTCAACTGGATATCCCATGCCAAAAAAAGAATCCACATATGGTCTTTATACCTCTTACAGAAATTAAGCCAAGAGGGATCATAGACCTAAATGTAAGACAAAAAAGTGCAAAACCCTTTGTAATGACACAGAAGACTATCTTGGTAAGCTTGAGCACAGTGATAACTTGTTTGATATCCAACACCAAAACCAAAATGCATGAAAGGAGGAATTGATAAGCTGAACTTTTAAATTTAAAAAAAGTTCTGCTTTGGGAAGAATATTGCCAATAGACTGAAAAGACAAACCATAGACTGGGGGAAAGTATTTGAAAATTATAAAACAGATAAAACTGACTGAAAACATACGAAGATGTCTTAAAGTTCAACTATAAGAAAATGAAAATCGGATTAAAAATAAACAGAAGGCCCAAACAACAAACACTTCGCCAAAGAAGGTATATAGAACGCAAGTAAGCATATCTAAAGATGTTCAAAATGTGCTGTTAGGGAATTGTCAGATAAAGCGATGATGCGAGACCATCATGCACCTGTTACAGGAGCCCCCATCTGAAAGAATGGACAGCACCAAGTGTTGGAAGAATGTGCAGCAGCCAGAACTCGTGTTGTTTGGAATGCAAAATGCTACAGGCACCTTGGAAAAGTTTCAGTGTTTCTGGCCTGCATTCTTACCATATGAGCCATCTGAAAATGTGTCTATTCAAAAATCCACACACAGATGTTTATATCCACTTTGTTCATAGTTGCCACAATTTACAAACAACCAAAATATATTTCAGTAAGAGAATGGATAAATAAATTTTACTCCATCTGGTCAATGGTATATTTTTAATGCTTAAAAGAAATGACTTATTAAACATTAAAAGTCATGAAGGAACCTTAAAAGCATATTAATAAGTGAAGGAAGTCAACTGAAAAGGCCACATGCTATGTTATTCCTCTTGTATGACTTCTGACAAAGGCAAAACTATAGAAACAATAACTAGATTATTAGCTGCCAGGATTAGACAGGAGAGGGCCGAACAGGCAGAGCACAGCTGAGTTGAGCCTCTGGAACCTTTTGGTATGACACTACAGTGTTGGATACATGTCCCCATGTAGTCATCAAAATCCATATGGTGTATAACACTGAAAGTAGCCTCCTATGTACACTACTCTTTGATAATAATCATGTGTCTAACACATGGACCATTGGGAGCAGGATGTTGCTAGTGGAGGAGTTGTGCTTGTGTGGAGAAAGCTTCTGTAGAAAAACACACTTTCTATGCAGTTTGTTGTGAACATAAAACTGGTCCAAACATAAAGCTTATTTATTTTTGAAACATAAAAAAAGCCGGGCATGATGGCACATGCTTGTAATCCCAGCATTCGGGAGGCTGAGACCAGAGGTTCGCGGTTCACGGACAGCTACTTAGTGAGACCCTCTGCAATTTCATGAGACCCTGTTTCAAAAATAAAGAATAAAAAATAGGGCTAGGGGTGTAGTTCAAAGGTAGAATGCCCCTGGATTCCACCCCCAGTACCACACACACAAAAAAAAAAAAAAGTAGAAAAAGGGGTAATAAAACAGTAGGGAAGTGCTAGTATTTTAAAAGGTTTGTTTTCACTTTTTACATTAACCAAGGAAGTAATAAAATCAATAAACAGGACATACAATAATCTCACCAAAGTATTCTGGTGAAAAGTAAGAATCTCTTAAAATTCTTTATTAAGAGAATACTAAAGACTTGTAGACCCATTGTTTTTTTAATAGAGAAGTTATCAAAGTCTACTTTTGGTTTTTATTAGTGGTTGCAACTGTGAGGGATTTCCCTGAGTGCGTGGTGGGGGATGCTGCCGCCCACCCCAAATGCCCTATGCCATCACTCGACCAAATGCCACTTTGCACCTACAGTTTATCATCAAGCCCTGTGTTGGTTTCTTAGCTATAAACGATGAAGCAATCTTGGGGGGATTGTGTACTGTGGGCAGGTGTTGGAGAAGATCCCCTGTGCAGGTGAAGACCTTCACATCTGGCCTCATCAGGAGCCCAACAGCAGCATCTACAGCATGTTCTGGGAAGGAGAGGACCTGAACGCCATCGGCTGTCAGCCAGGGCTACTGAGGTGTTAGTACTGTGCACCAGGCCAGGACCCACTTCATCCCCATCATGAATGTGGAGGAGACTGGCCAGCAAGTGCAGCAGGCCCACACACATGCAGTTCTGTGACTTCAAGTTGGTGTGGCCCCACTGAGTCCCGCAGGGCCAGCAAGAGCACACGTCACCTCCAAGACAGGACCAGTACTTTCCCTATGCACATGCAAGGCTCTCCACCCAGGCCTGCCAAATTAACTGCTTAAGAGCAACAACAAAAAGATTCAACTTTTGTATTAATATTTGTCAATAAAGGTTCATATATTCTTCAAATTATAATATGAATAAATCAACATTGAATAAATTTTGTCAAATTTGTAGCCCATTTTATGGTCTTTTAGTAGAAGATATTAAAACCAAAGCAAATAAAATTTGCTTCTTTGAACCTCCCTCACCTTGAGGAACACATTCAAGTTTTGATCTTGAGTATGTTCTTTTATATTCTGGAATAGTGAATAACCTTTTCATTTACTATTCATTTTCATGAAAAACAAAAATCAATCCAGTAACCTACATAATTATATATTTTCTTAATGCTGTACTTTTTTTCTAGCACTGTTAGCAGAGGCCTAGTTACTCATATTTATTTTAACTTGTATTCTGGTTAGTTAGCTTGTAGTTCATCAACCCTGGTACAGAAGAATTTGATAATAATCACCTGTCATAAGCAATCAATTTTGCTAGCAAGTATCATTCTCTTTAGCCAGACATATTATTTTTGTTTTCTTAAAGTGATTAAGGATACTTTTAACACTTTGATTAACATGACACAAAAGTATACTAACTGTGATATTTTAAATTAAGAAGTGGAGCTTAAGAGATTGGTGATCAAGGTTTTAAATATAAATAAGTAAGACTCTTAGATATCATATTAATGGGAACACTTTTTGTATGAATATTGTTAGCATGGCTCTTGTTGGTTTTCAGCTTAGTAAATCATTTTGGGGATTTTAGGAAGTGCATATTGGTGTGTGTGCTAGTTAGACAATGTAGGAGAAGAGATTTCCCGGGGCTTGCTGTTCTGGGGCTTCAGTCCGGGTCACTTGGTCCCATTGTTGTGGGCCTGTGGGCCTGTGGTAGGTAGAACATCACAGTGGGGAGGATCTGGTAGAGCAGAGTGGCTCACCTCAGGGTGGACAACAAACAGGAGGGGCAAAGGGATGTGACAAGAAATCCCCTTCTAGGGCACTTCCCATGACTGCTTCATCCAGCTAGGGCCCTCCACCTAAGGTTTCCACCTCCCCTGATAGCACCACCTGCTTTGAATCCATCCATGGGTTGGTCCACTGATGAGGTCAGAGCCCTGGTGATCCCATCATCTCCCCCAGAGTCCCAGAGCTTTCATGGCTGACTGGGACTCTCACGCCTTCAACACCTGAGCCTTTGGTGACATTTCAGATACAACCTGTAACAGTGACTTTTTTCATGAAAATAAAAACCCACACTTTTACAAAACTGGAGAAACAAAACTACATGTTTCAGAACAAAATTAGTAAATGAATCTGATTTATATCATAATTTATCTTAATTGCATTAATATTTTTGATTTCTTAGAGATTCTATAAGAATTTGTTTCCTTAAATGACCAGTACACTTAAAATTTTATTAAATGCTACAGTGTTTGGTGAATTGCTTAAACTATATAAACTAATCAGGTCATAGCTTCTTAATTTCAGAGAATTTATAACTTTATCAGTATCTTTTAAGAAATACATCCTAGTCATGTAATTAGAAATTATGACATTCAGATAAAGCAAGGCAGAGAACTTGTAGCTTTAGTTTTATAATCTCAGCAACAGCTTAAATAATTGAAGAAACATACAAACCTACTAATAAAGATTTTCAGTGAGGGCTGGTTTCTTTTTTGAGAGTCATGAAATGTTTTGTGGAATAATTTGAACTCATAAGTAGAGAATGAGAAAGGTAGCATCTCAAGGGTTTTTTTTTACCTCTCACGTGGGAGTGATAGATGTCTATTACTGCAATCTCCATATTGGATTATAAAGATATGCTCCCAAATATACTGCTGCTGCTCGTTAGAGTCATCACCAGTCAGCATCAGCAGCATCTAGTGCCAACTACATCCAGAGCCGAAACAGCAAAGAACTAGAAAAAGGAAAAGCACAAAATTAGACAGAAACAGCCACAGTGGCAACAGAACTTTTACTGTACCTGACTGGTAGCAAAAAAAAGAAAACAAAAACAAAACAAAAAAAACAATGGATTGCCATTTGAATATTACGCTGATGACAAAAAGAAGTACCTGGCTTATATAGCTCTCGAAGTGCATTTTCGTAGTGACACAATTTCCTGGCTTTGTGAGTCTACTACTTGACCATCTCAGTGGGTCATCCAGAACTATGATAGTTAGTATATTTTGACTGATACTAAAAAAACTTTGACTTATGAGTATAAAGTAAAAATTCATCAGTGACTTTCTTAATTAGGAAACTAGTGACATAATAAATGTGGTTCAAAGAGCATTTGGGGAACTAGATATTTGGGCTGGGATGTAGCTTGGTGGTAGAGTGCTTGCCTAGTTTGTGAGGCTCTGGGTACAATTCTCAGTACTGCAAAAGTAAGCAAATAATCCGCACATACAAAAAATCCAGAGTAATTTGGAATAGCACAGCGTAGTTAGATGGAAAGCGGGAACTATTCTTCACATGTATGATTGACAGTACTTAAGGGATTTGTACATACCAAGTATTTCTGGGGTTGCAGATGTTTGTTAATTCCTAATATGGTTGGAAATATCTGTACTCTCAGAAAATTCATTTATAGGTATGTATCTTGGAGAAACTCATATAGGTTTGTAAGGAGACAAGTGTGAAATAGGCTATTACAATATTATTTATAACAGCTAAAATTAAAAATAATATAATTACCTTGCTACAAAATAATAGATATATTTATAAGAGAGAATAGTATGTAGTTGTTAAATGCAGTTAGCTAGAATTACATTTATAGTAGCCAGAAGCAAATCTCAATATAATGTTATGCAAAGAAAGCTAATTTGCAAAAAAGAGACATACTTCATAATTTTTAAAATATACAAAGTATATGCATTATGCCTTTTCATGTGTGCATATTATTTATACTTCAATATTAAATAGAACGCTAAAACACAAAAATTAGCATGGTGCTGACTGTGGTGGAAGCAATTAAGGAAATAAAATTAGAGACAGTAATAAAGGGACTTCAACTTTCCTGTAATGTGTTTTGTTAGAAAAATATGATTTAAACATTTCACATTGTTGAAATGTGATGAATTTGGGTGTTGGATACATAGTGTTTGTTATCAAATTCTTTAAAAAATTTAATTGGTGCGTTGTAGTCATACATCCTAATGGGATATAAAATGGTCAGATTCTTCTCTACATTTTTTCATGTTTGAAATAATGAAATTATAAGGAATAAAAAATGGCATCTATAAAATTTATATAAATTTTGCTGGGCGTGGTGGTGCACGCTTGTAATCCCTGCACTTGGGGGGTAGATACAGGAGGATAGTGCTGTTTCGAAGCCAGCCTTGCTGGCTTAAGAGACTCTGTTTCCAATTAAAACTATCAAATGGGTCTGGGAGTGTAGCCCCAGAGGTAGAAGGGTTTCCAGGAACCCCAATACCACCAAATAAATAAATAAATAGGAAAAATTTATATAATTTTTACAATTATTATATACTAAACCTTATTAGTACAATATTTATATCAAAAAACTTGTGTGTATGTGTAAGTACATATATGTACATATTACATATAACTTGAGTAGAAAAAGACTCCCTGTGATTCTTGATGGTTTTTTCTTGGAGAGAAGTGTGATTAGGCACTAGGTAATACCTCAAAGGGTATTTCAGGTAGATTTAATATGTTTTTATTTATAAAGTAAAAGAAAAATATGTCATACACTTGTAGTTTTCAACGACTGTGGTGGGACTGTGGATGTTTGATAAGCTGAATCTCTTCATTTAGTAATACTTATTTTTATTTTTCAAAGTGGTTTTTAAAAAGAATTAAGAATTTGATTACAATCTGAGGATTTTATATAAAAAATGAGTTTTGGAACAGGTTATAGTAGTACACACTTATAATCCCAGTATTTGGGAGGCTAAGACAGAAGGACTGCAGATTTGTAGCCAGCCTCAGCAACTTAAAAAGTGAGACCTTGTTTCAAAATAAAAAATCAATATAGGGCTGAGGGTATACCTCAGAGGTAGAATGCCCCTGGGTTCAATCCCCAGTACTACAAAAATAAGTAAATAAATACATTAAAAAAGTTTTGGATCAATAAACATATCTTAAAAATTAAGCATATGTCAACTCATTTATTGGGACTGATAGTGCATAACCAGATAAATTAATTGTGGATAATTTTTTTTCTTTTTCTGAAGAATACAAGTCAACGACCAGATTGTGGAGGTGGATGGAATCAGCTTGGTGGGTGTCACACAGAATTTTGCTGCAACAGTTCTCAGAAACACCAAGGGCAATGTCAGGTAAATATATGGCTTCACATAGATAAAATTTGGTCACGTTGTTTTATTGAATGTTACTTTTACCTATAAATAAATGTAATTACAATCAGAATTTTATCCACATATTAAAACTGTATGGATAAATATGGTTAATTACTGAGCTATGTGAATGTGCCTTATTTTAATATAGAAAGAGTTTTTAAGAAGATAGAATTTCTAGTTCTAGTCTTAATAGATATTAATTTAGGTCTCAAATCATTTTAACAAAACCAGCTATACAGTTAACTGAAATTGAATGACTATATACATATTAAATTACAAGTATTATTTAGACAGGTAGGTTGATTGATTTGAGGCTAAGTTTATTTTAAACATCTACTTATTGTTTCAAAGATTTGGAAAGGATCAATCTTAGCATAAACTTTTCTAACTTTACAGGATAGAGGGTATATTCTTTCAGATGTTAAATTTACATTCAATCCTGAGGTTGTAAAAATTAGAGTTTTGAAAAGGAGTAAGAAAGTAGTCCTGTAGTTCAAAGTAGAAAGTAGTTCAAGTAAGGTCACAACTTAAAATCTATTTTATTTAGTCATAGGATACATGTATGTATGTATATATGTATTTTAAGCATTGCTTTTATCTTATACTTTTCCAAAATCCTATGAAGGATCACATTAATGGGATATTTTTTTGAGGTATAGAACCAAGTAATATCCCCTTGCCAGGCGTGGTAGCACACACTTGTAATCCCAGCATTTGGGAGGCTGAGACAGGAGGATTGAGGGTTCACAGACAGCCTCAGCTACTTAGGCCCTTTGCAACTCAGTGAGACCCTGTTTCAAAAATAAAGAATAAAAATTAGGACTAGGGCTGTAGCTCAGAGGTAGAATACCCCTAATGTGTGTATTTATGAAAGTAGTTTAGTGTTCTCATCATCAAAATGAAACTGACAAACATTTTGAGAATATTGATGAGCTGACATTTCTTTAAAGATGGCAACGTTAGAATATCCTTGCAGCATGTTTGATAATGTGCAAACACGAGATCAGAATTTAGACATTTTCTATAGCAAAGCACCATTTGATGCAGAAGGGATGCTTTAAAGAATACACCCTACATGACTCATATAGGCAATTTGTTGATGCCTCTGTAACTCCTACTATCCTGAGACATGTATGTAAAGTAACTGGGAAGAATCGAGGAAAATCCATATGATGTTCTCTCAGAGCTCTGTGGGTAGACTCCTTGGTAAATGTGCTTGGTCTTCTGAAGATCACTGGCTGTTCCTGAGAGAGCACTTTACCATGTCTTTATAGCACTTGTTTTGAATCTGCCTTTTAGACTTCATGATAAGTTTAAAAATAAATACAGTACACATGCAACTTGCAGGAACATATCTTAGTTGTAGATGAGTTTGTAATGCATGAAATCATAGCTATCACTTTCCCATTTCCCACATTGGCCATATAATTTTGTATTACAAATCACAAATGACTTCCTATGTGGCCTTCCTGATTTCACTTTCTTCCTTTTTCAAGATACATGAAGCACCTTACTACCAAGAAGTTCAAAGTCTGTGTGTAGTAGGGATCCCTCATAGTGATCTAGCCATATAGGTATATTTCCACTACATGGACATTATATGACCAGCCTTGACCATTAAAATCCAGGGTCCATCCATTACACAGGTTCTCCTGAGAAACAGAACCAATAGAGATCGGTAAGTAGGGAGGGAGGGAGGGAGGTATTGATAGGTATATTTAGAGACTTGGCTCAGGCATTTATGGAGGCCAAGAAGACAGATGGAAAAGATAATTGGTAGGTACTACCACAGTGCTTCTTTTTTAGATGAAGACATGGAGGCACAGGGAGATATAGACATTTGTATAAATTCATACAGCTGATGAGCCACACTCCCAACCCTCTATTTTTACCTGTGAGTGCTTAAGTAATTCAGAACATATTTCTCCTCTTATCAACACAGTCTTAAGACAAGATATAGAATCAGTTGTCTAAACTGAGACGTTGTTAGCAAAATGACAACAGATAATTCTAAATTCTGTATCTAAAAAATAAATAGAAGATAGTTTTGTATAACTTTAAATCAATCTGATAATATCTAGAGATTTCTACTTTTTTACATAAGTATACAAGTGATTTTTATCTTTGCAAATCATTTTCTATTATTTTCTTTTGGTGAGTTTATAATTTCTAGTTTAAGATAAATTTTTTGATGACTAAACATAGTTCAACAAACATAATTTAGATCTTAAGAATCTCCAACGAATGCATCTTTTAGTATATTCTTAAAGAAAAATGAACCATGAACAGGGTAAACCTGATGATTCTAACAGATTGAGTCTGTTGAAATTATTTTTTATGTAATGCAGAATCTGTAGATGAGAACAGAACTTCACTCTTACTTATTAACCATATTATATTAGGCAAGCCACATGCTACCAACCATTATGAAGATTAAAGCTTTGAGAACAACTCTTGAAACATTTTATTTTTAGCTTTACATCATGAAACACCAAAATATATAATAAAACATAGTGAATAGTAAAAGTCAAAAGGATAGGGCAGTGAATACTTTATATAACATGTACATTATTTAACATTTCTGTTATATATGTGTTATAACATTCTATAACAGCAAGAGTTAATCTAAAGCTGATCTGGATGGACCAGGTGCTCATCTCCAGAGTTTTCTGGAGTATGAAACTGATCCTTGCTGGAAGCTATGAAATACATCCTCTACGGATGAATGATTTTAGCAGATATAAGTCAATGAGTAGTTTCAAGGCAAGATATAACAGCCTATCAGAATCACTTTAAATAAAAATTAGATTTATAGGTAAATCTAATTATGGGACTGTTTGGGCTATGATATGCCTAGATAGAGGTTAGTGGATTGATTGGATCAATCAGCTGAATAAAGGTCACCTCATCAATGTGGGCAGGTGTCATTTAACACAACAGGCCCAAACAGAACAAAAAAGAGGAAGGATGGATTCAAGTTCTCAGCTTGAGCTGGGACATCTATTGTATACTCTTCTTAGACAGTGTCACTACTGGTTCTCATACATTTTGACTCATTCTAGAACTTACTTTATTGGCTCCTCTGTATCACATGATATCTTCTTGGCCAGTTACTCTTTATCAAGCCTCAGCTCATAAATTACCTCTGTAGTGACTGAGTTCTTCTCATATGATGTTCATGTCATTTAAACCCCAAGTCAGGGTCTATGACAATACCATGTTTTTTACACATAGCATTTATGGAAAGACCCTCTGATGGTCTGGTCCTCCTGGTGTTGGCTGTCTTTTTTGTTCCCTGCATACTAATTCCTTTCCAGGCTGTATGATGATTAAAAAAGGGACAAGCAACAAACTATGACTTACAGTGTATGACTTATGACCTTATGACTTATAAGGTTAAGTTATAAAGGCATTGTGGTTTCCACCTTGGTCCTTGGGTTGCCATCTCTGGATAAATCTAATCACCCTGTTAAGAAACCTCTGAGGATTGCTTCCACAGGAAGACCCAGAAGACGTATAGCAGAGCCATATGGCCGGAGGACCTCCAGCCTCAGTGTGTCAACATCATATATGGTTGATTTTCATGAGAAGCACCATGCTTGAACCTTCTAGCTAAGTCTCCCCTGAATTGTTGACTTAGAGAAAGAATGAAGATAGTAGATGTTTATAAATTTGGGGGCAATCTGTATCAACAAATACAACTTATACAGGTAGCTGAATTTGGGCAGCAGCTGTGAGGAAAACCTGAAAATGTGGGAGTAGCTTTGGGATGGAACTGTTATTGAGGCTGGAAGGACTTTTAGGAGATATTAAGGAAAAAAAGACTTCAGAGACTGATAACAGAATCCTGATAGCCTGCAAGAGGAAAAATGAAAATGTTATTGACACTGGAAGAAAGGGGGGTTTTTGTTATGTAATAAAAGAAAGTTTAGCGACACCTTCTGTCACCTTCAGTACTGTGGAAGTTAGGAAGTGCACCTAATAAACTCATTTGGCCTGTTATATTTATATTTATTTATTTATTTATTCTTTTTTTGTGGTACTGGGGTTCCTGGAAGTCCTTCTACCTCTGGGCTACATTCCCAGACCTATTTTATATTTTTATTTGGAAACAGGGTCTCTTGAGCCAGTGCGGCTGGCTTCGAACCTGTGCGATCCTCCTGTCTCCGCCTCCCAAGCGTGGGGATTACAAGCGTGCGCCACTACGCCCAGCGTATTTTGATTTTTTTATATTTATTTTTTAATTTTTTTGTGGTAGTGGGGGATGAAACACAGGGGTATTCCACCTCTGAGATACATCTCCAGCCCTATTTTTTTATTGTTTAGTTTCTGGAAGCAGAGTCTCACTAAGTTGCAGAAGGCCTCCCTAAGTAGCTGAGGTTGTCCGTGAATAGTGAATTCTTCTGTCTCAGCCTCCCAAATGCTGGGATTGCAAGTGTGCACCACCATGCCTGGCTCTCATTGGCCTTTTAATTCAGGAGATTTCAAGGTAGAAGGTTGAAGTTGCCAATCAGCTTCTTCTTGATGCATAGAGTTAAATATGAATGAAGGTAGATAAACTAAAGAGAGGATTGTAAAAAAATAATACAGTTTAAGCTGGGCATGGTTGTACACACCTATAATCCTAATACTTGAGAGGCTAAGACAAGGTGATAACAGGTTTGAGGCCAGCTTCAACAACTTAGCCAGACCCTGTTTAAACATAAAAATAAAATAGGGCTGGTGGTATAGCGGAAGTAGAATGCCTCTGGGTTCAACCTTCAGTACCAAAAATAACACAAAACAGGTTATCAGTAAACTAAATGCAGCTTTGATCCCATATGTAGTGGCCTAGAAACAAACCTTGGAAGACTCTGTTTCCAAATAACCTAATTGTCCCAGAGCAATATTACAGGTTATTTATTGGGATACAAAAAATTCTTCAATGTCTGGCATCAAAACAAGAATTGCAAGGCATGCCAGTAAGTTGGAGAATATGGTTAGCAGAAAAGTTAATGAGGAAATATCTCTAAAATACTAGAATTGATAAATTAGTATGTGGCAACATTAAAAGTTATTATAACTAGATTTAAAATATTCAAGGAAGTAAGAAAAGGACTGAGTAGAAATAGGTAGGTTAAAAAATATTGAGCCAGGCATGGTGGCGCACGCTTGTAATCCCACGCTTGGGAGCCTGAGACAGGAGGATCGTGCAGGTTCAAAGCCAGCCTCACCTGGTTTAAGAGACCCTGTTTCCAAATAAAATATAAAATAGGTCTGGGAGTGTAGCCCAGAGGTAGAAGGCCCCTGGGTCTAATCCCCAGTACCACCAAAAAAAAAAAAAAAAAAAAAAAAAAAGCTGTTTGAAGGACTTCTGGGAAGATGGCTACCGAGAAAAGCAGTGTTTACGAGCCCTGCTAAAACTCGATCTCTATTGCCACAAAATCAATGCTTTTCATAGCCAGAAAACACCATCAACAGAGAAATAAAAAAATGTAAACACAAGGGACAGAGAAAAAAAAGACTAGAAGAACAACCAGAGACCAGATATCAAGCCTGCAATGCAGCAGCGGGGCGGCGCCAGCACTATCTTCCCTCACAGCACCAGGATCCAGAGAGGAAAGGTAAACAGGGAGCTGAAGTGAGCAGATGCGGATCATTTGGGTGTTATTCAGCAGTTCTTTCAGCGCAAAGAACGTTTAAAACTCCCAGTGTTCAAGCTCATCACGCCTTCCAGGGACTCAGAACAGAGCTCAAAACCAGAAAAGAAATAAGCCAGCCTCACAGCCGAGGGCGTGGAAGCAGGACCATATTGCCAGCAGCTCCAGCCTCACAACTGAGGGCGTGGCAGCGGTGCCATATTGCCAGCAGCTACAGCGAGTTCACCTCACCCTGGACAGCTCCTGATCAATATGCACAGTAACCGTGAGTGAAATTGGGGCCCCTAAAGGAGAAATCCCTGTACTGCATGCCCAGGGACTTTGATAATCTCCCTGGTTCTGAGATTTTGCAGTCCAACCCAGTGAAGGAGTAGCAGTGGCAGAGATACCACACCTTGGTCTCAGCTCCCCGTGTGAAAACACCCAGCCCGGCACCACCACGGTCTCTCAGAGCCTCAATTAACTCCCTGGGTCTGAGACTTTGCAATATAACCCAGTAAAAGAGTAGTGGTAGCTGAGATTACCACAGACTCGAGATACAGAGCACCCTAAGTGAAGTCGTAGTGATCCAGGGAAGGCACAAACTTCTGAAATCATGGGAAAGAGGAACAACAATAGAGCAATGAATGCCCACAACCCCACAACATCAGAACTGGTTAACACAGAAATTCAGAGATCTCCAGAAGATCAAATCAAGAATATAACTGTCGAAATAATCCAGGACCTTCAAAAAGAATTTAGAGAGAGTCTAAAATACATTAAGGATGCAATCATTGAGGTAAAGGCCTCAGTTCAAAGTATAAACAATCAATTAGACTGCATGGAGAATAGAATCTCGCTCCTAGAAGAGGATCACTCCAAAAACAAATGCATAATTTATAAATTAGAAAAAAAAATCAGACAGGAGGAATCTGACATTGAAGAAATATGGGCCCATTTTAAGAGAGCTAACCTAAGAATAATCGGGATAGAGAAAGGAAAAGAAGGTGAAACAAAAAGGATCAATAATATCTTCAAAGAAATAATAGCAGAAAATTTTCCAAACATAGAGCAAGAAGTCAAAGCACAGGTCCAGGAAATGTATAGAACTCCCTTTAGACAGGATCAGAGAAGAGGATCCCCACGCCACATAATTGTCAAAATGACCAATGTGGAAGCCAAGCAGAAAATCTTAAAGGCAACAAAAACAAAAGGCCAAGTGACATTTAGAGGCAAACCAATTAGAATCACTCCAGACTTCCCAAACCAAGTCATGAAAGCCAGAAGGGCATGGAGTAACATATTCCAAACTCTGAAAGAAAACAACTTCCAGCCAAAAATTTCCTACCCAGCACAACTTTCTATCAAATTAGATGGAAAAATAAGAAGCTTCCATGACAAACAGAAACTGAAGGAATTTATGTCTTCAAAACCAGCACTAGAAAAAATACTCAAAGAGATTAACTACAAAGAAGACATAGGTAATACACACCAGAACCAGAGAAACAAGATTTTCTATCCAGCAGACAACTAAGCAAAGAAGAATATATTCATATGTTTATTGGTTAAAATCTTTGGAGATTTATTATTTATTTTAGTCTTTTACCTATTTCTAAATTGTATTGTTTGCTTTTATTGTTGCTAATTTTTAGGATTTCTATTTGGAATATTAATATACCTTCAGATATAGCATTTGGAAATATTTTATCCCATTCTATCAGTAACTTTTAACTCTGTTTACATTATCTTTGGATGTACAATATTTTATTTTTTAGGAAGTTTGTTTATTCTGTTGTTGCCTGTACCTTTGAAATCATACCCAAGAAATCACTGCCAATTTCAATGTTGTGAAGTGTTATGACCCAGGTTTTCTTCTAAAAGTTCATAATCTTTAGATTTACATTTAGGTCATTTATCTATTTTGAGTTAATATTTGTTTATGGTGTTAGGTAAGGGTCCAACTTTATTCTTTTTCGTGTAATTATTATTTTTCAACAATATTTAGTGAAAGGATCATTATTTCCTTCACCAAATGTTCTTGGAAACTTTGTCAAAAATAACTTGATCATATATGGAAGAATTTATTTCTAGGCTTTTTATTTTACTCCATTGGTTTATATATCTGCCTTTATAGCAGTACTACACTGTTTCAATTAATGTAGCTCTATAAGGTTTGAAATCAGAAAATGTACATATTCTAGCTTTGTTCTTTTTTGAGATTGTTTTGGGTATTTAGAGTTCATATTTCATGTCAGGATAGATTTTTTTCTGGAAAAAAATGTATGATAGTTTCACCTTAAGAAAAAGAAAAAAAATATTCTCTGGTAAGAAAGAAAGCAAAAAGAAATACTGAAATGTTATCTCTAAGTGATCAAAAGTTTGATATCAGACAAATGAATCTGGTACGTGAGATTATCATTGTTAATTTTGGATAAATTGCTATAATATTAAAAATCATCTTTCAAAATAAAAAATATTTGCTCACCTTTACAAATGTAGCTTTAAAACAAACAAAACTCTCAAGAAGCTTGAAATAGAAGTGTACCCATCTCAATGTGATAAATAGCATCTAAATAAAGCCAGCAGCCAATATCACACTGAATGATGAAAGGCCATGTTGTTTTCCTCCTAGTGTCAAGAATGCTGCAAATATATGCCTTACCAGTTCTATTCAGTTTCTGTACTTAATCAACATATTACCACTAAGAAAAAATAGACAACTTAAATAAGTGAGACCATGCTCATGCATCAGACAACTTGATATTGTTAAGATTCAGCTTTTCCTAAAGTAATCTGTACCTTAAACATAACCTCAATGGAAATCAAAGTGAATTTTGTAGAAATCACTGTTCTTTAAAGAGAGCAGAATTGGAGGACTTCTACTGCCTGAGAGCTATACTAATCAAGGCAGTCTGGGTTAGGCATAAGGTTAGTAGTATGGATTAGTGAAACAGAATAGAGTTACAAGAGAGACCTCCCAAGATATAAAGAAGCGGGGTTTTCACAAAAGCACAAGGTAAGTCAAGGGAGGAAATTAGTCTTCTCAACAAATGGTGCTGGGAAAATTGGATTCCCTCATTAAAACCAAAACAGAACAAAAACAAAACCAAAAAACCTTTGACCCTCATCTCACAGCATAAGTCAAGTTGATCACAGACTTAAATGCAGGCAGCTAAAACCCTAAGATCTCTAGAAAATAGTAAAAAGAATCTTTATGATCTTTCATTAAACAAAAGTTTTTTTTAGGACAGAAGCAAGAAGTATAAGAGAAAATAATGGTAAATTAAACTATTAAAAATTTAAACACTCATTTAAAATACTCTTAAGAAAATGAAAAAGCAAGTCACAAAATGAGTATTTATAAAAGTTTTCTGATAAAGGAACTGCATAGAAGATCTAAAGAACTTTTACAATTCAGTTGGTATAGTAGCTTTGAATAAGGTTTTTAGTCAGTACTATTAAAGATGTACAGATCACTTAAAGAGAAACTTCACCTAAGAAAGTATATAGTTAAGCACATGAAATGCTGTTCCACGGTACTTATCATGAAATTCACAATGAGGTACTACTGTAAAACTGCCAGAAAGACTGAACTTTCAAAAAATGGTAATTTTATGTATTGACAAGCAGTGAGGAACAACCATAACATGGATTCATTGCTGATGGAAATACAAAGTAACACTGTCACTTTGTAGGACACTTGGATGGACTCTTATGAACATATATTTATCACACCAGCTGGCAATTCTATTTACTTAACAGTGAATAAAATACATATCTATGCAAAGACTCAAACTTGTATGTTCAGAAGAGCTTTAGTCATAATAGCTAAAAAACTGGAAACAACTGAACCGTTCTTTAACAGTTGTGATAATTGGGCACACAAATTGTAT
Source organism: Muscardinus avellanarius (assembly GCF_963383645.1). NCBI lineage: Eukaryota > Metazoa > Chordata > Mammalia > Rodentia > Gliridae > Muscardinus > Muscardinus avellanarius. The sequence continues at coordinate 66,261,500 of NC_137795.1, forward strand.
TATATCCCATACAATGAAATACTTTTCAGAAGTTCAAAGGAACAAACTACCCATATAAGCAACACCTTGTATGACTCTCAAAACCATTGTACTCAATAAAAGAAGCTAGATGCAAAAGCCATTATACAGCTTGATTCCATTTATATAACATTCTAGAAAATGCAGAACTGTAGTGACCAAAAGCAGATCTGTGACTGCCCAGAACTATAGATGGAGGGAGGGGGAGATTGCCTGCAAAAAGGGAGGGACATGTTTAAGGTGATAAAAATGTTCTATATTGTAGTCATTGTGTTTGTTATACAACTCTATATGCAGTTACCAAAAGTATGAGATTATACAACTTAAATTTGCTCAGATTTGTTGTATAATTTTTAAAAATAAAACTAAGGATTCAACCCAGAGGCATTCCATCTCTGAGCTATATCCCCAGCCCTATTTTTTATTCTTTATTTTGTTTTTGTTTTTTTTTTATTATTCTTTATTTTGAAACAGGGTTGCACTAAGTTGCAGAGGGCCTGACTAAGTAGCTGAGGTTGGCTGTGAACCTGTGATCCTCCTGACTCAGCCTCCCAAATACTGGGATTACAAGTGTGTATCACCACGCCCGGCTTGTATAAATTTTTTAAGTGTATACTTATTGCTCTTTTATCACACATCATAAAAAAGTTCAGAGTTACCTGGACATACATGCACACAGCACTTGGTCAGCTCCCCACCAATTTATTGTATAAATTTGACCTCAATAAAACTGAATTTTAGAGTGTGTGATAATGGCTATGGTTAATTTTTAAAAGTACCATGCCAATTACTATTAATGGTGTTGGTGATGTGGAAAGGAGGATTAGTCTCCTTAACAAAGGCAGATGTAATCAAACTGAATTTTCTTAGCAGCCTATACATTTTCACACTGTTGTACACTGTTATTTTGAAAACACTTTATTATTTTATTTTATTTTTTTGTGGTATTGGGGTTCCTGGAAGCCCTTCTACCTCCGGGCTACACTCCCAGACCTATTTTATATTTTTGTTTGGAAACAGGGTCTCTTAAGCCAGAGCGGCTGACTTCGAACCTGAGCAATCCTCCTGTCTTCGCCTCCCAAGCGCGGGGATTACAAGCATGCGCCACCATGCCTGGCCTTGAAAACACTTTATTATTATTTATTTTTTTACCACACAAAAAAAATCTTCAGCACCTGGACCTTTTTTCCTTATTCAAACATGATTTGCAAAGTAATTTTAAGAACTCGTGTTTTCTTGAGTTTACAGCAATACATAGGACCTTCATATAGTTTGGGCACCCCTTAATTAATGTATAAATTATCTCAAAATTTAATGACCTGTAACAGCAAATTTTTCTTATCTTATGTTTTTTTGTGATCTTCTTCCAAGCTATTTCCTGCAGGCTTCCCTACAGGGATGCCTCACAAAATGGGAACCAGCTTCTCCAGGGAGTCATCAGAGAGGGCACACGAGGGAAGCTGCCGTCTGTTTATAATCTAATATCTAATGTGTCATCCTATTGGTTCTACTATATTTTATTTGATAAAAGTGGTTCCTCACATTCAGGCACATGCAAGGAGAATTATACAACTCATGGATACCAAGAGTCAGGGATCGTTTGGGTCTATATCAGAGGCTGCCAATCACAGCACTCAGCAACTAGGTAGGGGGACAGATGGAAAATTGGTTGATTGGTCAGACAGATGGTTGATTGGTAGGTAGATTAATGTTATACTAAAGTATAATTTGTTTAATGTTGCATACCCAACTTAAGAGGAACCCTGAAAAACCCTGAATGTTTAGGAAATCCTGTCAAAGATGATGAGAGGTAATTTTTTTTTGTTCTCTATATAAAAATTACAACCTTTTGTCTTACAAACAAAATTTAAAGAAGACTTAGTAGTAATTGTAAACCTTTTGAAAAAGTGAATTCTGTAAAAATGATTTATATGTTTATTATTCATTGTCATTCACATTAAACATTAAATGCTTTCTGGAAAGTACCCGCTACCCATGATCAATAACCATGCATTCAATGTGCTTTTATCCTCAGCATATGGATTTAATTACTTTTTCATATGGAGTCATATATCACGCCTAGCAGTCAGGATTTTATAGCAATTGTAGTTACACACAATAGGAAGTTAATCTGAGATTCTTAAATATTTATTCTGATTGGAATAGGTTATAATATGTAAAAGAAAATATAAATGAATGATAATTACATTTTAAATATCCACTGTTTATATTTGGATACACACCTGGGCATATAATTTCTAACTGTGAAAGCTTTTGTTCTATTTTTACTTTAGATCATGAAATGTATTAAATCCTGATGCTTTCACCTCATTTATCATTTTCAGAATGGATAAAGAACTTTTTTATCTTAACTATATAAGAATAGCGAACAACTGTTGGTGTTAGAAAGATAAAAATCAGTGGGGATTTAAAAAAATTAATTATAAAGGGACTTTTGTTTAATGAGACATTTTCTGGTATAATTATACACAGATTAACATTTTTTTAAAATTACATTTTTTATGTTCTTTGCATAAATATTTAAACCTGAGACATTAAAGCTAACTATTATGTAGAGAAATGTTATTTCTAGAAAAAATTGTCGAATTTTTGGAAAATATCTTTTATATTTGTATCTCTTAAATGATATGTAGTTCTTGAAGTAACATGTTAGGCAATTTTTTTAGGAATTCTACTTTTTTAACATTGAAATGTAGCATAGAAAAAATTCTTAATTAGTACTAAGCTAGATGAAAATGTATTTCATAGTAATATAGTTTGTGATCAAACCTAAATATTCCAGGCCTGGCTTTCAAAAGCAAACAATCCATAGAGGTAAATTAAAATGTAAATGGTAAATATATAGCATGTTATCTCAATCTAGTTCCTAATACCGGAAGGAAAAATGTATTAGTCTGCAATAATAAATAAAGGACACAAAGCTTGAGTGTTAAGACTTTAAGGCCTGACTACTATTATCTAAGGGGAAAGTAGTTGGAGTTACCTTTACCACCACTTGCTCAGTAGAAATAAGTTAACCATTTATAAAACCACCAAAATCAGAAAATCTGAGTATACAGGAATTGTCAGACAAGATACAATGTAATCATCATGAAAGAATGAGATACTTTTTACAAAAATCTTTGAAACTCGCAGCTCATAAGGGAACCATGTTCAAGTGTCACTTCTATGCATCTGTTTTTCCTTTTGTTTTATAAAATATAGCATTCAGTTCTTGATATAAAATAAATATTTTTAAACAATATTTGAATGAAATAATTGACTATATAAGAATCCATGGCTATGTCCTATATAGCTTTGCTATTTTTACACTATCTTAATTCTACATTAAGAATTTTAAAATTTCAACATTAAGTACCATGTTTACTAATAACAATTTAATTAGAAAAACCTTTGTCCAAAAAATAAGGAATTCATTAACTAGCATATTTTTCACTTAATATTCACACAAACATGTAGGATCTACATAGCAGTCATACAAACGTGTGAATACATAGCATTCACACAAACGTGTAGAATATTTGTGACTTCAGTTTAGCAAACTGTAAATACAATTTTATTATTGTTTTTATTGACAGCTCACCAGAGAATTTAATAAATGAATCAAATAAATCTTATATAATCTAGACATCTAAACTCCAAAGGACAATACATGGACTTGGTTTGAGAATAGATGAAAAGAAATAACTAATTTATCTGCCTTTATTTGATCTTAGCATGACAAGGAGAGTGGACTGTTCTTAGTGGAGTAATTCACTTTGTTACAAAATGGTTTTTAGTTTTAGTATTGCCATTATTTATCAATTGTAAGCTTAGAGACTATTCTTAATTTAAATATCTATTTGAGCTTGGTTTCAGTTACCTTATTCTTTATAGATAAAAATAAAAAGATCTCACCATTGCATGTTGAAGCAAAGAAAAGAAAATGGCAAGAAAAATATTTTTCTCTTAAAGATATTCTAAGTTTAGCAAGGGGCTGACTCAACTACATGTATTATCATTTCAGTTGGAGAAATCAAATTATAGTTGTATAGGAACAGCCATTGACTTGGCCAATGCATTTAGAGGAATTGATTGTTGCTGACTTGTTACATATTTGAAGGATTTAAAAATTCAGTTTAAAGAAATTGCACAATTCATACTTTTATATATCAATGGCAACTGAAACTAAACTCTTCAGAATACCCTTTAGGCCAAGTATTTTTATATTTTTCTATAGTTAACCTACAAGAAAACTGTTTGTAAAACTATAGTCAAAAAAGGTATTTGAGACAGTAAGCACTTTTAAATGCATCTAACTTTAGCTGGATAAAAAAACAACCGTAAATATTTTTTAAGAATTCTTAAGCCAGGCATGGTGGCACATGCTTGTAATCTCAACATTCTGGAAGCCAAGATAGGAGAATCAAGGTTCCAGACCAGCCCAAGCTACTTAGTGAGGCCTTTTGCAACACAGTGAGACACTGTTTCAAAATAAAGAATTCAAAATAAAACTGAAGGTGCCTCTCAGAGGTATTACAATGCCCCTGGGTTCCATCGCCAGTGCTGAGAAGAAAAAAGAAAAAAAAAGAATTCTTAAGTACCAGATATCTAGTTATGCTTTCTATGGATTATTTATTTATTTATTTATTATAGTTGGTACACTCATTTTACAAATATAGAAACCAAGGCTTAGAAATATTAACTTTTGCAAGGTCAGAGATCCAGTAAATGGTATTTAAAGTTTGGTGGATTTATAGACAGAGCCAATTTTTCTTATATAGACTTTTTAACCCCTAAGTTGTACTATAAAAGCATACCCATATTCTATATTCATAATTAACCATGACCTTTAAACTTAACCTTCTAGATCCAGGCATGGTGGTGTATACTTTTATTCCCAGTACTTGGGAGACTGAGATAGGAGGATTGCAGGTTTGAGGACAACCTTAGCTAGTAGTGAGAGACTCATTAACCTAATGAGACCTTGTTTCAAAATAAAAATAAATAGGGCTGGGGGTGTAGCTCAAAGGTAGAATGCTTCTGGATTCAGTCCCCAGTACCACACACACACACACACACACGCGCACACACGCGCGCGCGCGCGCACACACACACACACACACACACACACACAATTTGACATCCAGTGCTGGATTTTATATTTGGTAGATTGTAGATATAATGTTACAGAACATATTTATAAATGTAGTTTAAAAATATACCAAACACTTAACATATAAAAAGGTAATTTGAATCTTATAAAATTTTCAAAAATTTATCATTTGTGTCATTATAATAATATTTATCCAAGTTCTTTCATGTGTGTATTGCCTTTTATTCTCTGATCACTCCTTCAGTTAGAGACTAATTTTCACATTAGAAAACGAGGCTGAGAGAATAGTTTTGTTCCACTTCTATGTGCTCTCCCTCTGAAGCATACTTATAGGGATGACATTCTATTGTAGGTTTGTACCATAAATTAGACTAAATTACAAGGCCATATAGATATGTTTATATGTAATGCACACACACATATATGTAAACACACACACATATATACATACATATATATTTATATTTATATATGGGTGCTATACCACTGCTCAGAATAGTTGCCAGAATGAAGAGATATGTGTGGTTGGTATAACATGTTTAAAAGTGAGTATATTTCATGCAATGAACTGGCTGTCTTATATGTAATTGCAAATCTTTTCCATTTCATAAAATATAACATGATTTTGAATATAAACCAAGATTGGGCAAGTAGTGGATTATGTTAAATCGTATGAGCAGATTCAGAAAGACAAGCTGTGATTTTGAGCAATTGTATCTTCAAGATTTAAAATACAAGTTTCTTTGAAGTATGAACAATTCTTATTTCCTCTGAAATTTTGATTATACATTCACTCATTCTTTTGAATTTTAGCATTGCAAATAATTCTGGTTAGGAAGTGGGGAATCATTTTTTGAGGACAGGAAGAAACTTGCACATCATTTTAAAGTTTTGATCTATTATAATATATTATGATATAACTTATTACTCTTATGTAATATATTATAGTTTGGAGTTTGTTTTTATGATTTTATATATTAAAATATCTCACATGGTCTTTATGAGGACTTGATTAATCTTTGGAATCAGCAGCAGAGGTTTCAAATATTTGGCGAGTGGATAATTTCTAAATCTCATCTTTCTCTCTTCCCGAATAGCATTGAGTAATGTTAAAGATTTGTCTTGTAGAGAAAATGAACTCCATTCTTAGGAAAAACTGTGAAACCAAAACCTCTAACAATAGAATTCTGAAACGAATGTAAAGGGCTTAGGGGTTCAGTGAATCTGAACTCTAATTTACCTTTTACTCTAAGCTTGGCTACCGCTTTTTATTAATATGCAAGTTGTACGTTAAGTGCTTTCTTCCAACTTCTGTTAACTTTATAGTAGGTTAGTGATACTCTTTCCTGTAAGCCCTGTACTCTGATACATTTAAACAGAGACAAATGTCTAGGCTTTTCTAAGACTACTGCTTTAGCATATTAGTTTTTGAGTTACTTTTCAAATGTATCACTAAATATAATTTCTAATGAAATTAGACCAAAAATGTAATGAATTCAAGATAGTATATATGTCTATATTGTTTTAACTCATTTAAGACTTAGTTATCTAGTATCTTCAAAGCAGATCATTCTGTGTATCTCTGGACACTTCAAAACTCATTTTTTAAAAGAGTAGGGGACAAAGCAAGTCTATCTACTCTTATAGTTTCTTTTAAACATATTTTAGAGGTTTTAGTGCAGTAAGGCAACAAATAGACAAATAAATGATAGGAAAGGAAGAAATAAAAATGTGTTCATTCACAGTAGATGATATCTTTTTTTTTTTTTTTGCAGTACTGGGGATGGAACCCAGGGGCATTCTAATCTCCAAGCTACACCCCAGCCTTATTTTTTATTCTTTAGTGTGAGACAGGGTCTCATTGAGTCGTGGAGGGTCTAAGTAGTTGAGGCTCTCCGCGAACCATGAACCTCCTCTCTCAGCCTCCCAAATGCTGGAATTACAAGCGTCCGCCACCATGCAATAATATCTTTTATATAGAAAAATCCTGAGGAATCTTAAAAAGAAACTTATACAATATTGATGAGTCAGCTTAGTAAGATCATAAAATAGAAGACCAATGTTAGAGAATCATATACTCTAGAAACAACTAGAAAATGACATCTGAAAATTAATACTACTTACAATAACATCAGAAGACATGAAATATTTAAAGATAACTTTAGTAAACTATGTCTAAGATCTGTATGACAAAAGTTAAAGTGGATTATTCTGAGAAGGTAAAGACAGAGATGTATCATGTTCATGGACCAGATGACTTTATTGTTAAGATGTCAGTTCTACATAAATTACTGTTAGGATTTCTTCCAAAGTGTTAGTATTTACTTGTTTATTTTACTTTCTCCATTTCTTTTCCTTTATGAGTGGTGTCTGTAAAAGTTGCTTTCATTGCTCAACTAACCTTCCTCCCACACCAGACTCACCAACTGAAGTACTGACTGATGCTATTTCTTTGAGTCTTGACGGACTACACTGAGATCTCAACGCTTAGCTCACCATTCTTCCTTTTTGTTATTTTCCTCCTTCCTTCCTTTTATCTTTCCTTCCTTCCTTTCTTCCCTCCCTCCCTCCCTTCTTACCCCTTTCCTCCCTCTCTTCCTCCCTTTCTTCCTCCCTTCCACCCAGGGGAGTTCTACCTCTGGGCTCCCTTTTTGTTTTTTATTTTGAAACAGTATCTTGCTAAGTCACCACACACTGGCCTCAAACCTGCGATCCTCCTGTCTCAGCTTCCTGAGCAACGGATTACAGGCATGCATCACCTGGTTTTACCTACTTTTCTTAGCACTCCATTTGGCCGGAGAGTCATGATAGTCTTCTTTAACCTTTCTACAGATTCGTTATTGGGCGAGAAAAACCAGGACAAGTGAGTGAGGTTGCCCAGTTGATAAGCCAGACTCTGGAACAGGAGAGGCGCCAGAGAGAGCTGCTGGAGCAGCACTACAGCCAGTACGATGCCGAGGACGATGAGGTAGGAGCGCTGCGTTGCCTGCCTAGTGCCATTCTTTCCCTGTACAACAGGGAGGCAGGGTCTTTGTGGTTTCTTAAGTAGAATGTGTCTACAAGCAAAACACAACCTCATGGGGGAAAAAAATACCACTGGCATCTGATAGTAACTCATGAATCAACTCAGGGTGTTCTATTTATAGCACAAGATTGTGGAAGCAAATCAGTGGTATCTGTTATCACACTGCATAACAAAAAGTTATAGAAAAACACCAAATTGTGAATAATGACCATTTTTATTGTTGGTATTAGATGGTTTCTTTCTCTGCTTTACATTTTTTTCAATCTTCTCCAAATGTTCTATGATAGTATGTAATGTTTTTTCAAGAAATCAGTAAACATTTTAAATGAAAAGAACATACCCATATATACATAAACATACACACAAAAAAGTACTAAAGATTGCTGAATGTTTCCAGAGTTTTTTTCCCCCCAGGAAGAGAAAGTTCTTTGGATCTGCTCACTATGATTTGTGCTAACATAATGCAGAACAAAGCTTTTCCACTAGCACATGTTCCACAGAGCAGATACATATTGGAATGATTTTACATCCTGCTCTCTGTGGAAGATCAAGTAAATGAGTCCACACTAACCCCCAAGTGGAAACGGCTCTCTGGAACCTTGTGTGCTATAATGCAGTGCAGATGCTGCTCGGTTTTTAATGTCAATGCCAAACGCACATTGATATAATGGGACAACATGCTTTATTATAAACACATTCAAACATGCATATGTTTCATATTGGCATGTCAAAAGATACATCAACAGCTTAGTTGGAGTATTTCATACTTCATAAACTAGTAAATATTCAGATAAAACAAATATCCTTCTTTATGCCAGTTGATACAAGCATAGTGTAGTTTCCTATGTTCAACCTCTATGTATCTGAATATATTACTTTTCTAGAGGTTTTTTTTTCTTTGCTTCTAGCCAAGACACAGAGAATATTAAGAATTGGACATTCAATTCTTTTCATGTATTTTAATCTGTGATGTTTTAACTCCAATGTATATTAAGTTTTCTTGTATTTATAGTATAATAAAGATGTAGTCTTCATTTATTATAGTGGAAAATTGAAAGTGGTACCTCAATTAACTTTTGATCAAAGAATAATAGTTTAGAAAGCTTTTTCATAAGTAAATTCATCTCTTAGAATTCTGTTCACTTCATTTGGTGTTTCTCTTGCTGAGACCATTTGAGTTGGCAAGTGTTTTTTAATTATATTGAGATATTAAGTATGGAAATTAGTTATGTTGAGTTTTGAAAGTCAAATACTTGAAATTGCACTGTACCTAATTTTCAATTCTCTCTAGAGAGAGATATGTGTTTTGTTAGAGATATTAATTTGCTTTGGGTGCAGGCCTGTTTTAGGACTGCAGAATTATTCTCTTCAGGCTTGGTTTTTGCTTCTTCACTATGCTGAAACAATTCTAGACCTGAAGTTCAGGAGAGTGTGGTACCATCAAGGGGTGGAAAGGGAGGCGGCTGAGCTTTCCTGTCTATGTGTCTCAGCGTCCTTGGTTTAGAAGCACAAGGATTGAGCTAGATTCCTGACTTCCTTCTACCTTCCAGCATTCCATAAGAATGAAATAAGACACCAGGTCTAGCAAGGGAAGGGGGAAATGAGATAGCCCCATCTTGAAGGCCCCCTAAGTGGGGTTTTTGATCACATCTCACATGCTTCATCCAGTCATTTTGAGAACTTATTATGTTTATTTCAAGCTCCTAAAGCACGTGTGTGCGCACGTGCACCTACTCTATGAAACATGTGGTTAAAAAAAAGTTAAGCACACACATGATTTTCCTGTAATTTGATGATTTGAGTAAATGAAAAAAGATGTACTTAGATATACTCAACATATGTACTTAGGGATATATCATATACCAAGAGGAAATGATATGTGTGTGTTTGTTTGCCTGTTTGTTTTTGTAAAGGAAGTACGGTTGTCACCCGAGCGGATAGTTTTATGGAGAAGGGAATAAGCCTATGTCAAGGCACTTTACCAGGTGTCTTTCCTCTATGATTTCATTTAATTTTTAAAGCAGTCAGAGGAGTCCCCGCTCCCAATTGAGGTTTCTTTGTAGTGGTACAGACAGCTTAACTGGCAGAGTCTTCCTGGCCCCAGACCTGGACTGTGCAGTGCACTGTGCTGATTTGATCCAATTGTACAGATACTCCTGACCGATCTTTTTGTGTTCAGACACACACAGAGTAAGTGGTAACAAAAGACATTAAGAGATTCCTGTTTGGAGTGATGGAGTTTCTTCTAATGCTTAGGTTTTATGATTCTATTTTCTCTATTTCCAATAATAGGGAAATTGAATACATGGAGAGTTACTTTGGACAGCAATCCATAAGTATCATCTTCATAGAGTTTTAAAGTAAGAGGAACTGAATATACAAGTGTTTTACAGGAGACGAAAGAGGCTCTAGGTTTAAGTTTAACTTATTTCTACAAGTTGTAGAAACAGAAGTCAGATGGTTGCTACCACATTACTCCAAGTGACCTTCACTTTATTGAGAAGGTCAAAGAGTCTTTTCCTTGGTATTTTTCTCTCATTTTCCCCTCTGACTTGATCTCTCCCTTTCTTGTGTTACATAATGCCGTACTAAAGCATGCCCAGGTAAAACCAATTTCGTTCTCTGTGCGTAGGTGGAAGCTCTACAAACAATGAAAATTCACTGCAGTGTTGAGACTTCCAATGTTTTCACTTGATTCAGATTTTTAAAAACTGTGCTACCAAAAAATATTACATTTATTGATTTGAATGATATCTCCTTGTGTTCTATTTACTTTCTTTCTCTGTTAATGAAAAGTAAAATATCCCCAAGGAAAGGAGAAGAACCAGTATTGGGTATCTAATGGATAAATGGTCCTTGAGCAATTGATTTGATTTCCTATATAATTGAGCAATTTATAGCTTTACATATTTTTGTTAGGACAGGCCCTGAATGGTGTATGAGCAGTTACTTGGCTTTTCCCTTTTCTCATAATTTATAGCATCACTTTGTGAATTCAAAGTTAGAACCACTTTTATTTGATAATGTCCCCTGTGACATTCCCTGGACTTAGCCAGGAAAACCTCTAATTAGATACAGAGCAACCAAGTTCATCCAGCTAATTTCCAGAGCCAGCCCTTAGATCAGCATTGTCTGCCAAGGGATAGAGAGCTTCTGTTTTTGATCAAACCATCCAATGCTGATTTTTATTTGGAACTTGCCACACCAATAGAGGGAAGTTGCTCACTTGAATTGGCTACATGTGTGAGAAATATATCTTTAAAGTGTAAAAATAGAGTCGTCCTCCATAAAAAGGAATAAATAGGGGGGAACGGTTTAGAAATAACACCTTATCACATCTTACTTATGCTTACATTTATCTCTGTTAATGTTTTAAGAAAGTCATGTTACAGAATTTGAAATGTATACAGAATCTTCAAACAATTTAAATTTCTGCCTTTTTCTGTTTTTTTTTCCCCTCCAAATATTTGAGCTAGAAGAGTTTAAGCAAACAGCCAATTCCATTCTAATTTGCATTCCTGTTTCTGTTCACTTTCTGTTAAACATTCTGATTTTTTTCTTAAAATTACAAATCATTGCCTGCAATCTGAACAGTAAAAGGGAGGACCCTATAAAGAAAGGGGAGATGAAATTCTAAACCACCAAAAATCTTTAAATGTACGTCTGAGTATCTCTGTAATGAGTGATTGCATTTCTGGGTTTAATGGAATTACTGCTCATTTGTTTTTCTTCCCTTTCTTTTTTAAAAATCTGAAAGGTAACCATGGAGGATTTCAATAAACCCCTCAGACAGTCAGCACTATGCCATGAAATTTTGGGGGTATGGTAAAATTTTCAACTAGAACTTAATTTTAATAGCATTTAATCTCCTGTTATAAGCCTCAGCTCTTAATGTTTAACCACTAATAGTGAGATAATATTATTTGGCATATATTTTATACAGTGTGTTTGTACTTTACGGATATTTTTCTATCAAAGGACATTATGCAATTTGAACTGCTGTGGACTCAGATTGAAAATACATTATGAACTGGTACCGTACCACTTCTGTGAGTTATAAAATGGATATAGTCATTTAAATTAAAAGGAGTTATTTTATATGTATTTTAAAAGCATGTGATTATTTGGCTTTCTTACATATCTTTTAAAAACAAATATTTATTATATTGTGAAGTTTTTGATTATAGATGGTATGTCAAAGTGTCTTTAGGCAGTAGTTCTTAACAAAGTTAAGAAGCTGCCCCTTTTCTAAAACCATAATTTTATCTTTCCCTTATAATTTGTTTTTACTACTAGAAATTAACATCATTATAACAACAATATTACTTTTAGAATCCTTTAGAGTACTAGATATACTTTAAGGTAGCTACCTACCTGGATATGTGATTTTATTGCTTGTGTTCAGATGTAAAAATTAGAGGGAAATTATAAGAGAAGTTACAGTTTACATAAGTATTAAAAGGTTTACAAGAATGTAATTTGTATGTGAAAAGCATTAATGGACTAGCATTAAGTTTGACTCATGCTGTTTGCTATTCCTGGTTAGAAGCAGGTTGTGCTGCGTGAGCAGGAGATCACAGTTATTGTGGATGGCCTTTCAGTGACGTGAACTTAGTAACGTGGAGAGACTTCATACTGTGTCTGTAATACTAAGAAACTGAGGCTGGGGGCATTTTTACCAGTGTGCAACAGCGTCCTCTTCATACATGACAATGTGTGCTACAGCAAGGACCAGAACTTGAATGTTTTGCTTTGTGGATTTTTCCTGCCCCTTATATTAGGCTGCTCTCTTGAGGGAGGTGGGGAAGCCTTTTTTAATTGTTTTTGTTAACCATTTTAGAGTACTGTGGCTGAATTGCAAGGAGTATCTGGCAACTGCAATAACAATAACAACTATTTCCTTAAGGTTTGTTTTGTTGATAGAAAACAATGCTTTGTTGTACCTTCCTGCTTCATGTGTGAAATTAAATATTTCATATGTCTTATTAACTCTCTATGCTCTGAAGAGTTTCCTCTAAAGCTGTGTGTTTTGTTTGTTGGATAATTTTAAAATAACAAGTTGAAAAATACTTAACTTTGAAATATAGCACATTTTTTAGGTACAGGTTCTGAAGTTTTGACTTACTTCCTAATATTTAACCATGGATGTTTTAACCTCTAACACTTTAAATACATTGTAATTCACATTAAAGGGAGGATATCCAAATCAGAGCTGTATAATGTTTATATAATGGTGTACATAGAATTTATATTGTCTTTTAAGTCCAGTGTTTTTTAAGAAACAATCTTCTGCTGCAAAGTTCTTAGCTTTTCAAAGTACTAAATGAATATGTGTTTAAATTATAGCACTACTCATTGGCTATTATTTACTATTTATTGTTATTATTTACTTGATTTATAGAGCAGATAAAATGTCTAAAAAGGCGTTATACTTTTTTCAGTACTAAGGACTGAACCCAGGGGTATTCTACCTGCAGCCTATACCCCAGCCCTATTTTTTAGTCTTTATTTTGAAATAGGGTCTCACTAAGTAGCAGAGAGCCTCACTAAGTAGCTGAGGCTGGCCATGATGAACCTGCGATCCTCCTGTCTCAGCCTCCTAAGTACTAGGATTACAAGCATGTGCCACCACACCCAACTGGCATTATACTTAAATAAAATAATTTTAATAATAGAAATAATGGAGGTTAGAATGAATGTCAAGTGTGTTTAAAAGGTAAACTGGCTGATGGGGGTAAGAGGATCCTGAAGAATAAAAAAAATATAAAATCTTTTTGATAGCTCTTTGTAGACTTCATTTTATTGGATCTTTAAAATCATTAAATGTAATTATATGCTTTGGTTTATGATCTTCAAGTTTTTAGTTATGATCATTGTCATTGAAACCTAAAGGTACAGGTTGTTAGAAAATATTTCAGTTGAAGACTGTATCAGTGCTTGTTCTAGACTGAGCAAATTACACACACACACACACACACACACACACACACACACACACACACAATCTCTCTCTCTCTCTCCTTCCCCGCAGGAGGTACGAACTTTCCTGTATTTGAAAATTCCTCTCTAGTAATATTCTTTATATAGACCAACCTTATAACTTATAACCTTGAACACAGACAGGGAGATGGTAGGTCAAAGGAAATAGAGCTAGGGGCCTTCACCTCAATAAGGCATCTTTTTGCAGCTCATTTTCTTTGTATAATTAAAAACATTATAATGCAAGTGATTTGAATATGTTTTCTTGTTTTTTCTTCTTCTCAACTGCCACACTATGATATTGTTTACTCATGACGTGTGCCAAAATTACTAAGTTTTTCCAGGCCATTAAATTCATCTGAAAGTATAAACTTTGTGCTCCCTAGAAACCATGCTAGGATAATTCTGTATCCTATTTATGATCTTGTGGGTTACAGAGATGACATAAAAACATACACAAAGTGACAAATCCTTCCAGTTTTAAAAAGCATTTGTATATTTTCCAATAAGTTGAATATATTTTTTACCACAAAGGGTTGAAATGCTAAAAGTTGCAGAAAAAGACAGACCTTCCTAGCTTGGAAGCCATCCTACCTTGCCAATCAGTCATAGGATCCCTGGCTGCCCTAAGCCTTTGCTTTTCCTGCGTCCTCTCCCAGGAACCCATCACTGCACCTGCACTTAGCTGCCCTTGATTACTAACCTAATCCCATTTGTTCTTCTGGGCTCTATGTAGGTTTTATCTCCTCCAATAAAGCCTTCTTGGACTTGCCCAGTTGAGTTAGCGGTCTTCTTCTAACACATCAATAGCACTCTGCATGTCTCTATTATTATTTACCCATAAATTTCTCTGATTAGTCTATAATCTCTTCAAAGACAGGTTTTGATGACTGGTTGATTTTTTAATACTTAGAGGGGTGAACATAACAGTGGGCACATTAGAGAAAGCCAAGACATTGTACTGAATCAACAAAGTTGAGATGAAAATTGAGAAGTAAAATCAAATGAGAATGGCATTTAGTTAAAAATGTGAAAGTAAAGGAAGAATGGTGTATAATACAAGCGTAAAAACAGTGTCAACTGTAGTAAGATAAGTGATGGGGGCAGGGAAAGGACTAAAGGAATAGTCTATATTATCTTGAAAGACCATGAATTTGGAGGAATATCTTATATCCGCACACTATCCTGAAATCCTCTGCTTAAGAAATCAGGAAAAAAAATGAATGTGTCATTTCATTCATGGAAAACTTTGGAACTTTCAAAATAGCAACTTAGTGACTCAGGTTGACATGACTACTCTCTAGTTACAGCTAGAATAACTGAGTAAAACTGCAATAGAAACAGAATAGTGAAAATTGCCTAAATTATGTCAAAATCAATACTGCATAAGCGGCCTTCCTCTCCTTCCCAATATATTAACTTAGAAATTGCCTTCAATCATAGAAATACATTTTCATGAGCAATAAAGAACGAATGGCAGCCTGACCGAGGATTAATGTGCTGACGCTGTCTTATCATGGGGATTTGTCAGACTTCATAAAGGCTCCATTCATTTTAAATTGATATTGATGCTGGTAAGTATGGTAAAACCTCTGATTGAGTTCTGGAGTTTCAGGTCCTAAAGGGATTTAAAAATAATTATTTTATTAAGATAAAAATACCTACAGTGAACAGATCCTAAATGTGTAATATGATATTTTTATCATAAATATCCCCACTTTAAAAATCAACTTTAATGAGGAACAATTTAAATACAATAAAATATGCCAATTTTAAGTGTATTCAAGTTAACAGTTTGGAAAGTAAACACTACCATGATCAAGATAGAGAACATTTCTATTATGTCCAATATAGTTACCTCATGGAACTTTGCAGTTACTCTCAGTCTGACGCAAGCATTCAGTCTGTTTTCTGACACTATTGGTTATTTTGCCAGTTCTGGAATGTCATTTGAATGAAATCATGAAGTACTTTTTCATGTTTGGCTTTTTTCACTCATCATATTTATCCTTAATAATAATTATGATGATACTGTAATTGGTATTCCTTTGAGTTAGGTAAACAGAAGCTAGGGCCTACCTGAAGTGGGATGCCTAATTGGAGAAATCTGCTCTACAGCTAGAAGGCCACAGCCACAATTATCTACAGGTAGAAATATATCTACCACCCAAGGACTGCATGGAAAATCACCAGTGTCAAACGTAGTGCTGCGTGAGAGAAAAGAGCAATTTTCTCTGAGAAATCATTGTCACAAAAGCAGCCTAAATGTACACCATGTTTCAGGAGAAAATAAAATTCTCCCTTGGGGCTTTTACCTTTATCAAAGCCTAAAAGTTAAAGTTTCAAGAAATGTGAGTTTAGAATTTCAAAGTACAAAACTCACAGGAATATAAAACACCATGAGCAACAAATAGTAGGAAGAATAAGGAAGGAAAATTAAGAGGGGAAGGGGAAATACAAGGGAGGAATAAGGAACTAAAGCGAAAAAAAGTCAAGATCAAAGCCATTTTTGGTATCAATTACACCAAACTGAAATAAATGTTCTCACTTGCAATCAATGTATTCAGACGACATAAACATAGGAGTTGTCCAACTTTGATGCTAGGAATGTAGTTTAACCTTGAGAGGGTGAGATGTGAGGTAATTAGGTAGAACCTTGGTGCCAAAGTCTAATAATGAGGAGAAAGAAAACTTAAATATTCATCTCACTCATTAAAGTAATAAGAAACTTAAAATTTTACCAAACCACATCTTACAATATACAAAAAAAATATGATATGTCATAGCCAGATTGGGTTTATTCAGGAATGCAAGTGTGGTTTAACAGACACTTCTTATATTTTACCTTGTATTGGAATGCAAGATGTTAAAGCAATAAATTGGAAAGGAATAAATGAGGTTGTCATTCATAGGTGATGAGAATTTTCATTAAACCTCATTATTAAAAATAATGTGAGACTTTAGCTAGCTTTATGGGTATATAATATAAAATATAATATGTATATCAATATATGTGCAACAAAGGAGAAATATAATTTATTAACTACCATTTATGAGGTGTCAAGAATAAGATAAGCAAGACCTTCATGGAGAACAATAAACTTTTATTGAAATACATTGTAGAACGTTATGTAAAAAGCCAAAGTAATCTTTTTCATGGTTTGGAAGACTTCATGTCTTAATTGAGTCGATCTTCTCCAAGTTCATTTATGCATTTAATGCTATTCTGGTAAAAAATTTTAAATGGACTTTGGTAAGCTGTTGCTAAAATGTACATGAAAGAACAGTGCACCAGAAATAACCACAACATTTCACATGCCTTGAAAGAGAGATCATTATTATTAAGCTTTAGTCATTTAGATCATGGGGTAAAAGAGTAGAAAAGTTGGTCAAGGAATCCAAAAGTAGCCCCTCACATATACGAGAATTTGACTTGTGACATAGATCACACTCAGTATGAGTTGAGAAATGTTAAGTGCTTCAATAAAAAAAAGTGAAATTGAACTGATATCTCCATTCATATCAAATTCTGTTTGAGGTAGATTGACTATTCAGATATGAAAAGGCAAACTGTAAAATTCAGAAGACAATGTAGAAAAGCATCTTTATGACCTCTGTGGGAGAAATAGTTCCTTAAATGAACACTTAAGAAAGCAATACCATAAAGGAAAAATTGAGAAAATTATGTACTTTAAAATCAAGAGCTTCCATTCATGAAAAGAATACCTTTATGAAAGTGAAAAGATAAACCAGAAGCTGAAAGAAAAGGAAAGATTTTTTTGTTGCGGTACTGGGGACTGAACCCAGGGGCATTCCACCTCTAAAACACACCCTACATCTTATTTTTATTTTGAAGCAGGGTCTCCTTAGGTTGACGAGAGTCTCACTGTTTGCTGAGGCTGTTCTTGAGCCTGCACTCCTCCTATTTCAGCCTCCCAAGTTCTGGGAGTACAGGCATGCACCACCAAGCCTAGATGGAAAATGTTTTAAAAATAAGTAATTGAGAATGAATTGTATCAAAAGCATCCTTATGAGGCAATGGTAAAAGACTACTTCTGGGCCACTGGCTTAGAGAGGTATGGTACAGAAGAAATCTCAGTGGCTACTGTTGCCTAACTGTATTAGTAATCAGCCAGGAAATAGAAACTAAGAATCAAGAAGAAATACCATTTTATATCTACTGAATTTACCTAAATCAGAAATTTTAAGTTTCAGGGAGAAGGTAGGCTAAAGGATCCTCTTTACTCTGCACATAGGAAAATAAATTGGCCCAACAACTGTTTGGCACTATCTAGTAAAGTTGATTCAACAATTTTATTTCTTGATAAACACTTTAGTAAAACTCTGATAAACATTTATGTATAATATTGTAATAGAAAAAGATTGAATGTATTTAAGATCTCTTTCCACAAGAGAATGGGTTAATATATTGTAGTGTATAGTAGAATGACACTCAAAAATTGTTCCAGGAGTCTCCAACAGCTGGTACAATTGAAGGAACATATTGGTAAAAGCAAAAAGATACCGAAGAATATGATTTCATTTATAAAAAGTCATATAATTATACATCAGTTAAAATGTAGTCTAACAGAAACTAAGAATGAAAAAAAACCATTGAAATGGAATCTAGGAGCACATACAAATGTCTGCAGCGCAGTGTACTATTTCTTTTCTTGCATTAAGTTGGTGATAGTGGTTGGGTCATTCATTATTCATTATATTTAAGAATTATTTTATAAAGAGCCTGTGTCATCTCGGTACATAGCAAAATTTAAGATATACCATGTGCAATATCTAATATTCAACAATCCTGTAGTTATGAAATGAATGACATAGTTTTCTGCCTCAAATTTGCCTCAATGCAAAAATCTCATGATACTTTTTAAAAGATTTCTCTACCTAGACTCAGATTTGTATGGTAGAGGGCCTAGGGCTATGGGATTTTTGTGGGAAAGGGTTTGATGCAGTCAAGAGTAGTGGCTGTCCCAGTTAGAGATGCCAGGAACACTGAAAGGAAGATCTCTGAGTACTAGATTTGCAGACATTTCACAAGAAGGAATTGCTGCCATAGAGCTCACAGTAGTCATGTGACAGAAGGACTGGAATTCTCCCTGGAAAGAGATGTTTAGATTGAGATTCTATTTATCATTAATCCTTAGAATATGCATAAAAGTATCATCAAGGAAATTTTCATTAGTTTTGGTATTTTAAATTATATAACCAATTTCTGGTTCTCTTTGATGATCTGCTATCATTTATATAATCATGTGAATCAATTCTTATAAAGCATCACATTTTCTAAGGCATAATTAGTTGTATAAGATTATTAAAATAGTAACATATACCCCTTTGGTAAGTGCAGTTGTCCTCTTCTGCAGATTAAAAATTCAGGGAAATACAAATCCCTCAGTCTCTTCCCATAGTTCTCCTGGTATCTGAATAAGTACTTCATTGTTTTCTTGGCAAGTAAAATGAAACTCAAGGAAGACTGCAAGTATGAAATTGCAGTGTGACATTTGACTATTTTGTTCAGGATCTCAAAAGAAAAAAGAAAGACCCCCGGTTCTCTTCTTGTATAGAATATATTTATCAGAAACTTAAAAGACAGTGGCATTACACTTTTTGTATATAGGTTTATTAAAAGGAATTAAGAATATTGAGTCATAGAAAAAATATATTTTATACTCATAAGAAACTTGCTATTTTTTTTTGGAGAGAATAAATAAAGATTATAAAGACGTTAAGTCATTTTTAGGACAAGCTGTCAAAAGGCCAATAGCCATGGTACAAAATAATCATTATAACTAATGACATATAAAAGAAAATGTGAATATAGGTTAAAATCAGGTTCCTAATTTTAATTTTTATTTGCAAGGTATTTTTTGTTGTAGCACGAGAAGCTGGGGCAATAGAGGGTGCTTTCAAGAAGAAGAAAGACTAGTTTACCCATAGAACAGAGTATATCAAAACAGTAACAATTAGAACATTTTCATAAAGGTAAACTAAACAGTACTATTTAGGTAGATATCTAAAATGAGCTGAATTCCTAGATATTTTTTTTCATTTAAATGAACAATATTATTTCGACTGTCTAAATAAGCTGAGTTTTCAGGTGAATTTTCCTTAAGCTGATGATTAGGAAATATTTCTCTGCATTTCTTGTGTTTCTGAGCTGCCGGCTGTCCTTTATTTTGGGTTGTCTTTATAGTGTGTGTATAGTGGATGGACTGGGATGATAGAGGGTTTTTCCTCCAGAGCAAGGGCAGTCGCACTTACTTCTGCACGTGAGAGACCTGCCCTGCCTGAGCTCTGAGTTCCTCTCCTGACATGTCATGGACATTCCTGTGCATGAATCATCTGTCATCACCCTGGAGAAATTGTGGTTTGAAGAACCAGCACAAAAAATGATGGTTGTCTTCTTCAACTAGCCTGATGACACATCCTGGCGTAGAGGAAGAATTCTTACCCAGTTCAGACAGTATTGACAAGAACACACCTACACTGAGCAGGAAAGAAGGAATTCCAATCACTGTGTCAGAAACCAAGTGAATCCTTTGATGCCAGCTGGTTCCCTGGGGAAATGATAACAACCAGAGTGCATCATGCTAGGAACAGTAGCCGCCATTGGGCTGTCTGTTGACTCACCCCCTCCTCCAGTCAGCTGTATCTGTCATGCCAACTTTAGATTCATCCAGATCCTGGAAGGTCTCAAAGTTCTTTGCAGTGGGTTCTGGCTGAGTAGTGGGCTCTGTCTAGGAGATTTCTCTGAGATAGGTAAACTGTGGAAATCCTAGGTAAATATCTGGGCCCTGACAACCTTGGATTGCAGCTGTACTGCTGGTAAGGGCCATCCACTGGAGAAGAAGAGTCACCTCTTCATCCTGGAAGACTCCCCTCACCCTGAGGTTAAAAACAAAGATGTACAGAGATGCTGTCAGGATAACAGGGCAGCAAATGCCTCAGATTAAAATGGACTCCATTACAGAGTTTCTACCATGGAAGTCAAGGTTATGATTGCTAAGTCAGACTCCCCAAAGCTAAATAGGGGGTGCCAGTAATGATGGCTCACCTTCTAATATGATTTAGGTGGCCTGTAGACACTGGAGCTAGGTTAAAACATGAGTAATCACTGCATTGCTCAAAGCTAAAAGTAAATGGATATGTAGCTGGAATGGAGCTCCTCTTGGCCTCCTCTCTCCTTCTGCCCTGATCTCAGCTGCTCTAAGAAAAAATGACAAAGGGTAGGACTAAGATTTGTTTGCCCTCCAGAGAGACCAAATACCTAGGTAAGCTCCTGCAGTATTCTAGGGAACCTTTGGAGGGGAGGCACTTAAACTTCGTGGTGTTGTGGAGACTAGCTTGCAACTCACATCTCACCTGGTCTCGTGGTGAGAAGGACATCTAAGCTTAAATGATATGAGGAAGTTCACAATGAGAAGGAAAGTGAAAATGGCCTTGTGGATGGAATCCTCAGTCAGATACCCAGAATACTGTGGCTTCTGTAATTAAAGTTAGGGTAGAATCGATGTGTTCTTTGCCTGCATATCTGTGTCCCATTACTATTAGTGGGGTTTCTCAACTTCACAGATTGCCACATGTAGAGCAATGATCGTAGGACATGTAAATCACTCTCTGTTTTCTCCCTAGTGGTCCCCAGAAGCAATGTAGAAATCCAGAAGTAGAAAGAAAGCTCACAGCTTATGTAAACATTTAATGGCTGTCAGAATACTCAAGCCATTCCCCAACACAACAGTTCTGTGTACTTGATCAGTCACCAAACCAAACACACTTGCTTAAAAAACAAAACAAACAAAAACTCTGGCTATTGATCTGCTATTAAACTCTGAAACTAGCCGGGCATGGTGGCGCACGCTTGTAATCCCCGCGCTTGGGAGGCAGAGACAGGAGGATCGCGCAGGTTTGAAGCCAGCCTTGCTGGCTTAAGAGACCCTGTTTCCAAATAAAAATATAAAATAGGTCTGGGAGTATAGCCTGGAGGTAGAAGGGTTCCGTCCCCAGTACCCCCCCCCCCCACACACACACACAAACAAACAAAAAATCCTCTGAAATTGAATGGCCCTTGTAGGCCTTGCTACTCTCTGGCTTTATGTTCTTCATTTGAGATGGGTCAGCCTTAACCCATGACCAAAAGATTTGAAGAGCCCAGCATATCTTGTTTTTCAGTGGAAATGACAGATTTAAGAAATCTGCTGGGCTAGGGATAAGTGGTAGAGCATTTGCCTAGCATGTGAAGGCCCCAGCTTCAATTCTCAGGAGAGGGACACACACACACACACACACACACACACACACACACACACACGTAAGAGAAGTGGCAGTTTCCTGTTAGGGAGACTGATTGCCACGTTACCTTCTGAAGCAGGGTCTCTGGTGCACTGGTGCCTTTAATCGCTAGGATTTTTAAGTTCCTGGGCTTGGTTCACTGATGGTTCAGCTAAGTTGTCCAGTGCTATCTACTGGATTTTCAGCCCTGGAAACTTTTAAGTTTGCAGACCCACAAATGGACATGGTTGTTTTTGTTCAGTAGGTAGAACTCAACATCATACTTAGAGCTCTGGTCAGAAGTCCCTTTTAAAGAAATATTTCGAAGAAAAATTATTTAAAATATTTTTCTGGGTGTCTAAAGAAAGCCCATTATTAGATAACGTGGCTTTCAGAAGAGTAGTGATCCCTCCAAAATGAGTTTTTACCGAGGGATAACTGACTGATTATATACCTTGTGAATGATTTTCCTTATAATTGGAGTAATATAACCAGGTTAGGTATTTCAGAGTTTCTTCCTCACTTAGGTGATATGTCAATGGCCAGGTCTGTGTACTTGGCAGTTCATCTTGCTGCCCTTAGAATAATAACTTAGGCCCAGTGGAGAAGTCAATGCAGAGGCTTATGGGGAAAACCACCTGGTTTTCAAGGTAGATCTTGAATTGTTATGGGATTTCTTGAGCCAGTTGAGTCTGGGAGACTAGGAGATATAGCTGATCTCAGGGCTACGAGTTGGATTAATTCTACTACTTGGAGTCTTGCTGTTCCTTGTAGCCTTAATCATGTGCTGTGAGAAGACTGGATGGCTTAGATCCTGGATGTTCTTGGTCACATTGACCAGTATAGCCATGGGAGTGTTGTGAACATCAGAAAGTTCATCACAAGCCACAAAAATGGCATAGAAATGAGGCTGGATGCTGTTGAGAGATGATTCCCCTTGTGGGTCTCTTCTCTGCATGTCTTATGAGCAGAAGCATGGGTGGTCTTTGTTTTAGATTATCTTTTCAGTAATATTTATGTAATGAATAACCTTGGAAAATAGAGATAGTGTCTTCTCCTTTCAGGACAGTGAAAGTCTTGCTTATAACTCATTATATAAAACTGGGGTTTCCTAAGCTTGACATCTGAAAATTTTAGTTATACCTTCTCCGTTTAGATTGTGTTCTTCTGGCAGCACCTTGGACTTGAACTTTATTTCTTAACTTTAGACTTAAATTTTAAGACTCCTAACACTATCAAATCTTGCTCCTCAGTGCTTGATAGTCCTCTCATTGTGCCTACTTCTCTCACATTTTACAATAAGCAGAGAAAAACACAAGTATCTTCAACACCTTGAAATTTTACTTAGAAAGATCACCCAGTGCACTAGGCGCATTTTCTATTTTCTCATTAGAGAAGGTAATAATGTTGCTAGACTTTTTGCAGCTTGTAAGGAGGATCCCACTGTCCAGATTCCCACTAACAACTAGTTTAAGGCAATTTAGGCTCGCTGTAAGACACTCTTCAGAATCCCTCCAGCCTTTGCCCACCTCCTCTTTCCAAAGTTACTTCCTTGGATATTTTTTCTTTATTTCTTATGACAGCCCCCTTCCATTGCTACATAACAAATTACTGCCAAAACATAGTTACTTAAAAAATATTTATACATTACAGCATCTGTGAGTCAGTGTAGCTGGATGCCTTAGACTCAAGATCTCTCCCAAGGCTAAGAATAAGGTGTCAGCCAAAGCTGCGGTCATCTAAATGCTCAGCTGGGAGAAGAACTGCTTCCACGTCTGCTCACAGCTGTCTGCAGGACTCAGAGGATCCACTCCCAAGTCCCTCATGTGACTGTTGGCAGGCCTCAGGTCCTGGTGGGCTGTTGGCCAGAAACCTCAGTTCCTTGTAATGTGGGCTTCTCTCTTCTTGCTAACAAATGGCGCCTCGCTTTCCAAATAGTGGAAGCTCGGAAAGAAAGAGATGCAAGTCACTTTCTGTGTACAAACTGATCTTAGAAGTGGCCTTCCTGAGCTGGATGTGGTGGCGCACGCTTGTAATCCCAGCGCTTGGGAGGCTGAGAAGGGAGGATCACACAGGTTCAAAAACAGCCTCAGCTACTGAGTGAGGCTCTCAGCAACTTAGTGAGACCCTGTTTCGGATTAAAGTATAAAATAGGTCTGGGACTATAGCCTGGAGGTAGAAAAGCCCCTGGGTTCCACCCCCAGTACCACAAAACAAACAAACAAACAGACAAATAAATAAAGTGGCTTTCCACCACTTTTGCTGTACAGCTAGTTGTTATAAGCAAGTTGCTAGGTCCAGCCTATACTCGGGAAGCAGGGATTGCTAGGATCTGCGCACTATATTGTGGGAAATGGTGTTCCTGCTTTGGAGTCAACTTTCTAAAAAGGAAAGGAATAAAAGCTAAATAAACTTTTGAAATACTGTAATATCAAATGATAACACAATTGCTAGATTGTAAGGGTAGTGGGGATTGAACCCAAGGGCATCCTTCCTCTGAGTTACACTCCCAGCTCCCAGCCCTTTTTTTTAATCATTTTTTATAAGTTGCTGATTATATTCCTAAATTTCTGAGACTGGCCTAGACCCTGCAGTCCTTCTGTCTCACCCTCTGGAGACCTGGAATTATAGTCACATGCCACTGTGCTCGGTCTAGAAAAAAAGTAAGAAGGAAAACATGCATTTTAGTAGTTGGAAAAGATTTTATTGACAAATCTTAACTCTAGAATTTTAGGAAGAGTGATTTGTCAGCTGTACTCCCGATGACTTGATAAGAGCCTGAAAGGGCATACAGGACCACCCGAGTGATCGAGATAGGGATTTTAGACATTTCTCTACTTGTAGGCTAGGTAATAAGAGCGAAAATCAGGATGCATTCAGAGAATGAAAGATTGACAAAAATTTTTGAATGAATTGATAGATGGGAAGAGAAATGAACACATCTGATGGACTGTCATGTTGAATATTTTGTGTATTTATGTCTTTGAATCCTTCCAATACCCTATGAGGTCATTTTATAGATGAGGAAACCACAAAAGATATGAACTCACTATCAGGTCCCTGTGACTCAAAGTCTTTTTTTTCTTCTAAGTCTCTTGATTTTTAGACTCTTGTTATAACACTATTTTATGGTGTTGTCTTGGAGAAATAAGGGGCTGGTGAAAATAATCATGGCATAAAGTCACACAGTCATTTACCAGAGTCTAGGCACCGTGATTAGCTGCTTGAATGTGTCACTACTATAAATTCTCACAACAATGTCATGAAGAAAGCACTCTTATTCCCATTTTATAGAGGAGCAAATAGCATTCAAGGATATCGAGTGGTGTAATATTATAGACAGTAGGACACAGGGAAGCCACTGACACAAGAGAGGAGAAAGAGACGCCGATTGCAGAGAAGCAGATGCTTTCTCTGAAAACCATCTGGATGGTCTGTGCAGATTGAGGAATTTTAAACATTAACGTCTTGGTTTGAGATCTTTCTCCTTCAGAGAAAAATCAACTTTCTTCTGTTTTCTCTCAGAACTGAGTCTGAAAACACATATAACCAGATTCAACTTCAGTAAACAAATTCCCACAAAAACTGCATAATTAAGGCTATTTTTATGATTAGGACCATTTGGTTTCCCTGAGTTTACCAGAGCAAACATTGCTACAGCAAAAATTACTGTAAATGGTTGAACCTAACAACAAGAGAAAAATCCCCTAAAGGGTCATTCAGGCCCCAGTTGCAGCTGTGCCGTGCTATATTTCATACGGGAAGGCTGAGATTAACAGGAAAATCAGGCTATGCTTGCTGTGCAGATGTGGCTAGAACTGTCTTAATCCATTCAGCAAACATTTGTTCAGTGCCCACGGATGCCAGAGAGTGCACTAGCCACACTGGGGTTACAGGAATGAATTGTACTTGGCTGGCTCAAGGAACGTTTTGTTTAAGGAAGTTGATGGGAAAAGGCAGATATAAAAACATCAAAGTGTTGTGGCTGATGTACGGCATACTGTGGGAACATAAGTGAGTGGGTTTGGAGAGTTGTTAAGGCAGCATCATCCTAGTATGCCATCATGTAGGTGGATGTTCATGATGGACTATTGCAGCAGGTGGGAGCTGAAGGATGTATGGGCAGCACAGACCATGGAGGTTTGCTTGGGTTTTATAGAAGCAGAGCCTGCTGCAGAAGTGAGACCATTAGAGGAGGAGCAGCTTTAGTGAAAGGAAAGGTTTTAATCCAGAATGACCAATTTGCTTATAAAAGATTCATGCATCAAGGTGTTACGGGGAATTATATTTATTGAGACCAAAGCCTAGTAAACACCTGGCTGCAGGACACTGATTGGAGAGGCATTAGTGTTTTCCATTTCAGTGTTGGTACCAGTAGCAGCAGCAATAGCAGCAGTCATTGATTTTGAACACCTACTGTGTGCCAGGCCTTGTCATAAATGCTTTTCAGGTACTAGTGAATTTAGTTACATGGCATCTTGTTATATTATGGAGCCTTTATTGTTTGCTTGTTTACTTTATAGATGAAGAAACTGAACCAAGGGATGTGTCCATGTATATTTGTATCATGTTGAATCTCATTATGATGTATAATTACATTGCACCAATAAAAGGAAGGGAGGGAGGGAGAGAGGAAGGAAACGAAACAAAACTAGCTGAGCATGGTGGTGCACACTTGTAATTCCAGGACTTGGGAGGCTGAGACAAGAGTATCGGGATTTGTGGCCAGCCTCAGCTACTTAGTGAAGCCCTCCACAACTTAGTGAGACCCTTTTTCAAAATAAAGTATAAAATCGGGCTGGAGATGTAGCCCAGAGGTAATATGCCCCTGGGTTCAATCCCTGGTACCTCACCAAAAAAGAAAAGAAAAGAAAGGAAAGGAAAGGAAAGGAAAGAAAAAGAAAAGAAAAGAAAAGAAATAAAGGAAAAGAAGCGAAGCAAAGCCAGGCATGGTGGTGCATGCTTGTAATCCCCACGCTTGGGAGGTGGAGACAGGAGGATCACGCAGGTTCGAAGCCAGCCTTGCTGCCTTAAGAGACCCTGTTTCCAAATAAAATATAAAACAGGTCTGGAAGTGTATCCCGGAGGTAGAAGGGTTCCATCCCCAGTACCACCAGAAGAAGAAGAAGAAGGAGAAGGAGAAGAGAAGAAATTGCAAGTTCTATCTAGAAGCTAAATTTTTCAGTGTCTCAGAGCCAGGATTTGAACTCAGCTCTAAGAGAGCACACAACCAAGCTCCCATTGGTCTCCACTTCACCAACTCACTAATCAACTGATGATCTCTATTTCTTCTGTAAAGCCTAGACTGATAGGCAGATCTCAGAAGTGTTCCAGGCTCCAGCATGTCCCACCAGCGCACTATGTTCACAGTCAGAAGTTATATGTTTACCAAGAGGTGGAACCTATCAACATACTTGTTATTGTAATAATGTTATTTACTAAAATAGTAAGTGCTCTGATGTAGTATGAATAAAATGACTCTGAAAGCCGGATGGGGTGGCGCACGCTTGTAATCCCAGCATTTGGAAGGCTGACACAGAGAGTCATGGTTCACAGCCAGCCTCAGCTACTTAGTGAGGCCCTCCTCAACATAGTGAGACCCTGCTTCAAAATAAAGAATAAAATAACATAGGCCAGGAGGTGTAGCTCAGAGGTAGAATGCCCCTGGGTTCCATCCCCAGACCTGCAAAAAAAAAAAAAAAAAAAAAAGACTCTGAAGTCATTTATCTATGGAAAGTAGATATAATATATAAAACCTTTGAAAAGTTCAATAAAAACGGGTACCTCAACAAAATTGAATGTGGAAAATAATTATGAAAGAAAGGGCCACATCGGTTCTACATAAACTCTAGAAGAATTTTACATTCATGCCTTCATATAAGGATCATTGTCCATCTCAAGGACACTAAGTTTTATGGGTTATATATTATGGTTGTGGTTTTTATAAGAATGTATTAAACATCAGGCAGTAAGCTCATAAGCCAAGAGGAAGACTTGGCCCTGCAATTAAAAGGAGGCAAATAAGTGAAGAGTTTTATGATTTAAGATAACATAAGATGCTATATGTGTATGCATGTTTATTTTAAATAATTTTTCTTTATATTGCAATTAACTCACTCATTACTGCTCCCTACCCATTTTAAGGGAACTTCTTTGCAATTTCCCCAAGTCAAGAGAGAAGGGAAAAGAATAGGAACTTTGGAGCTCAGTAAACACACGTCTTCAAAGTGAATCAAATGACAATGTTCAAAGTTGTGGAAGGTGAATCTTTACACAGTAGGACTATGCAACAGGTTTATAGACTGAAAAATACGAAAAGAATATATTTTTGTTTTTTTTTCTGTAAAACTTCCTTTTTAATAGACTAGAAGCTGCATAGCATAGAATAAAAAGCATGAATTTGGAATATATTAGATATAGCTTCAAAAACTTAATTAGTCCTAAGGAGTCTGTGAGTCTGAGTTTCCTCAAAATAATACATTAGCATCCATTTCAAGTAGTTATTGGGGACCTATACGATGCTGAACACACATTTGAAGTGCATTTGCAAGTTGGAATAAGAATGTCAAAAGTTTCTGGTCACTTGAAAGATTTTTAATTTGGCCAGCAGGAGAAGGAGCTGGCCACCAATGGAATTTCTCTTTTGTAGCAGGGTGTGTATGTTTTTATCTTTCTCTTTAAATGGCATGTCAGATTGAGTCCAATTTTAATTTTGAGATTTATATTCTACTAACATACTATTACGTGTCATTCAGAATATTATAGGGAAAATATAAAACAAATCTTATTTTCAATAAATATAAAAGAATCAACAGAATTTGTTATTCTTAGTGCAGTAAATAGCTTTATATTTATAGATATTTGTGGGATTTTATAATAAATGTATTCTTTATTCTGTACTCCATTCAGGGTGGGAATGGTAAATGGTCAGCAAGTGAGAGTGACGGCAAAGACATTTTTTCATATGCTTTTATTTGATGTGTTGTAATTATACATCAATATAAAGTTTTTGAAAACCTTCTCCATATCTGGAAGAGGTAATTCCGACACAGTAAAAAACAGTTTGTCCTCAGGATGCTTATAAAGACTAATTTTCAAGAGAAAATATTAGTAAATGGAAAGATAAAATCAATAAGAATTTCTAGAAGATTTGCATGTAACTTGGGTACTGGGAAGAACAGGAAACTGGCAAAGTCAAAAAGAAGCAAGAAGGATTTTTAATCATGTAAATTTGTGAAGATAATTTTGATAAAATATATATGGATGACAAAGACAGAACTATACCTCTATACCTCGAGGTAAGAATTTCCTATGTATACACTCTAATCTGTTAAAAGATACATGTGACAGGTCACTACTTCCTAAC
This sequence comes from Muscardinus avellanarius, assembly GCF_963383645.1. Taxonomy (NCBI): domain Eukaryota; kingdom Metazoa; phylum Chordata; class Mammalia; order Rodentia; family Gliridae; genus Muscardinus; species Muscardinus avellanarius. Next base: position 66,291,287 of record NC_137795.1, read on the forward strand.
AAATGACTGCAATTTGTTTTCTTTATATCTTTGAAAACTGACTTAGGGAGCAATTAAATAGTATCAGGTAAATGCAATGGGCATTCTTGGATTTAATTCTTTTAAAAATGTATGGAGATTCTGTTATAGGTTAGACCCACCCTAAGAACATATTTATATTAGTTCTCTCACATATAGTGAGCAAACACTTATTTTTGAGCTATAAAAGAAAATCAAGTTGTTTTCTCTGATTCTTATTTATTTATTTATTTATTTATTTATTTATTTATTGGTGGTACTGGGGTTCCTGGAAACCCTTCTACCTCCGGGCTACACTCCCAGACCTATTTTATACTTTTTTTATTTTTGGAAACAGTGTCTCTTAAACCAGCGCGACTGACTTTGAACCTGCGCGATCCTCCTGTCTCCGCCTCCCAAGCGCGGGGATTACAAGCGTGCGCCACCACACCAGGCTCTGATTCATATTTAGATACACAATGTTGTTAAGGTTTAGCCATACTTTAGACTTAAGATTTTCATTTTCATTCATGTTAGTCATCAAATTGATATAGAATTGATTTTTAATATGGGTTTAAACCTTCAAACTCAAAACTGAGCTTTACTGCTAATTGTGACTAGAAGGTTAACAGTAAGTCCATACTTCCATGCCTCCGCATGGTGAGATCATTCATTACCAGTCTTTCTACATTCCTATTAGCTAACATCACTGGTATTTACAAAGTATTGTTGGCTGTAAAAACATACAAATAAGAAATGGATTAATTTGCAAGATACCATAAAAAAGCATACTAAATCTAAAACTAGAGTCCTTTTCAGATTTGTAGGGTATTACTGTACTGACAAGCAGAAGCTATCTGAACCAACCAGCCTCCTTCTTTACCTACCTTTCCTGCCAGGGCCAGGCCAGTGAGGTGGTGTTTATAGTCCACACTTTCAGAATGGTTTCTAAAGAGCCCTGGATTTTTAGGTAGTGAAGAGCTGTGTGGGTTTAAAATGTTGGGGCCATCAATCTCAACTTTTTTCCTTTCAGTCAAAACATATCTAATTTTGAGGGTGGGGGAGGTAAAAGTGTTCCTAGCTAATCTGTAGCCAGTTTCAAAAATCACTTCCTCACATGAAATATCCTGAGCTTGCTTCTACATACAAATGCCATCAGAGTCAAGGTAGTCATGCCAGTGGCTCTGTGTGGGGAAATGCAGTCAGGGGGTCACTGTGTTCAGTGAGGTCAGTGGCCCTCAGATTCCTTCATAGAAACCATGTTTGCTTCCAGGACCCACAACATGGAGAACTTGGAGAGATGTCAGAAATAAACCACAAAGACAATTGGAGAAAAAGATGCAGGTCTATTAAGGAAACTAAAGTGATTTATTTCATTTGAAAAAAAGAAATCTAAATAATTTTCCAGACACTAAGAATTATTACACTTGAGGTTAATGATCAGATTTTCTTCATGTTCGAACATAGTTTAAAAAGAGGGTGGGGTGTGCAGCTTTAGCAGGAAGAAAATTGTGCAGAACAAAAAGTAGCAATCAAATGCAGAGCCTAGTTAATCAAAGGAATAAATCATCCAGTACACGGTTTAAGAAAGTTTTTTTTGAAGGCTTTATAAATTCTTATTGGTGTTTTATGTATTAAAGTACTATCTGAAAGAACAGGGATGAATTAAGTGAAATTTGTCTTTTTAACCATGTGAACCAGTGATGTATCTTTAAATTATATTGTAAGGTAAAGATTTCAAACAGTTATTTTGAATGATAGTCTCATGCTGCCAAGAGAAGAGCTACTTTCTAATGTGAAGAAAGTTAATGGCAAAGAGAAACATTTATTCCAGAGGAACTCAAATACCTACAGGGGCTCAGTATCATAAAGGAGTGAAGCTAACCCAAAGCAAAGCGAGTTAGGGAAGCAGGAGTGTGTCAGAGAGTGGCCGTATCCTCTAATAGATCAGCTATTGCCAATAGTGGCCAATCCTTCATCCATGACAACGTGACTATATCAACAGATCTTTGGATTTTCAAAGATAAGCTAGGACTCTAGAATTATAATTGAAGGAAAAAAAATTTCCCCTGATAAAATACTGTTTTATAAAAGCACAAAATGGCAGAACAGTGTACACAATCAGTTTGGCAATTGGAAACCCTCAATGTGTCCTTTTCACTAGTTTACCATCACCTAAACTAGCAAGTGAAACAGGACAGATGAACTCGAAAGTTTAGAAGAGAACTAATTGTCTGAACTTTTGCAAGGTTTAGTTAAGTTTCCTTCCAACTCTGTGAATTTGTGAACTCTGCTTTATTCCTCTTTGCTTTCAATACTGGGTGACTTATTCACACAGGAAGTGGGAATTTAAAGATATTATATATTTTCCTTAGCAACCTCATTTTATTCAGTTAAAGCACCAAATACTCAGATTGAAAACACGATGCTTGTTGTTGTACTAAAGATGCTACTGACACAGTTCAGCTTCTGGGAATGTACATCCTTATGGCATGGACTTGCTCCTTTGAATTTTTGAACTAACACTTGTTTATAACACTGGCTGTGTGAAGCATGCTTGATTTTAAGCTGACTTACACTTTTACCATTTGGTGACATGTTCTCTTTCTCCTCTGTTAAATATTTTCAAAAAACCCACCTCCACCTCCACCTCCACCCCGGGTAAGGAAACCTGGATTTCTGAACTCCCCTTCCTTTCAGACAGGAGAATATGCCACAGATGAAGAAGAGGATGAGGTAGGGCCTGTTCTTCCTGGTGGTGATATGGCCATTGAAGTCTTTGAGCTGCCCGAAAACGAGGACATGTTTTCTCCATCAGACCTGGACACAAGCAAGCTCAGTCACAAGTTCAAAGAGGTAGGTCACTGATCTGCAAAATATCTATACTTGTCCATTTCATTATTAAGTATATGTGTTTGTGTGAATGAAATATTAAGAAAAATCAGTTTTCAAATGAAACTTTTTAATAACAGATTGTCTTGAGTTTCAAATTTCAAAGTAAGGTGGATCTCATTCCACTATCACTAAATCAAATGCTTGTCAGTTATCATAGTGGCTTTGCAACATATCGAGCCCAGAATCTTAAACTCTAACCTAAAGTGCAATTTCATGAAAAATTCAAATATATAGCTTCAGTTTTATGGAAGTTCTAGTACTTAGTGATGAGCTTTCTTCTAAAGCAATGATTTTATTTCTAAAAAGCCCTTTTTTCCCTTTCTTTCCCTAAAATAGAGTGCTAATCAAAATCAGATGGCATACCCAAAGAGCTTAATTGAAAAGTCTAATGAAGAGACTTTGAACAGGGTTAATAGAACTAACAAGGGATGGTGAAATGTGCAGGGACTGGCAACAGCAGGAAGCTGTCACCATCTTTTGGCTTAATAGGTAAAGAGATTCCCCTTTTGAAGGAGAGCCATTGAATACCTGCAGCTTTACAAGATGCAGCCACTGCTGTAGGGCTGTGGATGTAGCTCGGAGGTACAGTGCCCCCGGGTTCCATCCCCATACCGCAAAAACAACAACAACAAAAACTTCAAACCTGGGGCAAATGTGATATATGCCCCACCCCACTCCTCCAGTGCTGTTCTCCTCCTACTGAGCACCTCTCCCCAGCCAAACTCAAGCAAGGGAGCCTGGTAAAAAACAGCATCAGAGTGTGAAGAGGCCAGCCTCCTGGAGCAAGGAGCCGTCAGAAAAGGGCCAGGGATATCTCCATATAAGCTCTTCTTCCAAGTTAACTCAGAACTCTAACATGTAAACAGCAATGAATTGGTGCCCGTGCAGCCAATCTTCCATTGTCTGGGGGGAGGGGCATCCGCCATTGTTGAAAACAAAGATGTCATTACTTACAACCTCTTCCTTTCCTACTTTCATTTCTTTTTGCATTTATTTCCTTATTTTGGTGGCACCAGGGATCAAACCCAGCATCTCACACATGCTAATCAAGTGCTCTACCACGGATTCACCTCAGCCCACCTCATTTTTATAAATACCCTTTGGATTAACTGATAGCTTCAATCCAAAGAGCAGCGTGTAAAAATAAGTTCTTCTGTAGGAAGTGGCTGAGGGGAAGGAAGAGGCATTATCTAGACACCTGTTCTCTTTATAGCTCTGATTTGGTCCAAGAATATAGATTATCTAGAAATATAAAGAAAGTTCTTATACTTTAATAAATCTTCCTTAAATGTTATTACTCACAATCCAACTCTGACAAGTATTGGAGGCAGTGAGATTAAGCTACAGTATGGCAAAAGGCTGTAAAGGCTCTTTCATGCTGCCTGGTGAATCTGATCCCTAGTCTCTAGTAGATAATGGAGCTGGAAGGTGGTTGTATCATTCCCTTTCAGAATTGAGCCAAGGATTCAGGACTCCAAGAATATTGTTTTAAGTGTCTATCACTGTATGGACAACTGTGTGATCTAAACCAGACCAGAGATTGACAAACTATGTAACCCTGGCCAAATCTGGATTACTGCCTTGTTTTCTGTTTTGTTATGTAGAAAAAGTTTTATTCAAATACAACCATACTCATCTCTTTGTTTGCTTGTGACTGATCTTATGCTACAACAGCAAAGTTGAGTTGTTGCAACACTGACTGTCTTGAATATCCTAAATTACTTGTCATCTGCTCCTCAGCAGAAAAAGTTCTGATGACATTGGTATAGACAGCTACGTGGCCTGGACCTGTTTCACGTAACATGACTGATTCATTGATCTTTAACCCAAGTAGCTGAAGTTCCAGTTTGCCTTTAACTTTTTTTTTTTTTTTTAATTTTATTGGTTCACTATAGTCTCACATCATAATGTGGATTATATTGACTTGGCATATATTCACACAGTACTTGGTGCCTTCCTCTCAACCCTCCTCCCCTTTTCCCTCCTTCCCTCCCGATACTGAGTGTCCAGGTTAACAGTGTTATAAGCACATAATTAGAGGTTCATCTCAATGTTAAGAACACGCAAATATCACTTCATTGAACTTCTCTCTTTTCTTGCTTCATATTTAGCATATTAGTTTCTTCAGGAGATTGATCTCAGTAAGAACTACATGTGTGTCACTATTTCAGAGCATTTGTATCTTGCACGGGATCACTATCACAGTCTTAAGTTTATGCATGTGATTACCAGACGTGTCCAAATACAGTAGAGCACTAGGCATTTTTCGTAGGATTATGCACAGAACCTTGGGTGAGTGCAAAGGGTCGTGTTGTATTGGAGTGTTTACAGTGTCCCTGATTACAGGGTTTTCTTAATTATTTTAAGCAGAAATACTTCTCATATTAATTGGGAAAATTCAGTGGGCTGACAGTATCTCAATCTGTTTTAGTGTGGGGCTGTTATCTTCCTACTAGACTCTGTGTGCTTCTCATCTGGCTCACGATCATATTCTCATCTCTGCACAGTTCTTGGCTTATAGTTCATGGTTAAATATTTAGTGAATGGATGGGCCAGGCGTGGTGGCGCACGCTTGTACTCCCAGCATTGAGGAGGCTGAGACCGGAGGATCGCGGTTCACGGACAGCCTCAGCTACTTAGTGAGGCCCTCTGCAATGCAGTGAGACCCTGTTTCAAAATAAAGAATAAAAAATAGTGCAGGGGGTATAGCTCGGAGGTGGAATGCCCCTGGGTTCCATCCCCAGACCCAAATACACACACAAAAAAATTAGTGAATAGATGGGATCACGCACAAACTGAGAATTGATTGCATGATATAAGACAGGTAACTGATTTAATTTCCTCAGTTAAAAGGTTGGTGGGCACTTTTATTAAACACTCATTTGTCCGTTTCCCTCTGGTCAGAGAGCTGCACCGTTACAGAATTTTTGCATGTACACTTTGGACTGCATTGGAACCTCCTATTTGGTTGGTGTTAGTGCAGTGTTTTTAGACTCAGTCAGATCCATCTAATTTTCTTCTTAAAAAATTCTTCTAGCATATTTAAATTTTTTGAATTTATCAATTCCATTGATATTTTCTTTGTGCTTTTTGTTGTAATCAGAGTAAACTAGGAAGTTAATTAATTTGTGGGTTTTTTTTTATCACATTGAATCTTTTAATGAAAGTTCATGGAATATATCTATTCAAAAATTTTTTTCTGATCCTCTCCAGAATTTTATGGTACTCTCTATTAGTTACATAAGTGTCCAGCAATAACAAAAATCTGATCAGTTAAAAGCTGCTACAAAGATTATGCTAGCTTCAGTATGAATTAGAATGTTTTCCCTACTTTTCTGTTTTTCAAAGCAACTTTTATAAAATAAAGTTGATTTGTATAAGTAGAAATTTCTGTCCCCAGAAATTTGTTATTACTCAACTATAAGCTATCTGTGCATTTGTGGGGGAAATTTTAAGTACTTCTTACAATGGCTATTGCTATATTAAAAAGTTTTAATTTGGGGAAGGCCAATTTCAATATTTTGCATTTTTCAAGAAACTTATCATCATGGTTTGGATACAGAATATCCCCTGGGAAAACACATGTATTGTCAACACAAAATGTTCAGAGGTGAAATGATTGAATTGTGAAGGTTCTAATCTCATTATCAGACAAATCCATTGATGGATGAATTATTTGAATGGATTTACTAGGTGGTGACATAGGCAGGTAGGATATGGCTAGAGGAGATAGGTCACTTGGAGTGTGGCCTTGGAGACTCTACCTGTTCCTGATCCCTTTGGCTTTGTCTCTGACTCCCTGCTGCTAAGGAACTTTCTCCTGCCACATCCTGCCTTGGTGATGTTTCTGTCTTGGAGCTGACCAGCCATGGACTGGAACTCTGAAACCATGAGCCCAGACGACTTTCCTCCTCTATGTTGTTCTTTTTGGATATTTTTTCACAGTGATAAAAATGACTAATTTATTATTATTATTATTATTATTATTATTATTTAGGTTTTCATACTAGTTTATTTTTATAAAATATTTTTGAAGTATTGTGTTTTTATGTCTCTAAATACCCTTTTATTTTTCCTTCTCTATATTTGAATATTTTCACTTTTTTCTCAGTTTTTACAGAATTTCGTCTGTCATGCTAACTTTGACATTCCTAATGGTTTCTCTTTAAATTATAAATATTTTTTATTGTTTACTACCAATATCATTATTTTTACTTTACTTAGTATACTAATTCTTTTTTGTTTGTGTGTGTAGTACTGGGGATCGAACCCAGGGGCATTCTACCTTTGAGCTCTACCCCTAGCCTTTTTAATGTTTTGCTTTGGAAGTGGGGTCTGGGTAGGTTACTAAGAGTCTCCCTGAGTTGCTGAGGCTGGCCTCAAACCTTTGAATCTTCCTGTCTCAGCCTCCCAAGTACTGAGATTATTAGGTGTGCATCACCATGCCCAACTCGAGTACATTAATTCTCAATAGCTCTTGAATTCTGACAGTGTGTCTTGAGCTACAGTTTTTTTCTGAATACTGTTTTAGCTACATATTAGTTTTATTACATGTAGAATACCATTGTTGTTTATACATTCTTTTTTATTTCCTTTTAACACAATAATTATTTGGTGGTATTTATTTGTCAAACATATAGAACTTTTGTATAATAATTATTCTGGGTTTTTTGTTTTTGTTTTTGTTTTTTTTTGCGGGTCTGGAGATGGAACCCAGAGGCATTCAACCTCTGAGCTACAGCCCCTGCCCAATTTTTTATTCTTTACTTTGAAACCAGGTCTCACTGAGTTGCAAAGGGCCTCACTAAGTAGCTGAGGCTGTCAGCGAACCGCGATCCTCTGGTCTCAGCCTCCCAAATGCTGGGATTAAAAGCATGCGCCACCACGCCCGGCTTCTGTGTTTTGTTTTTTTAATTTCCAGACATATTGAACTTTATTTTGCTATACTTTTATTGAGTTCTAACTTTATTACACACTGTTCAAAAATATATCCATATAACAAATATTATTTAGGTTTCTTAAACTTGTTGGTAACTCGATTAAAAAAGTTTTGTTTAAATATTTCTTGTGTATGCAGAAATCACACATATTCTATGTATACAGTTTATGTTTTCCATATATATATATATATATATACACATAAAATTGATAATGTAACACACACACATATTTTAGGATATCACTTAGATTTTGTCTGCTTGATCTACCAGTTCTGAAAAGCATGTGTTAAAGTCACCAGCTACTATTGTTTATTTCTAATATAATCCTATCAATTGAGTTTTATGTCTTTTATTTTATTTATTTATGTGTGTGTGTGTGTGTGTGTGTGTGTGTGTGCGCGCGCGCGCATGTGTGTGTGTTACTGGTGATGGAACCCAGGGGCATTCTACCTCCAAGCTACACCCCCAGCCCTATTTTTTATTTCATATTTTGAAACAGGGTCTCACTAAGTTGCAGAGGGCATCACCAAGTAGCTGAGGCTGTCTGCAAGCCACGATCCTCCTGTCTCAGCCTCCCAAATGCTGGGATTACAAGTGTGAGCCACCACACCCAGCTTGAGTTTATGTATTTTAAATCTTTGTTGTTAGCTGCATATATGTTCAGGATTATCACAACTTCTTGATTTCTTATAAAATTTCTTGTATTTTAAGAATCACTGTGCTCTAAATTCTATCTTGTTGGATAGTAGACATTCAGCACTTTCTTTTTTTTTTTTTTTTTAATTTTTTTTAATTTTATTTTATTGGTGCACTGTATTCATACATCATAGTGGGATACAAACTTTTGTAGACATACATGCACACATCGCCCAGTCAGCCCCCACCCGATCCCCAACCCATTCTCTCCCCATCCCTCCTTCCCATGCTTGGCTTAGTGGTTGACATCTAGTATTATAGCAATTTATCCAAAATTAAAAATGATAATCTCACATAACAGTTTCATTTGTCTGATACCAAGCGTTTGATGATTTAAAGATAGCATTTCAATATTTCTTTTTGCTTTCTTTCTTACTAGAGCATATTTTTTTCTGTTTTTTTAGGTGAAACTATCATATATTTATATATTTATTTTTCAGAAAAAAATCTATCCTAATATGGAATATGAATTCTAGATACCCAAAACGATCTTGAAAAAGAACAAAGCTAGCAGATATATATTTTCTGATTTCAAACCATATAAAGCTACAATAATTGAAACAGTGTAGTACTGTTCTAAAGGCAGATATATAGACCATTGGAGTTAAATACAAGCCTAGAGCTAAATTCTTCCCTATATTGTCAAGTTATTTTTGACAAGGTTTCCACGAACATTTGGTGGTGGAAATAATAATCTTTTAACTAAATATTGTTGAAAAATAATAATTACATGGAAAAGAATAAAATTGGACCTTTACCTAATCCCATATACAAGTATTAACTCAAAATAGATAAAAGACCTAAATATAAATCTTAAGACTATAAACTTTTAGGAGAAAATCTGGGTCATAAAACCTCACAACATTGAAATTGGCAGTGATTTCTTGGATATGATTTCAATGGCACAGGCAACAGAAGAATATACAAACTCCCTAAAAAATAAAAGAAAATATTGTATATCCAAAGACAATGTAAACAGAGTTAAAAGTTACTAATAGAATTGGATAAAATATTTCCAAATGCTATATCTGAAGGTATATTAATATTCTAACTAGAAATCCTAAAAATTAACAACAATAAAGGCAAGCAATACAACTTAGAGATAGGTAAAAGACTAACATAAATAATGAATCTCCACAGATAACCAATCTTAGTTGTCTGTTGGATGGAAACTCTTGTTTCTCTGGTTCTGGTGAGTGTTACCTATTTCTTCTTTGTAGTTAATCTCTTTGAGTATTTTCTCTAGCGCTGGTTTTGAAGACATAAATTCCTTCAGTTTCTGTTTGTCATGGAAGCTTCTTATTACTCCATCTAATTTGATAGAAAGTTTTGCTGGATAGGAAATTTTTGGCTGGAAGTTGTTTTTTTTCAGAGTTTGGAATATGTTACTCCAAGCCCTTCTGGCTCTCATGACTTGGTTTGGGAAGTCTGGAGTGATTCTAATTGGTTTGCCTCTGAATGTCAGTTGGCCCTTTGTTTTTGTTGCCTTTAAGATTCTCTGCTTGGCTTCCACATTGGTCATTTTGACAATTATATGGCATGGGGATCCTCTTCTCCGATCCTGTCTAAAGGGAGTTCTATAAGTTTCCTGGATCTGTGTATCAACCTCTTGCTCTATATTTGGAAAATTTTCTGCTATTACTTCCTTGAAGAGATTGTTGATCCCTTTGGTATCACTTTCTTTTCCCTCCTCTATTCCAATTATTCTTAGGTTAGCTCTCGTAAGATGGGCCCATATTTCTTCAATGTCAGATTCCTGCTGTTGGATATTTTTTTCTAGATTAGAAACTATGCATTCATTTTTGGATTGCTCATCTTCTAAGAGCGAGATTCTGTTCTCCATGTGGTCTAATCGGTTGTTTGTGCTTTGAATTGAGGCCTTTACTTCATTAATTGCATCCTTTATCTCTTTTTGGCTCTCTCTGAGTTCTTTTCGAAGCACCTCTATTATTTCTACAGTTATTTTCCTGATTTGATCTTCTAGAAATCTCTGATTTTCTGTTTTATCAGGTTCTGATGTTGTGGGGTTGTGCACATTCATTACTCCAATGTTATTCCTCTTTCCCATGATTTCGGAGGTTTGTGCCTTCTCTGGGTTCTTCCCTTGGGTCACTATGGCTTCACTTAAGGTGCTCTGGATCTCGAGTCTGTATTATCTCAGACCCTACTACTCCTTTACTGGGTTGTATCACAGAGTCTCCGACCCAGGGAGTCGATAGAGGCTGCTTTAAACTATGGGGGGTGCCAGGTTGCACGTTCTCCTATGGTGTGATATCTCTGCCACCACCACTCCCTCACTGGGTCAAGTCCCAGGAGGCACAATACTGCGATTTCTCCTCTGTGGCCCGCAATTTGACTCACTGTTCTTGAGTACGCAGATGTAGCTGTACTGGACTCGGTGATTTCACTGCAGCTGCCGCTGCCGGTGGCAATATGGCGCCTCTGCCACGCCCTCGGTCATGAGGCTGGCGTATTTTTTCTTCTCTGGTTTTGATTTCCGCTCTGAATCCCTGCAGCGTGTGCTGAGCTCAGCCACTGGGAGCTTTAAATGCTGTCTGCGCCGAAAGATCCCGCCTGGCTGTTCCGCATCGGCTCACCTCGGCTTGCTGTAGCCGTCCGTTGAGTTCGCCGCTGCCGCCGGCAGTATGGCGCTGCTGCCGCGTCCTCGGGCGCATGTGTCTCCTCTGTGGCCCTGAGCTCTGTTCTCAGTCCGCTTTCTCTCTGGAGCTTGGTGGTTTTTTTTGTTTTTCTGGTGATGGTGTTTTCTGGCTATGAAAGGCGCTCTTTTTGTGGTAATGGAGATTGGTTGTTAGCGGGACTCTTAAGCCCCGCTTTTCTCGGTCGCCATCTTCCCGGAAGTCCCACTTTCTTTTTTAAGATATATTTATAGCATCTGTGTTTCCCATCCCTTTATTTTCATCCATTTTATGTCCTTGTGTTCAGATATTCACTTTAGGCAGCCTATTCTCATATCTTACTTTTATACTACTCTGGGAGTCTTTGTCAGTTAATTGATGAGTAATACATTAATATTTGCCTTAATCCCTTTAGTATTAGAACCTATGCCTGCCACCTTCTTTCATATTTTCCACTTTCTAAAATTTCTTTTCATTTCTTTCCTCTTTTTTTTATCTGTTTGTCATCAGATATGTCAATTTCTCAGCTGTTGCTTTCAAGTTAACATTCTTATTTTACTGCCCTGACTGGTAGGTTATTTTTTCTAGCAGATTATAAAGCAGATCAATATATATGTTTTTGTCTTAAAATAATAACCATATATACTGTCCTCTAACTCTCTTCCTCTCACATATATAAATATAGCTATGTAGCATTTCAGGCGTGTTAGTTAAATGCACTTATAGGGATGCTTTCACATACCTGCATGCTGTGTTCCCCTTACTGCGCTCTTCTGAGTGCCTTGGGCCCCAGTGTTGCTCTGGGGTTACTCACTAGCATCTCTGTGCTGCCATCCTCCTCACACCCGGCCCCAGAAGTGACGTTCATGTCCAGGAGCTCGAAACTTCAGGGCATGGAGAAGGCAGCCCTGACTTACCTCCAGACGCATGCTCACTCAGGCCATGTGGAGGAAGTCAAAGATGAATTCTGCTGCCCCCATTTCTGGTTGCTGACATTGTCCTTACAGATTCTCAGTTTTCCTGACATCTGGATGCACCTGTGTTCACTCTCCCAAGAATTTCTCAAGCTTTGTTGTTGATTGATGAATGAGAGCCTGAAGCCCAAAGATGTTTCTTTTTTCTCTTTTGGCATCTCCAAAGCTGAATTCATGAGAGACAGGAAGTGGCTTTTGTTAGTTTGCCCCTATGTAATTTAGCCATTTCTGCCTTTATTTTTTATTATTTTCATTATCTTTGGTTTTTTTAGACATGTTTGTTCATATTTCACTTTCTTGTAATTATTCCTTAATTTGTTGTCATCTTTATTGTTTAAATAGGCAGACAGTAAAAATTATGAATTTGTCTCTTGTGTGTTTTTACACATCTTTTACATTCCAGTCGCATTCTTATTATTGTCATTACTTTGCAAAAAGTCTCCGATTTTCATTTTGACTGTTTGCTTCTTTACTTAAAATATTGGGAAAATAATTTTTAAGTTGTAACATTTTTATTCATTTAAGGTTTTATTACATTTTGGTCAGATAAATTGTCTTTTCACAGTCTTAATTTTTTTAAATGATGTCATCATATGTTACTATGGTTATTTGTGATAAAAGTGACGCGTGTCTCTCAGATCAGTTCTGTATACCAACATGATTCCATTTTCTGTGTCACTAATTATGCCTTAGCTCCAGATTCCTTTTTGCTCTTTAGCACTACAGCATGATTTAGTTCTCTTATTAAATATTTAATTTTCTTATTCTCCATCCTTTGCTCATCTTCTTTTGCTTTCCTTCATCCTGGTATTCCCAAGAATTACTTTAAGATACTTTTGTTTTACTCTTGGGACACATTATTTTCACATATATGCTGACTTGTCATTTTTTTTTCTTTTATTTTGGTGGTACTGGAGGTGGAACCCAGGGGCTTTTCTACCTCTGGGCTACACTCCCAGACTTATTTTATATTTTATTTGGAAACAGGGTCTCACTAAGCTGCTGAGAGCCTCACTAAGTAGCTGAGGCTGGCTTCGAGCCTGTGTGATCCTCCTGTCTCAACCTCCCAAGCTCAGGGATTACAAGCATGCACCACCACACCCGGCAGCTAATTTGTATTTTCAAGTTGATGTTTTCTTTCTTTACCTTGAGAAGATATAGACATAGGATTATTTATTTATTTATTTATTTATTTATTTATTTACTGTAGTACTAGAGATTGAACCCAGGGGCCTTCTACCTCCAAGCTGTGTCCCAGGACCTATTTTATTTTAATTTGAAACATGGTATCACTAGGTTAATGAGAGTCTTACTACTTCCTGAGCCTGTCCTCAAATCTTCAAACCTCCTGTTTCAGCCTCCCAAGTACTGGGATTATAAGTATGTGTCACTATGCCTGGCTGGGATTTATAATTTTAAAAGCAAATAATTAGTAACACTAAATACAAAACTTACTGCCTTATTCTAGGATAAATAAAAGAAAAACAACAACCTTGGCCTATTAACAAACTCTCCAGATCACCCTCGTCTATTTTAGTGTTCTTTGAGGTCTGTGCTGTATCTTGACGTACATCAGCCACTTTCTTGTGGGCTTTTCCTATTCTGATAGTAACTTTATGGCAAATATGGACTACTAAGGGCATTAGAAATTCTATTTGTGGTCCTGTTTCTGGGCAAAACGTTTGGCAGGCGGGGACTGGAGCAGTCAGGAAGAGGAGCACCAAGTGTCCTGCCAGCAGCTTTTTTTTTACCACCTCGTCAGTTTTAGGAATCTTATTTTGACTTTTGGATAAAGTCTGAATAGATTTTTAAAAATTCAACTTTATAACTGTTTCATATTCTAGAATAAAATCATAATAATACGATTTCTCTGATAATTTAGTGGGGAGTAGAGAGGTTGCATCAGAAACTGCTGGCCAGGTGCTGTCTTAACTGATACCACCACTCCTGAGGAGTCAGGCCTCTTAGCACCAGTGAAAACAATTCTACATTCCTTATCAAGAAAAGTGAAGTCTGAAAGCGAGTTGTTTTATGTATCTATTATTATTATTTTTTGTGGTACTAGGGATTGGACCCAGGGGCACTCTGTAACTGAGCTACGCCCCCAGTCCTTTTTATTTTTTAGTTTGAGATAGGGTCTCACTAAACTGCTGAGGCTGGCCTTGAACCTGTGATCCTCCTGTCTTAGCCTCCCAAGCACTGGGATTCGATGTGTGCACCACCATGCCGAGCTTGTTTTATTTAAGTCTATGAAAAAGGAAGATAGAAAAGTCATAAATTCATTGGGGGAATAAACAGTCATCTTTATGAAACTTTCCATTCATGAGAAGAGAAACTATAAATCGTTACCTACTTAGTAGTGACAAAAGTTTTTTTTAAAGAAGTGTAATTACAAGCTGCTAACTATCCTGCGACTGCATCATTAATAAGCAGTCTTGGAGTTGTGACTTGAAGGGCCTCCTCAGAGAGTCGCCCTGACTGCATGTGCTGCAGGTGGTCCTGTTCAGATGCAGTTATGCTGCCCCTCCGTCAGCCTCTCGCAGCTTATTGTATATACACCATTCCCTGAGAAGAACTCCTTTGATAAAGGTAAATACCATACATAAAGCTTTGAGCAGAAACAAAAAAAAAAATATGTCACAGCTTCATTTAAACAGCTCCAGCGTGTCTGCAAAAATAGCTTTAGTTTCTTCTTTTCTGGCACATACACTGTTGTGGGTAAACAGACAGTCCAGTACTCACAAACGTAATTGTAAAAATTCTGATTCCAGTGCTGAAACCGTCTTATAGAGTTATAGGCAAACACCAATTAGTGTGCCTTTGTAAAGTAAGAGCAGAGATGGTTACTCTTCTCTGATTATACAATTTCTGGTAGTAGAACTCTCTTCAATCCTTATAAAAGTAGTATTTGTCACTTAAAAAGATGTTTTCTCTGCTTGCACAGAGTAAGTAGAGAGTGCAAAAGTTCAATCTGATTATTTATGTTTCTGTGTAAGGATGTTTCTATTTCCAGTGGTTATATTTGATTATATTGATTCAGTCGTATGCATACATGCTCTTTATTCATCTTTTTGAAAGAAATAAACACAAAATCTCCATAGCATGTATGCCTACAGAATGTTAAGTGAGAGTTCCTGTTCTCTGTAGGAATTGTATGTTTATTGGGGCTGATATCTTAGGCTGGGTATCTATGGTATTCGTGTTAGAGATGACAGAATAAATAAAAGATAGCCGTCTTTTAAGTTAAAAGATGCTCGCCTACAGTTCTTAATTTGTATTTATGTCTTCCCATCCCAAGTCTTTTCTCTAATCATGGTTAAAAGAGACCTGCTCTCGAGCAAGACAGCTCAACCTTTGACCAACTACACTTCTTTTCCCAAGTTCCTTCACCTTTTGGAAAAGAATTTTTCTCTTCTGCATGAAACGGGGGTATCTCAGACCCACCTCGCCCACTTTGCCTGAAAGGTAGGGTCCACAGTTGGACGTAAGACATGACAGAGATCAGAGGCAACAATCAAGTTGCTTGACACATGCCTATAATCTCAGTAGTTAGGAGGATGAGACCAGAGGATCACAGGTTCAAGGATAGCCTCAACAACCTGGGAAGGCCCTTAGCAACTTAGCCAGACCCTGTTTCCAAGTAAAAAATAAAATAGGACTGGAAGTGTAGCTCAGAGGTAGAATTCCTGGGTTCCAGCCCCACAAAAATTTAATAAATAAATAAAAAAATGACAAAGATCATCTGACTTGACTCCTCTTGACAGACCAGTGAAGCCATCCAGGAGCAGGTCCCACCACACTTTCTCTTAGGATCATCTGCAGCGCTTTTCCTGGAAGAGGGATTTATTAACCTCCTTGAAGTAGGTATCTCAGAGGAATATTTTGTCCCTGTTCATGTGTCTTTGGTGACAGCATAGTCTCTTTCACTTAAATGTTGGTTGAATAATGGGGGAAATGTTCTTTCTAAGCTCTTTTTTTTTTTTTTTCCACCTGTGGTATTAGGGATTGAATCCATGTCTATTCTACCTCCAAGCAATACCCCCACTCCTATTTTATTTTTATTTTGAAACAGGGTCTCACTAGGTTGATGAGAGTCTCACTACTTGCTGAGGCTGTCCTCAAACCTGCCATCTTGTCTTGGCCTCCCAAATATTGGGATTACAGGGGTGTGCCACCATGCCCTGCTTCTCTAAGTTCCATTAACAGCAGCTGATTGAGCACCATTTTACATTCTGCGTCAGAGAGCTAGACGACTATCTAAAGTGATCCATGCTTTCAAGCTGGAGTAATGATCTAGTCACTGAAAAAGTTATGATTGATAACATATGCCTCAGGGGTTTTTTGGAGGTTGAATGAGAAAGAGATCCCAAAGCAACGAGTTAGTTAGACACATGTTTAAGAGAAAAACCCAAGGTGGGGAGAGTGAGACCCGGGGTCCTTTCTGCTCTACCTCCTGCTTCTGGTGGGAACTTAGAGAACCCTTGTGACTTCTCAGAGAGTCTTTTTACATCTGAACAGTGAGATTAACAGAACCATCCTGCCGTCCCCATGGACAGGACCAAACCTGGCTTTGGCAACTATTAGGTCTGCAATTAAAGTTCACTAGGACACATTTCTTACTATACTAAATGAAAAGAGTTCAATTAGAACATTTTTATGTTTTCCTCTCAATAGTGATGGATTTGAAGGAAATATCTTAACATGAACAAAGGATTAGAATAATCACGTACCTATAGTTTTAGGCTGTAATCTAGGAGGGACTGTACTTTACAGGTAGGAAAGGTAAGAGGTTAAATAACTCTCTTACACCTTGTAGCTAATCCCTGGAAAAGCTGAGGGCTGTCTAACTCCATTCTTCGCAGTCGGCACACGGCAGATGGAGCAAGGAGTAGATGTTCTTGTCAATAACAATTACAGATACTCGAGAATCACTGAAATGCACGGCTTTGCTGGATTTCCTGGCGTGTTCACACTGAAGTATGACGTCACCATGGAAAAATCATTCCCTGTAGCCATGTGTATGTACATATACATATATTTGCAGGTTCATATGTGCACTGTATGTCTAATGTCTGAGTACTTTTATCCTTTCTATCGGTGGGAGAAGGTAGCCCTAATATTTATTAGAGGGAGAAAGTATTCTCTTCATGGCCTCTTCCATACCCATCGCTTCAGCAGACACCTACTGCAGTCATCAATCAAGATCAAAAGGCTCTAGTTCTGGTTTTAATGTGAGTCACTGTGAGGACTTTTCCTGCATGTGAAGGGAGCCCAGAGTGCCAGGGTTTTGCACTGGTGTCTCACTGAAGGCCCAGAGTCGGAGCCCGTAGGCCTTTGAGCATGTCCAGCTGGCTGGCCTGGCTTTGTCAGGCTCTTGAGAGATCTCCAGGGCTTCGGATGGGAGCAGACCAGGACGTGCAAGGGAGTTGCTCTGATTTGGGAGTTTTGTCTTTTATGTCCTCCTGCAAGCTCATCGCTGGGAAAGCTTAAGATAGGTTCTTTGCCAGGCACACTGGTGCTTGAGTATCTGCTAAAGGCAGGTAAATAAGATTTGTAACCTCTAGGGCTATGGTAAAAACAAGAAACAAACAAACAAAAAAACAAGAAAAACAAGAGGGCCAGGACTCTGGACCTGTTGAGAGAAGAACAGGAGCACCGAGGGTCTTCTCTCTCTAGAGACTGTTAGAGCACAGAAGCCCTTCAGAACCAACAGAGGTGAAGATCAGTACCTGCTTCAGCTGCAGGGACAGTGGCCCAGACACAAAGAGCTAAAGTAAGAGCAGGACACAGCCCGATTAAAACAGTGGCAGGGAATGTCCCCAGTGCACATGATGTGCATTCACACACATATCAGCGTCCATCACTAAGCTGAACATGATTAGGGAGCGGGAGGGACTGGCTAAATGAGTGCTGTGTGCATGTATGCCTCCACCATCTTGGACCCCACTAAGATGTATGACTACAACGCACCAATAAAAATAAAACAGTTTCAGGGTCGCTCCTCAGTAGAGAGCTATGGCATGCAGGCACGTGGCTTTATAGGGAACAGGCTGGCTGAAGGAGGAGAGGAGGGCACGGGCCAGGAGCTTGAGAACCCTGGGGACAAGGGTCATCAGCCATCAGCAGGTAGGGGTGCGGTGTCGACTTATGCCTGCTCCTTCGCACGTGACCCACCGCCCCAGCAAAAGACAAGGAGATATCCAGGTTGCAAATCGAAGAGCTAGTTTATGAGGCGCTGTGCCCTCCAGGGGTTCCCATAGCTGATCCCAGAGCTCCACGTTGCAGTCTTTTCGCAGACTCACTACTTCTGATAAGAATCCCTCTTAGACCTACGTGATTATCTTGGTAGTATAAATTTACAGCCTCTATGTACAGCCTAAATCAAAGTGTTCTGAAAACAGGGTTTCTTTTGTGGTAAATCGTGGCAAACTAATTTGGTGGTGCAACAGGCCAAAGCTGACAGGATGCTGTTTATGGTCTTTATATACCTCACTTACTGAGAATACACTTACCGAGAATGCTCCCCGGCAGAAATACCCATTCGTTTTGTTTGTCGAGTGCCTGCACAGATTCTGCTGTAGGTAATGTGTATCTTATTACCTTTCTGAAATTGGAAAAATTCTGAATTCCAAAAACATCCGGCCCCAGGGATTTCAGAGAAGAAACTCTGAACCCATAAAATTGTTTCCCTTAAATTTGGGGGGTGTTTATTCCTTAAGGAAATGAATGATTCATTGATTCTTCTTCCCTTTACAATAAAACAAAGTGGGGGAAGGGGAGAAGCAAACAATTGATTCTTATGCTAATAAATGCAGAAGCTTTTTGAGGTGTCTGTCTTCAGCGCGAGTGGATCTTTTGGAGGCCAGAACTCATGATCTGTACCGTTTCTTCAATTAAAACGGGTGTGCGTGGGGGGGGGGGGGTCGGAGATTTCTCTGTGAATTGCGTCCTGCTTCTCTCCGCTTTGCAGTGAGCTGCTCCTGAGAATGTGCGAGCGATTCACGGAACCATAGCGCCACCTTTCTTCCAGCTTTGGAATTGAACCATCACACTGCTCCGGATCGACTGACTTGTCGGGTTAAGCCTTCAATCCCGCCAGACCCAGCAAGGAAACAGTTCCTTGACTGTCAGATCAAAAAGGAAGAGCTGCAAAGAGGGCAAAAAATGTGTTTACTTCTCTTTGTCCCCGAGCAATTAAACTTGTAACCTAATCTAATGCTTGGGAGGATGAGCCGTAAACCCCATGTTTAATTAGTTTGCATCTAGTCATTTTACACTCTAGATGTTTTAATTTATAACCTTCCACACTGCAGCACTTTTCTAGGCTTTTTACTATGTAACAAGGTATTCTCCAGGCTGCTGAGACTTTAAAATTATAGATACGCTGTCTTAGTTCAGATATTTCTTTTCAATTTTCAGTTGCAAATCAAACATGCAGTTACAGAAGCAGAGATTCAAAAACTGAAGACCAAGGTAAGCACCAATACGTGGTGTTTGAATTGTGCTCCATAAACTTTAGGTGCTATGAATAAATTTAGCCCTACAACTAAAGGATTTGTTCCTGTACATTTGAAAGAATACAGATATGAGCAATTTATCACTGTGGGTGCATAGACAAACCTGCTGCTGCCGACAGGCACTCAAATACCCCTTTGTGGAAGTAACATATTTAAAAATCTGTATGCATATGTGTGTACTGGCACGTGCGTAGCCAGTTTCCTCTGAGACACATTCAAAAAGTAATAGTTTTAATGGTTCGAGTGTCTGAAGTATGTTTAATCATTAATTTCTCAGGTATGAGCTGCTATATCAAATCTTCACTTACCTTGTTGTAATTAGATTTAATCAACTTTATTTTAGTTCATTCATCAGAAAGTGCATTGTCTTCCTATAGCACATCAATTATTTTTGATAAAAATAATTTCCAAGAATTAAAAATTATAAACCTAATACACGCATAGTTATTTGAGATGCCAGGCACTACTGGAAATTTTTAAACAAGTTAGTTCACTGTTTTTTAATTGGGGGGGGGTGAAGTAATTTTGTGTTTTTAGTCTATCAATGAAGTAACGCATGATTCAAAAAGACATTTTTAATTGGCAAATTATAAGGCACTTATTTATATGTGACACAATTCTAACAATTATGTTTTAGTTTCATTAAATATGTAATTTCAGAGATTTAAAAATGTCTCTTGAATACTTTAAAACTGTATTCACTTTGTTCTTGTGATCTTTTCAAAATTAAGACACGATTGCTCCCCTCCCAGTTAATGATGTGTTTTCTCCTCCACGCTGAGCACGTGTTTGGGATTTTCCATGTGTTTTAAGTGGAGATGAATTAGCGAGGCTCTTTTGGTTAAAGGGTATTCTCGCTCTGGGGCTCTGTAGTCAAAACATGTCTATACATCATTCACGGTGTCAGCCCAGTACTGTGAACAGCAATTTTTAAATTAGTGGTAGTTGGTAAATAAACAACTTGAAACAAAATGTTGCTTAGTACACAGCAAAAAAACTTTATCCTGTTTTATATTGCAGTTGTTTCTTAATATAGAAAGAAAAGGCGGACTTTTTTAAACTGTTGGTTACAGTTAAGGAAAATATTCTTTTGTTACTATAAATTTTTTAATGGGATTTATGTGCTATACTTAAACATTTAATTTATAAAATACCATGCATGCGTATTTTATATTTTTATACATTTTCATATAATATCCACAGGTTAACTTACTTTACTGTGACGGTTATTTTATGTTAATTATAGAATTCTAATTTTGATGTGTTTGGGCCACTTTTTTACTTTGTAATGTCTTATAAGTGTATTTAGTTTAAAATTTACACAAAACCTAACTGTATATATATATATGTATAGGTAATTAATATATTTATGTAAATACATATTTTAATTTGGTAAATGACATAATTTTGAAATGCTTTGATCTGGAACATTGAAAGTTCATAATGACTATGATTATTTTTGAACTTTTCTGGCCGCATAGGAAGTAGATGACGAGCTAGTTGGAAGGCCATACAGTTACTGTGAATAAGTGACTTCTAACACACATCACTAAATGACCAGTCTTAAAATTCTGTAAAAATGATGGTATTAAACTAGTATATATTCCTGAGAGTACCCGGAAGCAGAAATCACAAAAAGCTGCCTTTCTTGTTCATGGGAGGGGTTTAAAATATCAAACAACCATTTATATGTTTACTCTATGTTTTATACTTTGTACAAATTGAGGTATATAAAGATCTAGACATTCAGAGCACTGCCTATAATATGATCTACAGACTGTGTTCATGTCAGTGGAAGTAAACAACCTGAAAAAGAAAGCGTCATATTGAAAGCAAAATACTGACAGCTAATATCTATCAGGTGGCGACTAAGCCAAGGTGCTGTTCCAGCGTGCTCCTGTGTTACATTACAGTTCTGTTCTATGCATAATGTCATTGACCCTTAGAGAACTTCAGTTCCTTGCCTAAGGTTTAAGGGCCAGTGATAGCGGAGGGAGGTGAGATTCAGATCTAAGCTGAATGACTCCAGGGTCCCTGTCTCAAGCTTTAGGCCATAACCTGATTCTACCCTTCTTCCCTGCCTCTCCCACACTCCCTATTTAGTTAATTTTCTACATATTACTTTACATTTTTTAAAAACCCTCAAAACACAATGACATTCATTGGATATAATCAGTCAAACTATAAAACAGTTTCTCTTGCTTCCAGATTTCAGACCACAAGGTGTGAGGGAAAGATCATGGGAGTCGGACTCAAATCCACGTTCTGTCATTCTTCTGATGTGTGACGTTGAGCAAATGGTGTCTCTAACCGGGCTTCCATTTTTATCGTTTATGGAATTATGGATATAATACTTGTTTTTCTCAAGGTGTTTTGACGATTGGGTATATATGACAATGGGGTTAATTTAAAACATGCGATAAAAATATGAGGGATTTACTTTTGCTACAGACATACCCAAATTACTCTTGCCTTGACATTTGCTTTTCCCCAGCTGCAAGCAGCAGAAAATGAGAAAGTGAGGTGGGAACTTGAGAAAAACCAACTGCAGCAGAACATAGAAGAGAATAAAGAAAGAATGTTGAAACTGGAGAGCTACTGGATTGAGGCCCAGACGCTGTGCCACACGGTGAACGAGCATCTCAAGGAGACTCAGAGCCAGTACCAGGCCTTGGAGAAGAAATACAACAAGGCGAAGAAACTGATCAAGGACTTTCAGCAGAAGTGAGCAGTTTCTAATAACTGAAGGGTGGTTCTGTGTGTCCGGAGAAAGCCAGTACTTTTGTAACTTGTGGTGGAACAGAAAAGATGACCTTGGGGTTTGTTTCTCTTTCAGAGGCTTCAGTAGTCATTATGTTTTAGAAATCACTTGTATCGTTTTTTCATGTGAGAGTATATTTAGCATAATTTACCTTTTTTTTGCGGTACTAGGATTGGAACCCAGAAGCATTCTACCTCTGAGTTACACTCCAACCCTATTTTTTTAATTCTTTACTTTGAAACAGGGTCTCACTAAGTTGCAGAGGGTGTCACTAAGTAGCGGAGGCTGTCTGTGAACCTCTATCCTTCTGTCTCAGCCTCCCAAGTACTGGGATTACAAGCCTGCACCACCATGCCCAGCTATTGTACTATTTTTTTTAGTGGTCATTTGTCTCCTGCTTTTTTTTTTTTCTTTTTATAGTTAATCGTTGTTAGTAACTACTAAAACATTTGAATCTTGTCATTCTTTTGGAAAAATCTCTTGATTGAGAAGCAAGAAGCCAAGCTGAAGTCATGCAGTTGGGCCTGGATCAGGCTGCTTCTATTTGCATTCTTAGAATCAGCAACTGTAGAATTTCCCCTGCTACAGACCATGTAAATATTGACTGGGCAGACCCCCCACCCTGCCACTCTGCATTTCTTAGCAGCTGAGAGAATCGCCAGGGCCCAGCTGGTCACAGTAAGGAAGACCATTGCACATTCTGCGTTTGAACTTCAGCAGCTCTTTCTGAGCTGTGCTGCTTTGCTTCCATTCCTTGGATCTTACTGTGATGTTAGGAGAGTGGATGGGGAAATTGTTAGTAGATTCTTTCATCAATTGCTTCCAGCCAGCCAGAACAAAAACACAGTGCCTCTTCTGGTCCTCCAGGTCAAGCTTTAGAAGCTAAGTATATGTGTAAGATTCACCATATCCCTATCTCCTATCATGGAAATAACATTTTTTTTTTTAAATATTTAAAGGAAATTGCTAGCCGGGCGTGGTGGCGCACGCTTGTAATCCGGGCATTCGGTAGGCTGAAACCAGAGGATTGAGGTTTGTGGACAGCCTCAGCTACTTAGTGAGGCCCTCCGCAACTCAGTGAGACCCTGTTTCAAAATAAAGAATAAAAGTAGGGCAGGGGATATGGCTCAGAGGTCGAATGCCCCCGGGTTACATCCCCAGACCTGCAAAAAAAAAAGAGAGAGGGAGAGATTGCTATTAAAAAGTTTGTGGAGAAGAGGGTAATTGCTCCTTGTTTACTATGAATTTATTACATCAATATTTTAACTTTTTTTTCAAAAATATGACATATAACTCTCATGTAATGATCTTATAACAAACATTGGTGCCAAATTTGCATATTCTATCCTAGGCTCTCAAAATGGAGGAGTTTCTTCTCCCCGTTTGATGCTGGGATGTGTGAGTGTGTGCTCTTACCCACCCAACCCCCGTTCCATGGCTACCCACAGAAGAAATCTTACTAGAATTGTCTTTTGGCAACTCTTACTATTCAGTTCCTTTAGCTTCCTATGTATAGCACATTGGAAATAGGGAATATTTTCTACCTGACACGTAATTATTCCCACTAAATTACCTTGGGTGGCTCCTGAATGTGGTAGTTCCCATCTCAATATGTGTGGGTGCTCTAGACTCAGGAGCTGTAAATAGAAATCACAGTAAGAAGAATCACAATACTTCCCTTTATTTTGTGATGCATTAAAGCTGTTTTATTTTCTTTCTTTTATATCAACTTCTTCTTTAGCTGTGGTTGAAATCTCTATTTACATAGCTATCCACAAAGTTTGCTGCTTCAGATAAGAACTTTCAGGTGTCCTCACTTACAGTGTTCAGTGCAATCATACTTGTTATTTTTTTTTTTTTTCCTTAAGAGAGCTGGATTTCCTCAAAAGACAGGAAGTAGAAAGAAAGAAAATAGAAGATTTGGAGAAAGCTCACGTTGTGGAAGTCCAAGGTCTACAAGTACGGGTGAGTTGTATTCCCAGAGCCATTGAAGATGAGATCATTTCTCCAGATACTTGGGCAGGAGGGCTGATTTAGAGTTTCGCCAATGGATTTTTTTTTTTTTTTTTAATTTCTAGATAAGGGATTTGGAGGCTGAGGTGTTCCGGCTCCTGAAGCAAAATGGGACTCAAGTCAACAATAATAACAACATCTTTGAGAGAAGAACGTCTCTTGGTGAAGTCTCTAAAGCAGATACCATGGAGAACTTGGATGTGAAGCAGACATCTTGTCAGGATGGCCTGAGTCAAGGTTTGTTTAGCTTCAGTAATCCCTTCTAACAGCTATACGATTTGACTTACAATGTTCTTTTTCTGACCCAGAGAATCAAAAGTCAAAAATGCCTTTCTGTTGTGCAAAAGAAGAAAAGGTTGATCAAGGTAGGAGTCTTGTCATTTTAGCACTTATCTTAGCAAAAATAAATGCCCAGTGTAAGCAATGAACACAATCTCAACTAAAGACAAAACAAATACTATTTTTAAGCCATCATAAAATTGATGTACTTAGTAAACTGCCTTAAAAATGATAGCACATATTATCTAGGATAAGCAGCAGTACTTACAAATGATTGAATAGGGCCTAGAATACGTTTATCCTTAGAATAAAGATCTTTTCATGATCTTGAAATCTGGCTAGCTGCTTCTGGCACTTAGAATTCATTTAATTGAGAAGTTCTGTACAACTGCCCGCTTTACTTTGATGTCCTACATGTACTTCTCATGTCTTTTCTGTTGAAAACCAAATAAGAACAAAACATGGATTGCATAAACCATGAAAAGTCACTTACTCCCTCTCACATGCAACATATATTAACTGTGTATATGTGAATATGAATTAATGCTTTAATATCTGTAGTACATTTATAAGTTATAAAATGTGTAAGAATTTATAAAGACAGACATAAAGGAGGATTGAAAACTTGGACAATAGAAAGCACATATATATTTGTTCTCTCTCTCTCTCTCTCTCTCTCTCTCTATATATATATATATATATATATATATGGAAATGCTCATATATGTATAGATAGATATATGTATATAGATATATGAATGATGTATGAATACAGTACACCAATAAAAAATTTTTTTAAAAATAAAAAAATAAAGAAAAAAGTTTAAAAAAATAGATATATGAGAGGAGAAGTATTTGGAAAACAAAAATAAAAGAATATTGTGCAACAGGACTGTCATGATTGGACCAACACCTCACAGACAGCAATTTGATGTGTAGTAAAACTGCTGATAATGAGCTGTTTCATTCTTTTGATGATCATTCTCACATACTAAAATGTCTCCAGTGAGATTTTTCTTATAAACAAATGTTTATATCCTATCATTAACTTTTAGAACTAACCTCATAGCAATTAAAAATGAAAAGTATTGGAAATATTCATTTAAAATTAAAATGGTATCTAGAGAATCTAATTCATTCACTAAGTTTTTTGTCTTTCTGAGGGGTTCTCTCTTAAACAGGGTATAATTTATAAGTTATGCCTCTCAGGCAGCTGAAAGTAGAGGATTTAGCTCTAATGTCACAATAACTCAAGAGCTGTGTGGTGGCAGGAAGGTCAGTTGACTTCTCTGTTGATTTTGCCATGTATAATATAAAAATACTGATAGTTCTTTCTTCCCTATTTGTATCCTAAGGTGGTTAGAGGCTGAATGACTTGATCTCTGAGGCCAAAAACAGTAATTTTATGGAATTTTAATTTTTACACCTAGAACACCAGATGATTGATATCTACAGAAAACTAACCAGAAATCAAACCAGTGGCTTTATTCACCTCTTTGAATGTTTTAACTTGAAAACAAATTGTAGTTTATTATAAATACATGTTCTTGCTGTGTTATACACAAAGTATGATCAGCAACCAGTAGCTTTTCATTACTATTCATTTCTTTCAGTTTAGAAATCTGTATCTTGTCAAACATATAATTAATGGTATTTATTAAATTACATAACTACAGAAGATCAACAAACTATACTATTAGCCTGCTGATCTGGATCAAAACCTTACATTTCTCCTGAACCCTTTTTCTATTCTGCACCCTCCATTTTGCCACATAATTATCAGTTTCCCTAGCAACACTGTCGGTTCACAGTGAGATGCGGAGACTACTAATTCTTACTGAAACCAATCCATGCTTGCGCAGACGAGGTGGGAATCAGTCATCTCAGACATTAGTAGCATACATTTCAAGCCCTGCTCTTCCAGGTTTGTGGCTGAGGACAGTTAGTGATAAATCTCCTTGAATTTCAATTGCTTGATCACATAAACTAAAATGGCTTGGTCAGTAGCTAGACAGAATGCTCTGGAAAGCACTTTTCTAAATTGGTCCTTTGCTTCTGTTGCTAGGGAACGCTGGAGTACTAGAGTTAGGAAGGAGAGCAAGGCTGCCGACCTAACACAGGCCATTCAGCATTTAAAGATCCCCGCCACCTTTTACACCAGCCTTGGTACAGCCAGCTGGACGGCCCGCCTCCCTCACAGGCTTCTGCCCAGTATGTTTCGCATTGTCCTCCTCATCCTGGGCTGTCTAGTTGGGACCTGCTTTCCTTTCATCGGAACGTGAAGATGAGCAGTTTAGCATGTTTTAGGGCCTTGAGGCAGCTCACGAAGCAAAAGGATTTGTCACTTATATGTCAGTGAAAAACTGCATCAGAATGAACTTAGCGAAATAAAGAGAAAAAAAAAGCAGGGCGAGTTGAGGAGGCAGAAAGGTCTTCCTTTCAATGGACACCATTTTCTTCCTGCCAATGAACACCCATTTCCTCACATGGCTCGTGCTTCCCCGCTGGGACTGGATAATTTTGTGACTCTTAACATTGGCTTATTAGGCATTTTTTGAGGCAAAAAAACCCCACTTTTCAAACCATGCAAAAATTTACTACAGCTAAGATTATAGTTGAACACCATTTGTATGTTTCTCTTTATAAACTAAAGCAATGCAAGTATTTCATTAAAATTTTGAAGCCGGGTGTGGTGGCGCATGCTTGTAAACCCAGCGCTTGGGAGGCTGAGACAGGAGGATCGCACAGGTTCGAAGCCAGCCTCAGCTACTTAGTGAGGCTCTCAGCAACTTAGTGAGACCTTGTTTCCAAATAAAATATAAAATAGGTCTGAGAGTATAGCCTAGAGGTAGAAAAGTCCCTGGGTTCCACCCCCAGTACCACACACAAAAATTTTTTTATAAGAATTCTACATAGAAATTTATTTACTGTATTTTAATACTTTTTTTTTCTTATCATAAATGCATAAGACAAAGGTAACTATCCTTTTCTCAGCAAGGGCTATAGCAGACCCCAAATCTCTTATAGTTTACATCAATGTACTGGTCAAATATTATTTTCTGTGTGTGAAATTATAGGAAAAATAATAGTTTGCCCTGCTGCCATATTTTCTATTTGTCATTGCTTAGTATTTGAGTAATATTGGTCTATATAAGAGTTCTTAACTTGTATCCAGGGGCCCAGAAATGACTGGAGTATCTGTGGCTGCCCAGCTATTAAGTCAGGATTAGAATAAAAGCAGAGAATAGTCTTTTAGGTACTTCTTGGTGGGATAAAGGGTTCTAAACTCAGTTGCATTAAAATTTTCAGAACAGTCACTGAAATATAAGGCATTCTTCCTAAACATCTAGATATTTCAGAATCTTTATTGTGGACACCATTTCATCTTCAAATATTTTGCAAGATTGTTTTGTTGGAAAAAGATTATGTACAATTCACAGGGATTCTGAAAAAAAAAAGACTAATAGGTGGAAATTACACTTGAAAGTAGAATACTATGCTATCTTGAGAGGTCGGGAGTAAGTACAGTATCATTTAAAGAGTTATCTTGAAGACTGAGGACCTGATCACTGGCATACTTTAGGTGGTGTATAAGGGAAAGACTTGTAAGGGAAAGAGTGGCTACTAGGTAGAAAGAAAGTACTGACTTGGCCTTGCCAAATATAAAATAAGGTATATAAATTGTGGGGTGGCTGAAATTAAGGGTGAGGAAGAGTAAGAGTTTAGTAGAAGACATAAGTAGAGCTTAAGGCACTGGATAAGCATCATAAGAGATGAAAAGGAATTTATAAAAAAGAAAAACTGGATAAAATTTAAATGACTGTTTCCTGATTCAGAGACTTGGTATTAAAGATGTAGCCATTTGAAGAGGCACCGGATGTTCTTGGAGTAAGGGGATTTGAATATCTGAAGAAGAATTGTCACTTGATTTTGTAACTGTTGTGACCCATTGCTTTGTTGAGGTATCACAGGATCCCAGTCCAATGTAAGTTTCTGAGTTGATTTAAAGATTCCTGTGAAGTTTTGGCATTGCTGCCAAATGACCCTTCCCTCTCACAGGCCTTCTCAGACAGCTGGACCACTAGTTGGATAATACTACATGTTAATCTTTCCTAAAGTGTGAACATGGACGATTATACATAGAGTAGTTTATATTACTTCCTTTAGGTATTATAGCCAGGTGTAGTGGCACACGCTTTTAATCCCAGCATTTGGGAGGCTGAGACTGGAGTATCGAGGTTCATGGAGAGCCTCAGCTACTTAGGCCCTCCACAACTTAGTGAGACCCATAAAGAAGAAAAAATAGGGCAGGGGGTATAGCTTGGAGGTCCAATGCCCATGGATTCCATCCCCAGTATCGGAAAAAAAAAAAAAAAAAAAGATCAAAGCAGATCGAAGGCTCACCTATTAAAGGAAATATTTATTTATTTATTTATTTATTTATTTAATTTTGGTGGTACTGGGGTTCCTGGATGCCCTTCTACCTTCTACCTCAGGGCTACACTCCCAGAGCTATTTTATACTTTTTATTTGGAAACAGGGTCTCTTAAGCCAACATGTCTGACTTCGAACCTGCGCGATTCTCCTGTCTCCGCCTCCCAAGCGCGGGGATTACAAGCGTGCGCCACTACGCCCGGCATAAGTTTGATAAATTTGACCATGATGCTATTAAGAAGAGCAAAAGACATCATTAAACACACGAAAAAAGAAGCCAAAAATTTATAACTAAAAATATACAACTTAAAACTATTATCTGAGACATGTTATGATCTCACGCCAATCTTAACGAAAGTACAATTAACATAATAGAAAAGTGGACATAATCAGCTCACGAAAGAGAAAACCCAAGGGTTCTGTAAATAACAGAAATAGACATTCAGCCTCATTAGCAAAAATTAGTTAGCAAAAATAAAATTTTCACAGTAACATATGATAGCTACCATAGAAGAAGGAGGGGAAACTTTATGCAGCTATTTGGTTAAGAATGGAATTATTCAGTGAAATGGAAGATATGCAAATTCTGTAGCCCAACAAGTTCACTCTGATGTGTATGCTCACCCTTCAGGAGCTCCTGCTAATGTGAACCAAAAGCCATGTTCAGAGATGTTCACCCCTGCGACTGGTAGTATAGCCCTGGCAGTGCATTTGCCTAGCATGTGCGAGGCCCTGGGTTCAATCCCCAGTACCGAAAAAGAACTTTATTCACAGATTTGTTCATACTGTAGTTAAACATAAATTAATCATAGTCACACCTTTCAACATAATGTTGAAACAAACAAAAGTACTATTCGTGAAATATCATAAATAATTCATTACCATGTATATTAAGTTTGAAAGGAAGCAAAACTAATCAATATAATCTATAGGTTATATTTGTAGAATAACTAGGAGACCGAGCAGGAGCTACAATGAAAAAAGAGCATAGAAAGGCTTTCAGAAGCACTCATCTTATTGTTTAGGCTTGAAAAAAGTACATGGGTATCTTTTCTTCTCTTCACTTTCCCCGTTACTTAGGGGTGTGTGTGTGTGTGTGTGTGTGTGTGTGTGTGTGTGACTTACATATTTTGTATAAAGAAAATAGTTTAAAATAGAATTTTACGTAAAATAATTGAAATGTAAAGAATGAGAAAATGCCGGGCGTGGTGGCGCACACTTGTAATCCCAGCATTTGGGAGGCTGAGACTGGAGGATCGCGGTTCGCGGACAGCCTCAGCTACTTAGTGAGGCCCTTCGTAACATAGTGAGACCCTGTTTCAAAATAAAGAATAAAAAGTAGGGCAGGGAATATAGCTCAGAGATCTAATGCCCCTGGGTTCCATCCCCAGACCTGCAAAAAAAAAAAAAGAATGAGAAGAAACGCACACGCACACACACGCATACACACACGCACACACACGCGCACACACACACACACACACACACACACAGGTTTAAAATATTTGCTTATGGTTTAGTAAGAAGGAAAAAAAGATTAGCATCAGCCAGACAAGTGTATTAATAAGGAGGTTCCTGAAGTCACTGAACTCCTCCAAGAAATTGTTTTCTTTGGCCTTTTTCCCTTCTCCTGAACCTAAATATTAGTGACTCTTTTCAGATACCTGTGGAATTTGAGGCTAGGCCAGAGACCCTTACTGCCATGTCTGATTTATTTCCTGATAGAGTTTGAGAGCGCAGTAAACATTCACTTTTAGTATTAGAACCCAGAATTTTAAAATAAGGTTAAAGGCATGATTAAAACCAGAATTCATTTAAGGGAAAGTCATTAAAAGGAAAGTGAATGCTTGCGCTGCTTTATCAGATATGTAGCACACAAGAGCATTACATACTAGGCAGTGAGGTAATTATTCCAAGCTGTCACGTCATTTAGTTCAAAACTGGGGTGGCAGGGATTCTAGACTCAAACTTTTCAAAATCATGCATATAGAGAGAATTTCCTGGTAACCTTTTGTAATTGTTTTTCCTGAACAAATTATTTTCAATTCTTTTAAGTCCCCAATAAATAAATTTTGACATTGAGACACTATTAAATTTCACTAATTAAATGCTGAACATTGCTGATAAATCACTATGGGAAATTTTAATGAACAAGCCAAATGAATGAGAAATCAATATTTATTGATTATTTTCTCACATATCATTAAAGCTGAAATATCTGTCCTTTTACTCAAAAAACATGGCACCTGAATTGTTTTTTAGTACTGTGCAATCTCAAGTTGTTTTAGAAGGAAACATAAAGTTAATGTGTCAGAATGAGCTTTAACTTGTAATTTTCTGTTCATTTTAGGGAAAGTAAACTACTTTATGTTTTGTTTTGGCTTTTAATTTTTATTTGCTTTTAATAGAACCATAAGGAGCCCATTGTGGTGGCATATACCTCTAATCTTAGTACTTAAGAGGCTGAGACAGGAGGATCACAAGTTCATAGCCAGCAGGGCTTTTAGCAACTCAGCCAGACCCTGCTTCCAAATAAAAATTAAATTAGGGCTGGGGGCATTGCTCAGAGGTAGAATGCCCCGGGTTCAATCACCAGTATTAAAATAAAAAAAAAAATTGAGTGAAACTATAGGGTTGAATATGATCTGGAAGTAAAGATAACTAACCCATATGTCGGTAATTTCAAGTAAACTCCACATGACATATATATTCCAAAGTATTTCTTATGTTTAGCTATATTGTCTGGTTCTCTGTGGAATTCTAATTACATAGATTGTAAGGTAATTATAAGGCCATGCTAAGGTAAAATTCACTGAAAGAATAAGCTAGAAAATCAGGGTGAGGGGATCTAAAAATAGCAGATGATTTGTATAGGAAGTATTGGCCTGGGCTCCTATAGACGTTTCAAGGGGGACCACAATTTTCCAAGATATCTAACAGCCTAGAGGCACAGTCAGTCAAAGTGATTGAAGCATCTGTAAAACTAAAATAGGAACAGAGAAAGATTTGTGTCTTGAGCTAGAACCAGAAAATTTTATTTTGTGTGTGGTTCTGACAAATGAACCAACCATACTGGTTCAGTAGTTATAATATCAGGATCTTTAGAGGTCTTCCTGTTAGTGCAGGAAGCTAACATCAAGTTATGACTGGATTCTTTTGGCTGAACATTAAGTAAATTGCTTAAGTAGTATATGATATTATGTCCATGATCTATAAGAAATTAGTCCTTATTAGAAAACTAGTGAAATATTAGAAGCTGGGCTTGGTGGCTTCAATGGCTACAAGGAAAACAGAATAGACAGGCTTTCAAATGCACTCATCTTATTGTTTAGACTTGATAGAAGTGCATAGTTATCGTTTCACTTTCTACATGACCCTGTATGTACGTGTGTGTGTGTGTGTGTGTGTGCCCTCGTGCTCATGCGTGCGCACGTGCACGTATAAGACTACTACATATTTTGTATATATAAATACTACTTGGGGCACAAAATTTATCAACTTTTAAGTGGCCATAAAAAACCGACTCTTAATAGAATTCAAGGTGAAAGTTGACCATGGGTAGGTTCCTAACCAAACTCCTATTATAAGATGATTAAAAGTTATGTAACTTGGTCTTAAATTGTCATATTTGATTGTTTGCACCTTCCCCATACAATACTAAAACAAAGTGGTCACTGGAAGTCACGCCTCAGGGCTTTATTTAGTCCGTATCACCTGGTAGTCAATAAGGCGGGCAAAATGATAACAACCATGGATGGATTTTTTTAAAAGAAGCAGCCTTCTCAAAGTGGGGAGGACTGGAAATCACAGGGGTCTGACAGAGTTCCCAGGGCTCTATCAACACCTGGAAATATCAAGTCTTAGAATAGCAGAGCTAATCAAGTTAGAATGGAACAAAATGTCTCTAAAAAAAAAATGTACCAAGTATGCGAGGCCTTTCTTTCTTTTAAGGTTAATTTTACCTATAGAAGTAACAAATACATAAAGTTACATGTAACAAAATATATTACCCAAAACATTCTCACTTTACAAATAAGATTAAAGAACTCTGACCAACATCCCTTAATCTAATAATCTCCTAGGAAGCAAATCCTTCCAGTTTTTCTATGCAACTGTATATATATATACTTATCACTATAAAATGTATTTAATGTTACTATTTTCTAAGTATTTTAAGAGAATGTACATGTTGTTCTACAACTTGCTTCAGTAGGTGTCTTACTGATCTCTTGGCAGTAAATAAAGACATTTATTGAGTGCTTATTATGTAGTAGTCACTCTTCTGAGCACTTTCAGATCTATTAATGCATCTAATCTTCATAACAATGCAGTGATTATGTCGTGTTATTATCATTCCCATTTTGCAGCCCAGGACCCTAAGGGACCTCTGAGAGGTTGGGTAAATTGCCCAGTTTTGCGGTAGAGCTACTTGCTTTGGATTCTGGAAGGAAGATGAACTCCAGTGCTACTCTCATAGCAACTATTTTACACTGCTTCCCTGAGATTCATAATTCTACCTCCTGAATGCATCATCTATCAACCCAATCCCAGTGGGCCCATCTTTTATGAACTTTCAGTGCCTGTGAATAATATGCAGATACGTGCAAGTTTTCAAATGCCACCGAGCGCCTCATTATGCTCAGCATTTGAGTTGACAATAGCGCAGGCCAGGTCTGGCTGTTTTTGAGGGGAATAATGCACAGAAGAATGCAGAGCGAACCCCATTGTCATGCTGCTCCATTCCCCGAGTTCCCTCACTGTCTGGATCTGATCCTTAGGCAGCATTCCATTTGCGTCAAAAATAACGTCAGTCCATGGAGAAAAAAACCAAAACAAAACAAAAAAAATCCCTGAATGACTCACAGCATTACTGTAGGAAACTGGTCTCTGTGTAATAAGATATATAACATCCTAATTTCATAGAGCATTTTTCATAGCAGCTGCTAAAATCGTAATCAAATTCCTTAAATTCTTTTAAGGGATCCAATTTGAAGCATATTGAAACTGGTCTTTCAAATGCAGGTATGAGAGGTCCCACCCACACAGAAGTGCTTACCTCTAGCTCCTGCATATCCTCTGAATGTGTCTTATCTATTTATTGATCCATCTGAATCAGCTTCGCTTTTGTATTTCTACCTGCATTTGAGTCTGGGGTAAGCCGTTTCACAGACTGGAGGATCTGAAGGAAAGAATAAGAAAGCAGAGGAGGAAAAGGAAGTTTTCCTCTGACCCTCAGGGACAATGAAGCAAGGTGCGCTGGAGAGAAGAAGGAAAAGGAAGCACCGAGGTCTTGGGTTTAGGGAAGCAGTGTTGTATTATTTATTAAGTCTCTCTGTGGGGAATGAATGACAGCGAGAAAACATGGCCACTTGAGCCCTTACGTTTAGCAGCACATAACTCAGAAACACTGAGTCCGTTGGATTTCTCCTGCCACACTGCCATCCCCCAAACTGACAGCTCATTTTTTGGTGTGTGGTAAGAATTTTATTCCTTGGATAAAAATAAAGGCATGTAAAATCCCTCCATGTTTTTTTTTTTTCTTTTCTGATGCAATGTATGTCTGTGAACATAAAGTAAGCTCAAAGGGAGGATTCAAGGAAGGCAGAAGATTGTGAAGTTTACTTCCAGATGTTAAGACTGGCTTCTAGAAGGAGCAAAGGTCCCTAGGCCTGAGTCTCTCCCACAGGTTACTGAGTGATACAAGTTAGCGCACAAGCCTTCTTTGAACTTCAGTTTTCTTATCTGAGAAGTAAGCTTGGACCAGACTCCCAAGGTGTTTTCAAGTTGTAATGATGTTAAGCTAGCCTACAGTGGTCCGACAAATCACACTTTTGGCTACCAGCATCATGAGTCTTGTGCACATGTCTCTCCTACCCACACACATAGCTTCTAATACTCCTAAGTATGTGACTTGCAGTGCCTTTGGAACCCGCTTCTCATGGACAGCATTCTTTCCAACCTCCTCCTTGTATAAGTGCTGCTGAACTGAAAGTTCTCAGCACTGTTTCATTTTTCTGATTCTTTAAAAGAATTTTTTTTCTTTTTGGCCAGGATGGAATATAAATTACTGGTTTGTAATCCATAATCGCTGCTATAAAGTGGCTCTGATGTTTGCTTTCAGACTTTCACAAATTGTTAAGTGCATGCGATGTGTTGTTGGCCTCTTGGGTAATGGATTGAAGGCACTGCTTTCAGACTCCAGCTGACTCCTTCCTTCCTTCCTTTCTTTCTTTTCTCTCTCTCTCTCTCTCTCTCTCTCTCTCTCTCTCTTTCTTTCTTTTTTTGGTACTGGGGTTCCTGGAAGCCCTTCTACCTCTGGGCTACACTCCCAGACCTATTTTTATATTTTTATTTGGAAACAGGGTCTCCTAAGCCAGCGCGCACGGCTGGCTTTGAACCTGCGCGATCCTCCTGTCTCTGCCTCCCAAGCGCGGGGATTACAAGCGTGGGTCACCCCGCCCGGCTTGACTGTATCTTTCAAAGACATAATTTCACATGTGGCTCAAGCAGTTTGCACCTAGTCAGCTGATGTTAAAGCAGACATACCATATTGCCATTGGGGGTTGCCTAATGGCAGCACCAGGGAAATGACTGAATACCAGTGGAACCAGGAGTCTCAGGTTCTCTGCACTCATAAGCTTTGCTAATAAGTTGTTTCCATTATTCCTCCCTTTATTTGTTCAGTATCCTATGATAGAGTGGCTACTGCCATGCTGAATGAGGAGTGCTATGGTAAGTTCTTAAAGGCCAGGATTCTCTTGCAAAAGGAACTATGTTTATAAAAGTAAGATGAGCTTCATCCTTAGGTCTTTTTGAAACTGAAAATAACCAAAGTTGTTATTAAGTCAACCAGACTGGCCCAACATGGTTGGCATGCCTGTAATCCCAGTCCATGAGCAGCTGAGACATCATAATCACAGGCTCAAAACCAGTCTCAGCAACTTAGTGAGATTCTCAGCAACCTAGTGAGTCTCTGTTGCAAAACAAAAAATAAAAAAATGGGCTGGTGGCATAGCCTGGAGGTAGAATGCCCGTGGGTTCCATTCCCAGTAACACACACACACACACACACACACACACACACACACACACTGACAGTCAGCTGAGAAATAGTTTGTTCTGGAGTTCTCAACATGTCTTCCTTTTTTCTGTGTTTTCTGATATATAGAAGGTCAATGATAACATTCATAGGTAGCCTTTTGAAGATCTGAATTTCCTAGACTAGTCACAGCACATATGATTTTATAACCTAAAATACAGAAACTTAATGGCATTAAAATCTTAAAACAGCAACTTTTTAATACTGACTGAATTGAAGTGAGTAGCCTAGTAGCCTGGGAGTCAAAACACTACAGCAATGTTGACAGTTCTTCAGCTAGCTAGCTGTGTAGATGAGGGCAAGCTACTCAAGTGTTCTGAGTTTCAAGACAGAAAAACAACAAACCTTGTTTGGTGTCTCGTGAGGCGGTAATGAGAAACAAATGAGATGAAGAATGTGACAGTGTTTTGTAGTGTAAAGCATACAGTCCAAATATGATGCAGAAAAGATGTAAAACATGAATGCACTGCATTATTTCTAATTACAGTCTTGCTTTCATCTATGTGGTGTTCCACATTTTATATGTAAACAGAGCTCATAGGTTGACTTTCTTCCAATTATCACAACTAATGAACTCTTAACGGGCAGCTGCAAATATAGATTTTATTGGAAGGGGGAAATTAAAGTGATCAAGGAGATTATTTTTCTCCATTGGCATGTAAAAGTAAAGAGAATGCTAATTAGAAAACATCTAGTTGTTCTTTACATATCCTAGAATTGTCTGGCTTTCCTGAGTATTCATTCTTCATTCAAGTACAGGAAATGAAAAGTCGAAACCTTTTATAAATACTGTCATTCAATGGATGTATCTCCTGAATGAAGATATATTTAATTTTATTTGTAAGAATCATATGCCAAATGCACTGGTTTATAAATAAGAGAGACACAACCTGAGCTGCTTCCATGTTCTGTTTTTATAACATTTCTCCTAATTTACAGCAGTCTTTGGGATAATGGCATTTCTTGCGCTAATGATAGTATAAGAAATTGTTTCATTCTATTAATTCCAGTACATATTAATTTTCTGCAGTTTCATTATTTCCTTATTTTTAATTATTTAAATCCAGAAACACTTAATTATTAATGGCAGCCATCCTGAAAAGAGAAAATAGGATTAGTGATCAAACTACTTCATTTCAAAGAAGCGATTACAAACGCAGATATAAGGACTAGTAACATTCCAAGTAAATGAAAATATAGCATACTTTTTCTCCAACCAATATATGGACATATTCATGAGTAAACTTTCCTCATCCTTTTAGAGAATTAATTTCTCAGATCCTGATTTAAAATCTAGATAGCAAAATTAAAGGTACTAAGAGCCAGACAAACAAGGACCACATTGGACTCTCCCTGTAGCTTTCATTAGTTCATTTCCTTGTGTTCTCTTCCTGTCCTTCTCCCTGTCCCTGCCCCTCTCCCTTTTTCTCTCTTCCTTAAAGATTTAAGTATTTTCCCCTTGAAAACCAGTGTTGTTTCTGGTAAGAGAAGGCAATATTCAGAGAAGTAAATGAGAAGGAAATAGAGACAACTTGGGATATAAGCTTAGAAGTTAATGAAAGAAAAGAAAAATGTTTATCCTACTCTACCCATAATGCTAGTAAATCAAGTGTTTGCGGTGATTTAACTGTTTGTTCTTTAGTGTGATCAGACCTTGTTTTATTTCCTTGGGTATTTTTCTGATTAAATTAATTCTGCTCTAGTCTTTCTACAGGGTTCAAAGAGAAACAAGTTGGATTTTCAGAAAGTGTTAGGGGTAGAAAAAATATATTTCTAGTCTAGGGTGGTATGGCCTGTTAGTGAACTTTGCTATAGAAAATTCCTGTTCCTGGTCACCTTGTATTGCCCACACCTGACCTTGGCAACCTGACTTCTTTCATCCCAAGGGGTTTCTAAGATACCCCAACTTTGATACATCTTCCCTCCCAACTTTGATATCCCTTCTCCTTGTATCTGTAGTCATCAAATACCCCAACATACATACACCTAAACAACTACAAATCCGTTCTTTTGTATTTATATTGTAGGAAGGCTTTATGCTCTTCGGATGTTGTTTCGTTGTTGTTGTTGCTTTGGTCATCTTCTGTGTTGGTTTCTTTCTTAAGCTTTGTACATTTCTCGTTAATCCCTCAGATTTTGTTGTTGTTGTTATTGTTGTTGTTGTGTATGGGATATCAGACAGGCTGCAGTGGTTGTCACTCATTTCCTAGTGTTGCTGATGACCGTAAGATTTCATTTTTAGTGGTCCTTTGTCAATTCTATGTGCAGGATCCTCCCACTAATCATTTTGCTGTGTTTTTTTCTTAGACTTGAATGAGGCCGTCCCAGAGACAGAGCGCCTAGATTCAAAGGCATTGAAAACTCGAGCCCAGCTCTCTGTGAAGAACAGGCGCCAGAGGCCCACTAGGACAAGACTCTATGACAGTGTCAGTTCGACAGATGGGGAGGACAGCCTAGAGAGAAAGGTGAGCACCCTCGACCATTTTCAGACCTCTGCGGAATGTGTCACATTCCTATAGTTTCTTGAAGATAACGGTCATTTTGCAACCAGAGTCTGTGTCCTAGTTGGAAATAACTGGATAGCTGGTATCTTTGTCTCCTGAATTCTTATACAATTTAATATATTTTTGTAATTCAAATTCTGTTTTCTACTATGTAGCAAACTAGCATTATTCATATTGTCATATTTCATTATGGTGCTTTTTATACTTGGTTGTTGGTTTTACCTAGTGGAAAATAATGAATGTGCAATAATTTCTATAGGTCTTAGGTATCTGTGTTAGGTACAATGTTAATATGGTAAAGTGTTATGAATTATGCATTCTCATCAGTAAACCAACAAAAAATTATTTTCATAGGGATTCACTAAAAAAAATCAGTCTTATTTCAAAGTAAGTATTGCATAAAACTAATACTAGGTGGCATAACCTCCTTTATACATCTCTTATGCCAACAGCTTGCAAACAGTATCTATAACCACATGCATATTTCCAAATCACTTCCACCCAAGGGTCTGAGAACTTCTCCAGAATCAGATTCTGGTGTTGCGTCCCCCACCCCAGTGGCTAGCCATGAGCCCTTCTCATCTGACCACGTAGCTGAATTTCAAGAAGGACCACTGCACCCAGAAAGGGCACCTTTCTCCTCTGTTTGGGGAGATGTTTTACTCTCCTCTCCTTCAAAATCTGATCATGATACAGAAGAACCTCCTTGCCACCATCAAACCACCACCAAGAAGACATTACGAGAAAAAGGTATTGTTTGTTTGTTTGTTTATTTACTTTCTGTCATTCTGCTTTGGCTCAGTCTGATATAATATTTAATTTGGGCAGCATAAAATGGCTTTTCTCACAGTCTTAAGTCTTTTGTCTTCTCACTGTTAATATTGTTTTCCTTTTACCTATGGGATAAGAGAAAATCCCCACCCCCTGTATTTTGTTGTATTTGTTTTCATATTTTTCTATTTATTTAGTGTTTTTATCTCATTAGCTCTCTGCAAGTTCATTATTGAAGGAAATTCTTTGAGCGACCTTCTAAAGATTTTGTAGAATAGCAGCCCAGAGTTTCAATAAACACTAACATAGTCACATAAAAAATATGGAGATCAAAGTGATGTAGGTCATAACCCATTGATTTCTATTTAGAATACATTTTCAAACTGATGATTTATATTGCAATGTGTTGATAGAATATCTATAATAAAGATGATGTGGGGAGGGGTTAGTCAATTAAATTTTAAAATAGGCTCCTAGAATTATACCAGAATTTATAGCAGTGTTAATAGGCTTTTATCTTTTTAATTGTATATTTTAGTTTATTGAAGCAAAAAAAATTGTTTAAACAAATGAAATAATACAGAGAGGTATAAAGCATAAGCCCTTTCTCTTCCTTCCATTTCTGATGTGTTCCTTTGAAGTAACCAGTAAGTTTGGTTATATTTCCTTTTGTGTCTGAAATGAAATCTATATTCACATTATACACACACATACACATACACACACACACACACACACACACACACACACACCTACATGTACCTTTTGGTGTTTGTATATTTTGTTTTGTTTACATATAGTTATTTATTTTATAAGAATTACATTCTGCATCTTCGTTTTATGCATGATAATATTTTATGGACATCCATCTGTGGCATGTATATACAATTAAATGGCAATAAGTCAGTCTGTGTGTATGTATACACATAATATTCAAGAGAAATCCTGCATATGTCTATGTATGTGTATGAGGGTACTCACAGCAACCCTATCGTGTAATAGCAAAGCCAATAGAATGGATAAATGAATCTCAGATCACATAATGAATCTGTGTAGTGAGAAAAATGAATAAGCCACACTAAAATATCACAATAAGGGTGACTCTTTGTCATAAGATAGCAACAGGATAAAGATGATTACAGAAGAGTGCATATACTTCTACTTGTATGGAGCTAACCAAAACTAGAAGATACTTAGAGATATATACAAACTGTGAGTTTCTGACTGGGAATGGCAAAGCCAGCGAGCTGGGGAGGCTTGGGGCATGGCTTTGGGTAAGGTTGGACTGCAGGTCAGGGTGAAGTGGCAAATGGATATTTTGTTCCATTGTCTTTTGCTTATACTTATGCTTAGTACCTATTTTATAATTACTCTCAACTTCAGGAGTCAATAAACATAAAAAGCTAATGGCTTGATATTATCTCTAATATACAGATAATTCCAAAAGACTGATTTATTTCTAAAAAGCTCAAAATTAGCTAGGGAAATAAACTGTTGATTCCTTAAAGAGAAAATTCTCATGATTTATATAAGATAGGAAGGGATTATCCACCTCATGAATGATAGGAGACAGGACCACTCGTATAGGTAATACATTTGGTAGGTTGCCAATGTCTTCAGACTGGAATTTTAAGAATTCCCCCAGCCAGTGACAAGTGTTTGGGACATGGTCAAACACTGAAGGTGCAATCCAGTTTTGCACCACTATATTTTTTTAAAAACATCATACTAATCTTTCTCCAAAATATCAAAGATAACTGCAATCTTTCTACAAATACCTTGTGAACCACAAGTTGCTATGGGGCCCACACTGTTTTGTTACACTTGGTTAGTGTGAGATCATTTATTCCTGATATTTTCTCCTGAGCTTCCTTTCCTGAGCCTGTTGGTTGTTACGGTTATCTTCCACAGACTGATTCCAAGTCTGGTCCTTCTGGAAGCAATTTTGAGGCCAATGCAGAGTACTTAGAAAGTGCACAGTACCAGTGGAGGTAATAGAATATATGTCAGGCCTGCTTGTTCATCAGAAGAGGTTTCAAAGCCAAGTGTGGTGGCACACGCTTGTAATCCCAGCATTCACGAGGTTGAAACAGGAGGATTGTGGTTCACAGCCAGCCTCAGCTACTTAGTGAGGCCCTTTGCAACTCAGTAAAACCTTGTTTCAAAATAAAGAATAATTTAAAAAAATAGGGCTGGGGGTGTAGCTCAGAGGTAGAATGTTCCTGGGCTCCTCAGTACTGGAAAAAAAAAAAAAAAACAATAAAATAAAAAAGAGGTTTTCAGGCTGGTAACTAGCTTGATTGTGATGTTACCCTACTTTTACAAGAATTAGAGACTTCAAATCTTTCAATAATCAACCTAAAATATGGGTTACAATAGCACTTTATAGAAATATGCTTGCAGCAGGCTTTCTATCACCTCTTTAAAAAAAAATTGTGTATAAGCTGGGTGTGGTGGCACACACTTGTAATTCCCAGTACTTGGAAGGCTGATACAGGAGGGTCACAGGTTCGCAGCCAGCCTCCCAACCACATCTATTTAGGGAAGCCTCCACAAATGAGTGAGACCCTGTTTCAAAATAAAGAATAATTTAAAAAAATAGAGCTGGGAGTGTATCTGGGAGGCAGAATGCCTCTGGGTTCAATACGCAGCAAAAAACTAAAAGTAAAAATGAATAAATGAATGAATGAATAAATAAATAAATTATGTGTATAGACTCTGGCCCATAATAAGACAAAACAGTGTACCCACTTACTTTGGAGCTACTAGTTAATAATTTGTGCTCCAGCGTGACTTCATGAACCATAACTAGCTATCTAAAGGAAATCACATCATAATCACACTGGAAATCTTACCAAAAGATTTTTTAAAGTAGCTAACTCTTGCCTAGATTATTTCTCTCTGCCTTTGACTTTTAATTTATTTGTGTTTCTTTGAGGTGGATGGATGTTTTCTCTCTGCTTGGAGAAGTAGTACATGGCTAGGAATAGTACTTCACAGTCCTTTATCAGTAACAGCAATAAAACGGCAGAATTTCGCCTTATCTAGTGCCTCCCTTGCTTGCTACATTTTTGTTTTTCTGGACTTACACAGCACCAAAGAGTGTGTAGTTTCTTTTCAAGTACTAGGGATCAGAGATCTGGGTAACAAAGCAGAAGCAATTGACTGAGGTTTTATAGAGTACTCCCTTTATAAATAGTCAGCGACTGGGATGGTAACTGTTATTAGGTACTAACTACGACCAGGTGAAAGGAAGGTCAATCTCTCACATTCTTTCAGTACCTTGATCCAGGTTTCCAGCCTCAAAGAGTGTCCTGTGTCTTCCATGTTCATTTGACATCAGTCATTCTTGAATTCACTCAACAGTTGCTAAACATAGACTCTTGTGTCCACCTTCATGCTAAAGCTAAACATACAGTGAAAAACAGGAGTCCATGCTTTCTCGGAGAGATTGCATACTAAAGTCTGCTTGCCATCACCCCTCCAC
Organism: Muscardinus avellanarius; assembly: GCF_963383645.1. Lineage (NCBI taxonomy): Eukaryota > Metazoa > Chordata > Mammalia > Rodentia > Gliridae > Muscardinus > Muscardinus avellanarius. The sequence continues at coordinate 66,334,290 of NC_137795.1, forward strand.
CCACTAGATTCTCATATTATCCGCTAGCTTGCTTGTTGGGTGACCTTGCCTCTCTTACAGGTCCTTACTAGCACCATCAACAATTGGGGAACTCTGATATGTGGCCCTCCACTCTCAGGTTTTATTGAGCCATAAATGAGGTCAGACAGGGAGACGTGTCAGCCAGCTGATGCATCCTCTTGCCAGACAGTGCCCTGAGGTGTGAAAGCTCTGGCCTTTGGTTTTCTACACCAGGATATCCATGTTTCACCCAAAGTCACTCAAACTCAGTGACTGCTTCAGGCTGTTCAAACTTAGAACCAGGATGATAATTTTCTGATTTGCTTTGGGGGAGTGTTGGGTGACATAATAACCAACATCCTTCATCTGTTGCATTCTCTCTTTTTCCTGGTAAGTAGGTTCATAAATCAAAAAGTTGCTCAGTGAACATAAAATTAGAGTAAAATTAACTAGGTGTGGACATAGCATCTTCTAGGTAAACTGAGGATGCTGAGGCCAGTGAGTGGCTTGTTTCACCGTAGCCCTCCCACACTGGGGCTCTCCCCACCCAGTCCCCAGCAAATGGACCTCAGTATCTCCAGGAATTTAGAGAAGTCCCGTGCTCCCTTTGCTGTGATTTTGCAGAGGTTGCTATAGCATAGATTAGAAAATGGGAGAGCAGCCTGTAAAATCATCACGTTCTTCACTGGATAAGACTAAGCCACTATCGAGAGAGGTCAGGTGTGGTCAGCCTGTGGCTGCCGTGTGTGTGTGTGTGTGTGTGTGTGTGTGTGTGTGTGTGTGTGTTGCAGTATATTTATTACAATTTATCAGTTCCTCCTTGAAAGGGAGTTTAGCAGTTTAGTGATGCTCACAGGGACATGCTGGACCTCAGGTTTACACTCTCATTGAACATGGCACTCCGGGAAAACCCTGATCTTTCTTCAGAATCCATTTAAATCTCACCTCTTTAACGAGGGCTTAGGTTACCCACCCCATTCCCAGGCAGTATGAATTACTCATTTCTTTCTGATTTCATAGATTTTTTTTTTTTTTTTTACTGCTGCTTCTGCTTCTGTTGCCTGTATGATATAGTAGTCAAGTGTGAGCCAAAGTTTTCTCACTTCTATTAGCCCTAGTATTTTTGGTCCCTAACAAGGAGTGTGTGTATAATCAATGCTTACTAGTTCTCTGGATGAATTGCTGTGTCTGGATAGCTAATATAGTCAGCTAGAGAAGGAACTATCATCCACACCCCACAGTTACCTGGTTTTGTGAATGGAGCCTTCTTGAACACGGCCACACACGTCCAGCAACTTATGCTTACTTTCGTGTTACAATGGCAGAGTGAAGGCAATTATGACAGAGACTATACCTCACCAACCTAGAGAGTTTACCATCTGGCCCATTACAGAAAAACCTTCCTGGCTTTTGGTGTAGAAAATGTTATTTCCACTTAGCATTGCTGGATAAACTCTAAAAGTGGCTTAGTCATTGGTTGACATTTACCTAGAAGTTTTGAATGTAATATACTTTGGCTCCATTAAGTTAGTATAAAATGATGAGTTTACAGCTGCATTTGCTTCTAAGCCCGAGACTAACACTCTGGTTACTCTAACTGGAGTTGGGCATTTTCTACATTGTGTCAGTACTACATTTGCAAGTCATCATTTTTTCTCATATTTGAGGGACCACAGGAGAAACTGGGATAGAAAGAGTCCCACTGTGAGCTGAGCATGTTGGCACAACCTGCAATACCAGTACTTGGGAGACTGAGACAGGAGGATGACAGGTTTGAGTCCAGCTTCAGCAACTTAGTGAGACCCTGTTTGAAAATAAAAAATATAAAGGGCTAGGCATATAGCTTGGAGGTAGAATGACCTGGGTTCAATCCCTACTACAAGAAAGGAAAAGAAAGAAAATGAAAGGAAAAGAAAGAAAGGAAAAGGAAAGGAAAGGGTCTCACTGCAACTGGGTTAACCATAAGCTTCTAACTCAGGTCAGTTAAATTAGAGGGAGTAAAGTTTTTTTTTTTTTTTTTAAGGTTTGTAGAACAAGGTTTATGGAAGTAGAAGTCATAAAAATACTTCCTTATCCCTATTATATAAGCAGCCCAATCATTAATTTTTATCTAAGCTTATATAGCAATTGGCCTTTGTTCAAAGTTAAGTAAATTAAACGCTATCAGTTTTCTACTCAGCTACTAGAGATAATGCTAAGCTTACGTATGATGTTAGCACACTGTCTGACACAGAGCATTCCTTCAAAACTATCACTGAATTTATACCGTGGTAAATAGAACACAGCTTTTTAAAATGCCTGACAGGAGTATTAAAATGTTGCCCTGGGCCTCTATAAATATAAAGTACTCTTGTATCACTGCTCAGAAGAGAGAGAGGCTGCATCCAGCTGAGTTTGGTAAACCGGTCTTCATGAAGGAAGTGCAACTAAAGTAAACATGAAAGGACTTTAAAAGATGAAGGAGGGCACGTAAGGTAGAGTGAGGATGTGAACAGCCAGGCAAGGACAGTGCAAATTTAAAGGACCAGTTCTCCCCCAGTTGGTTGAAGTGGCTTGTTTATGCAGCATTCAGAGGTTGCACAAAAAGCAAACAGGAGGTTGGGTCTACAGCTCTAGACTTCGAGAACTTGGAGACCTTCCCATTACTAGGAAAGCACAAAGGTTGATTTGATCAGAGGAACGATAAAGAAGAAACCCTACGTATGGGAAAGCCAAGGAAGGAAACACGCAACGCGCGAGGTGTTAACCTGTGGAGAGGAGCCATGGGCAATGGCCGCACAGAATGGAGCAAGAGCCCTTGGAGCCTCAGCTGGCTAGGTGACAGGGGCGAGAGAGCCAGAACTAGCCACAGTATTTTTAGCCTCAGAACATGTGATTTAGCATTAATGGAAAATAGGAAATCCGAGACTTTGTGGGAGAAGTATGGTTAACTTACTTTATTAACCAAGGAGGTTGTGAGCTCAGGAGAGAAGCCAGAGCAGGGAGGTGGGACAGTCTAGTGACTTACTGCAGTGAGAGAAAGAAGAACGCAGCCCAAGAAAAGGTGAGAGGGTTTAACTACCAGGAGATCATTATTACTTCCACAAGCAAAGGCCAGCTTGCCAAAGCTTCAAGCCGACACATTCCAATTGGAGGCTCAGACCTCCATTGGTCACAAAAGTAGTGTTGGAGAGACACCTCTGAAAGCCTAATGGAAGTCTTACGTAAAACTAACTAAATAGATAAAACACAAAAATGTGATGTTTCTTTTTCTTTTCTGGAAGTTAGACAAATCCGATACAGGTTGTTATGCAGAGTGGAAGTTCTGATGTGCATTAAAAATGGATTTGATTGGTTTAAAATGGGGAAGGATATCATTCCCTAATCTTCCCTCTTCAGCCTTATGAGAATATTTATTTCAGTGTTCCTTGGAACACACTTTGGCAAATGAGTGAGATAATGATGTGAGGTTGCCTAGCAGCAGGTTCTGTGATGGGCAGAATCGAGCTGTTAGTCCCAAGATGTCCAAATAACTACAACACTAAGAGGTTACAGAGCCTTGCCACGTGCACTGTCTTAGCTGGCCTTCTCGCCCTCACTGAAACATCTCCAAGCTACCTCTGATTCAGAAAATAATTAAGCAGGATCCTTTTAATTTTTCACAGTCCTAGCTTCAGCTTCTATTAAGAAAATTGAAATCCTGCTTTAAAAAAAATGTCCATTAGAAAAATCACCTTAGAAGGCATTTGTGCCATGTCCGCAGAAGTTTTTTTTTTTTTTTTAATGTATGTGTCACATCTGTGGCTATTTAATTCAGTTATTCAAAGAATAATGATAAAAATATTCATGATAAATATTTAGGGCTAGAAGTGGGTTTTGACACTGACATATTTCTGACTCTTGTTCATTATGTACATTTCCAAGGAATTGATGATTGCAGTCTGAGTATCATTAACTAAAAATATGAAACGCTCCTTGCTAAAAAAGCCTTGGAGTATTTGCCAGTGTCTCGTGTTGCTTGAGAGCCTGGAAGCTACACTCCTAAATGAGAACTGTGTGTGCACTTCATATTTTTAAAGGATGCATGTTGATAACTGTTTAGCAATTTCTCCTGAAGTGTACAAAAATCACAAGCAAAATTAACCTGAGAGGTTAATTGAATACTGTCTTATGAGAACTGTTCTCTCTGTACTCCACGCCACAGAGTTCCGAAAATTTAAAGAAAAGTTAAAAAAGAGAGAGATAAACACCAACAGACAATTAGGGAGGAATAGTTTCACACACAGAAACACATCAAATTTCAAGCACCATTTGTTAATTATCTCTGATAATTGAGTATGCTGAAGCGTGAAGCCTGAAGTTAGCCTTTGCTGAACAGACCGAGGTAAAGTGGTAGGAGTCCGCTCCCTTGTCCAGGTGGAATAAGTGCCACAGGTGGAGTCCAGTTCCCACACTTGACACGGAAGGCTGTCCCCAGAGCCTCTCTTCTGATTGGCTTTGGAATCATTTTGAACATCTTCATTCCCCCCAGCTGCTACCCTTTAGAGAACCAGCACAACTCAAATAAGCAAAGATAGGGCAGCTCCAAGCACTGAGATGCTGGTAGCTTCTACGTCTCAGGAGGCCAGCCACAGTGTTCTCTAGCCTGACTATTAGGAAGTACCTTTCAGAGATATAAATGTTTTATAGCTGAGCTTCTGTTTAAGAAGTCTCCCCGTGGTATGCCTTCCCCTGTCCCAGGACTGGCCATAGGCAGTAGCAAGGGAGACAGCAGAAGGGAAAGCTTTTCTGGGAGTCCCTATCTGGGAGTTTCTATCTCTGGGAGTCCCTCAGACTCTCAGAGGAGACGTTCTCTACTGGGCTTTGGAGATACAGGGAAGTGGGCCGAGTTCCTTCAGAAGGCACAAAAACCCAAAGATAAGAAAGGTTTGGAGGACTGAGCCCAGCATTGGAAACCAAGAGTTGGAGCCAAAGAAGGGGCAAAAGGAAAATCATCTTGGTCCTTGCTTTGAGGCAGAGGACAAGGCAATGGCATTCATTCTTGCTTATCTCATTTATTCCAGTGTGATTAAAACTAACATTCTTCATGATTAGTCCTGGGTCCCTGTCCAACAGGATCTTTCTGCTGAAGTGCTTGTTTATCAACAGCGCTATTTCCTATATTATATAAAGAGCATCTGTTATTTTTTTTCTACAGTTAGGAATTTAGGCAAACTCCTTAGACTCAGAGGTACATTGCATGGCTTTAAATAATAACAATAATTGGTCCTTTTCACATGTCTTTATCCTAGATGATGCCAAATGTCCCAAATCATTAAGGGCATCCAGTTCCTTGGCGGTACAAGGAGGAAAAATTAAGCGGAAGTTTGTGGATTTGGGGTAAGCACTTTGTGATGTAAAAGGACAATTAAAGAAAAATTTTACTTCCCCTTTCTGACTATATGCTGTCATTATAGGGCACCTTTGCGAAGGAATTCCAACAAGGGAAAGAAATGGAAAGAAAAAGAAAAAGAAGCCAGTAGGTTTTCTGCAGGTAGCAGGTACGGGTGGGTGATTAAGAACTTTAATCTATTTCTGTACCTAAACTTTCTGGCCACTCTTTCATTGTTAACCAAAATCAGCAGACAGTATTTATGAGCTGAAGTGATATTCCTAGTATTGAGATGAAAGAAAAATTGCATACTTAGTTAATTTTTGTCTTCCTTTAATTATAGCCTACATCTGGCGGGGGTTCATCCATTGGTCCTTTACTAAAGAATAAGGTTCATATGAACAATTAAAAAATGTTATCTAAATACAACCAAAATTTTTATATATGACACTTAAGACATATTTCAGATTTTTGGCTGGCTACAATGCTAATGCCTTCTCTTTTTGTTAAGTCCAAAAAGGGTATTTTTTTATTTATTTATTTAAGTCCTTTGTTGGCTTCAGAACTGACCTGTCCACATGCATGTAAAAAGGGCCATCATTTCTTTCTGGACTTGGCTATTTGATTTTAAAGGCACAATCAACTATTCTTACTTTTGTGTGTGTGTGTGGTACTGGAGATGGAACCCAGGGGCATTCTACCTCCAAGCTACACCCCCTAACCCTATTTTATTCTTTACTTTGAAACAGGGTCTCACTAAGTTGCAGAAAGCCTCACTAAGGAGGCTGGTCATGAAGGAGGCTGGTCATGAACCGTGATCCTCTTGTCTCAGCCTCCCAAGTACTGGGATTACAACTGTGCACCTCCACACCCTGCTTCTATTCTTACTTTCCAACAAAGACTTTCCTATAGAGAAGTGAGTTTTGCACAGCATGTGTTCCAGTTTTCCTAATTTTATTCTACATTATAGTAGATTTAGGTCTATATTAGTAGGGAATAAAGCTCCGAGATCCAGTTCCCTGGGTCAGAATCACAGCTTGAACTTGGAACTTTTAAAGCCTGGCCATGCTGGGTGTGGTGGCTCACACTTGTAATACAAGTACTTGGGAGGCTGAGACAGGAGGGTCACAGATTCGCTGCCAGCCTCAGCAACTGGTGAGGCCCTCTGCAACTTAGTGAGATCCTGTTTCAAAATAATAAAATCGGGCTTGGGGTATAGCTCAAAGGTAGAACGTCTCCCGTACCAAAAAAAAAAAAAAAAAAAAAAGCGTGGCTGAGTTCTTTAGCCTTCTTTGTCTCTGTTTCCTCATGTCAAATGAGATAAATAGTACAACCTACCTTACAAGTTACTGCAAGGATGAAATGAGTTTTTCCACAAAGCATTTAAAATGGCACTTGGCACAGAAAAGATATTAAACAATGATAGTGATAATAGTAATGGTTATTATTTCTCAGTTACAAAGTAGTTTTACATTTACCATTTCATTTGATCCTTATTGCAAAAGCGGCAGGGTAGATAGTAGTACTATACTTTATTGATGAAGAACTGCCCCTTTATGAAGATGAATTGATTTCCCCAGCATTGTGCCAAGCCGGGGCTTGTCCCTCTTGTCTAAACTTCTTTCCAGCCCATTATACCCCCCCCCCCGGTCACTTATGCATCTAATGATGCTTAAATGTCTTTGTATAGTGTAGGAATTGTGTCAGTATTGTAGACTAAGGAAGAAGCAGACGATGTTAAAAGTAAAAGCCTGAAAAATCATTTGAGGATCACTTCTCCATGTCGAAGGCATTTCCTGCTGTTGCCATTTCTTTCCTTCTTTTCCTCCCTCTCTTCTGACATTTCTACCCTTTTCTTGGTAAGAAGTTAAACTTCTCATTGGGCATAGAAGAGAATTGAGACAGAGGGTGAGGAGAGGGAATTCCCAAATGAATTACTTTGTTAGCTTGGTTTTTCTTTATTCAGAACATGGAGGCAGGGTAGAAGGCCTTCGTTGCAATGAGAACAACAATCTCAGGAGAAATAAAGCAAACCTGAGGCCATATGTAACTCAAAAATAGTTTAACTTTGTGTGGTTTGGGAATGAGAAATATAAGACAGTTTAGTTTGGGCCTTAAAACTAGGAGCTAGCAAACATACTTAAGAGAAAAACAAGGAAGCCATTTAAGAGACAGAGAGGGAGACACACAAATACACATGGGAGAAAAGCTCTGGACACCTCTGAATGACACCGTCTCTTTTTTGGTCTCTGTGCCTCAGGTCCCTCTCTCTTTGAGGCTGCCCCTAAGAGGGTGTGGACTCAGCAGCCTGCAGTAGAGAGTGTTTGCCTGAATTCCAGGTGACAGACCTGGTGCTGTGGGTGGAGGCTCAGCGTACTAGAAGCAGAGCCGTGGTAGTCGCAGGCAGATGGTCACAACACACTGGACACTACAGCCAATGCCAGCTTTTTTGTGTGTGGGTTGGGGGCTGGGGATTGAACCCAGGGATTCGACCTCTGACCCACACCCCTAGCCCCATTTTATTTTTATTTTGAAACAGGATCTTGCTCAGTTGCTGAGGGCCTCCATAAGTTTCTGAGGCTGACTTCCAATGTGCAATCCTCCTACCTCAGTCTTCCAAGTACTAGACTTACAGGCATGCGCCATGCCCCACCCCAGTGCCAGCTTTTGCATCTACAGCAGACGGGTGCTTCAGGAGCCTGGCCAGCTCTGACTCTGTAAAACATTAATTTTGGATGCTCCCTACTTCCATAGTCACAGACAACTCCATACCAGTGTTACAAAATGTTTTTCCATTAGAACCATAATTTTATAATAGTTTGTAAAACAGCAGAATTTTGGCAGGATGTAAAGGTGATCATATAATTGAGATAGGATAAAAAAAGGAGAGAAAAGGTAATTTTTCTATTTAAAAAAAATAAGTTTTGCGCTAACAGAGTAATTGGGTAGCACTAATCAAATCTTATGACAGTCTCTGTTGTCCTATATGGATTGATAATGGGCCCAGAACCTTGTAAAATGTATTTCAGGAAGCATAGAATCACTGCCCAGTAGGAGCTTAATGCAGTTGAGTTGGTTTCACAGGGCCCCTGCAGGTAGGTGGGCATAAACATAATCAGCTGCAGGGTTGCAAGGTAATTACAGAGAAGAGCCAGAAATAGACTCCTGGCCCCCGTGTGGCTTTCCCAGAAAAAGGAGACAAAGATTCACAGATTGAGTTAGTTATCTTACCTTTCAGGCTTTCATCCAGTCCTTGTTAGGTTGTTAAGATCTGTTGAGGTCATCAGCCAATTATAACCTGTGGCAGTTTGGTTTTAAAGAGGCCTGATGCTTGCTGAATTTGATGTTGGTTTTGCTTTCCTCCCCCCCACAGAGTTTACTCTGTTGTAGTCCAAGTGGAAACACAGTGACTCAGGTACATGGCCAGCACGAGACAAATTAAGAAACAGATGAGAATGCTAATCATAATTAACAGACCCAACAAAGAAAGGTGATTTGGTAGTGGGCATCTTCAGAGGCGTGCTTGGTGAATATTTTGATTCACGTAGGCAGCATAGCAGATAACAAGCAGGAAGCATTGAGTAATGAGGGCCTGTTCATCCTCTACAGTACATGCCCCAAGTTCAAGTAAAATTCTATCCTGAACTCCAGAGCCAGTGAACACTGAGGTCAGGGGAGCATCCCCATAGAGCTCTGTGGAGGGTCTCCCAGTTTAGTACTTGACTGGAAAGTCCTGTGAGCAAGTGTGTGTGTCTCCCACGAGGGTAGATGGTAGGATGTTGGGAAAGTGATGGAAAGAGAGATGGCATTCCTCCATGGAAGTGAATTTGCACCCACCTTACAAGTGTGAACACTGGAAACCCAGTATGGTGATCATACCTGTAATCCAGTACTTGGGAGGCTGAGATCGGAGGATTGCAGGTTTGAGGCCAACCAAAGCAATTTAGCACGACTTCATGTCAAAATAAAAATAAAAAGAGCTGGGGTGTATCTCAGAGGTAGAATGCCCCTGGGTTTAATCTTCAGTACCCTCCCCCAAAAGTGTGAACAGTGGCAAAGCACTGAGCTGAACTCCAAGGTAGTAGTCCTGACTTTCCATAAGTAAGTTGTCACCTTGGTTTTCTACCAGATGAGCTGGTGGGACAAAAATCACATGGCCTCTAACTCCCTCGTCCATCTCTGTGTCCTCCACCAAGTAGGGCCTCCTCTACTCAGACCTGGCTGTGAGCTGATCTATGAGGAAATGTGCCCAAGAAGAAGGTGCTTGCTGTGTCCAGACACTTAGTATGAAAATAAAGAGTGTGGATGCCTATTATAAAGTTAATATTGATTACATGTTAATATAATATTTGGATTTGAGAGGTTTGGAAAAACATTATAGTATTAAAATTAACTTGGGAGGCTGAGACAGGAAGATCACAAGTTTGAGGCTAGCCTCCGCAGCTTAGTAAGGCCTTGTTTCAAAGTAAAAAGATAAAATAGGGCTGAAGATATAGTTTAGAAGTAGAATATCCCTGAGTTCAATCTCTAGTACCATACACAAAAATTACTTTTGCTTCTTTTTCATGTGGCTACTTAGAAATTTTTAATTTATAACTGTGACATATTTATATTGGATAGCGTTGATCTTTATGAATCTATGAAAAAAAAACTGCCCTGGATTTCAAACTAATTTTCAGCTGGCTGTAAATTAGCATGTATTCATGTATTATTTTATTGGCTGACAGTCTATTCTTTGTTCCAAAATGAATTGGTTTATATGCAAAACAAATTAAAACATACAAAAATGTAAACATACAAGAGTGTGTTTTCTATAACAACGTAATTTATTTTAAAAGTAAATTGAATAGGGAAAAGTATGATAAAGCAGAAAGTAAAGTTGGTACTGACACTGTGTAATCTTCAACAATGCCTTCATAGTAAGCATAATCATGGTCTTTTAATGAAAGCCAAGAACATAGTGTCAGAAGGGTCAAGAACTTGAGTTCAAATCCTAGTTCTGCCACTTATCTTAGGTAGGTGATATAACCTTGCTGGGCATGGGGGTGCACCACTAAATCCCAGTACTTGAAGGCTGAGACAGGAGGATCACACAGGTTCAAGGTCAACCTCAGAAACTTGGCAAGACCCTGCTTAAAAATAAAAAGAGCTGCAGGTGTTAGCATAGAGGTAGAATGCCCCTGGGTTCAATCCCAGTACCAAAAAAAAAAAAAAAAAAATGCTCTATAACTTCTCCATGCCTGTGCTGCCTCATTTATCACGTGGGGACACACGCACACATGCTTACCCTGCACTCCTTGGCGTGCATGAGTTATTGGGAGGATTGAAGGGTCGCATTTAAGGAATTTTTAAGTCCTTGCTATAAATGGCTGCCATTGTCACTATTCATACTTTAGCAAGTTTGCCAGGAGGGATGTGAACATATTCTCCATCTGTATTTTGTTGGCAGTCTTGTTCATCCAAGGATGACTTTTGTAATATGATGAAGAATGAGTGGGCTGTAGGGATTCTGCTTCAGGCAATCCTTCAAGAAGATTTTCTTCTTAGAGGCCGTAGATAAATCGTGGCATGACAGGGAGTTTGAGGTGACCTTCTGTGACAGGCACCTGGAGGACTCTGTCCTGTTGCAGAGTCAGGCAGTGCCCCTGCTTAGTGGTCACCTGGGCTAAGCAGAAACACACCCCTTTAGCAGAGTTGAGGATTAAGATGCACACATACATGTGAACAGGCGAGGGGAGGGGTTCCTCAGCTTAGCCCTAGTAGAGCACACTTATGCTACCACTGTCCCATTTTTAGTTCCCCTTTCAATTTAACATTCAGTTTTTCATTTTCAGTACATAAAGTACCTGAAAGCTGACAAACTTGCATATCTAACAAGCAAACACTTTCCCGTGTTTAAAAAAACTCTTGAAAATGTAATGCTAAAATTATAACTGTATTGATTTGAAACATTCCAGTACTTTTAACAATGTGGTTAGCTAATTTTATATATTAAAAGCACAAATCTAGCCGGGCGTGGTGGCGCACACTTGTAATCCCCGCGCTTGGGAGGCGGAGACAGGAGGATCGCGCAGGTTTGAAGCCAGTCTTGCTGGCTTAAGAGACCCTGTTTCCAAGTAAAAATATAAAAAATAGGTGTCTAGGAGTGTAACCCAGGGATAGAAGGTTTTCCAGGAACCCCAGTACCACCAAAAAAAAAAAAAAAAAAAAAAAAAGCACAAATCTAAAGAGAGTTTTAAGATAATTAAGGTAAATTTAAATGAGTCTAAAGTATTTTAAGATAAAGGGCTAGGGGTATAGCTGAGTAGTAGAGTCCAATTGACATGCCCAAGGCCCTGGGTTCAATCCCCAGGACCAAAAGTAATAAAAATAAAATTTTAAGATTAGAATCAATAAAAAATTCTCTTGCAGATTTCTAATTTGCTTTAACATCTAAGTGATATATTTATTTGTCCTAAAGTTAACATATTTTGAGAGCATGGATTTTATTTATTGTGATGCTTTTGCTATTTCATTTTAAACCCTTCCAAAGTGGGGAAGACTCATTAAGGGAATATTTTCATCATCTCAGATGAGCTGACCAGTCACTGATGGACTGCTGGTCACCAATTACGGATTTAGACAAGGACTCAGTCTGGGAGCAGGAGGTGTCAGGGTGGTCGGGTGTGAGCTGCAGATGGACCTGAGTCACTCACAGCTAGGAAGCTCATCCTCCAGGGCCTCCAGGCTCCCTCTAGACTCTAGCTGTCCAGTGTTAGTGTCCTGGGTGGATGCTGGCAGCTTAGCACTCACTTCACCTGGTGCACGTAACGCAGTGTGCAGCCCTTCCTCTGGTTACAGCTATCTTTCTTCAGTGAACATCCTTTACAGTTGGATTGAGTTCGGCATTTCTTTAATATTCTTTGTTTTGGCAGTTCATGAACTCTAAATGATATTTTGATGACATCCATTTAGATTCTGAATACTTCACACACCTTGTATTCAATGTTAAAACAATAGTATTAATCACTGTGGGATGTTTAGCTGAGCAATTTAATTTTGGGATGCTAACCCCAGGATAAGTTGGTTTTGAGATGTTTGTTAATGGGTTAATTGCTCTGTAGAGTAACTAGCCATATACCATTTAAATGACAGGAAGTTCTCTACTCCAAATGTCACTTTTGGATTATAAAAACTAAATTTCTCCTAGTTCCTAACAATATAGCGGTGACTTGTGACTCTATTTTTTCCAGAAATGATATCAAGCTGTTGATGTACAGCTAAAAACGAAGGAGAAAGAAGTATAGAGGACATAGCTGTTTTAATCCACTGGAAATTATTTCCTGATCCATCAAGAATTCATTTCTGCCAATTTTAAGGAAAGAGGAAAAAAATAAAGAAGGGGAAGGAAGGGGAGGGAAAGGGGAAGGGAGGGAGAAGGAAAGGGCAGGGCAGGGAGAGAAGAAGCAATTATGGAGAGAAATAAGGATCTTGTGTTATTCCTATCATTTCTCCACAAAGTGAAATGGATGAATGGTTAACTTAGGATACCTAGCTCAGGGTGGTAGCCTACACCTGTAATTCCAGTACTTGAGAGGCTGAGACAGGAGGATCACAGGTTTAAGCCAGCTTAAGCAATTTAGCAAGTAACTTAGTGAGACCCTGTTTGTTTGTTTGTTTGTTTGTTTGTTTTGTTTTGTGATGTTGGGGATGGAACCCAGGGGCATTCTACCTACAAGCTACACTCCCAGCCCTATTTTTTATTCTGTTTTTGTTTGTTTGTTTGTTTGTTTGTTTGGTGGTACTGGGGTTTCTGGAAGCCCTTCTACCTCCAGGCTACACTCCCAGACCTATTTTTATATTTTTATTTGGAAACAGGGTCTCTTAAGCCAGCGTGATCCTCCTGTCTCCGCCTCCCAAGCACGGGGATTACAAGTGTGCGCCACCACGCCCGGCTTTTATTCTCTTAGCCTCACTAAGTAGCTGAGCTGTCCTGGAACTACAATCCTGTCTCAGCTCCTAGAGTACTGGGATTACCAGCATGTGCCAACCACACCTGGCTAGTGGTGGGGTTATAAAGTGACAGATAAGGAATGAGTCTCTAGGAGACAGCTACAGCAGGGCACAGCTGTGCCTCGTGGAAAACCTTCGAAATGCCCTAGAATCTGGTGGTTTGCAGTTGAAAAGGACTCTCATTGCTTTCTGTTTGATTCAACTTGCATCTTGCAGAAAGGAAGTCTCCGGGACCAGCACAGGCTGGGCTTCCCTGACGGTCTCACTGACCAGGCGCACGACGATGTGGCCTCAAGACTTGTCCTCAGGGCTGGATATTGAAGTCCACATAGAATGCGTGACTGGCAGAGAGAATTTTCTGGAAGAATTTAATTTGATATGACCTTCAGACTCCCCCCCCCAAAAAGATTGTCTGGCCAGGATTTGGCCTACCAAAAGTTCTTTGCAAATAAAGCAAGAGAGCAACAGCTTAAAAACAATATTCTTATTTTCTGCCTGCCCTTTTGTTTTTGTTATGGTTTGTTTGGGATTTGTTGTTTGTTTTATTTTTTACTAGGAATTGAACCCTCGACATTCTAAGTTACAAACTCATTCCATTTTCTTTTTCTTTCATTTGAAACTGGGTCTCAGTGAGTTGCTGATGGTTTCCTTAAATTGCTGAGGCTGGCTTCAAACCACTGATTCTCTTGACTCAGCCTCCCAAGTACTCGGAAACTTGTGCCACTATACCCAATGCCTGTTTTTTTTTTTTTTTTTTTTTTTTAATGTGGTGGTTCTAAAAGCATTTTTACTAAGGCATTTCATTAGGAGTAGCATATGATTTTTTGCTGTTATTAATCATAACATCTTTGTAAACTTTAAAAATAGTACCCATTTACTTACTTAAGTGCTCCTATTCTTTATTGGAATTATGAATGGAACTCTGAAAAATTCTCTTGTTCTTAGGAACATAACAGTGGCTGGGTATTATGACCATCAGGCTCAAGTTTTCTTCAAATATACTTAGCTCAAGTTTTCTTCAAATATACCATGTCCTTATGTTTCTGCAGAGAGCAATCTGAGATTTTTTTTCCCCACTGGAATGGGGGAATCTAAGTTAAAAGACAAGTTTTGCAGGTTAAATGATGACTCATTAGATCGTGGGAACTCCAGAGAGATTTGCCCCCACAGGGTCATGTTTTCAGGAGATGAGAGAGCAAGAGGGTGCAATGAGGATGCTTTTTGGAGACCTGCCCAGGGCTGTGAGGTTGGAATCACTAGTCTTATCTTCTTCCTAGAGGCACATGTTTACCTTGCAAAGGATAAGGACCCAAGGTCCTTTCCAAATTAAATTGGTTTACATTAAGGACCTACAACACCTCCCTCCCCGAGAGGGGCTGGGGTCAGGTCCCTTTCTCTAAGACCTAGACTTAGTAGTCTTGACCTGTAGTGTAGACCAAGGTCAATAATCATGTGCTTAACGCTAGAAAAAGTACATTTGTATTCAGGTTAATATTGATAAAGATATTAAAAGCTTAGGGGCCAGCTCAAACCTGTGTTAAAACACAGATTCCAGGTTGACTCCTCCGATGTCTTCCCCCACAGTGTAATTTAGTAAGTCTGGGTGCCCAAGATCTGACTCTGAACAGCTGTACCAATGGTTCTTGTGTAGACCCGCAGCCCAGGGATAAAAAGTGCTTCTTCTTACGGGAGACCTGTCTGCCTCGACTAGCAGGCCTTCTTGGGTTCAGTTATCATAGCATCCCTCTTATCTTGTGATAATAAGTGTGCATATATATGTTTAGACTTTAGGATGAAATTGAAGGTTAACTTATTTCTAGTTGATGTTTATTATACTTGCAGGCCTCCCTCAGTCTCCACCCCCCTTTTTTAAAAAAAGAAATACAATATTAAAATCACCAAATCTTTGGGAATCTTTAACATGACCACTAATTTTATTCACCCCACTGCTGATTTTAATATTTTACTAAAACTTCACTATTTTCCTATTCTTTTTATCATTTTCAAAATCTCTGTGTTTGCATACTGCATTACTATTTGCAATATGTTCTTATAACTTATTGTCTCATTTGGTTCTTATAATAATATTTGGAAGCAGACTGGAATTTTTAGGAGTTACGCTGTTTATACCACTTAGAAATACATTTCAAAATATACTTGAAATAAGATGTAAGAAGACTAAAATTTACAATATATGTGAAACAGAAATTGTCTAACAATGGTGGTCAAGCTTTTTTAATTGAAAGGGAATGTCTGTTATGATATTAATAGCTAAGTAGACATTCCATAAATTGGCATTTGGACATATGGAGGGCGACCTTTTCTAAGATGCACTTAACCACTCCCTGTTCATACATTGCCTCCTGTTCATTATTTTGCTCTTAACCCAAAGGTAAACACAAGTATGAAAGAACTTGCATTAAGAGAAAAACATCTGTTTTCTTCCTGTGTTCCTCAAATGTCTTTACATGTTCAACAGTAAACATAGACTTCTATACTTTGATAGTTTTCAAAGTACATTCAAGTATGTTATCTTATTTAATTCCTTAACAACCACATATTAGATACAGAAAATGTCCACCTTTTACAAATGGGGAAATAAGGCTGAGAGAAGGCCCCAGGGTACATGATCAGGAGGTGCTAGGCCTTGGACCTCCAAATGAGACAGGAGGACTTTGGTCTTCTCCTTTGAAAAAAGCATTAAGATAATGAGAAAACCCCTTTAATAAACTACTTATAGTATCACAAGTTATTTAAATGTGTCCTCCTCTGAAGTCGGAGACACATAGAAATAGTTGTTTAGGAGAGGCAGGAAGGGCACTGGGTAGGAGTTGCTGTGGCTCAGGACAGTGGAGCCCTGAATTGTCACTCAGGCCAAGACTGCCATGATGGCTGACCTAAGACTGTGCTCCTCCTGGTCTCCATGCATCCACATACACTCCTAAGTGCATTTAATTGAAATTCCCCATGGCAGTAGTAATTTTAGAATCTTCATTATTGTCATAGAATCCATTTAGATGCAAAAAGCCCCTCAACTTTTAAGATTGTTATGGCCCATTATTACTCAAAACTTTATTGAGTAGAAAAGGTCTCAAAGGGTTACTTTAAGTTGTATTGTTAGTCTTTTCAGAATTCCATTCAATACGTCATTTGCCCTTTGTCTAACCCACCCATTCTTTTCACAAAACAGGATCTTCAGAGGCAGGCTGGAAAACTGGAAACCCAAGCCACCGGCGGAAGCTCAGGCCTCTGCCCGCCCCCCTTGCATGCCTTTCTCCTGGTTTCATGAGAGCCGGAGAGGATCCTATTCCTTCAGGAACCTGCCATCACCTACAAGTTCTCACCAGCCTTCTCCTGAGACTCCAATTTCAGATAAAACGGGGTCTAAGGTAGAAAACACATGGATTAAAACAGCAAACAAGGAAAACCCAAACCCCTCTTCCTGTTCAGTCTTTGGAAGGCATTCTCTACCTGTGTGTGTGCTCTGGAGCTGAGGAGCTGATGGGATTCCACTGCAGCAAGCAATGCATGGTGTTTCTTGTGTGGGGAAAATAAAGCCTCACCTATTCATCACCTGCTGTGATATTGTTCCAGCCTAAATTGTACTTCTTTCTTTGGTTTGCCTGTCTTTTCACGTACTGCTATTTAATCTGTTTGACAGTTAAGCCATGCTGGGAAAGATGCATTTGAATCATTAAAGAGTGTGATAGATCTGTTTACTAAGTACTTTAAATTACATTACAAGACTATTTTGCTGTGCTCTTCAAGACTTACTGGGAAACAGATAAACCGGGGACTGAATATGTGTTCAATACATCCAGGTGAAACTTTTAAACAAACCAATGCTGACATGGCACCTTACTGGTTTCTTCTTTTCATATCAAATTTTCATGCTGAATAGCTGTTGTAATTACATCACCAAAGTTCTTTAGCTCTCTCAGAATTCGGACTTATATGCATGGGTGTGACTTATTTTTAAATGCATGATGGTTATTTCCAGCATGACTCTGCAAACCTTATCTAACATTTTACTGAAACACATATGGTGGCTAACTTTCACACATTGTTCAGTCTCCTTTTATCTATGTTCATCTTTCTCAAACAGAAAAATGTAATTAATGTTACTTGAACTTAATTCTTTTCTCAAGGTCAACAGCTCAAAGGGCTTGGCCGTGGGCTTGGGGTTGCGTCTCCATTGACAGTGCCAGTGCTGATGTTCTGTGTTGAATGACCTAATGCTCAAGTGTTCTACTGGCCTAACTCCATGTGCTCTGATTTAGATTCCTTTTCTGAAGTTTTAGCAAAACCTTGAAGTTTGTTTGGTACTGAATTCTCCAGCCTCCGACATGGTATTTTTTCTTAATAACCAACTAAACCCAATGCAAGGAAGCCTAATGGAAAACTAATGATCTGAATCCAAAGGAAGTGAATCATGAAACAAGATGGTGTTGGCCAAGTGCTTAGAGTTCCTGGGATGCAGACATTTTACATTTATTAGCAAAAGAAGTTTTGACATCAGCAGACCACTTGGGTCTTTTAGATCTGAGGCAGATAAATGTTGCTTAAATAATTCTACCATTGTGTTGCACTGAAGAGACTTCACACTTGGTTTAAAATGTTTCCACAAATGCAGCTCTGTAACTGCCTTGTTAACTGTAATTGTTAAGTTTCATTTTAACGTTCGCTGAACCTGGAGACCAAGGTCTAGGGAAGTTTTAATCTGCATTCTCCACCTCCCGGCCCCAGGTCATTATCAGCACACCCAGGTCCCTTCTGAGCCACAGCCTCTTTGGGGGGCCTGGTGGTGCCACAGGAGTCATATTCCAGCATGTAACTAGTAGTATATTGGCAGACTATGTTCTTCCCAGCACCTCTCATCTAAATGGTACATCCAGGAGAGGACCCACCACTTCTTACAATATTTAGTATGGCCAGCCACACAAGATCTTTCCCGGGCACTCTCACTACCTTCCTGAGAGGGCTTGCCCTCCTTTCCCAACAACGCAGCCTCTCCACACCATCTTGTATCTTTACTTACACTGTTACTCCTCGTGATTAGGGTCAGAGAAGATAGGCTTATCAACATTCCCCCTCTGAGCAGTGGCAGAGGATAATGAGTTCTGTACCCTTGAAGAGAGATGGAAGAGTCGTTTCTCTAAAGCACCCGTTCCTTCATCAGATGGAGAAAGTGCCCAGAATTTCCAGTCAGCCCCCCAAGGCTCAGCAGCCTCAACCCTGTCCGATGGCAGATCATCACCAAACCAAGCATGGGTTTCTTCTGAGATTGCTAGAAAGGGCCTTTGAGAACCTGCCAGCACACCTGCCTCTGGTTCACTGCTGTGCTCCTCTAATGCTGAGCTTGATTTCTTTTTACAGAATTTTACCTTCAATGACGACTTCAGTCCCAGCAGCACCAGCTCTGCAGACCTGAGCGGCTTAGGAGCGGAACCCAAAACACCAGGGCTTTCCCAGTCCTTGGCCCTGTCATCTGACGAGGTACTTGCATGACACTGGGACAGAACTACTTTCTCACATCAGGCATTTTGCTTATGAGCCATGGTGTGTGTGTGGGGGGATATTTTCAGGATAGATTTTGCATAGAAATTATCAGGACCATGGATTTTTCTGTATGTAAAGTCTTAGTGATTTCTTCTCCTCTCTCCACATAAAAGCAAAGTGTTGTTTCTGTGACCCTGTAAGCTTTCTAGGAATCCCTTTTATGTGTTGTAAACACATGTGTGTGTGGGGGGGGCACAAGGAGAAAACATGGGGACATCTCAGATCACATGGTATTTTACAGAAGTTCTACTTTCTACTTTGCATTTACCCGTCACCACTACCCCAAGAGTCCGCTATTCCTTCTGAATGTGCTGTGGTCTGGATTGTATCATTAAAATAAAGAGGCAAATATATGATAGGGTGAGAACCATTTACTTAGAAGCAAGGGTCAGGATTATCATTGCTAGAAATTAACAGGAAATAAATGTGAGTGAGAGGCAAGAAATTACATTAAGGGTGGATTTCATTCCCAAAAGGTGTGTGAGTGGGACGGGAAGCAATGGAAGTAAAGATCTTTGTGCTCACTTATTTCTAACATGATTTTTGTTATGTAAAACTTTCTATTCTCCCTTGTACATTTTTCTGCCCATGTTCTTTGAGCACGGCGTGATTTCAATTTTATGACAACTGTGTACTGTCCATGTCGTGTGTCCAGTTTCCTTAACACTTCTCTTCTTGATTCCTTTGCCGCCTCTCGCTCAGAGTCTGGATATGATAGATGACGAGGTGAGCTGACAGTGGGCTGTGCGTGGTGCCTCGTGTGGTATTGCTTGAACCTGCTTTGCTGTCTCACAAGTAATTAAAAACAAAATCAGACAATAGAAGAGTACTTTCCTCTATAAGAGAGGGCTTCTTTGAGTTAAATAGTTTCACTCTCTGCCCTGTCTATATCTTAGCTCAAAGATGTTCCTTTATCAAGAAGTTCTGTGTCCCACCTCCAGAGCCCCTGGATATATCTCCATGACCATTACCTTGCCCAGTCCATTCTTTTCCATCTCCTCGCCCTCATCTCGGCTTACTCACCCTCTTCTGTGTTCCCCAAGCGTCCCCAAGGTGACCCCTGTCCTTCCTGCCTGGGCTGTCATTGCTCTCATCTCCTCTCAGCTTAGTGGGTCTAGGAGCCAGCCTGCCCCTTTGATTCTTAAAAGGAAACATTCTGCAGTGGACAGAGCCTGAAATTTTGGATAAGCTCCCCGTCTTGTTGAGCTGTGCCACTTGTTGCCTCAGACAGATCACCCAGACCTTCTGGGCCTTGGTTTCCTCATGAATCAAAAGTAACTGTGGGTATCGCAGGCCCCACCTACCAGCCAGGCTTGCTTGCTGCTCAGTGAAAGAATAGGTGTGAAATTCCCCCTGGAAGGCTTGAGCTCCTTCCTGCTCTCCTCTCCCAAGTGAAAGATGCTTCAATATTTTAAAAGTGTTTTTGCGAACCTCTAATGCCTTATCAGAGAGTTAATGCAGAGTGTTGCGTTGCATGGAGAGATTTATGAAGTATTTGTTTTCTACATATCATAACGTTTCCAGAGTGTTTTGACATAAAGCCTGCAATATTAGAGCATATTTATTCAAGATTAAACTTCTTGCCTTAATAATGGTGCTTTATTTGGGGAACATTTTCAAAATGTCCATAAACTTAAAATCATGTAGGTAATATTTATGTTTCTTTTAACACAACTGGAACCATGATCATTTTATGGCTTTAGAGTGAATGTGGCTCTAGTAGGTTAAGAAACTCCTTTTGATAATATGATAGGAGCCATAGCATTTTGGTCCTTTAACAACACTGCGTGACATTCTGCCTCAGATCCTTGATGATGGACAGTCTCCCAAACACAGTCAGTATCAGAATCGGGCGGTTCATGAATGGAGCGTGCAGCAGGTTTCTCACTGGTTAATGAGCCTAAATCTGGAGCAGTATGTATCTGAATTCAGTGCCCAAAACATCACTGGAGAGCAGCTCCTGCAGTTGGATGGAAATAAACTTAAGGTAAAGAATTATTTGTCTGTGTTAGGTTACCAGGTATCATTTGAATTGCTCATAGCACCTAACATGTTTCATTAGATAAGAATGGTCTGCATATCCCAAAGGGGATTCTCATCAACTGTCAGTAGAAAGAATGGTGAATTATTTTGGAGTAGGAAATGAAGTTCCAGAATGTCCATCAGGGGTTCTGAAAGAAATGGTAGGGCTGGTTAGGAGAGCTAGAGACCCACTCCATTGCTTCACCTGGCAACTCATGGTCCATGTATTAATTCTACTTACTTCCCATGAAGTATGAGTTTTAATAACGGCCAATGTGGACTTTTTCATCACATTGGAGATAAGACCCAGAGCCATGAATCTTCCTCTCCTTTCATTTCTCCTCCATGTCCCCTCTTCCCTACACACCACTCCAAGACTGGGATGGCATCCTCCCCAGAACTTTCTTCCCTAAATAAATGCAGGCTGTGTCTTCTCTCCCCTTCCATAGCACTGTCATTTCCACTCATCATGGCCCATCTCTCTTAAGAGACTGAAGTGGCACCCACTCCCGTGGAAAAGGGCAAAGCCAGTCCCACGCCCCTCCCCCACGACCTCAGCCCCCCGCCAGGCTGATGGGTAGATGAATATCTCTTGGCAGTCTTGAAAAGGTTAGAGATCAATCAATGGCATGTGAATATGAAGGCCCCATTGACAAAGCTGTCCCTGTTGGGAGATGGATGCACCCCGCTGTTGATTCTGAAGGTCATGAAACATTTAAAGTGCCAACCAGCTCCTCTTATTCTGAATTCCAAGCTCATCTAGCAACTCCTCATTATAATTAAGCTTCCTTTATAGGTATGCCCACAGGGAAAGAATGGATAGTCGTGTTGGCCCCAAAGACACTTGTGGTTCTCTTTGTACGTGAATACATTGGTGGGAAGGAGGCCATTTCCTCACTCCCTGCCTTCTTGGAGCCCTCTGTGGCAGCAGGTGCCCACTCCCACACTTTGAAAATATTGATGAGTTCAACAAAACTTTTGCCTGTAAGTGTCTATAGCCAAAGGTTAGGACTCTTAATTACTTAACTAGTGATCCTTCACTCATTAATTATCAGTTGGAAAGCATATCCTTAATAAGTTCTGAGATGTACTTTGAAGCAAGGGGCTTCAAAGAAAAAAGCACAGACCCCCAGTTTTTATACCAATTTTTAACAAACATGGTCAGTTCCTGGCTCTTCTATGTTTAAATTAGTTTTGAGTTTGAACATACTGTGATATTCAGCTCATCGTAAGCAAAGGAGTGATCGATTTTCAAATTCGATTTTTATGTTTTCTTCATAGGCTCTTGGGATGACCTCATCCCAGGACCGCGCTGTGGTCAAAAAAAAACTGAAGGAAATGAAGATGTCTCTAGAGAAGGCTCGGAAGGCCCAAGAGAAAATGGAGAAACAAAGAGAGAAGCTGAGGAGGAAGGAACAAGAGCAGATGCAGAGAAAGTCCAAAAAAGCCGAAAAGATGACGTCAACTGCTGAGGGCGCAAGTGAGCAGTAAGCTCGGCCCTTCTAGAGGGAGGTCCCGCCTCTTCCTGCCCTGTTCTCCAGAGGATGAAGAAGAAGCTGATGGATGATGGGGTAATGCTGCTCTAGGCAGATTGAAGAACTGTGTGTTAAATGACTGCATTTTCTGCAATAATAGAATACACTCTTAATTTTATCCTCCTAAAATAACCCCAAGCCACCTTTGGTTCATTCATGAACCAGAGATCTCAGTTGGGAGGGATGCAGAGCAGCTGTGTCTCTCTTGTCCTTACCGCCATCCTGTGTTGTGTTGGGTGTGTTGTGCCAGTGGAGAAGCAGTGTGAGATGAGAACTTCCAATGAGAACACGGCAGCCCCTGTGCTGTTAATAGGGCTCCTGGGATTTTCAGTAGGGGATCTTGCAACTGGGCATTTACAATGTCTGTGTGGCCGAGAGTGCCCTACCATGAGACCTGAGACGTGTACTTACTTCCAGGGCTGCAAAGTCCAGCCAGTCCATTGCGTGCAGAGGCTCCCCTCAATCCCATGTCTGGATGGTGGAACAACTCCACCATGGAAACATGGGTGTACTGCTACGGAATTATGGATTAAGAAAAAGAGCAAGCACACTGTTCTGCTTGCTGGGCATGAGAAAGAAAAGGAATTATAGTTATTTGTTAACTAAAGAAGAAAGCAAAAGTCTTAAGAATGTGAACGTGGGTGTACCTTGGGGTTTTGAGGGGTAACATCTATCCTCCAGATGTTGCTGAACGGAAGAAAAAGTCAGACCTGAGTGCAGCCAGGGGATGTCGGGAGCTATTGTTTACTTTGCTACCGCTGCGTGTCTGGTATTTCAGCAACATGGGCAAACACAACACAGTTTCTTCCCCCCCCCCAACAAATTGAACAGGAAATTGATTTTTAAGGAAACCAACATTTCCAGGTTTCCTCTCCTGGGGAACATTCTGGCTGGTCTTCAGCCTGCCTATGACACAGTCAGGAACCTGTCACATATTTTCTACTCAGAATTTCCCATGTGGGCTCAGTTAGTGTTTTAACAAATGTACTCTTTTAAAAAATAGAAATACCAATGAAAGAAAATTTAGATTTGAGGAACATTCAGCCAGAGAACCATTTTTTTTTTTTAAGCATGTAGACCGTTCTAGTAAAGGAGAGCCATCGGTTACATTTTAAAGAAATTTTGAATGGTTTTTCTGAGCCATTCTGTACCATGCTCTAGAGATTCCCACTTTACAGTTAAATTTTACTTAAGGCAGTACATGGGATACACTTTAGTAGTGAAAGAACACATGCTTATTTTAAAGCCAGTATTAAGGATTGCAGTATTTCACCAAACTAAATCGAGTACAGGAGACCAGGGCAGAAAAAGGAGAAAATAAACTCATCTTGAGAAATCTTAAGAGGTTTTGTTCTTTTATTAATTTTTTGTTTTGCTTTTTATGCTTATATATCTTGTTCTCTCTGCTGTGTTGGCTCTAAAAATGAGGTCATCCACTTTTCAACACAGTGGACAAGTTTGAAAGTAAGACTTGAGGCCAGACATATTCTTGAACAAGCATTTTACTTCTGTACCTTGAGGTCTCAGCTGTTCCCACACCGTCCGTCTCCACTGGAATTGCTCTGTACACAGAGCTTGGAGATTACAAGTGACAGATAATGTAAGGGGATTCCTGCCCATATAACCACACCTCATATTTTTTTTAACATTGTGGTTTTTTTATTTTTATTATGATTATTTGACTGAGTTCTGAAATTGTCTGCACTAGACAATTATAATCCTGTCTCTTCCCCCAAGGTCCATTTCCTTTTCTGTGTCAGAGTGTTGTGTGTTCAACTTCAGCTCCTTTGTCACTGGGTACAGAGATTCATTCAGTCCTCAGAAACACTGATATAGAGTAGTATCATGTTCCATGGTTGTCAAAGTCACTACTAAAATTTCCTGTCCGTCTTCATTTGGAATATGATAATGAACCTACCATACTGGGTACCTGTTACTAACTTGAGATATCTGCTGCTTTGCTATTTATTAATATCATAAAAAACTGGGAGCAACTATGACTATAAAATTCAGTAATATTTTTCATACTAGAAGATTAAATTAGTAAAAATCTGGTTATACTTGTGCTTGCTATTGTACATTTTTTGCCATTTTTTTCTTTTCTTGGGAAAAAAAAAGGAACTTGGATCACACTGGAAGTTACACTGTATTCAGTTCAAAAATTGAAATTGAAGGATGATTATTTTAAGTTATGTTTACACTTTGATAATATTTGAAAATGAATGTATATATTGGTAATATCTGTAAGTCTCTGTCTCTACCCATAATTTATGATCTATTATATTACATTTTCTTAAATGTATTGGAAGGATTGTTGTTTATTATAACTTTACTTTTACAATTCAGTGCTCAGATCAATGTCCATCTAATAATGTTAAAAAACAAACTGTTGTTCTTCACATAATTTAGTTTATATAGTAGCCATTTTGATTTTTAAAGTTAAGTTGCAGTAGTTTTAGGTTTAAATGAATTATTTTAACATTACTTAAACCTGCTGAAATTGTAAATGTCACTTGATTTGATTGTCAACAAGGATAAACTATAAACCGATTGATACTAGAGTTTGGAGACAAAGTGAAGGACCTCAGATCTTGCAAGCATTTTGTTTTCCTGTAATTTCTTTAAATGACCTCGTGCATGATGACTCATGGGACTCCAGTGTCTTGCACAGTTTCTACTTTAATGCTAGTAGTTTTTAGTGTCCATACAGTTTAACACAGAAGTGTTATTTTGTGAACCTTAAAATTTTTTCAGTTTTTCTTTTTATCATAAAATGAACAAAAAGGGACTATCTGGTTACTCTGAACTATATTCTAGTAAAGGACAGCTCATTATGACTTTAACAAAGGCCAAAAGCGTCTTGGGGTTATAGGTGATGTTTTGGGGTGCGTGGTGAAGCTAGGGCATAGGTGACGCTTTGGGGTGCATGGTGAAGCCTATACCTAGATCGTATACAGAAAGTATTGTAGGAGGGAGATTGGGATCATGGTTTCTATGAAAGACACCCCCCCCCCCCCGTGAATCAGAAGTGTTCTTCAGTATTCAGTTAGGGCAGAGGCCTCATTTTGTCCATTTTAGTACTCTGATAAAATCCACCTTTACTTTTGTGACAACAAAGTGACTCTATGGCTGCCGTCCTCTAGGTGGATTTGATGTTGGCCTACCCCCACATCATATGGCCTTGCAACCACACCACTCATGACCACAGAATGAGAGGTGCTAATGCCAAGCGCTTTCAACTGGCACAAAATGGGAATATCTGCCTGTGCACCTTTGTTGTTGAGGATGAGGTGGAAAGAAGAAAAGTGAAAACCAAATTAACCCTCACCATTCCCTCATCTTCATCGTCTAACTTGAAACCCCCAAACATCTCAGGGCCAAGCTGCAAACATGTCCACATGCTGTTTGATCTAGCAACTCAACCCTGGTTTCACTGAAGACAAAGTAGGAACATTTCACTTTGGTAGATGGTGACCACTAGGGTTCATATCACCTATGTTACTGCTAAGACCTCAGTGTCTTCTGAATGAAAAGGTGAAATAGATGCAAAGCACACAGCTTCTCTGTCTTTCCTAACTCATCTTTAAGTACAGTTTTTTAACTACCTGTGCACAGTTCTAAAGCTAAGTATTTAAGGATAAGGTCCAGCATAAGAGGTCCATATTTTCTACCAGCATCATCCTCATTGTGTAGGGGAGAGAAGAGGGCACATTCTCAAAAGAAAACATTGTTAAGGGAAATTTGAACGCGCTTCAGTGATTCACTCCTGAAAACCAGCCTGGGTATGTCAGCAGACTTTGTTTGCATATGTGTTAAGTATTTAAAGTCTCAGGAAGGTTAGTCTTGATCTAAACACTATGGAAAAAATAACACTGAAACAAAACACATTTTAATAACTTGAAGTGTCAACATAGAATAGACCTGGCCAAGAAGCTGGAGGGAAAAGAAAGAGCCTACAGACGAAATTACCCCTTGAAAAGTGAAAGTAAACCTTATCATGGTAAACAGAGGGTCCTTCTTTGCTGGAGCTTGGGTGTCTTTGTGGGTTTGTTGAGAGGCTGGTTGTAATTTGAAGGTTTATATATATGAGTGATATGGACCGAACACCTGCTTACAGATCCTCTGAGTAGGGGAGGAAAGAAACACGATGATTCCCAATCCTTGGCTCTACCCAACCCCAAACGTTTCATTAGGGATTCTGCAGTGGTTAAGAGGTAAAGAATAATACAACAACAGACAACTTCTCAATAGCATGCATGCCACTCATGTAGATGTTCCGAACTGCACATGCTACATATGTGTGAATATACTCCCACCTTACACACAAGTGTACCACAACCACAGGCATGGAGAATACTGTACCTGGAAGTTGGCGATGTTCATTCAGAGCTATAACCATAACCTTATTGCCACTTTTTGTGTTGTCTATACATTGAATGGTGCATAGATTTTATTTAAGAGGCTTTTTAAAAATATAAGTAGTCTTACTAAATGCACTATCCTTCTGTGTGTTTAAATATTTTGGTAAAATTGATTTATTAGATATGTGGTATTTTAGTAAAATAAAATTTTCTCAGATGTTTGGTTAATGCTTTGATGTCGAAATTGCACATTTCTTAGTTAGAGCTCAGAAGACATTTACACAGCTTTGGGCATTTTCAACTGCAGAGTATCATTTTCCCAGCTCTGTATCACACTGTGTGTTGCGCATTGGCTCACACTAAAAGGATATCATCAGTAGCTGCGTGGCTTAAGTCATTAACTACTGGAACTCTGGTGGTGGTGTTGCCATACACGGCCATTTATTTACTTCTTGTACCGAGTGATGGCATTTTGGTTGTTGCCAAAGATAAGGCAAGCGGTTGTGGGGTGTGTTGTTGGAAGGTGTATGCTTCTGTTTCTTTTGATTCTGCTATTCAAACACCTAGGTTTTCTGTTAAGGATGTAATCATTCGTTTATGAAAGAACAGTTGGCCTGAGATACCTGAACTTACCTACATAAGTGAGAAGAGGCAGCCAGCTAGCAACACCTCCCAACAAAATCCAGTTGAGTCAGTACTTGGTGGAATTCCTTAAATATCAATGTATATGCTTTCCTCATTATTTAATATCATAACTCCTGCTCTTGTATTTGTTACTGGCATTGCAATTGAAACCACTAATACACCTGCTATATATTACTAATAACACTGGGCAGCTGATGATTAAAAGAAGGAGAATACATTCTGTTTTACCAGGAGAATTTGATTTGTTTTCATCTTTCTTTTTATCTCACTAAGGGGAAGAGTTGTTTGAAAATAATTTTGAATCCAATAAGTATGGGTAGCATGTTACCTGAAACTTAATTTGTACATTTCGATGTCTGTTCATTTGCATGGAAGAGACAATAGTGCCATGTCTGAATTGTTCTCTTGTGCTTGGTTCATATGTACCGTTTCAAGCAACACTCTTACTCTTTGGTTTTCAGAGGCATTCAAAGCAAAATATGACAGTGGTCTTTTGTTTTCTGACCAATCTAAAAATACCTGTGATTAAATTTAATTTGTCAGTGTAAATAAATTTCTTGCCAATAAGTATTATTGTTGTTAAACAACGAATGCAATAAAAAAGAGAAATACAGAGGTCTGTGGAATTCACTTTCTCCTTCATCTTCCATTTTCACCTTCCACTAAAACAAGCCTTGACTGGTGAATTCACTGTCAAAACCTATCCATCAATCAAGAGCAAAGTGCACATTTCTCATGGAAATGGAACTAAAAATAAGTTTTAATGCTGGTAAAGTGTAAATTGGCAGCTAGAATTACATTTGAAAGCCCAATTACGGAACTGGGCATAAAGTTGAAAGAGCGGAGCCTCCAGTGGAAGCCTCCTCGCCCATCCTCCTGTCCTTCTCCTGCTCACCATCAAGGTCTCTGATCCCCGTCAGCCAGAAAAAGATCGGTGACAAACCCATTAAGCAGTAGGCCTCACGCAGTGACAAGCAAGCTAAGAAAGAATCAGGTCCATAGTGCAATACAGGGAGATCTCAAGAAACTTTATTTCCAAAACCTTCAAGTTTCAGAACACTTGGATATAACAAATGAAAGAGTTTTTCATTTTTTTCATTTTTATGGTACCAGGGATTGAATGCAGAGGCATTCAAACTCTGAGCTACACTCCCAGCCCTTTCATAATAATAATTAATAATTGTTATTATTATTTTTTGTTTTGTTTTGAAATAGGGTCTCCCTAGGTTGCTGAGGCTGGTATTGAACCTGCTGTTTTAGCCTCCCAAGTACTGGGATTATAGACCTGTGTGCTACCATGACTGGCTACAAATAAAGAATATTAAAATCATTCTTTCTAAAACACACACAAGCTATATCTGTGACTAAACATTTGGCAATGCAAAAATTTAGAGTGGGCATCACAAAATAAATAAATTATGCTATTTCTTCTTTCTTGGAGTGCTTAGAAATCCCTAATCAGGGTGAGAACCTTTTTTAATTTGAGTGTATGTTTTCCTTTTTTTTTCTGGCAGAATCAGTAAAATATGTTTATTTTATTGAAGATGTTATAGAGGATAACGGCTCAAAAGATATGCGCATGGGAATGAGGGGGGCATATTGTAGGCTGAACCCAGGGGCATTCTGAGCCCTCTGAGCTACATTTCCAGCCCTACTTTTTTATTTTGAAACATGATCTCACTAAGTTGCAGAGGGCCTACCTAAATTGTTGAGGATAGCCACAAACCTGCAACCCTCCTGTCTCAGCTTCCCAAGTACTAGGATTACAAGTGTGCAACACCATACCAAACTCAAATTATTCTCATAAAGGAAATATGCACATTTTTTTTTCTAAGAGCCACACTCCTGGGTAGTTAGAATTAGTGTTTCCCAGAACCTAGGTTCCTGGGTTGTGAATAGATAAAGTCACTGAGTAATCGAACACTCACAGGATAGATGGTGTTAAGCAAGCTGAAATAGTGACTAAAATAACTTGAATCCTGAGGTAAGGAAAGTGTTTTCTCTTTTTATCAAAACAAAAATACTTTACTGTCTTAAATCAGTGGCCTCTAACTGTTGGCAGCTCTTAATTTATTGGCAAAACATTTTTCTCCAGATGCCAGACCAATATCATGACCCCAACATCATAACAGGCACCTCAGAAACACTTTGTTTCCAAAGTGACTGCCTTAATGTCCCAAGTAAATAATATGACACTGAGGTCCTGTCTCCAAAACAGACATGTAAATGCATATAGCTAACCTTTTATATCAGCTCCCACAACAGAACAGTAAATTCATGTGTTCTTCCTAGTCATGGCCCTCAGAAGACAGCCAAAGGTGGTAGATGAACTTTTCTATTTTCTTGTTTTGTTTGCCTTTTTCTTCTCAGCCTCCACAACAAGTTAGAATTAAAAAAAAATAAAAAAGACAGCAAAATACCACCTCTGCCAGCCAATGCGGGCACACTTAGCAGAGCTTGGATCAATCTTGGACTTCATTCTGTGAGTAGTCATTGAAGTGAGCAAACCTCCTCCTTTATCCAGGTCAATGAAATTAACATGTACAGTCTGGGCGGAGATAGACAGCAGATGCTCGTAATTTTCAGGTATGCTAAAACTCCCAAGAATTTTAAGATTTTCCTTCATGCCATTGCTACAGGAGAATTGAAGGTCCAGGGGAAAGGAGAATGGGATAACTTTGGTTACTCTTTGCTGAGCAAGTCACACATGGGAGTGGGATGGGAGTGTGTTGGGCGTCTGCTGCGGTGCCCGGAGGTGCCCGGAGCTGAGCGCTACCCTTGCAGTGTGCGTCTCGCATTCTGGTCTGTGACCTGGAGTCCCCGAGTGACGACTGGAGTTGTGAGGAAGGATGAGGCAGGGCAGATGGCGGGCACAGGAGGACTTTTTTTTTTTTTTTAAAGGCACCTGCATCACCTTGAGCAGAAAAGGGAGAGACTGGTGGGCATTGGGAAAGCAGTGCCCACCAGCCCACAAGATAACAATTTAAATTCATTAAAGTTATACAGAAATCATTGGTTCCCCCAAACCCAAGTGTGTGTGTGTGTGTGTGTGTGTGTGTGTGTGTGTGTGTGTGTTACTGGGGATTGACATTCTACCTCCACATTACACCCTCAGCCCTATTTCATTCTTTGATTTTAATACAGGATTTCATTAAGTGGTAGAGGGTCTCACTAAATAGCTGAGGCTGGCTTTGAACCTGCAAACCTCTTGTCTCAGCCTCCCAAGTACTGGGATTACAACATGCACCACCACAACCGGCTCCCAAAACCCAATTCTGACCAATCATAAAAGAGCCAATGGGAAAACTCAGTAAGGTTTAAAAGCCGACTTCCCAAGCGCTTTGGCGGTTCCTCTCTTCCTAGGACCATCCCCCCTCCTGTGTGTGTGAGGACAGCTGCTTTGTCTTTCTTTCCCTGACTTAAAGTTTCATATTTCTAAACCCTTTACTAGTCCTTGAACTTCATTCGTCAAAATCTGCTGGACAAGAATCCCGTAAGATGAAACATTCCCGTTTCAATAGTGCATGCTCTCACCCTGCGCTCCTATTTTCTGAAAAAGAAACAGCAAGGCAACAACACACTGGTGCACTTTCAAGGAACACACGTTTTAGAGAAAAAAAATTTAAAAAATATTGGTGCAAGCTGGGCGTGGTGGCGCACGCTTGTAATCCCCACGCTTGGGAGGCTGAGACAGGAGGATCGCACGGGTTCGAAGCCAGCCTCAGCTACTTAGTGAGGCTCTCAGCAACTTAGTGAGACCCTGTTTCCAAATAAAATATAAAATAGGGCTGGGAGTATAGCCCG
Organism: Muscardinus avellanarius; assembly: GCF_963383645.1. NCBI lineage: Eukaryota > Metazoa > Chordata > Mammalia > Rodentia > Gliridae > Muscardinus > Muscardinus avellanarius. The sequence goes on from NC_137795.1 coordinate 66,365,558, forward strand.
GAGGTAGAAAGCCTCTGGGTTCCATCCTCAGTACCACCAATATATATATACTGGTGCATTGTAATTATACACCACAGTGAGGTTCAGAGTGATAGAAATGTGCATGCACACAGCGCTCATGTGTTCCCTCCTGGCCCCTCCCCACTCCCTCTCCTTTTCCATATAAAATATTAAAATTGGTATTGATAACTTCATGTATGAACATGGTATTTTCTGAACTGTTTCCATCATTGGCGCTTCCCTTTCACCTCCCCAAAGCCGCTTCTACCAGTCTTTGTGTGTGTGTGTGTGTGTGTGTGTGTGTGTGTGTGTGTGTTACTAGGGATGAAACCCTTCTACCCCAGGGCTACACTCCCAGACCTATTTTATATTTTATTTGGAAACAGGGTCTCTTAAGCCAGCGCGGCTGGCTTTGAACCTGAGCGATCCTCCTGTCTCTGCCTCCCAAGTGCCAGGATTACAAGCGTGCGCCACCACGCCCGGCTACCAGACTATTTTTTAAGTCCATGCAGTTAAATTACTTAAGACCTCACCATTGACATAATAAACTTAGCCATTTTAATGAAAAGTTTTTTATTTTTGTAAATGAAGTTTTCAAACATTCCAAGACTGATTGGATAGTGTACTCTCAAAAAAACCTTACTCTCCAAATCTGCTCCCAGTTAAAGAACACTTTCATGCCAGGTGATGTCCAAAATTGAACCTCAGTATTTTTTGCTCAGTTGAGGTATTTGCAGCCCCTCAGAGCCACGTGACAAGTGGTTGACATGATGGGCTCTTGCTTCCCCGGACACAGGTGCGGTTCAGCCCTCAGAGCTCGCAGGTCCTCAGAGCTCACAGTAAAGAGCTTTGTGGAACACGGTGCCGACCAGCATCTTCCCCTTGTACACAGCGGCAACCGTGCTCCCTTGCAGTACGGTGCCATTCTCTGCGTAAACCTGGGTTACTTTGGGTTCTTCTGTTAAAATGTCCTGTATTCGAAGCACCTAGCCAAGAAATAACATGAGATTTACTCCTTTAGAATCCACTTAAAACAACTTTTAAGCACAGGATCATTTCTCTGTAAGAAACCCTATTATCTCCTATCACATTGCATAAACACTGTTTTTATCCAAATGATGCTATGTTTAAGATACCTGTTTCTGCCAGGCGTGGTGGCGCACGCTTGTAATCCCTGCATTTGGGAGGCTGAGACAGGAGGATCCCACAGGTTTGAAGCCAGCCTCAGTTGGCTTAAGAGACCCTGTTTCCAAATAAAATATAAAATAGGTCTGGGAGTGTAGCCCGGAGGTAGAAGGGCCCTGGGTTCCATCCCCAGTACCACCAAAAAAAAAAAAAAACAAAAAAAAAAACAAAAACAAAAAAAAAACCAACAAAAAACAAAAAACCTGTTTCCTTATTTGTAAACTGCAAGTTTTTGATCATGTGATTTTGTGTGTAGGGGAGGGGTGCTGGGAATCGAACACAGAGGCATTTTACCTCCATGCTACACCCCCAGCCCTAATTTGTTTTTATTTGGAGACAGGGGCTCACTAAGTTGCTGAGAGCCTTTCTTTTTCTTTTTCTTTTTCTTTTTTTTTTTTTTTTTTTTTGGTGGTACTGGGGTTCCTGGAAGCCCTTCTATATCCCGGCTACACTCCCAGACCTATTTTTTTTTATTTTTGGAAACAGGGTCTCTTAAGCCAGCCCGGCTGGCTTCGAACCTGTGCGATCCTCCTGTCTCTGCCTCCCAAGCGCGGGGATTACAAGCGTGCGCCACCACGCCCGGCTTTTTCTTTTCTTTTTTTTTTCTTTTTTTTTCTTTTTTTTTTTTTTTTTTTTTTTTGCATGTCTGGGGATGAAACCCGGGGCATTTGACCTCTGAGCTACATCCCCTGCCCTATTTTTTATTCTTTATATTGAAACCGGGTCTCACTGAGTTGCAGAGGGCCTCACTAAGTAGCTAAGGCTGTCCGCGAACCACGATCCTCCGGTCTCAGCCTCCCGAATGCTGGGATTACAAGCGTGCGCCACCACGCCCGGCTGCTGAGAGCCTTTCTAAGTTGCTCAGGCTGTTCTCAAACCTGCACTTTTTCCTGCCTCAGACTCCCAAGTACTGGGAAAACAGGCATGTACCACCTGGCCTGGTCATGCAACCTTTAAAAACGGTGGGGAGCACATCTTTCTACAAGGGCTAGGCAGGAACTGTGAAGGAGCAGCACAGCTGGAGTGTGTAACATCCCGGAGCAGAGGGACTGCAGTAATTACTTGGGGAAGGGGAACTGTCCATCACTTAGCAACAGTCAAACCGTTGCCATGATGAAATTCAGGTCAGGTTTTGTGTATCTTCAGAGAAGCTGTGAATTTGGATGTTTACACTTAATTCCTGGTTTTTATGACTGCCCCCCCCCCAAAGAAAAAGTCCCTAAATGCATAAGGTCCACTCTCTCAATGCATAAGATTTCATAGATGTCATAAGCTCAATTTTCCTCATTTAGATACAAGATTTGATTGCATCCCAGGAACGATGTAGTGTCACTTTAAATGCACCATATAGAATTGCTAGTGTGTGATCATTCTGACAAAAAGAGCGATTTTATATGATTCAGCCTAATGAAGAACATTAGACTGAGGTGGGAGACCTGCATCATGTCTTGACTTACCACTTGTTTCTCACCTGCAGAATGAGATGCGAAAGAACACATTATTTCTAAATTCCCTTCCATCTAGGATAAAATATAGTGACTTGAAGAAAGGATGCCTACATCACTAAACACCAAATGTGGTCGTCTGGAAAGTCCAGTGTCTGGACATAAAAGGGTGTCAACCAGGGCATTCAAAATGACCTCTTTAAAATAGCTGGCACCAAAGACAGAGGTCTTGGGAAATTGCCATAAAGTTAAAATGTAGTATTTACTTACAGGGAAAGAGTTGATTATGTGGCTTGGCTCAACTATGCTTCTTGTTAATAAAACTAAATCACTCCTCTGTTGGGAAGCACATTAGATAATGAGTTGTTAGGACTTCTTGCTATTCCTTACCAGATCCATCATTAGGAAGGAAGTATTTTTTTCCAGACAACAAGCCAAGTCCAAATGGCCCAAGTTCACTCAATGAGCTAACAAACAAGAACAAATTAGAGCCCGACATTCTGCTCAGCTCTCAACAGCGAACACTCCATGGCATACATTTCTTCAATTCTATGAAACCTACCATTCAGCCATCCTAATAGCTAAAAACTAGCAAGAGGCACAAAGGACTGCCATTAAACATGATCACAATTTCCTACAAACCCAGAGAAAGAAGAGATGAGAGCCATAATGTAATTGGGAATACACATGTGCTATTTTTTAATCCAAGAGATGGTCATTTTCTTTTCTTTTGGGAGGGTAAGAGTGAAAACTAAGCTTTACAAATACTCAACAGTAGACAAATATGTCAAAAATTATATGTGTTTGATAACAAGCATAGTTACAAGCATAGTTAGTACATTATGAAAACTCAGAAAACACCAAATAAGTCATGGTAATTTTCAAACGCCTATGGCAAAGTGGGTTCCAAGTTCTTATTATTTTCACTACAGAAGAATCTGCTGAATAAAAACCATGGACAAAAACTGGGACCCTTAAGTACTGTAACTATGGAAGAAGAAGATCTTCTAAGCAAAACTAAATCTTGGCAAGGGATGTAGCTCTCCATCCTGCAGGGAATGTCTGGAGAGGATTTGGAGAGGTCCTCTGCACTGAGAGCTACATACACAGTCAGCCCTCTGTACCCCTGAGCCCCACGTCTACAGAGCCAACCAACCCCAGATGGAAAATATTTGGAAGAAAATAGTCTGTACTGAAAGGTAGAGATTTTTTTCCCTGTCATTATTCCCTAAATAATACAGTGTAACCATTTACATAGTATTTACATCATTTCAGGTATTATAAGTAATCTAGCATGATTTAAAGCCTAAAGGAGAACCAGGTGTGGTGGTGCATGCCTGTCTTCTCAATACTTGGGAGCTTGAGACAGAAGGATAACAGATTTGAGACCAGCCTCAGATCACAGATTAGAGACTAAGTTGCTGAGGCAACTTAGTAAGGCCCTCAGCATTTAAGACCGTGTTTCAAAAAAATAAATAAATAAAATAGAGTCAGGGTATAGCTTAGAGATAGAATGCTCCTGGCGTTCAAGCCCTAGTAAAAATAAATAAATAAATAAATAAATAAATAATAGAATGCTGTAAATTATATGCAAATACTATGCAATTTTATAAAAGGGAGCATCTGTAGCTTCTGTATCCATGGGGGTCCAGGAGCTAATTCTCCACAGGTAGCAAGGGAGGCTATTTGGACACCCAAGAAGAGGCAGATAATAAACTAATGGGTAAAGCACATCAATGTGGCATACACCTATAATCCCAGTACTTAAGAGGCTGAGATTGGAGGATCATAGGTTGAAGGCTTGCCTTGGCAATTTAGTGAGACCCTGCTTCAAAATTAAAAATAAAAAGAGCTGGAGGTGTAGCTTGCAGGTAGAATGACTTTGGATTCAATCCCCAGTACCACAAAAAATAAAAAACCATTATGTTTTTTAAACTAGTGTGAATTTCCAAGTTAGAGAAACTTGCTATTAAAATAAAGATGTGGACGCTGTCGAGGGCTGGATCTCCTCATCCCAGCCCTGCAGGCCTGTGCTCCACTTTGCTCTAATTGTACCAAGGCACCCAATGTTCTCAGCCTCAGCAGCAGCAGCAGCAGCAGCAGCAGCAGGAGGAGGAGGAGGAGGAATGGTAGGCGGTACCTTGCTGAGGTACCTTGCTCCAGCAGTCCTTGTGGGATCCCTGCTGTTTGACCACATCTCTCAAGCAGAGGCCAAACTCCTTACAAAGGACCCTCTCTGTATACTTTTTTCTTTTCTTTTCTTTTCTTTTTTTTTTTTTTTTTTTGTGGTAGTGGAGATTGAACCTAAGGGCATTCTACCTGCAAGCTATACCTCTAGCCCTTTTTATTTTTAATTTTGAAGCAGTGTCTCACTAAATTGCTGAGGCTGGTCTTCAACCTATGATCCTCCAGTCTCAGCCTCTCAAGTACTGGGATTTTACGTGTATGCCATCATGCCCAGTTTGCTTTTTTATTTTGACTTTTACTTTTTTTTATTTTTGCAGTGCTATAGCTTGAACCCAAGGCCTCAGTTCTGCCAGACAAACACTCTACCACTGAGCTACATTCCCAGGCCACCATTTCCTTCTTGCTCTGACTTTTCAGGCATTTCCAATCTACCGGCCAGCCCTGCAGTATGTATTATACCTCGTTGCTGTCCCCATGCTAGGCCTATGTCTCTGTAGTTGATCCCTTTATTAAATTCCCCTCAGATGACCCAGTTTACATGTACTGTCCTTTTCCGGCCTTGACTCTGACTAAAACACCTCCCAAAGATGACCATCTATTCACACTCCCTCTTTCACTTGAGCATAAAATGGAGCATTATGTGTGTAGCTTGAAAAACAGTCACTGGAAATGAGCTCACTGATCCAGTTCACTTTGCAAACTGACCTCTGAGGGTGGAGGATTCTCCTCATCATAGAAGAAGAGCTTCTTGCCGTTGGGGTGACAACCAACCCAAAGGTCCCCCGTCACAGGATCCACTGATATGTTGTCCACAAGTGTGTTAAATTCGAGAGACTTCCAAGGTTAAAAACAAGGAGAGAACAAAAGACAGAAATTGAGAAAACTCGAGAAGTGATGTGATAACACATCAGGGGAAACTGTCCTCTGCTCCTTGGTCATCACATCGTGCTGTCCTGGGATGCGGTGATGCTGCCCATGTTAACGGAGCTCAGGGCATTCCTCTGGCCTTCCACGTTTGCTAGTACTTTGTCAGTTTCCGGGGCTGACGGGGTATGGAGAAGATTCAGAAAGCAAATGAAGACTGCTACAATTTAAATAAAATTATTTTTGTCAACATCTATGTGTGAGCCCAAAATATTTTTAAGTTTTAAGTGCATCACAAAGCAATTCCTTCTAAAATGGCATGTGCAGATAAAGATATTTATATATATTTGTATATATAAATATATGCATATTTATATATATTTATATATAATATATAAAAATATCTTCATATATATGATATATATGATATGTATATAATCTTTTTTATAAAAAAGTTTATTTTCAGAAAACAACAAGTAAATGTAGATTCATGTTGGATGGGTGAAATGTGGGGTCTTTTGTGGCTAATCAGAGGCAGCTCAGTCAGAGAAGCAATGATCACCCAGGGTCTCATTTTTGCCTTGGAGTTGAGAAAAAGTTTGTTCTCGCATTTTCTAATGTTATTCAACTCCCTGTTCTTTGGCTGTTTATTCTCTAAATATAAGTTGTGAACATGTTATGGCTGCACAGCTTGCTGTCCAGGCTTTGCACCAGCATCATAAATAATACCAATGATTCTTAATTCCACCATTTATCATCTGGGCTGCCTTCTCGGAGAGAGAAATCCCATCTATTGGTTTCCCTCTAACTCTCATCAGAGAAACAATATCTACCGTGTACCTCAGAGTCTGACATACCTCAGTGCCCAGGGACCCTGTCATTACTGGCGGGGGCTCGCTGCAAAGGCCAGAGCATGGGCAGGGAGCTGCACGGCTCCACTGCTGCCCTCTGCTTCCTGTTCATATGAGAGCAATCCCCACGCATCCACAAAGGGACCAGGGAGTCCGAGCAACAGGATAGAGCCCCTTTCTCACTGTCTGGCAAAGCGTTGTCTCTGCTTCTCAGCTGAAAACAGGCAAAGGTAGCCAGAGGAGGCGGCTGAGCAGGCACTGGCTGGTCAAATCAACATTTCTCCTCCCCTCTTCCCCATCCACAGGACTCTGATACCTTTGCTTCTTTAAGTGAGGACAAGATGGGGCTCAGGGCTCTGTTACTATTTTTGGATGAGGTACAGCCAGCTGGTGAAATCCACAGTGGGTGAACGCCTGTGAGAGCTAGAGGTGGGAGAGGGAGAAGGGCACAGAAGCCTACGGTCCCTGGCACTTCGCACATGCGTCCTGAGATCCTGCCAGGTGCTCTGTGAGGGGCTTAGCACCTCGGCAGTGCAGAATACAGGGAGGACCAGGATCCCAGCAAGGAAAGGCCAGGGGTCCAGCAGGAAGCCTGTGCCAGGTCTAGAAATAAGCCCTTCCCTCGCAAACATGGAATTCCTAGCCAGGCTTGGGGACATGTGTATCCCCTCTCACACTCCCACAAAGACGAGTGTGAGAATTTCCTCTCCTCGATCAAGGAAATTTACTAAATTTTTCTCTGTGGGAAAGACAATTTTCTATGAACAAATGCCCTGACTTTTAGAGAACTAACACTCATTAAGATGTGACTTATTTGATGCATCTTAGAACTTTCTTGGAGGAAGAAAGATAATTGTTTTTATTGTAGCACACTAAACATAACATACTATTTGACACCTCAATCATTTTTTCTATGTACAACTCATGATGTTAAGTACATACACAATACTGTGCAGCCATAACCACCATCCATCTCTAGGTCTTTTAATCATCCCAAATGAAAATTCTGTAGTCATTAAGCAATAATTTTCCCTTCCTTTTTTCCCCAGCCCCTGGTAGGCCTCATTCTACTTCCTGACCTCATGAATTTGTCTATTTTATGTACTTCGGATAAACAGCATCACAACCTTTGTCCTATTGTGTCTATTTTATTTCACTTAGCACAGTGTTTTCAAGATTCATCCATCACTGCTTTTTAAGGCTGACTAATATTCCACTGTATGCATAGACCACAATTTAGAAAGACATAAGCCCATCCATTCCTCATCATGAACTTTACAATTAGTCTCAGATAACTTATTAAATTTCATGGCTCATTGAGGTATTAATGATGTTAATATGATCCTTTAAAACAAAGAGCAGTATGTGGTAATAGTTGAGGAGGTGACTTCTATTGTTTGGCGGCTCTGATGGGAGACAGGCACGGGCTGTTGCCAGACATGGGGGTTCAATTTGAAGTAGGCCTTGCCTCCACCTGTGTGAACGGTATCAGAGTCCTAGAATTCCACGCTGAATGTCTACTGGACTGGAGTTCTTTTATAACATCCTTTAGCTTTCAACTAACAGAAGCATCTATTGCCATAACCACAGTTCGTTTTTATGCCCTCAGTTAGTATGAGTCTGTAAAATTCCATTTTACTTCAGCTAACACCAGACTAGCCCTGCCAGTGACTTTTAATGTCAAACACGATGTTAACATTTGATGTTGCTTCAAGTAATTTTCTCCGAGTGAGGCCTGTCACGTCACGACAGGGCTGGCATGTGCTGAGGGAAGTCTGCCCGGGTGGCAACAGTGCTTCATGTGGTGAGCGTGGGGGGGGGCAGGGGGGCAGGGTCTTGTGGTTTCTCAGGGGAAGAAGCTGCTTTCACAATGGTTCGCTTTTCTCTTAATCTCTCTTTCCTCTCCTATGTGTTTTTGCTCCTTTTAACCCAGACCTTTAGTCTGGACCAGAATTGGTAGGGGCAGATGGTGAAGCCCTGACACATTCTCAGCCCCAACATATTAATTTAACAAGTATTTATTGAATGCATACTAGGTATTTTGAACTATTGTGGAAACAAAAGGGGAAAGAAAAAAATAACTCATGCTGATGGAGCCGACATCCTAGCAGAGGAGTCAGTAAAGAGGATGGTGAAATGTGCAGCATGTTGGCAGCACAGGCTGAAAGCAAAGGGGAAGCAGAAGAGGAGACAGAACTATGTGGCAGAGGGGAGCAGAGCTGCAGGTAGGTTAGCTAGTGAGCCAAGGCCTGGCTGAGGTGACATTTCAGTAAAACCCAGGAGATGAAAGAGGGAGCTGTGGCCAGGCGAGGGCGCACACCTGTAATCTTAGTACTTGGGAGGCTGAGACAGGAGGATTAGAGAATTTTGTGAGCCTCGGCAACTTAATGAGGTCTCTCAGCAACTTTAGCAAAACCCATTCTCAAAATAAATACAACAGGGCCGGGCGTGGTGGCGCACACTTGTAATCCCCGCGCTTGGGAGGCAGAGACAGGAAGATCGCGCAGGTTCAAAGCCAGCCACACTGGCCTGAGAGACCCTGTTTCCAAATAAAAATATAAAATAGGTCCGGGAGTGTAGCCCAGAGGTAGAAGGGTTCCATCCCCAGTACCACACACACACACACACACACACACACACACACACACACAAATAAATAAATACATAAATAAATAAATAAATAAATAAATAAATACAACAGGGCTGGGAGTATAACCCATAGGTAGAATGGCCCTGGAGTCAATCCCCAATACCATCAATCAATAAATAGATAAACAGATAAATAAATAGGAAAATAAATGGGGTGAGAAGGGATCAAACACAATCTAAACTTAACCAAAGCAGAAGGAATCAAAGTCAACAAGTAAGATGTGTGCTTTGCAGTCTCCCACACTGTAGTTGAGTTAAAGTGAACAACAGACACGTACCCATGCTGATGAGTCTTAATAAAAGAGTGAAAAATTGGTTCTCACCTACACCAATTAGACAATCCTTTCTTCCTCACTTTTAATTTCACAAATCAATTAGAATCTAATTATCACTCTGCAAACTTATAGTGTTAATACATCTTACCTTCAATGGAGTTAAAGTCCAATTAGCGTGCTTTTCATACACATGAATCTTATGAGCTAGAAATTCGGCAATATAGACATACCTTCAAAGAAGAAAAAGCTACATCAAAGGACTTGAAGCAGTGCAATTCAAAAGGCGACAGTGAGTTGTAGTACATCTTCTGGGGAAGAACTTTGCTTAGAGACTGGAAAATGGAACCTATCTCAAAGCACACTAAATTCTGAAAGAGTTCAATGACTTTATGGTGCACAAAGGGGTTTAATATCTGAAAAGTTATTCCTAATGGTGGGAACCTACTAATCCCTGATCATTTGGAAGAAACTTAGCCCTAATATGAAGGCTCCTAGTATCTGGGAGCAGAATACATCTCTTGGTGTAAGAAAGGGCGGCAAACACCATGTTCTACAGTGCAGAGGATAGTGAGTTCTTCCTCTGAGAAACCGCAGGAAAGCCCCTGGACAACCATTCCATGTTTTAGGCCAGAGGAAACATGAGAAAAGACAAGATGTTTGACCTGGATGGAGTCTTCTGTCCTGAGCCTGGTCCCAACAATGCAAATTTAATATTTGGCAAAGAACAACACCACATACCATCAAGGTTCCTGGTTAGGCCAAGCACAGTGCATCCCAGAACAAGAATGGAAATGATGGTATGATCTACTTATTATTTTATTTTATTGTTTTATTTGGTACTCGGGATGGAACCCAGGGACATTCTACCTCTGAGCTACACCCCCAGCCCTATTTTATTTTGAAACAGCAACTCACTAAGTTGCTGAAGCTCTCTCTTCATGTTACTGAGGCTGTTCTTGCACCCGTGATCCTCCTGTCTCAGATTCCCAAGCTCTTGGATTGCAGATGGGTGCCAACACACCCACCTATCTTTTACTTTTGATGAGCAAAGAACAGTAGGAATAACAACTGTTCGTGTTGCTTTTTCTAAGCTTATGTTACTATGCTCTGAAATTCTTGATAACGCAAGGTGAGGAAGGTTATAGATGGATGAACATACCAATTTAATATATATACCAGTGCCACCTACAAGGTGGTCCCCAGACCAATGCTGGCCTGTGAATTTCTGCAAGGCCACTATAAGATAATATTGTAAATCACCACATCACTAAGCACATTGCTGAGTTAAGTTGACTGCCTTTTTCCCCCTGTGGTAAGACTCTTTTATTTTTATTTATCTTTTATTTTATTTGTGGTGTATTGTAACTATACATCATAGTGAGATTCAAAGTGATATATGCATATATTTACACATCCCTGGTGTGCTTCTCCCATATCCTACCCTATTCCCCTTCTTCTTCCCCATACATTAGAGATACTTGTAGTGATACCTTCATATAAGGACATAACATTATTTGAACTGTTTCCTTCATCAATACTTATATGTAGTAAGACTCTCTTGACGAAGGAGGCAATGCCTTGATTATTTTATTATTTTGGTGCAAGCTGCTATGAATATAGTGTGTGTGTATATATTCTTGATGATACAAGGCAGGGAACATACAGATTTATTATGTATTCCAGTGTATTCCAGTGCCACCTATAGTGTGTGTGTATGTGTATTTTATTACATACTCAAAAATCTTCCTTCCCCCCAAATGTGTTTGATAATACTGTTTATTATAGTTTTCCCACTTGAAATGTAATTTTTTCCTCAAATGAAAACACAGTATGCCTTTATAAAACAGAAAATGTTTGATTTAATACATTTTGCCCCCTGAAAAATTACATTTTTTCCAATTTCATCTTTCTAGGATAACATGTTTAAAGTGTATCACATTACTTAGGAAGGTACTATGTTCTAAGGGGGTCTAATGAGAGCCCAGATAAATCATTTATGTTTTAAAAGGTGCACCTACTTGCCATCAGGTGAAATATTGATGCCATTAGCGAGATCAAATCCAGCTGCCACCACTTTAACTTCATCCGGACTGTAGTAAACAACATATGACCATGCCAAGCCCAAGTACAGCTCCCAGGAGCGTACGTACGGGTCAGTGAAGTAGTGATCATTCGTAGCATAAAAGTGCTCAGGGCCCACAGCCACGATGTCATTCACACTGTAATGGAAGCACACATGCACACACACACATGTATACAGCTGAAGGCATTGCACATTATAGGATCTTACCTGGCATTCATTCATGTCTATTCCTCAGATCAAGATATGGGCTGGATGGAGCCTTCACACTAGCTGAAGTAGCAAAAGAATTCATATGAAATCAGCCCTACTTCTCCCATCCTCAAAAGGTAATGATTGCTGTAATCCCAGTACTTGGGAGGCTAAGACAGAAGGATAGTAGGCTTGAGGACCAGAAACTTAGTGAGACCCTCAGCAACTTAGAGGAACTCTGTTCCAAAACAAAAAGAGCTGGGAGTGTAGTTTGGTAGAATGCCACTGGCTTCCATTTCCCCCAACACACACACAAGGCAATAATTACTCTAAGAGGCGAGGTTATACACTGTAACATCTAAATCCTATTGGCTATACTGTAGAAGTAGTTTTACGGTGTGTGTGTGTGTGTGTGTGTGTGTGTGTGTGTGTGTGTGTATTAAATTAATAAGACATTAAATGAGGCCAGGGATCTTGTTTGAGCAAGATGGCGCAAGATGGCCCTGTGTTCGTGTGAAGCTAATTTCTATCAGACCAGGTCTCAGAAGGGAATGAAAAGACCATGGAACTGGAAACCCGGAGACTTGTATTTTAGTTAAAGCTTTGCTACAAGCAGCTATGTAGCAAAAAGCAATCCTTTCAAATGTCAGGGCCTCAGTTTCCTTATCTGTGCAAGAAAGACGATAGATTGGCCTATCTTCTAGCCTTAAAGTTTCGTGATTCTAAACCAAATAAGATGTCCATGAACAAGAATGCTCAGAAATAGAATGCTTGGCTTCTTTCTTTCTTTCTTTCTTTCTTTCTTTCTTTCTTTCTTTCTTTCTTTCTTATTAGGATTCTCTTTCTGTTACTGAAAATGTAAGATATATGAGTCTATTTTTCTGCTTTAATAGGTACAATAGCCAACATATAAGTGAGTCATTCTTTGCTGATTGAGGTGACAGAAGTTCCCCGGGGCCATGATCGGAGAGAAAATTAGCTTTGTTCTATTGCAGAGTGCTTTATAGCCATCAGCTCTGACGCAGATCTGGGCTCTCGGGCAAGCAGGATGAGGGTGCAGAGACTCAGTTTTCTCATCTGTAAAGAGAGGTTAAATGATTTTCCCAGAGTCATATAGCTCATTAGTACAAGACCAAGATTCAGAGTCTTAATTTGTGGAGTCGAGGTGAGAATTGCAATGAGACAATGCCTGCCGTGTGCTTTGCAGGGAGCCTGACACTCAATAAATCCTCAATCAATGGGAGCCACTATTACGACATAAAGAAAGGTCTTGGGACTTAGGGTTTGTCTGTACAGGCCCCAGACATAAATCTGCAGGCAGACTTTATTCTCTCCTTTTTAAAAAGTAAGTTTCTGGAATTAGTATGCTTTCCTATCCTTTTTTTTTTTTCATTTTTTAATAAAAAGGAGCAGACTAGAATAGCGTAGAGCAGTAACTTGGACATCTGATGGACTCTGCTTGATATTGTCACACTGTAGGACCACAGCAGGCCACTAAACTTTAAGCTACTTCTCTGATGTCGGTTTCTCTCTACACCTTGAAAGGCTGGGAAATGAAATGAAATATATGAGTAAAAAGCTTTGGCCACCTTGCCTGGTGTACAGCAAGTGAATAATAATCATAGTTGTGATATTGTTAGTAATAATGTGCTTAAATTATAATAGATTTAGTAATTGGGACATTAATACTATAAACAACCATCAAATAAAAAGCAAATGTACATGTGGCTAATTCTTGGGTCAAGAGAGTCAATTCTAGTTCATTGTGCCACCATGGTTACTTTTAGTTTGATTATATGCTGTCAAAGACCAGTGTTTTTGCGACTGGCTCAGAAAAAAACAAAAACAAAAACAACTCAACCCTGGGAAAATGAACAAACATGAGGTTTCCAGATGAGATAATGAAGCAAAAGTAACTTTTGCTATTTCATAGTGGTTCAAAGCACTAGCTACAAACTCAAGCTATTGGGATGACAGTCCCAGCCATACCATTGGCCAAGGGCATCATTGAAGGCAACTAAACAAATGCTCCAGAACACACTCTAGACCCCAACTTGCCAAATCCACAGTGAGCATAATGACCACACCCATTAAGAGGACTGTTGTAAAATGTCAACAAAATAATCTGTTCAAATTGGCTAGTGTAGCACCTGTCTTACAGCTAAAGCTCATTAAGTTATTATTATTTTATTATTGTTATCTCAGCTTCTCCGGTCTACATATTTGTTCCTCCTTTAGATCTGGTATTGTCTACATTCTTCAAATGCTTAGTGACCTCATTCTCTCTCCTATATATTTGTTGAATGAACTCTCCTATCCCAAATCTGTTCTCTGGACTTTCATTCCTCCTGAGGATACAGAAGAAGACCCGGGCCTTCCTTCCTACTTGGCCACTCACTTGTTGGTTATCTTCATCTGGTCACTCAGTTTCTCCCCAGTGTCATTTTCATCATCTTTAAAACCACCAAGTAAGCCAGATGTGGTAATCACTGGTTTGAGACCAGCCTCAGTAATGTAGCAAGGCCCTCAGAAACTTAGTGAGACCCTGTTTCAAAATAAAAAAATAAGACTGAGGATGTAGCTCAGAGGTAGAATGCCTCTGTACCACCACCACCACCAAAACAACAACAACAACAACAACAACCCATCAGGTAAGAAAGGAGAGAGGAAGAAATGCAGGTAGCATAGAGTGCATACTGTGTGCTACGCACTTTGCTAGGTGCCTGCAGAGAGTACAAGTCCAGATTTACAAAGACCGAGAGTGCTGAGTGCTGTACTAAACTATACGAGTAGAGTTCAGGATCCTAGGAAATCATAATAAAAAGGAGGTAGACGTTATTTTGAAATATAGTGTTTGATTGTTGCCCTAAATCAATCATTAGCCTCAAATCTTCATAGGGCAAGTGAGGAAGCGGGCTTTGTCTGGGATTGGGGATCCTTGAGCCTTTCCTCCGGAGTCTAGTCTGGAGCTGTGTGTTTCCACAGATCTGCTGTGACAGAGACTGTGTGCAGAAAACAGCAGTTGAGGCAATGGGAGGAGGTCTTAGATGCACTGGAGTTGGGGTCCTCTCTTAGATACATGTTTTTGGTTTTTTTTTGGTGGTGGTACTGGGGTTCCTGGAAGCCCTGCTACCCCTGGGCTACACTCCCAAAGCTATTTTATATTTTTATTTGGAAACACGGTCTCTTAAGCCAGCGCGGCTGGCTTCGAACCTGCGCGATCCTCCTGTCTCCGCCTCCCAAGCGCGGGGATTACAAGCGTGCGCCACCACGCCCGTCTTAGATACACATTTTGAGTTTACAAAAACATACAAAATTCTATTCTTTTAATGTAAAGAAAAAGAAAAAATAAACTCAAAATGTAGAATTCTTCTGTCAAGTCTATTTGGGTCAAAATACTAAGTCTGGTCTTGGAGAGGAACAAAATTGTTTCTTGGTAAAAGCTCTGATGGTGATCTTGAAGCCAATAGCCACAAGCCAGCCTCCAACCAGTCCAAAAAACAAGGGTGGGGGAGAATGGACCTTCTCTGAAAGGCTGAGGTTTTCGGAATGGTCTTCAGGACTTGCAAGGAGTCTGTGATGGAGAGAAAAGAAAGTTGAACCTGTCCTGGCCACAGTGAAAAGCTAAAAGAAGTGGAGGAATCATCCATGATTTCTAACGAAAAATAAAAATGTGCTCTATTTCTGTACCTAGACAGAAGCGTGTGTGTAATAGTTTTCAGATGCAAAAGTGATTTTTCTTCTTCTTGAAATTTAAACAACTCCACCGTGGTCTTGTAATTTGGATGGTTCACCACCAGCAGGTACACAGCATTACCTGAAAGAAGATTAAACACAAAAATCAAAACATTAACTGAGCTCTCAGCTGTCAGCCCTAGCTCTAAAAAGTAATTTCAACCCACCTCCAGCCAGTACTTAGGATGTCAGGCAGATGGAATATTTTCATCTCTTTGTCGAGAGAAGCATTGTGATTGCTCCAAGGAAAAGTGGCTAGAGAAAGAAGGAGTGACAGTGTGGAGAAACTCAAGACTCCACAGGAGCAAGGGAATTCTCAACTGAAGAGTGAGTGTCCCCGACACTCCTACTCCAACAGGCTCGCGAGCTTCTAGTTGACAAGGTCGCCCCAATATTCAGAGCTGAGATCAAAGGGATAAAGACGTGGGAGCTGCCGCCAGAGGGGAGCACAGGGATCGTTTACACAACATAAGATGACGAATTTCAGAATAACGTCCTCGGGACAGTTGCCCATGGGAACAGCTTCTGTGCCTTAGTGGGACTCCGGGGCATGAGGGACACTGGTCCACATGATCATAAAGCTGTGATCAGAGTTGACAAGTGATGTGAGATTATAATAACGATCTTTGCTTTAGAAAGCAATCTACCTTTGGAAGTGGGTTGTATGGCACACGCCTGTACATGGGAGGCTGAGGCAGAAGGATAGGAGTCTTGAGGCCAGCGTCAGCAACTCAGTGGGACCTTCAGCAACTTAGCAAGACTTTGTTTCAAAGTAAAACGGAAAGAAAGCTAGGGTGTAGCTCAGAGGTAGAACACCCCGGATTCAGTCCTCAGGACCACAAGAAGCAGCTAAGTGTTGGGAAATCTCTGACATGATCGCATTGGTACTTAGAGGAAAGTGGTATGAGGTTTAGCAGGTTGGACTGAGGAGATCTGAACAACAATGCCAGGTGAAGTGCTTTTGGTTCACCTATTCAACCAACAAGTACTTGTTTTAGTTGGTGTTAAATGCCATGGAAGGAGAAATGCATCAGCATCAGGATTAAGAGATGGTGAGTAACGAGGTGTGTTCTTCACAGGAGTCAGGGGTATTCTCTCTGATGAAGCAATGTTAGAGAGCAGAAGCTAATTGAGAGTGAGGAGCAAATAATGCAGGTATCTGGGGAAAGAGCATTCAAGGATAAGGGAAGGGTGTGCAAAGACCCTGAGGTAGGCACTTCGTGGACACTTTCACTTAACAGTGAGGTTGTGATTGGAGCCGACTGACAGAAGAGTGAGGCAGAGGTATGTGAGCCAGGGTCAGCTTGTTAGGCTTAGGCAGAGGCTCTCACATTCATTCTCTGCAGCCTGGAGCCAAAGAATAACATGCCCTGAAGCAACAGCAGCCATCCGGGTTTGCAGAGTAAGGACTGGACCCGGTGGGTGACACGGACAAGACAGGAAAGGATATGGGGAGCATTGAACCAGAAGTACCAGAATCCTCTGGCACTGGCTGCAGAATGAGGGAGTCAGAAGTCAAACAGGAGAGAGAGAGTTGAAACCTGGAGTCCTAGTGCCTGCAGCAGATTCCACTTCTAGATATTTATCTTAAGAGAATATTCACAGGAGATCCATGCACTGGGTTTATGTTTGGGCACTTTTTAGTGAGCATAACAATGGAAACAAGCTAAGAATCTATCAGCGGATGAACGACATTACGGTCCTCCTGTACAGCTGACCCCTCAACAGCCGCTGCAAAGTGGCTCTAAACGCAGTCACAAAAAGGACCCAGGATGTAGTGTTTAGTGCAAAAGCCACTGATAGAAGCGTTTGTGTAATGTTGCCCCGTTTTTATTTTTAAAGCATACACATGTGAAACACTATTTTCTTGCACTAAAAAATATTTTAAAGTGAGCTATAATGATGATGAGTGGGTGATTGGATGGAAAGACCATTGAATGGATCTTCCATTTTTTTTTGACATTTTGAGTTTAAGGTGGCTAGAGGAGAAGAACCCAATCAGAAGTACCTAGTAATCAGCCTCAGCAATGTAAATAACGATGTGAAGAGAAAATAATAATAATGATGATAACAACCCATATTCGCAGATATTCTCCTAGAATGTCAGCACAGTAGCATTGGTTTGAACTTTCTGAAATAGAGAAAATACAAAGGCAGTGGAAGATTGAATTGAAGCCCTGGAGGAATGCCCAAAGGACTGGAGATGAGAGAGAAACGGTGTGTGGGGGGTGAGTATATCTACCGAACACCAGAGGGGAGCTGCTTCCTTAGAAGTGGTCAACAGTAAAATGTCAAGTCAAAGAAGAAAGAAGGAAAGGGACGAAGGAGAGAAGGGAGAGGAAGAAGAAAGGAAGGAGGGATGGAAGAGAGAAAGGATGTTGATTAGTAAGGATATCATTGATGACTTTCAGGACAGCAGTTTGTTTATTTATTTATTTATTTATTTATTTATTTATTTAGGTCCTGGGAACCCTGGGGCATTCTACTTCTGAGCTACATCTTCAATCTTATTTTATTTTATTTTTTTTTATTTGAAAACAAGGTGTTTCTGAGTCTGTCCTCAAACCTGTGATCCTCCTGTCTCGTAATGGGATTACAGGTGTGTGTCACCATGCCTGGCTCGAGGCAGCAATTTTTGCCACCCTCTGGGGACAGTTGGGGAAGGGGACTGAAGGGTCCTCTGTGGAGGAAATAGAAACAATGCATACAGCTGGGTTTTGTTTGTTTGTTTTGCTTTTTTTTTTTTTAATCACTCGCACACTTTCATCACCTGGACAACTTCTCACAAGTACTGCTCCCAGGGCTCCCTCAGATCAACAGAATTGGAATCTTTGGGGCTGAGCCCTGGGCACTTGGCTTCCATACACTCCTCGGGTGTTTCTGTGTGCACTTGAGGTGGAAGATTTTTAGAACAAGGAAATGGCAGTAAATGCAGAGGAAAACAGAGATAAAGGCCTGAGGGATGGGGCAACAAGTTTTGTGGATGAGTATCAAAATGAAGGGGTGCAGTTTGAACACAGAACTGAGTAGTAAGTGCGCAGCAGGCAGGCGCTCGGCCACAAGGTTGGGAGCGCTCACCGGGTCACTGCCCTCACTGCGTCTGCGGGTCACAGACGACATAGGTCAGAAAAATCTGCTCCTGCCAATATCTGTGTCTTTCAAACATTTAAAGTGGGAAACCTAGAATGATTAAGGCTGGATATTATCTTTAGAGTAATATTAGAGATAATATGAGAGTTGTATTTTATAAAAGTAGGAGCTTTACAAATCTTAAATATTTTAGCATTCTCAAACACTTAATTGATCTTAATATTATATTTAGTTAACAGAAGGGATATGTTTAAAACCCCAAACAAAAACATTATTCACTATTATGCTTTGGTTGGATGAAAAGAAATATTCATTCATCCTCATGGATTTTTTTTTTACTATTTATTTATTTATTAATTTATTTATTTTTAGCAAACAGTAAAGATTGTTACCTTCATCTGTGAATGTGCTGATCCCATGAGGGTTAAATAAAGATAAATCCAGTTTGCTCCCTGTCATTTCCAACTCTACCACTTCTGGGTCTTTTTCATTCAGGTCCATCAGAAGTATTTTCCCAGGCTTATCAGGTTCAAAACTCTTTATGCCAGGATATTTTAACCCCTTAAAAACAGAAAGGAGAAAAAGTATGCACCTTACAAATGCTTCAAATGCTGACCGAGGTGCGGGAGGCATGGGGCTCACACTCATGGGAAGCCCCTTGGTGGACAAGTATGCTGGGCCCACAGGAGACTGTGGAGGCCACCTGCTCCTCCAGCCCGCTCCACACGTGACCTCTACTTCCAGCCCACGAAAATGTCATCCAAGCGCCTCTTGTATTTGAAAGTGGACAAGAGTACACAGAAGGAAGTGAAGGACTTGTCTTGCCAATTCTAGAGAGCATTCTAGAACACAGTAAATAAAGGCAAACACTCACGGAGCTGATGAAAGCCAGTCCATTAGGCAGTATCTCCAAGTCTTCAGAGCCCGCTTCTGCAGAAAAGACAGTAGTAATTGTTTCATACTGTTTCAAAAGGCTGAAGATCCATCTTTTTCTCATTCCTAACTGGAAGATGTGTCTACATATCAGCTGTTATTTGATAGGTTCAGAGCAATTCCATCTTTTATTCATTCACTCAAATTGATAAATGTGATTATATGGAAAATTTTTTAAATATCAAAAATTTAAATTATTATTGTTAGTATAGTTGAAATTTACACTTAATGTGTCTGTTTCAAACTGGTGGACTAGAAATTTTTTCTCAGTCTGAAACCTCTTTTATAAAGTTCATGGAAATTCACAAAATGTATAACAGATATGATTACTTGACAAGAGCTTGCTGTTATTATAAAGATGCAGAGTAAATTACAAATATATATTGGTATTTAATAGTTTCTAATCTGTGAAAACCTTTGAAAGCCATGTTAGCAATATAAGTAAATTCTAAATATATGAATTAAAATGGGGATATACTCCAGATGATTGAGAATATGCAACTACTATTAATTATAATTATCAGTAAAATATTGCCCTCTTCAAGTTAGTTATTCTTTCAGTACAGGTAAAAATTTTAACTTTCAATTAACATAGAGAAAAAGGACCCCTTGGTTTTGTATTGATATGGTGGAGATGTATGTTTTTCAAATACCCAGTGATATTTGATACAAATATCACATTTTTCTAGAAAAATATTGTGCTATAAAATATCTGGCCAAGTTTTATGAGACTAACTGAATGAGTGTCCAGCCCTTCTAAACTGCAGTCAAATGAGATAAATAATTCTAAAGACAAAAAACCCATGACCCACTAGAAACATACAAAAAACGTGGTTCTTAAGCAAGCTGTCTTCCCATCAGAAAGCTGGTTGGCTGAAACCAGCTGAAGAGTTGAGCCCCAGGACACGCCCTGTTGGTTGCCAAGGCTGCATCTCCTCTGCCCTTTCATCTTTACTGACAGGGCCTGCCTCCCACAAAGGAGGCCAGTAATTACTTTCCCAGCTTCCTTTGCAGCTAGGGCACCAGCCTGTCCTCTAGCTCTGACTAATGAGATCTAAGGGGAAATCTGCTGAGAGCTTATGGGGAAAATATTTCCTCTCCGACATTAAAAGAGATGCATGAGGAGAGACCTTGTGGTAATTGCCAAGGCTTGTGAGAGCTTTCTTCAAAAAAAAAAAAAAAAAAAAAATATATATATATATATATATATCTCCTTTACTCACTACTTTTTCTGTCTCTTCCTTCTTTTGCCATCTCCTCATTATTCTATTGTTTTTTCCCCTTCTATTGACCAAAGAAAAACAATTAAAACATCCAAGCATTGGCAATATTTTGGTGAAGTCAAGCGTCCAATGCCATGGTATTTGTCATTAACTACTGACTTATTAATACTTTAATACTCTTCTGGGTCAATGTTTTTTATTTTTATTTTTATTTATTTATTTTTTTTGTGGTACTGGGGATGGAACCCAGGTGGACTGTACTTCTGAGCTACATCCCCAGCCCTATTTTTTAGTCCTTTTTATTTTTGAAACAGAGCCTCACTGAGTTGCCAAGGGCCTCACTAAGTAGCTGAGGCTGTCTGCGAACTGCTGTTCTCTGATCTCCGCCTCCTGAATGCTGGGATTACAAGTGTGCCCCACCACGTCCAGCCAGTGTTGTATATTTTTTTATTATTTATTTATTTATTTATTTATTTATTTATTTATTTATTTTATGGTACTGGGGATGGAACACAGGGGCCTTCTACCTCCAGGCTACACTCCCAGATCTATTTTATATTTTATTTGGAAACAGGGTCTCTTAAGCCAGCTGAGGCTGGCTTCAAACCTGTGCGATCCTCCTGTCTCAGCCTCCCAAGCACGGGGATTACAAGCGTGCGCCACCACGCCCGGCTCAGTGTTGTATTTTTAACAAAATTAAGCAGGAGGATTTAGGAAATATGTAGTGAGATCACATACTGGCTATCCAAATAAGACACTTTCTCTTCTCGCATACAAGGCTGGGTGGCTCAGTGGTACTTGCCACTCATGCATGGGGCCCTGGGTTCAATCCCTAGTGCTGTAGAAAAATAAAAATAAAAATAACTGATGGGTGTTCTCACATACATACCAATTCCTTTAATTAAATGACAGTTGGGAAGGTCCACTGGTTCTACTTCCCGAAAGACATTAAATCGTCTTCTAGGGGGGAAAAAGAATAAAACTATTAGAAATTAAGTTGCAAAGGTGAGCAGCCACATGGTTCTCCTTCACTGGACTTTGCCTTGGTTGCAATCCCAGAGGTAGTGGTCAATGGCACCTGCAATTCCATCAGGCAAAGGCAGGGCAAGACCAGCGGGGACCTTGGCGTGCAACATTTAGTTGCCCAAGCTCTCCTATGCTCAGAGGTGGACAGATACACAAAAGGGATTTGAAGCTTCCTCGCCAGGCTCTGAGCATTTTACGTTGGCAGCAACAGGGACTATTGCCTGTTATGTAAAGACTCCTGTGTGGAAAGTTGGGTTAAAGGGTAACATGCTTCCAATATCTCCCATTGATGTTTGAGAGATGTTGACAGATGGGCTTCCTACCCATCTGCCCAGCTTGGCTCCACAGCCAGGACCGGGCATCTGCTTTCAGAAGCAGTACTTAAAAAAATGCAGGTGTGTTGAAAGGATTTGTAACTTCAGAAAATCATACCCAAGGCTAGCCTTTAAACAGACATTCCATACACGCACACACATACACATAAGCACACACACAACCTAGTAAATCTGAGGACATAAGCATCATGGGGGAATAGCTGAGTGAAGGACAAAGGAAGGATGAACAGTTGCGAGAAGGGAACCAGCAGGCTGCTGAGCGGAGCAAAGGCGTCGAGGCATCTGAAAGAAGCAGACCCAACATAACGCCACCAAAAGAGAAATAAGTTGAGTTTTGATTGGAAGACGAATGAAATAATACAGTCATAGTGAGTAGTGGCAATTATCCCCAAATCCCTAGAAACCTTATTTGGCTAAAGATAGGCTAGGACATTCTTCATTTGCCTTCCTGGCAATTTATTTTATTCATTGGTTTATTTACTTTTGGTCCTAGGTATTGAACCTTACAAATTCTTCAGACTGAGAGCCTCATTAGGAAAAGCATTTTACACAGTGCAAGCACACATCACGCACACACACACACACACACACACACACACACACACACACATCTAAAAAAAGGATCACAAAATAAGACTTACCCTAATCCATGTGATGCATTCTTGACTTTTCTATTCAATTTTATTTCATTTATTTAAAACATGTTAAGCATGATACCAATTCCATGTCCCACCATTAGGAAAGACAATGGTCTGGAGAAAAATGTTAAGATGCATAGAGTGCTCCCAAGGAACTCAAAACCCAGGTGTTACAGATGAAGGTCATAACCAAGGACAACAGAGAGTGTCACAGAAAAGAGGATCTGAGGATATGAAATTGCCAAATGGGCCAAAACTTGTGAAAAATGCCAAAGATGGCCAAATTAGTTGTTTTTGTTTTTGATTTTGTTTTTTACATAAGCCACACAAAAACAGTAAGTATGCACCCTGGCTCACAGGTTCATTTAAGCGTGAATTGTTTACAGAGGAGAAAGAAAAAACTGGTCAGCCTCTATTCTAATTCCCTCGTCTCCCATGGAAGATGATCTCTATAGGAACTGGTAGAATAATCACAGTTAACAGGAGTCCTGGGCAGGCACAGAGGCATAAATCTGCACCCAGTTGCTACAGGATCCGATTTATGCCCCAAACAAGTCATATTTCCACGGGATATCATTGGTGCCATAGTTCAGGTACTGTGCATACCCTCATTCAAACACCTCTCTGAGGTGCTGTTTTCTCCAGTTACTGATGACAAAGATTAAGTGGCTTTCTAAAGCTGCACAGTTATGCAGCGGCCAAGCTGGGGGCTCAAGCAGGAATGTAATCTACATTCAACCCTCTAACGAGGCAAAATGTACAAATAAGACTGGCTGCTGAACAGCTAGAAGAAGCACGGAGACTCACCCGCCGGTGTCATTATAGTCTAGCTTAGGTTTTTCTACCTCACTTTTAAATTATCAGAAAATATCTTGCCAGGGGCTTCAGTCCAAATGTTCTGGGCCAAAGAGATAAGGTTGCATGTGTGAGATTATGTCCCTGATTCACAGGTCTTTGGACCCTGTCTGGACATTATGCAACCTTTGCTGTGAACTATTTTGCACAAATCCACACTAGCTCCCTGCCAAAGAAAGAAAGGATCTTTAGCTGGACATTAAAAAGTCCATCCGGAAGCTTGGGCCATGTTACCTTCTGCAGTTGGGTTTTTGCGGTAGCATACTTCTCATTCATTCAATAATTCCTTTCTAAGGCCTAACGTGTGCCAAGCCCCATGCTAAGGGCTCTCACAATACTTCATTCAATCTCCTTAGCCATCTTTGAGATGAAGACTCTTACTTCCTATTCTACAGGTAAGAAAACTGAGGTACCCAGAGCTGAGTCACGTACATGTGATTGCTTACTTAAAAGAATAGACTTGCCAGGCATGGTAGCACATGCCTATAATCCCAGTACTTGGAAAGCTGAAACAGTGGGATCACAGGTTCAAGACCAACCTCAGTAAATTAGCAAGACTCTCGGCAGCCTAGTGAGATTCTCAGCAACTTAGTGAGACTGTTTCAAACAAACAAACAAAAATAATAACAAGACTGGAGGTATAGTTCAGAGGTAGTATGTCCCTGGCTCCAATCTCCAGGTACCACAAAAGCAAATAAGTAAGTAAATAAAGAAATAGATAGAGCCGGGCGTGGTGGTGCATGCTTGTAATCCCAGCATTTGGGAGGCTGAGACAGGAGGATCGTGGTTTGTGGACAGCCTCAGCTACTTAGTGAGGCCCTCTGCAACTCAGTGAGACCCTGTTTCAAAATAAAGAATAAATGCCGGGCGTGGTGGTGCACGCTTGTAATCCCCGTGCTTGGGAGGTGGAGACAGGAGGATCATGCAGTTTCAAAGCCAGCCGTGCTGGCTCAAGAGACCCTGCTTCCAAAAAAAAAAAAAAAAAAAAAAAAAAAGTATAAAATAGGTCTGGGAGTGTAGCCCAGAGTTAGAAGGGGTTTCAGGAACCCCAGTACCACCAAAAATCAGGGAAGGGGGTGTAGCTCAGAGGTCAAATGCCCCTGGGTTCCATCCCCAGACCCACAAAAAAAAGGTTAAAAATAAGAGGGTAAAGTTAGGATTTGAAAATAGGCATCATGAGACCCAAGGACTGTGCCCTATATGGAGTTCAAACGTTGTTCCCTCCACCTGCGATGCCCTCTACCTCCTTAACCAGGGGGAAGGCCTTCCACAGGGCCTACTGCTGCTTCTTCTGCTCTGCTGTGGCAGGGTTAGTGACTCTATGGCTCATCCTCATGAACCTTCACACATGCAACTCTCAGGTCTCCTGCCATGAAGTTTTAAAGTTATCAGCTTTTGGTCTCGCTGCTCCCTGTAAACTCTGACGTTAGTGAGTGAATGCAACATCCTATGGATTGCTATGACTTCTAGTAGAAGCAGGGCACACACGGAGGGAGTGGACTTGGCAGGTGTCCATTGACTTCTTTTGTGGTGTTACTGGGCTGGAGCATCAGACTGAGAAATCAGTGAGGAAGCATTGATAGGGAAGACTGGAGGGTTTCAGGGATTATACATTCATAGCCTAGGGTTTCAATGAAGTACAGTAATAATGCAGTATCATTTATTAGATTTCCTAGGTGGATTTTTTTAAATCATACAAGACAATTATAAACAAAAACTAACACTTCTGGGGCACCTATTATATGCCAAATTTTATATATATCCTACTGCGAGGTAGGTTATTAACCCTCAATTTACAGATAGAAAAACAGGCTGGAACCTTTCTTGGGGCAAGGTGACTCGAAAGCTGCAAAGATGAGATGTAACCAGGTGATCAGCAGGAACCCACCAGGGCCTCTTCCCATGCAGCGTGTTGCCTAGAGTGACCCCGGGTGGTGGAGACGCATTGAAAGATGGAGGCCAGCTCTGCGGCTTCCTTCTAAAGAAGGGGAGCAGAGGTCTCACTCACTGTGGTGAGCACTTCAGGGAGGAGGTCAAGGAGCAGGGCCTGCTTGTTCCACACCTATTGCTTCTCCGCTGCCTGTGCAGCTGGAGCAATGACAGGCCAGAGGCTCCTGCTCCAGGGAGCATTCCCAATCCCTTCCTCTGCGCTGACCCAACCCCAGAAGCTCAGAAAATCCTTGCAGGCACCCCTTGAATACTTCCATAAGCCCCCCCCCACAGCCTGGGCCTGAGATCCCCCCAATTTTGCAAAGAAAAAGGTTCTATCCACCCCACGGGGATGGCTTGCCCCGACGCAGGCTCCAAGACATCATCACTTCCCTTCGCATTTTGGACAGACTCCTAATCTTTCTCAGGACCCAGGTGCCTTATCTCTAAAAGGGGAATGAAGGTCATTTATTAACCCATTAGGAGCTCTTGCTACAATTCTAACATGTGCCAGGGTAGCATTTGAACGTCTTTCACAGCGGCCGATGCAGTAAGAATCTCCTGAAGAATGTGTTAAGTATTGCTGCCAGATTCAATAGTGTAAGGTGGGCTCTGAGATCCCGCACATCCTAGATGTGCTCCTAGGTACCGCCCATGCAGCTGGCACAAGACCCCTTTGAGCGGCAAGGCTTTAGGCCTTCTGAGGGCAGGTGCAGTTTCCCTTCCTTCAGCCACCTGGGCTGCTCCAGGAGGCTCTGTGCCTGCGCTCTATCTCTATATAATCTCCATTGGCAGCAAACAGTACTATAAATTAATGGAAATCCCTTCATTAATTTTTACATCACTTGAAAGCCCAAATTACCAATTGCCTTTTTTCTAGTACTTTTCTAATAGTTGTGATTTCCTTTTGCAGTACTTAAACCCTCAGCCCTATTTTTTATTCTGTATTTTGAAACAGGGTCTCACTGAGTTGCAAAGGGCCTCACTAAGTAGCTGAGGCTGTCTGCAAACCATGATCCTCCTGTCTCAGCCTCCCAAATGCTGGGATTATAAGTGTGCACCACCATGCTCGGTTCAATATTTGTGAATTCAAAAATAACAATTAGGAGAAAAAAAACTCACAATAAAGCCGGGCGTGGTGGCGCACGCTTGTAATCCCCGCGCTTGGGAGGCAGAGACAGGAGGATCGCGCAGGTTTGAAGCCAGCCGCGTGCGCTAGCTTAGGAGACCCTGTTTCCAAATAAAAATGTAAAAATAGGTCTGGGAGTGTAGCCTGGAGGTAGAAGGGCATCCAGGAACCCCAGTACCACCAAAACAACAACAACAAAAAAAAACCTCACAATAATTCACAAAAACCTATTCTGAATATAAACTTCTTATTAATCTATAGATAACATAATTTTTTAAAAAGATACCATAATGTTCTATTTTTGTTAATGTTTTACTTCAGAGTAAATAACAAGAAAATATTGATTAAGCCTTGAGATTAGAATGATCTATAAACTTTGAACCCTTGCAAGAAATTATCATAAAACTTCTGGTATATTCTTAAAACATTCTTCTCCCATTGCCCACTAGATGGTTTATTAAATACCTTTTCTGTTTGTTTGTGTGAGACTGAGGATTGAACCCGGGGGTGTTTTATCTTTGAGTTACACCCCCAGCCCTATTTTATTTTGAAACAGGGTCTCACTAAGTTACTGCTCAATAACCTTGAACCTGTGATTCTACTGTCCCTGTCTCCCAAGTCCTGGGATTGCAGGCATGTGCCACTGCACCAGGCTTTATTAAATACTTTAAAAGGAAACAGGGAATAAACATTTACTGAATATCTACTACATCCCAGGCTCAGTGCTAGTTTTTTTTTTTTATGGTTGTACATGGCCATTCCCAGTTGGGGATGCAGCTGACATTTAGGGATGTAAGATGATTTGCTCGTGAACCCGCACTGGGGAAGAGCCAGAACCCAGGACATCAAGTGAGTACCCAGGGCTCCTTCGTCCCTGCCTGGCACCCAATGTGGGGGAGCACCTCAAGGAGCATTTCCTCCACCTGCTCTGGTGAAATTTCCACACACGAAAGGTTTGTGCCATGGCCAGGAAGCCAAGACTGGTCTCCTTTCCCCAACTTACAAAATCCAGCCTCCACCACTGCAGCGCAAGTCTGATTATTTTATTATTTTGTTGTTGTAGCCAGGTCGAGGGGTAAATCTATAGCTAAGGCATACACACAAACCTTCGTGGCAGTTCACTTTGCCTATGCTGAGAACTTGGCCATTCACGCTGACAAAGTGGGCTAAGCCCAGCTCTCAAGGGGATGTTTTCAAACAGCACAAGAAAGCGGGACAAACTTGTGGGAAGCCCCTGTGGGTGGTGCATCCAGCATGGATCTGCAGGTTTTCTGTTAAGAGCCTGAATTCTGCTTTGGGAGTGGAGGTGCCACTGGTTCTGGCAGGTTGGGGAGGAGTGGGGCTGCAGCCCTCCCCACAGCCCAACTTACTGGTAAGAAGACCGGTGGTCCCTGAAAAAGGCTAGTCCCAGCCCCACAAGGGTGAGCAAAATCAGCTTCGCCATGGCCTGGGACGGACGGACAGACCGATGCACGCGTGCACCAACCCGGCAAGGAGCACCTGGCTTTGTACAGCGTGACCTGGCTCCACCGCGCAGGATCGACAGGTCCCGCCCCGCAGCAGCTCCACCCGCTGGCAGTCAGCACCCCTGCCGCTGCGGCGCTTGGAGCCAGGCACCTTCTTTGACTCCCTTAAACTTTAAAGATGAATAGAGAACAGGTATCTAGGCTGGTCGAGAAGCAGCAGTCAAGCAAGCGAGAGGAAATGGACAGCCGTGGGAAAGGGGAGTCAGTCTTTTCTGAGAGCTCACGTTGTGCCCCAAAAGTCTTAATCCTTTTCTCTCAAAGGGGTTCCGTAACTTGATCATGGTGACTCAGCCAAATTAGAGCAGGAAAGAGAGGGCCATGGCTGCAACATCTACTAGGACCTATCTCTGGTTCTCACCGGGTTACCTACCACCTGGGGACACCTTCCAACATCTGGATTCCAAGCACCTCTTTCTCTCAGCACCACATCCAGCCCCACAGCACACTCAGGCCCCACAGCCCCTGAGCATCCATCCCCTGCTCGCTGGGGTTTCCTGGGCACTGATCTAGAGGCCAGGAGGGCAGGGGCCAGGAAGGCCATTGAAAACATCAGGAAATGCAACCCTCAGGCTCTGGGCCTTGTCTGTGTATTCTATATACGCACGCATACTATGGAGGAAAGTAATGCTGGGGAGGGAGAGACGAAAAGTGCTAAAGGCTCCTTCTGATAGCAGGGCTTTAGGAAGACTGAACAGGCAGAGGGAGAAGCCCTGGGTGGAGGAGCGGGTCCTGCTTCACTAAGTGCCAGCGCCTCCCTTAACTCCAAATCCATTTCATTCCCGTCTCCTCCTCTTCTCTGGAATATTCCTGTCAGACACAGGTAGGCTTCAGTTATCACCCATAGTTTTCTAAGGAAGATCGCTTGGAGCCCACATTCTGTTTCCCTGTTTCTCTGTCCCTGTCCCAGAACACTTTCTTTTCTTTTCTTTTATTTTTTTGCGATACTGGGGATGGAACCCAGGGGCATTCTATCTTCCAGCTACACCCCCAGCCCTATTTTTTATTCTTTACTTTTGAAACAGGGTCTCATGGAGTTGCAGAGGGTCTCACTAAGTAGCAGAGGCTGATGGGGAACCATGATCCTCCTGTCTCAGCCTCCCAAATGCTAGAATTATAAGTGTGCGCCACCACGCCCAGCTGAACACCTGCTCTTAAAGCTTGAGCGTCTATGTAATAAATCTGAGCACCTGGCTGGAGTATCCGTGTGAAAGGCTCATGGACAGTGGCCAGCCTTCTGGCCATCTCCACTAAAAGAGCAGGGCTGAGAATGAAGCCTTTTTAATTTTTTTTTTTTAACTAGGGATTGAAACCAGGGTGTTCTATCTCTGACCTACACCCTCAGTCCTTTTTATTTATTTATTTTTTATATATAAGGTTTTTTTATTTTTTATTTTTTATTTTTTATTTTTTTTATTTTTTTATTGGTGCACTGTATTCTTACATCATAATAGGATACATACTTTTGTAGACATACAAGCACACTTTTCCCAGTCAGCCCCCACCCGATCCCCACCCCATTCTCTCCCTATCCCTCCCTCCCATGCTTGGCTTAGTAGTTGACATCTAGTATTATGGCAATTGATCTAAAATTAAAAATGATAATCTCACATAACAGTTTCATTTGTCTGATACCAAGCTTTTGATGACTTAAAGATAACATTTCAATATTTCTTTTTACTTTCTTTCTTACCAGAGAATATTTTTTTCTATTTTTTTTAGGTGAAACTATCATATATTTATATATTTATTTTTCAGAAAAAAACTCTATCCTACTATGGAATATGGACTCTAGATACCCAAAACGATCTTGAAAAAGAACAAAGCTAGAAGATATATATTTTCTGATTTCAAACCATATAAAGCTACAATAATTGAAACAGTGTAGTACTATTCTAAAGGCAGATATATAAACCATTGGAGTTAAATAAATGCCTAGAGCTAAATTCTTCCCTATATTGTCAAGTTATTTTTGACAAGGTTTCCACGAACATTTGGTGGTGGAAATGATAATCTTTTAACTAAATATTGTTAAAAAATAATAATTACATGGAAAAGAATAAAATTGGACCCTTACCTAATCCCATATACAAATATTAACTCAAAATAGATAATAGACCTAAATATAAATCTTAAGACTATAAACTTTTAGGAGAAAATCTGGGTCATAAAACCTCACAACATTGAAATTGGCAGTGATTTCTTGGTTATGATTTCAATGGCACAGGCAACAGAGGAGTATACAGACTCCCTAAAAAAAATTGTATATCCAAAGACAATGTAAACAGAGTTAACAGTTACTAATAGAATGGGATAAAATATTTCCAATTGCTATATCTGAAGGTATATTAACATTCCAAATAGAAATCCTAAAAATTAACAACAATAAAGGCAAACAATGCCATTTAGAGATAGGTAAAAGACTAACATAAATAATGAATCTCCACAGATAACCAATCTTAATTGTCTATTGGATGGAAACTCTTGTTTCTCTGGTTCTGATGTGTGTTACCTATTTCTTCTTTGTAGTTAATCTCTTTGAGTATTTTCTCTAGTGCTGGTTTTGAAGACATAAATTCCTTCAGTTTCTGTTTGTCATGGAAGCTTCTTATTTTTCCATCTAATTTGATAGAAAGTTTTGCTGGATAGGAAATTTTTGGCTGGAAGTTGTTTTCTTTCAGAGTTTGGAATATGTTACTCCAAGCCCTTCTGGCTCTCATGACTTGGTTTGGGAAGTCTGGAGTGATTCTAATTGGTTTGCCTCTGAATGTCACTTGGCCCTTTGCTTTTGTTGCCTTTAAGATTCTCTGCTTGGCTTCCACATTGGTCATTTTGACAATTATGTGGTGTGGGGATCCTCTTCTCCGATCCTGTCTAAAGGGAGTTCTGTAAGTTTCCTGGACCTTTGTATCAACCTCTTGCTCTATGTTTGGAAAATTTTCTGCTATTACTTCCTTGAAGAGATTGTTGATCCCTTTGGTTTCACTTTCTTTTCCCTCCTCTATTCCAATTATTCTTAGGTTAGCTCTCTTAAAATGGGCCCATATTTCTTCAATATCAGATTCCTGTTGTCGGATATTTTTTTCTAGATTAGAAACTATGAGTTCATTTTTGGATTGCTCATCTTCTAAGAGCGAGATTCTGTTCTCCATGTGTTCTAATCAGTTGTTTGTGCTTTGAATTGAGGCCTTTACTTCACTAATTGCATCCTTTATCTCTTTTTGGCTCTCTCTGAGTTCTTTTCGAAGCACCTCTATTATTTCTACAGTTATTTTCCTGATTTGATCTTCTAGAAATCTCTGATTTTCTGTTTTATCGGGTTCTGATGTTGTGGGGTTGTGGGCATTCATTGCTCCAGTGTTATTCCTCTTTCCCATGATTTCGGAAGTTTGTGCCTTCTCTGGGTTCTTCCCTTGGGTCACTATGACTTCACTTATGGTGCTCTGGATCTCGAGTCAGTAGTATCTTGGACCCCACTACTCCTTTACTGGGTTTTATCACAGAGTCTCCGACCCAGAGAGTCGATAGAGGCTGCTTTAGACTGTGGGGGGTGCCAGGTTGCACGTTCTCCTATGGTGTGATATCTCTGCCACCGCCCCTCCCCCACTGGGTCAAGTCCCAGGGAGTACAGTACTGGGATTTCTCCTCTGTGGCCCGCAATTTGACTCACTGTTCTTGAGTACGCAGATGTAGCTGTACTGGCCTCGCTGAATTCGCTGCTGCTGCCCCCGGTGGCAATATGGCGCCGCTGCTACGCCCTCGGCTATGGGGCTGGCGTTTTTCTTCTTGATTTTGATTTCTACTCTGAATCCCTGCAGCGTGTGCTGAGCTCGGCCACTGGGAGCTTTAGATGCTCTCTGTGCGGAGAAATCCCGCCTAGCTCTTCCGCAGTGGCTCACCTCGGCTTGCTGTAGCCGTCCCGTGAATTCGCCGCTGCCGCCGGCAGTATGGCGCTGCTGCTGCGTCTGCCTCGTCCTCGGGTGCAAGGCCGGTGTATCTCCTCTGTGGCTCTGTTCTCAGTCCGCTTTCTCTCTGGAGCCTGGTGATTTTTTGTTTCACTGGTGATGGTGTTTTCTGGCTATGAAAGGCGCTGATTTTGTGGTAATGGATATTTGTTGTTAGCGGGGCTCTTAAGCCCCGCTTTTCTCGGTCCTTTATTTTTGTTTTTGAAATAGGTTCTTGATTTGAATCTGTGATCCTCATGTCTCAGCCTCCCAAGTACTGAGATTACAGCCATGCACCAGCCCACCTGGCAAATGGAGCCTTCTAGGTCCCTTCTTACCAGGCTAGCCACCAGCTGTATACCACTGAAGCACTCTAATTGACATTATGTGAAGCAGAAAAAAGATCTACTTGAGAAAAAATAGTATCACAGAAGCCAAGAGAAGAAAGTATTTGCAAAAAGGGAGTGGTGATGTGTCTAATGTGGTTATAAATTGAGCATGATTAAGACAGAGAAGGAAGCCAGGTGTGGCCTATGCCTATGATTTCAGTAGTTGGGAGCTGAGACAGGAGGATTGAAGGCTAGAGGCCAGCTTCAGCAACTTAGTGAGACCTTGTTTCAAAAATAAAAAGGGAGCCAGGCTTGATGGCACACATCTAAAATCCTAGTAATGGGAGGCTGAGACTGGAAGGTCACAGCCTCAGCAACTTAATAGGCCTTCTGCCAATTAGTGAGATTCTGTTTCAAAATAAAAAATAAAATAGGGCTGGGGGTATAGCTCAGAGGTAGAATGACCCTGGGCTTAATAAGCAGTATCATGAAAAATAAAAATAAAAAGGGCTGGTGCATTAGCTTATATCTCAGGGGATAGAATGCCCCTGAATTCAACCCCTAGCACTGAAACAAAACAAAACAAACAAAAAACCAGGGATGAAACCACTGGATTTTCTAGCATGGCTACAATGGGTTTTGTTAGAGCAAATTTTATAGTTGGGCAGAGCCATATTAGAATGGCTTAAAGAGAAAATGGAGCCGGGCGTGGTGGTGCAAGCTTGTAATCCCCACACTTGGGAGGCGGAGACAGGAGGATCGCGCAGATTCGAACGAAGCCAGCCGCGTTGGTTTAAGAGACCCTGTTTCCAAATAATAAAAGTATAAAAATGGGTCTGGGAGTGTAGCCCAGAGGTAGAAGGGTTTCCAGGAACCCCAGTATCACCAAATAAATAAATAAATAAATAAATAAAATAAAAATAAAGAGAAAATGGAATACTGGAGATTATTTCTCAGTCATCTTTCTATGTTTATAAACAATGATTAAAAGATCTGGTCAGGGCTCAGCAGGGTGCCCCACTGACATTCCCACTGGAATGCCTAATATCTGTTATAAACATGTCCATGAAAGACTTCTGACCCCACCTCAATTCATTATGTCTCCCAAGTTGTCCATAATTAAGTAATTGTCACCATTTTCATCTGGTTGCTCAAGTCCAACATTTAGACACTTTCTGACATTACCCCTTCTCTCAAATCTCCTTGCAACAAAATATAACAATCAGTCCCATAGACTCTGCTCTCTATTAGTTATTTATTGCTGTATAAACTAGACATAAAAATCGATAACCATGTATAATCTCATAGTTCCTGTGGGTCAGGAATCCACGTATAGTACAGTCTGTAGTTTTTAAGGTCATTCATTAGTCCATAGCTGAGCTGTCAGCCAAACTTGTAGTCTCAGATGAAGGCTCAACAGAGTAGAGTTGGCAAGATCAGTTTCCAAGACTACTCCCATGGCTCTGGCGGGCTTCAGTCCCTTGTCACAAGGATGTCTCCACAGCTGGAGTAGAACAGGGCAACGTACTTCCCCTAGACTGAGCTATCTGACCGAGCGAGACAGCACGCCCGCCCAAACGGAAGCCACAACCTTGCAATAACCCAACCTCAGAAGGGATACCCCTAGTTTCTGCCATAGCCTATTTCCCAGAAGTACCTACTGGCTCCAGCCCACATTCAAGGAGAGAGGTAGTAAGCTCCACCTCTTGAGGAGAAGACTATCTAAGAATGTATGCACATGTCCTTCAAACCGCCAGCTGCTCCCAAGGAAATCTTGAATGGGCCCACTCCTCTCCACTTCCTGCCATCGAAGTGACCCATCGTGTTTGGGCCAGAACAGCCCCTTCACTGTTTTCTCCCTAATCCCGCAACACCTTCTTCTCACTGCAGCCCAAGTAATCTCCTAGAAATGTTAATCAGATTATATCCTTTCCCTGCTTCAAATCCTCCCTCCCATGACTTCTTATTTTACTTTCTTGTCGTGGCCTAAAAGGCCCCACAAGATCTGCCCGGTGCTTAATCATCTGACCCAATTTCTTATCATTCACTCAGCAGAATGTTGAGCAACCTCAGCGTTCTTCCCCCTTCTGCACACGCACCAAGCTTACTGTGATCCCGTCCTCACCGCTGCTGTTCTTCGGCTAGAATCTCCTCATAAGTGACTAGCAGCCCTTGGCATATTTCTTTCTTGCTGATCAGATTTTAGCATAATGCCTTCTGAGAGGCCTTTCCCCATGTTACCTTCTATAGCACTTCTCTCTGCCTCCTGTCCCCACCACCAGTCATGAAGACCCCAGAGCAAATGGTTGTTGTTGATATAGTTACTAGTGGTATCCTCCCTAAAGAAAAGGGAGATAGTAAAACCATGTCCTTGAATGGCCCCTTCTGGTCCCCCAAACCTAGGCAAGTTAAGGGGACAATGAGATCAAGCCTGGCCTGGAAAGTGCAGATACATCTTATCATGAAGACCACTGGCTCTCCCTCATGCACAATGGGGACCAGGCAGGCTGGTGTTATCTGTAGAGCGCTGCTTTCTAGCATGGGCGCCAGGACAGATGTTCGTTGAGATGCTGATCATACAATCAAACTAAGCAAGCTGAGGCCGACAATGTCACTCCTCCTGCAGCTACAGAACAATGGAGAGGATACCCATCACCAGTCCAGCCGGCCACTGCTGGGTCCTCCCCCACCCAAGCTTTCCACGCTAATGAGATTCACAGCACAATGAGGTATGAAAAATATACTTGCTTCTAGAATAATGGGTGTGTGTGTGTGTGTGTGTGTGTGTGTCCAGTGCTCCTTGAAAAAGTTAAAGTTCCAAAAGTCAGAGATAGAAGTGAGGGTTTGAGTGGTGCTTGGTGTCACCGTGGGCTCTGGAGCTCTGTGGGATCTAGCAGACTAGGGATGACCAAATTGCTTTAGACTGTGATTTATTTCCCAAAGAGGAGTCATGCTCCATTCTACCTGGAGTAAGAAGAGTCATTATTAATACAGTAATGGAATTCCTAGTGCCGCTAAGACTAAAATTCATTGAACATCACTATCATCATACAGAGGCCAAAGCCAAGCACCAAGGAAGCTGAGTAAAAACAGGCTCAGAAGCCGGGCATGGTGGCGCACGCTTGTAATCCCCGCGCTTGGGAGGTGAAGACAGGAGGATCGCGCAGGTTCGAAGCCAGCTGCGCTGGCTTAGGAGACCCTGTTTACAAATAAAAAGTATAAAATAGGTCTGGGAGTGTAGTCCTGAGGTAGAAGGGTTTCCAGGAACCCCAGTACCACCAAAAAAAAAAAAAAAAAAAAAAAAAAAATCATGCTATACATGATAAATACACACAGTTTTTGTCAATGAAAACTGAACTAAAGGGCTGAGGCCAGCTGGACATGGTGACACACACTTGTAATTCCAGTCTTGCAAGGCTAAGGCAGGAGGATTACAGCTTCAAGGCTAGCCTCAGAAACCTAGCAAGACTTTCAGCAAACTGGGTGTGGCGGCACACGCTTGTAATCCCAGCATTTGGGAGGCTGAGACAGGAGGATCCAGGTTCATGGACAGCCTCAGCTACTGAGTGAGGCCCTTTGCAATTCAGTGTGATCCTGTTTCAAAATAAAGAATAAAAACAATAGGGCTGGGGTATAGCTCAAAGGTAGAATGCCCCCGGGCATACCCAGTACCTGGAAAAAAAAAAAAAGTTTCAGCAACTAAGCGAGACTCTGTTTCAAAACAAAAAAACATTTTTGAATAAGTGGGCAGGGGCTGGGATTGTAACTTGGAGGTACAGTGTCCCCTTGGTTCAATCCCTAGTATGCTCTCCATTCCCCAACACACAGGTCTGGGGCTCTATCTTGGAGGAAGAATGCCCTGGATTTAATCCTTAGTACACACACACACACACACACACACACACACACACACACACACACACACACGATACATAAGCTCTGT
This sequence comes from Muscardinus avellanarius, assembly GCF_963383645.1. Lineage (NCBI taxonomy): Eukaryota > Metazoa > Chordata > Mammalia > Rodentia > Gliridae > Muscardinus > Muscardinus avellanarius. The sequence continues at coordinate 66,401,918 of NC_137795.1, forward strand.
TCACATGGTCTTATTTGAAGCATAGGTTTATGGTGTAAGCCATCCATTAATTATACAATATATGAATCTCCTTTCTAATTTCTTTGCTCAGCTCTGTGAGACCTCAAGGCAATTTTTAACTTTTTTTGAAGGCAATAACTAATTTTGAGACTCTGGTGAATGCAATTGACCTTATCTTTGGATTCATATGTTCACACAACCTTGCATTAGGGGATTTCCATACCAAACTGTTCCTCCTGTCCTGACCAAGTCAGACATAAGGAGCCCTTTTCCAAGAGAAGAGTGATAACTCTTGAGTAACTAATGATACCCAGTGGGCTGTTGATCACTTTCAAATGGCCTGCGTGCCTCTAGCTCTTGGCCTTGATGTTGATTTTGACTGTTTTTTTTTTTTTTTTGTCTGAAACACTGTTTTTTTCCATAACTTCTTTGTTGTCTGTTTTTGACATTACCAAATCTTACTTGGTCCTTCAGGTATTAGTTTGGAATTTACTTCTTTAGTCTTTCCTGATCTCTAAGTCACAAATATCTTTTATGCAATAAATAGCTCCATTGCATCAGTCTTTATTATTGTTATTACTGTTATTATCAATTATTATTCCTAGTATTCTGCATTGCTAATACCTTGATGTTTTCTGTCTTTCTTACTTTTACAATGCCTTGTTTATTATAATAAACAAGATTCCTGAACAGTACCTACCAAAGGCTGGGTGCTATAAACGAGTGGATTAATCTTTGAAATTCATTACAAGAGCCTCTGAGAAGCTTTATTAGATTATATATTAATTACTTAAAGATGCCATCAATGTTAAATACACAATTATCTTATTATTGCTATTTTATTTTAAGTACAACCAAGTAAGGAAAGCTATCAATAGATCTACACAACTCTCAGCAAATATCAGTTATGCAATTTCCCATTTCTGAGGTGTTAAAATGTGAGTTAATACAATATAAATGTGAGTAATGAGTTAATACAATATAGGACTTTAAAATATATGGAAGTCATGGAGATATCTTAAAGTTTAGAATTTCTTTTTATTGCCAGAAATTTATACCCCAACATTTAAAAGGTCATTAAGAAGTCTCAGATACCACCTTGATTATTATAAGCTCTCTTTTATTTCTTTTCTTCCCTCTATCCCTTTTTCTTTTTCTCCCTCAGGTCTCATGTGCTAAATATTTATCTGCATATGTTAAAACACTAATTTCTGAATACAATGAGTAAAAAGCACATCTACTCATTCTTTTATTTTCCCCCACAAAAAAAGCTTAATTCATTGAGTATTCAGTAAAAACTATCAATGAATGGGTAGCGAGCCAGAGCCAGAGCCGCCACATTTAATCTGCGCGAGAGCAGAGGGTTGATCTGGCGGCTGCGTGTAGCATTGTTTCACAGGAAGGAGTTGAGCCTTATTGGCAGCGATTGCAACATTCTCAGGTGTCTGAAGGTACAAAATTCCAACACTGTAAGAATTTCAATAACATCATTCTGCATGAGGCAGTTATAGTAAAAGTAGGAAGACCACTGCTCTTCGAATACTGAATTCATGGTCACTTTCTGAAATCCCGTTGTGGGAGAAAGTCAGGTGTGGTGGACTCTTCAGAACTTGGGGAACTAAGATGTGAGATTGGTGAGTTCTAGGGCAGCCTCAGTAACTATTGTGCTAGAAATAGCATCTGCAAAAATGGAGATAATTCCTGTTAGTTTGCTGTATGAAAGAGCAGAAAATATATCTGAAACCACCAAGCAGATACAAGGCAATTGCAATGTAAACTCTAAGGTTTTATTTGAATTGAGAAGTTAATTTATAAGATACTTTCTCTTTCATTATGTCATAACATCCTTGTAATGACCGCACCAATCTTATTATTGTTGTTTTATGCAAACACATCCAGCCAAGTTTGTAGGTGTAGATTTTGGTGGTCCTAAATCTGTGTATACCTGAAAACAGAACATCAGGGTATAAGAAACAAAATTAATCAAACTATACCACTTCACTTCAGTTATCTGAGCATGCAAATCCCAAAGAAAGCAGGTTGGAAACAATAATGACAAATACCAGTGATCAATAACATAAAAGAAAACTTAGAGAATAGCCATTGCATGACATAGTATTCAGCCATAAAAAAGCATGAAGTCCAAAAATATGTTATAGTGTGAATGCACCTTGAAGTCACTATGCTAAGCAAAAGAAGCCAGATGTAAAATGCAGCATGCTCTAGAATTCCAATTATATGAAATACATAGAATAAGCAAATCTATACAGTAAAATAGCAGATTCATAATTGCCAGGAGCAAGAGGGAGAGGACAGTGGAGAGCGACTCTTCACTGAGGTTTTATTGGGGGGTGATAAAAATATTACGGCACAAGATAGTAGTGATGGTTGCATATTATGAATGCCCTAGGCATTATTAAATTGTACGTTGTGAAATGATTAAATGGTGAATCTTATGTTTTGAGTAGGCTGCCACAATAAAAAAAGATAAAGCATTTAAAATTTGATCATTTAAAAGACTAATAAAGCCGAGTGTGGGGGTGCACGCTTGTAATCCCAGCATTCCAGAAGCTGAGACCGGAGGATCGCACGCAGTTCGCGGACAGCCTCAGCTACTTAGTGAGGCCCTTTGTAACTCAGTGAGACCCTGCTTCAAAATAAAGAATAAAAAAATAGGACAGGGGGTGTAACTCTGAGGTCAAATGCCCCTGGGTTCCATCCCCAGACTCGCAATAAAATAAAATAAAATACTAATAAAATGTATAAACCTGTAAAACTGATAGAATATGAAAGAGGCTGGTAGGATAGAGAAAGAGACAGAGAACAGATTCTCTATATATAAGGAATGAGGGAGAAATTACCACATATTTTAAAGATGCTTAACTATTTTTAAGAATTTTTTTTTTTTTTGACTGTCAAACTGTTTTATTGGAAGAGACAAAATAGGCAACAGAAATCACATTTGGTGCTGGCAGCTCTAGGTCCCCTGCTCCCACCCACTAGCCCCAAGGCCTGGGGGACTCCTTCCCCCATGGGGCTCCCAACTTGTGTGGACCAGGGGAGGCTTCCACTTTGAAAGCCTGCCTGGGTGGGAGCTTCCAATGTGCACTCTGCCACCAGCTTCACCATCAGCAGAAAAAGGCTCACAATGACGGCAACAACAAAAGGGCAGGACCCGACACTGCAGGACTCCAGGCGCCACGTGTCAACAATGGGACACACACACTCACACTCACGAGGGCCAGGCACACCACAGGGGCTGAGGGCACATGGACACCTGGAGGGCCTGGCTTCCTCACTCCTCGCACTAGGAAGAATTAACTCAACACAGTTACGTTCCCTGCAGGGACAGTCAAATTAAGGTATCAAAAGGGAGGGGAGAAAACATTTTTAAAAGGACAAAGAGCGCCTGCTTTCTTGCTCTGAGCGGGCACCTAGGCCGACGCGGCAGGGGCTGGTGTGGCTGAGCTAGCCAGTGAGCTCCACAGGCAGCTCCCGGCCACACAGGGACTCCCACTGGTGGGCCAGCAACGCCATGAGCTTCTTTCGGCTCTCAGCGCTGGGGACAAACACCTGCCACTGGACCTCATGTCCCTGGCCGGCTCTGTCAGGGCCACCTGCCACCTCCCCGAAGTGGCCTAGGGTGACGCTACTCATGAGGTCATGACCTTGTACATCATCAAAGACAAGGGTGAGGGCTTGTGGGTAGGGCTGGTAGCCCAGGAGCACACGGTCCAGGTCCTGGATACGGCGGCCATCGTCCAGCTGGTACCTGTCCCTCTGTGGTGGCTCTTTGGCAAACTCAGGCAACGGGTAGTGGACATAGTCTTCATCCAGAAGAAATATCTCGGCACTGGTAAGCAGGAGTGTCTTGGGGTGTAGTGGGCCCTTGTAGTGACCAGGAAGTGGTGTGCCCACCTGAAAGGCTTGGACATAGAGCAGGATGCTGGGTGCCGGCACTTTTTCCAGGTCGGCTATCTTCTGGGACACAATGAATGTCAGGTCCCCAACCTCTTCCTCGCTGGGGTAGGTGAACTTGACATGGCTTGAGTGAATCAGCTTGTAGTTCTCCATCTTCCCTGTAGTCTTGTTCCCAAAGTAGAAATCCTTATCGATGGGTTCAAGTGAAGGTGTATGCTCCAGAGAGGAGAGCACAGACATGAGGTGCTGGAGGAAGCAGTGTGTCAGGTAGCTGTCCCGTGTCAAGCATGTTACCACCTGTGACGGGCAGGAGCCCGTCAGGCGGAAATACTGGTCGAAAAGGCCAACGTTGACTGACTGTAGGTCACTGAGTTTGAGTACAAAACACTGGGAGATGTGGAAAGGACTGTTGTTGTAGTCAGTGTTTTTCTGATGCCAGAAATCTTGCAGAGGTTCCGAGAAGTAGAGGCGGAGCCCATCATGCAGAACAAAGTACACAGCCTTGGTGGAGAGCAGCACGCAGGCGGTCACCTCCAGCGCCGGGGTCTGGTAGAACACCACTGACGACCACAGGAGGTGCCTCAGCTCCTCATTCTCAACCTCAGCGATGCTGCTGTGGAAGAGCTCAATGACGGCACTCCCGGGCAGGCTGGCGATGTGCCGGAGTGACGCGCAGACAGGCAAGTGTGAGGGGAGCTGATTCTCCTCCGAGATGGACTGGATCAGGTGCTCATTCGGGTACTGGGTGGGAGCCTCGGCTTGTGCAAGGGCCTCTGCTGGGGCTGGAGCTGGGGTCTCTTCTGGGACCGCTTCTGGGACCAAAGCTGGAGCTGGGGCCTCTGCCAGGGCTGCAGCTGGAGCAGGGGCCTCCGCTGGTGTCTTTGGTGGGTCTGGAAGTGAGGCTGCCACTGGCACTGAAGCTGCGACCTCTGCTGGTGCTGGTGCTGGGGCTGCTGCCTCTGCCCTCTCCTGGGGCTGCTGGTCACCGCTGAGCCTGCCCTCAGCAGGTTGATCATCTACCAGGGGGCTCTGGGATCTGGCCCCTGTTGTAGGAGTCTTGGCAATGACCACAGTCTTCAGGTCCTGCAGCGAGGCCCACAGCTGGTTGTAGATGCGCAGGAAGTGGAACTTCTCATGGGGCAACACAAAGATGGCGGTGACAAAGCGGTAGCCAACAAGCAGCTCAAGCACGTGGCCATCAGTGAAGGCTCCCCGTGGCTGGGTGCAGCTGCGAGTGGGGTCCAGCAGCACAGTGGAGAGCGGCACGCGGCTGAGCTTAAAGCTGTTGCAGTTGCAGCAGTTGTGGGTGCCACGGTTGGGCATGGGGTTGAAGTTGGCCTTGATGACATTGAGGTGCTGGGGCGTGAGCAGCAGCCAGTAGGGGATGGCAGTGGACTTGACGGCCTCGGAGGGCGCGCAGCATGAGCGGCGTACAGCTGAGCACAGAGTGCAGCTGGCCCACTCGATGTTGCCTGAGTAGTCTCCGGCGGCTGTCTGTACCATGCGCTTGTCAGTGTAGACCAGGTAGACAGGGAAGCAGCCCTGGCTGCGCTCCTGGCCGCCTCCGGCCACCTTGTAGAAGGTAAGCAGCTGGCGTAGGAACTCCTGCAGGGTAGTGTGGCTGCCGTAGAAGATGGGGCTGCACAGCATGGCCATGTGCTGTGGGGTGAAGCAGGAGCGCAGGTCGGCATGGAACTCGTGCAGGCTGGCGGCATCGGAGATGATGAAGAGCGTGTTCTCAGTGTCCCACAACTTGAGCACCAGACACAGCTCTGGCATGAGGAAGCCAAACTCAGCGAGCTCGTCAGGCGGGAAGCAGCAGACGAAGCGCAGGGACGAGAGGATGTGCTGACTGCTGCCTCGTGACTCCTGGTGCGGGATCTCGAAGACAGCAATGCCGGAGTCGGTGAGCAAGACACAGGCAGCAAACTGGCGGATGCTGTCCTGCACGTGGATCAGGAAGCACCACAGCACCTTGAGGATGCGAATGTGCTCCAGCAGGAAGTTCTCATCTGCGCCCAGGGCCCACTCCAGAGCCAGGCGCTCCTCCTCAGCCTCCTCCTCCTCCTCCTCCTCGTCTTCCTCCTCTCCCTGGCCACCCTCCTCCTCTTCCTCTGCATCTGGGGGCCCCATTTCAAAGTAGCAGTTCTCAACAACATCTTCCTCATCCTCACCCTGCTTGCCTTGGCCCTCCTCCCGCTGATTGGAGGCCTCAATCCAGGCAGGCTGCTGCCTCTCGATGGCCTGGCGGATCAGCGTGCTCAGGCGCTGGATGAAGTCCTGGTTGGTGGCTGTGTAGCCAATGCAGGTGAAAGGCAGGAAGATAATCTGGCCAGACCCAGGAACCACCTGCACCTCTGGCTCCGCGTGCTCTGGGCTTGCACCGCCGACAGCTCCTGGCACATCCCTTAAATCATCAGCAGCTGCCTGTCCTGTAGGGATGGATTCCAAGGAGTCAGAGCAACCCCAGGCAATGGGCCAGTCCTCAGGGGCCAGGCTGTCGGTAGATGAGAGGCCGCTGGCCAGGGCCTCCTCCAGCACGAACATGATTCCTTGGTTGGAGAGGATGGGCTGGGGCAGGGAGGCAGAGGTGGGAGCCACAGTGGGAGGGGAGCTGCTGGGTCTGATGCAAGGGGAAGCTGAGAGCCGGGCATCCTCACCAACCTTCTTGTCTGGGTTGCTCAGTTTGGACTTGACATCTTTGGCTTTCTGAATTGCTTTCAGGACTTCCACGGTGTCCAGCTCCTTCTCTGTGGTTACTGTATCATCCAGACAGACCTCAGAAGCCCTCTCTCCGAACTGAGCAAGAACCTTGGTCCGATAGTCGGGGATGATGCCCAGTGGGTTGTTGAGCAGCACCACACGCTCCAGACACGGAAGGCTGCCTATGCTCCTCACCTCCTCCATCTGCTCAATTCTGTTGTCACTGAGATCTAGGTTGACTAGGGAGTAGAGCTTGTGCAGGCCACTCAGACTCTCTAGGAGGTTACCCGCTAGGTTCAGGGTGTTAATATTGCCCAGTCTGGTGTGAACTCCTTCCAAAGAGGAGAGCTTGTTGTAGGACAGGTCCAGGTGCCCAAGGTTGTATAGGTACTGAAGGTTATCCACAGCCAGTACTCCATTGTGGCTCAGGTCCAGGAACTCAGTCTTTGGGATCAGTTTCACCGACTCATCAATCTCAGAGATGCTGTTGTGGCTCAGGTCGAGAGTTGTCAGCGCTTGCCACGTGGGGATGATGGCTGTCACGGGGCCTTCGAGGGTTGTGCCTTCTGGCTCCCACTCATCAAATTCCGAGGCTTCAGGAACAAGGACTTCCTTCATTGAGGTTGCTGAGAATCTGACACTCATTGTGGCTAAGGTGGGCTTCGAGGCAACTAGTCCTCTGATATGTTTAGCATCACAGTGACTTATCTCTACCTGATGAAGAGACTTGAATATTGACAGATCAAAAGGCAGGCACTGCTCCTGAATGTTGCTGTTCCCAAAAGGTCCTTCCGTGCCAGAAACCTTAAGGTACTTGAGGCGGCAAGTGAAGTCCAGGATGTGCCCAAGATCAGTCTTGGCATCTCCACTGGCGCATGTGGGCTTTCCCTGCTGCAGCTGCTCCGTGACTGCATACAGTTGCAGGGGCCTGATGGCAAAGACCTCCCCAGCGCCCAGGAGCTGTTCTCCGTTTTCAAAGAGATCTTTAGCTAGTGCTGCAGTGATGCCATTTATTTCGTAGAAGTGAAAATGCAGGAAGTGGGCCAGCACTCTGAGGCCCATGTCAGGGAAGGCCACCAGCAGAGCCTGCAGGTACACCTCTAGGTCCTTCTCCCTCTTTCCCACTAAGCTTCTTGAATTTTTCCCAATTATCTTTTTAGGTGGAAGTAGGCTTTTGTCGATTTTTTTCTCTGCAACAAGCTTTTCATGCAGGTCATGGAAGTCACTATAGCGGTGCTTAACTGTCCACTCATGGTTGCCATCAGTGACCTGGATGATATAAACCGTGTAAGTGTCCACGAGCTCGGAGCCCACAACGTGAGCCTCCTTGGCCGGCTCAGCCTCCCGCTCAGGGCCTAAGCTGCGGGCCCCCGCCGCCGCCATGCTCCGGCTCCTCAGCCGCCCGGTGCAGACTGGCAGCAGGAGGGGGCGGGGTCAACGTCCCACCGCCCCCGGGCCCCCGCCGTCCCCCGCCCGCGCCCGCGCCGCGCCGCCGCCATTATTTTTAAGAATATTATTAACTTTTTTTTTATTACAACACATTTTCAAACTTTGATGAAAAGAGTGAATTCCTAAACTTACCAAAACATGTACAAGGAGAAACAAAAAATCTCAATACTTTTATATTTATTAAAGAAATTGAATCCCTAATTTAAAATGTCCTTAAAAGAAATCTTTAGTTCCAGGTAGCTCCATGAGAGAATTCTTCCAAATATGTAAGAATGCTCAATTTTACACATTATAGAGAATAGAAAAAGAAAAAAAGGAGTATCTCCTAACTCTTACCAGGTCAATATAACCTGGGTACTCAAATCTGACAAGTTAAATTCAAGAAACAGAAAATTGCAGAGCAAACTGGGCACAGTGGTGCAAGCCGTACGCCCAGGACTCAGGAGGCTGAAACAGGAGGATCTCAGACTTGAATACAGCCTCAGCAATTTAGCAGCACACCTGTTTCCAAATAAAAAATAAAAAGGTATGGGGGTATGGCTTGGAGGTAAAATGTCTCTGGGTTCAATATTTAGTACCAATCTTTATTATGAATATTAATATTATGAACACTAATAAGATCACCTCAATAGATGCAGAAAAATTATGTTTAAAATTAACATTCATTTACAATAAACATTATTAAATTAGACATGATAAAATACAAATTTCTTAATCAGATGAAGAATATCTTCAAGGGGAAAACTGCAGCAGAGGAGTACTTATGAGAAGTTGAAAGCTTCCCCTGATAATTAAGAAGAGATCAGATTCACTATTATCACTTACATTAAACATTAAACTATAGGTAAGAAAAAGAAAAGATTCAAGATGGGAAAAGAAGATATAGGACATTTTTTATTAATAAACAACCTGATTGATATGAAGACAGTATAAAAGACACTATAGATAAACTATTAAAGTCAATATATATAATATATATTTCAAAGTAAAAAGAGCTGGGATGTAGAAAAAACTAATCTATGAATTGACCTACCAGCTAGATACAAAGTCAATATACAGAATCATACAGTAACAAATAATTTGAAAACCAATTTTTTTTTTGTGGGTCTGGGGGTGGAACCCAGGGGCATTTGACCTCAGAGCTACACCCTCTGCCCTATTTTTTATTCTTTATTTTGAAACAGGGTTTCACTAAGTTGCAGAGGGCCTCACTAAGTAACTGAGGCTGTCTGCGAACCGCGATCCTCTGGTCTCAGCCTCCCGAATGCTAGGATTATAAGCGTGTGCCACCGTGCTTGTCTGAAAATGAAAATTTAAAAATACAATGTCTATATGAGCATCAGAACTGCCAAATTCTTACTATCCAACGAAAAATGTACAAAATCTTTACTCACAAAATTTTTACTAAGAAAAACTAAGGAAAAGCTAACATGAACACATATTCCAATTTCAGGTCTTGGAAGACTCCAGATTTACTGCCAATTCTCATTAAATTGACTATGCACTCAATACAATTTTAATAAAAATCCTAGCAAGATTTTGTGTGATTTAAAAAGTGATTCTACATTTAAGTAAAAATGCAAAGAATAAAAACAGTTATGTAAATTTTGAGGGAGAACAATTTTGGAGACTTTAACTACCAAAAATCACTTTGTTATAAATATATCATAATGAAAGTCATGTAGTATTGCTGCAATGATGGAGAATTGAAAAGTCTAGATATGGATTCACCTTACCTTACTTTGTCACCTTAGTTATGACAAAGTGCCACAAAATACAATAGAGAAAGAATTTTGTTTTCAGTAACTGATGCTGTATCAATTGAATATTCATATGGCTACAAATGAACCTTGATCCTTATTCACAGGAGGCCCCAAAGTACTTTCTTTGGTTGATAAACTTAAATGTGGCTAATAAACTATTAGGTCTTTCATAAGGTATCAGAGAAGTATATTAGATACCTGTGGGGGACACCAAGATTTAAATGATATGTTGGGTCCCTCCCCGGAGGGACGGGACCCTAAAAAAGAGGAGGAGACTCTGCTGGAGGATATCGCAGGTGATATCACAAGGTAGTTGATGTTTCGAGAGGAGCATTGTTCCTATGCGTAGCTCCACCCACAAGACATAAACCTTAAAAGGAAGGGCATTTTCCTCTCCAGCGCTGGAGGGGCTCTGAGGTCTCCAGAAGCTGTCCAGCCCCTATTCCGGAGAGAAGACCAAATTAAAATTCTTTTCCCTTACCCAGTCTCTCTTGCCTTTTTCTGCGCCAAAACCTAACATTAATAAACAAGATGCATACGACCACATCTATAGGAAAAATATTGATGAATTATATTTCATTGAAGCAAAACTTTCCTGTTTATCAAAACATAACTAAAAGGTGAAAAGACTCATCAAAGAGTGAAAGAACATATTTTTAATGCACATATCTAAAAAAACTCTTACCTGCATATAATTAGAAGAATGTCAACCTGAGTTTTAAATGGGCCCACTATTAAGCATTCGCTGCACAGAAGACAACAGACTGATTACGGACATGGCAAGGTATTTGGTTTCATTAGTCATCCAAGAAACACAAATACAAATGACGATGAGACGTTGCTTTCCACCTACTGAAATAGTTAAAACCTAAAAAAAAGGCAAGGTGACACTATTAAGTGTTGCCAAAAAGAGAGCAACTAGCATTCCGCAGCATAAGTAGTGGGAATGCTGGCACAAACATATTGAAAAACTACCTAGCATTGTCTGCTAAAGCTGCACAAACATGTACGCTACTACACAGCCATTTCAACTCTGTATATATATTGGGTGGTACTAGGGTTCCTGGAAACCCTTCTACCTCCGGGCTACACTCCCAGACCTTTTTTAATTTTTTTTTTTTTTAATTTTGGAAACAGGGTCTCTTAAGCCAGTGTGGCTGGCTTTGTCCTTGAGATCCTCCTGTCTCCACCTCCCAAGCCTGGGGATTACAAGCGTGCACCACCATGCAGGGGCTCAACTTTGTATATTTACCCAACAGAAACATTTACATTTTTCTCTCCTTAAAATATATTGTATAAGAAAGTTCACTGTAATTTGTTCATAATGTACATAAACTTGGACACAATGTAAATACCCATCCAAGGTAGAATTAGTAAACAAGTGGTGGTGTATTCATGCAATGAAATACTATACACCAAAAAAAATGAATTAGTGCAGTATGCTACCAAAGAAGCTTCTAAGAATGGTGTATGTACTGCTCATGGTCCAGTCTGGCAAGGAAAACTGTACCAATAACATAACCAGTTGGAGAGTAAAGAGAAAAGAGATGGGTTGAGCCATGGTGGCACTTAAAATACCTACCTGGAAGTGACCTTACTTCTGCCAACACTTCATTGGTTCAACAAAGCCACATGGGTCTGAAGCTAACGGCCCAGAGACGTGTACTGAGCATACGGAGAGAAGCACCGCAAGATGAGAACTGGGATATGTGGACAACAGTTATTCAACCTCCCACAGAGGTTGAGCAAGTGAGTATATGGTTTGGGACATTTATGTTGAGAGTGCCCATCAGGAAAAATCCTGGAAAATAGTGTAGCAAGAGAAAGGACAATAATTCTTAAACCCATTAATGGTATGGTATTCTTAAAACCATTAATGGTATGGTATATGTGACTTATTTTCAACACATATGTGCGTGCACACACACACATGCATATGTGAGTGAAACTTTTAGCACACAATTTGATTATTTTGTATACCGATAGGCCTTTCTAGAATCCATTCATGAAAATATATTTTCCAAATTCTTCCAGTTTGAATTTCACCCACAGACTATCTTCAGATTCATTGCAGAAGCCAACATTTTTTCTTTAGCAGAAATTGGCAATAGTCCACAGACTGCTCCATCTGCAGTTCATTCAATTTTCACTTCTTGATGGAATCAATGACATCCAGTGGTTTATGTGATTTGCAGTTAGCTGCTAGAAACCACAGAACTCCTCTGGTATGTAAAGCCTGGAACTTAAAGAACACAGTTCTGTGAAAAAGTATTCATTTCAGCATTTCCCAGAGTCAACCCAGATGGACCAAACTTTTTCTTCTATGAAGAATATGGAGAGAGTCGGGCGAGGTGGTGCACACTTGTAATCCCCGCGCTTGGGAGACGGAGACAGGAGGATCGAGCAGGTTTGAAGCCAGCCGCGCTGGCTTAAGAGACCCTGTTCCCAAATAAAAAAAATATAAAATAGGTCTGGGAGTGTAGCCCGGAGGTAGAAGGGTTTCCAGGAACCCCAGTACCACAAAATAATAATGATAATAATAATAATAATAATAATAATAATAATAATAACAACAACAACAATAATAATATAGAGAGTATGAAACTTAGTGTGTTAAAAATTATCTGTTCCTACTTTAAGGACATTCCTCTCGGTTTTCCTCAATTGGATGACTTGCCTTCGGCTGCACTAATTACAGTCTTTAATATCTCCAATAAATCACTTTTCTGACAACCACATTGTACTGTAAAAATGTTTTGGCAAAAAGTAAGTGATTTATTCTCTTTTTATAGACAAATTCATACAGTCTTATGACAGAAAACAAAACAAAACAGGTGAATAGTAGGGAATGCAGACCCCGATCTCACTCCTGGGATGTGAGGGGAGGCACTAACTCAGCGCCTTCAACTTCTCCAAAATCCTTTGGGGCAATGTTTTAAATGCAGCCAACACATTTGAATTATACATGGAATTTTTATAAAATACTAGTCCCCGAACCCCAACTCGAGGGTGGAATTCCACTTTCTAGTGTATGTATCTACCCTGAAAAAGTAGTAAGTAGAAGTTGTATTTCCTTCCCTCTCTTGAAGCCAGAGTACAGGATGTAGTTTTGTGTCTCTAAGTCAGCAGTGCTTGAGTGAAACTAACACTTGGAACCAATAGCAAAAAATAAGGGCAGTGTTTCAAGCATCTGTTTTGCTGGGCTAGACCGTGGCTGCAGAGCTCACAGTTCTTATGGTTCCTTGAGTTCTGGATCTCACCTGTCGGGTCTGCAGCCATCTACACTCCCTCCAAGATGCAAGAGGTCCCCTACATCCCCACCACCCCCTCCACACTTGACGATATCAAGCGTTTCAATCTCTGCTAGTCTTATAGGTCTAAAGTAATTAAAAAGTGCTATTTTAATTGGCACTTCTCTGATTATTAAAGATTCTGATCATCATTCATGCACTTCGTTTTTTCTCCTCTCCTGAAAATTGCTTCTTCACACCATTTGCCTGCTATTTCTTGGGGTTAACATTCCCACTTTATCTTCAAAAGTTCCTCACAGATTTTACTTATTAATACCTTGCCTGTTTAAGATTGCAAATATTTCACATTCTGATATTCAATTATTATTTTTTTGGTCCTCGGTACTGGGGATTGAACCCAGGAACATTCTACCTCAAGCTACACTCCTGACATTTTTAAATTTTGTTTTGAAACAGGGTCTCGTTAAGTTGATACAGCTGGTGTTGAACCCATGATCTTCCCATATCAACCTTTCAAGTTCTGTGATTACATGTATGCACCACCAAGCCCAACTGATGTCCATCTATCTTCTTGGCCCACATTGTTCGTCACTGAATGAAAAATCCCCAATTTTGAGGATCATTCAATCAACTCTTTAATCTTAGAGTTTATGCTTTTAAAATATTGTTGCAGAAGTTTTTCCCTACCCTTGGGTCATAAAAAATACTCTCCTACATTATCTTCTAAAGGTTATCCTTCTTCTTTAGCTCTTTAACCCATCTGGAGTCCACCTGCTTAGGTGATATCAGGTAGGAGATGCTTCTTCCAGAAAGTGAGTCCATACTCTCAAAGCTATCAATGAAACAACACACAGTGTCCCTATAGATTGGTACTGCTAACGTTATCTTCTTATAATTCTCCATACATAAATATGTCATTCTCTAAGATCTTTATTTTGTTCCATTGGCCTAATTGTTTATTTTCTTATAAAAAGCTAGCTGTTTTATTATTAGGCTTACACTTGCCCTTTAGTTTTTGAAGTTGACTCTGTGTTTCCATATGCATAAAAGTTAAAAGTGAGATATATATGATACATACTTGGAAATGTGTAAAACACATACACATAGTTATAGGATAATTATAAAACAAACATCAATGTAAACCACCATCCAGGTCAGGAGATATAATACTCCCAGCATCCCAGTGGCTCCCTCTCCATCTTCCTCTGACAATAATCTCCACCTTCCAATATACACAAATTCTCATGATAATTATCACCGGCCTGTTCCATCTAGTTAAGCCACTCATATATGAATCCCCAAATGACATTGTTTAATTTGCTTCTTTAGGAATTCCCCCCAATGAAAATCATACTACATGAATTCTTTTAAACTTTTTTTAAAGTTTCATGTATTTGTGAAATTCATCCATGTTATTGCAGGTATCTCTGCTTGTGATATGCAATACTGTGCAGTATTGCATTGCAGGAATTGCTACAATTGGTTTATCCATGTCAGCATTTATAAACATTTGGTTGGCTGGGAATGGTGGCACAAGCTTATGATGCTGAGACAGAAGGATCACAGGCTCAAGGCCAGCTTCAGCAACTTAGTGAGACCTGTTTCAAACTAAAAATAATACAATTAAATAGGGCTTGGAATGTAGCTCAGAGGTAGAATGTACCTGGTGTCAATTGTTAGTAACACAAAATAAATAAACATTTGGTTGTCTTTAGTTTTAGCTTCTTTTAAGGTGATGATTTTTTTATTATGAACTGACTAACTCAATGTCTAATAGTTATAGAATTAAAAATATTTCCAAATTCTTTTTGATTGAGTGTCAGCAACTAGTGTAGTTATAGACTACTCTGCAATACTCTTCTGTAGTTGTAGAGTGTAGCAGGTACTAGCTGTCTACCAAATCCCTCCTTCCTAGGCACAAGGCAACCAAGCTGAACTAAATTTTTCACCCTTCCTTCCAATGAGATACAATCATATGACCATGTTCTTACCAAAGAATGTAGTGGAAGTAGTTTAGCCATTTCCAGATTGGCCCTGAAGATATTTGATGTGTCCTCTCACACTCTTTTGTTTCCATGAGCCCAATGTGATGGTGAGCTTTTTATGATTGTGAAGGTAATGGAGATGACCTACAAAATGTATGCAGCTCAATAGAGAGCTCTTGGTCACCTGAAAGATTACAAGGGTCAGAATTTTCACCCTGAGTTGGAATAGTCATCCGAGGTCTCTTTTGTGAAAGAATATATGTTTTTTTTTTAAATTAGCAGACACATATAACTCTATCATGTAACAAGCATTAAATCTTACATATACTAACTATTATAATCCTCTTAACAATTATAGGTGATAGTTACCATTATTACCTCAATGATGAAGATTTACTACCAAGTTTAGGTTGCAGGTACTCTGTTATCTTATTTTTTATTT
The DNA here is from genome assembly GCF_963383645.1 of Muscardinus avellanarius. Classification (NCBI taxonomy): domain Eukaryota; kingdom Metazoa; phylum Chordata; class Mammalia; order Rodentia; family Gliridae; genus Muscardinus; species Muscardinus avellanarius. Next base: position 66,417,432 of record NC_137795.1, read on the forward strand.
ATTTATCTTTATTTTTGGCACTGGAATTGAACCCTGAGATATAGCCTCAGCCCTTTTTATTTTTTATTTGGAAATTGGGTCACATTAAGTGGCTGAGACTGGCCTCCAATCTGTGATCCTCTGTCACAGCCTCTCAATTTGGGATTAGAAGTGTGTGCCACCATATGTGTGTGTGTGTGTGTGTGTGTGTGTGTGTGTGTGTGTGTGTGTGTATAAGTGTATATAGAGAGATAGATAGATGTGGGGCTAGAGATATGACTAAGTGCTAAAGTGCTTGCCAAGAAAGAAAGAAAGAAGGAAGGAAGGAAGGAAGGAAGGAAGGAAGGAAGGATGAAAGAAAATGAAGAAAGCAAAAAAGAAGAGAGGAAGAAAAGAAGGAAGAAATTTGAAACCTAGAAGCGAGTTCTACAAAACCTTATGAGGTTGAGGAAACAGATATGGCTCACAAGCTAAAAAACTGGAAACCCTTGTAATGCCACCACAAAATATTGAGCAAAACCATTTTTTCATGGCCACTTGGAAGGTTAGCAATTTACACAGAAAATATTTACCAGCATGTTGATGTAAGTCAGCTGTTATTTGATGCTATTAGCAGAAAATGGTTAGAAAATTATGTGCTCAGGTAAGAAATAGGGGCACTCACACACCAAGAAAGCTAGAGAAAATGTATAGAAACTAGGGGATGCTTCCTAACAGCTGGAGATAAGAGTGTTATAGTTCTTAGCCCTTCCTAGTACCTCCCAATCAAGAAAACCAGTGTATATAGCACTAGAGAAGATTATACTATATTGAAGGTGTTTCTTCCTCATACCCATTTATTTGGACAGTGTCAAAGGAGATAGAATCTAAAGAGGAAGTGAGAACTGGATCAGAAAGTAGTTAACCTTAAAACTATGCTCTGATCCAGGGGTGGTTACTCTCACCTATAATCCCAGTGCTTGGGGAGGTCGAGATTGGAGGGTGGCAGGCTCAGGGCCAGCCTCAGCAACTGAGTGAGACTCTCAGAAACTGAGCAGGATCTCTATTTAAAAAGAAAAAGAGCTGCAAGTGTAGCTGAGAGATAGAGTGTCCCTAGTTCAATGCCTAATACCCCCAAAAAGCAAACAAACAAAAATCTATGCTCCAACGTGAATTTTGGGTACCCATGCTGTCACATGGTATGAACCTAAAGGGAAAAAAAGACAAAAACCAACAAAACAAAATCAGAAACCCATTGAATTTCCAAGGTATTTCTATTTCAAAAGCAGTTAGAAGCCTGGCCTTGAAAATGTCCTTAGACTCTCAAACTGATAACCGTAGAAAGCAGGCTATCAAAATTACAGTCTTTAGAGCTAATTTAGATGTGGCCTTCAAACATAATGGACTAGAAAGAAATTGCAAAAAGCAACACGCCCATGTCACGGAGGACAGGGCAAGTACATCACTGCCTGGACGGAGAACCATCTTGACCCCTCTTTGGTGGAGGAATAATCGATGGCTATGCACCGAAGATCGCAGTGTGTCCCCTTGTCCTTTCTTTTACTCTAGCTGTTCTGACCATGCTCAGTTTATTATCCTGTGGATAAGTGGGGGGGGGGGCAGTGATCTTATTTTCTAGGTTTCTACATACAACCCTATCTGGACCAAATGTGGAGGTCAGAACATTGCTGGGAGACCCAGCACTTTGATCTGGACCCAGGAATTAGATGGGCCATGGGTCATATCCCTTGGTGAGGGGTCAGGGAGTCAATGTGTGGGGGAAAGACATGGCTGTAGATTTGGTGGCCAGACTACGGACTTGGCACAGATCACTAATTGGTCTCTGACACTTCCTCCCTCTTTCTTCTTGAGCACGTCTCCCTAGTTCATTCATCTTGCCCATTTCTCTTCGCAGTTAGTTGGGTCTGGCCATGTGTTTTGTTTTCTCATTGCAAGGGGAACCGAAATGATGTGGACTCTTTCCAATGCTTGGCCTTACGAAACTAGATGTTTCTCCCTTTGTCCTTTATCCTCTTTCTCCTTCTACTTTGGTGGACCATAGGCATGATGGTGACCTGCTTCCACCGTGCAGGTGACTACAAGTGCCTACAGAATGGGACAGCAACATAAAAAAGCTATTTGCTGCTCAAGATACACTCTCTCAGTGGCTCTCCATTGCTCTGTGCCCTGGAGTCTTTATGGAGGTCAGTACAAGCTCCCTTGCCTCTAGATTCTAACTGGGAGGCTAGAAGGCGAGTCAAGACATTTATTCCTGTCACTGTCTCTCTATGGAGTTGTCTCATGTTGGCCAAGGCCATAGCATCTATTGGGAGAGACTCTAGTTATACTCTTTTCATTTGAGTAACTGTTTTCACCCCTTGTTCTTTCAAATCTGGGGATGAAAAGAGTTTCTGGTCCAATCTTCCCTTACTTCTCCCCCTCCCGCCCACTTTATTGCTAGAACTCTTTAGTTTCCTTTAACAGTTCTGCCCTATAGTCCCCTTAAAAACTTCCCTCAATAGGCTTTTGTTGTTGTTGCTGTTGTTTTGTGTTTTTGTTTTTGGTCCTGGGGACAGAACCCAGAGGCATTCTACCTCTGAGCTACATCCCCAGCTCTTCTTATTTTGACACAGGGTCTCCTAAACCGGGATTGGTAGCACATGGCTATAATTTTAGTACTTGGGAGGCTGAGACAGAAGGATCACAGATTCAAAACCAGCCTCAGCAACTTAGTGAGACTCTCAACAGCTTAGTGAAACCTGTTTCAAAAGGAAGAGGAGAGCTGGGCATGGTGGTGCACATTTGTAATCCCAGCATTTGGGAGGCTGAGACCTCCCAAATGAGATTGAGGTTCGAGGACAGCCTCAGCTATTTAGTGAGACCCTCCACAACTTAGTGAGACCCTTTTTCAAATAAAAAAAAAAAAAACAGGACAGGGGGTGTAGCTTGGAGGTCAAACACCCCTGGGTTCCATCCCCAGACTGGCAAAAAAAAAAAAAAAAAAAAAAAAAGAGGAGGAGGAAGAAGAGGAGAAAGAGAAGGAACAGGCTCTCACTAAGTAGCCGAGGGTTTTCCCAAGTTTCTAAGGCTGACCTTGAACTTATAACTCCCCTGTCTCAACCTCTCTAGTCCTAGGATTATAGGCATGGGCCACCACATCTGATTCAATAGCCCTTTTTAATGTAATTTCTCTTTCCTGCATTATCTGATTGCAGGAGTTTCTGGCCCATTTAGTAGGGAAGTTCCAATCAAAAGGAGCTTCCCTACTAAAAAATCCCTAAGAACTGATAAGTGAAAGAAAAAATGAACATTCACTTTTTTTAAGGCACTGAATATTTTGTAATAACAATTTAGCCTTATCCCAGTTAATAAAGTAAATTATATATTTCAAGCTCATTTATTTCATAACATTTTCAACTTGTTGACATAAAGTGGTTCATCAGCTTCTCTTTTTATCTTCCTAATGTCCATAATACTGGATATTTTATTTCTCATTTCCAACCCTAGATTTTCGAACCATTCTTTTTCTTATTGATTATATCAAATGTGTGGTAGTTGTTATTAATCTTCTTAAAGAATTAGTCTTTAGTTGTTTTTGAATCTCTCCATTATTACATGTTGGTTTCTGTTTCATTAGTTACTCTCCTTATCATTAACAAATGGTTTCAGAATGTAGCATCTTAAAACAATCAAAAACTTCCATGACGCATGGTTTCTGTTGTAAAAATGGCAATGTTTTTGTGTGATCTGGCTTTAGCAGTCAAACATCATCTTTTCTACAGTATCCTATGGTTACAGAGGTCAACCATATTTGGTGTCGGAGGGGATGATGCACCTGCATGAGTCCAAGGAGGTAAGGATCAATGTTCTCTATGACATTAGTTTTCTCTCTTTACTCTTCTTTCCTGAAATTTCTTTGGCATATTTTGCTGTTCCTTCCTACAGCAAAGGAATGAATGCTTAACTCTTTAATACCTGTTTTTCTTTTTTTTCTAATATATGCATTTAAGAGTATAAATTTCACATTTTAACTTTAGCCTATATAATTTCATCTGTCGAAAAATTTATTATTCAGCTAAAACCATTTTATAATTTCTATTTTTCTTCTTTCTCAATTCATGAGTTATTTATAAATAAAAATATTGAGTCTAAACATCATTGTATCACTCAGACAACATATCCTGTTATTAAGACTTGCTTTATGGCTCAGTATAGAATCAGTTCCTTATTAGCTTGAAAAAGGGTGTTTCCAATTACTTTGTACAAGGTTTTCTATAACTCCCTCAGATCGTTTGCTAACTGTGTGTTTCACGTTCTCTATCTTAAAACAATTTTGCTAATTGTGCCAACACATAATACATACAAGTTAAACCCAACCATTATGATAGTTTATTTTTATCTTTATAGTTCTGTAAATCCTCTCTTTATATAAAGGCTGTATTGGAAATGCTGTATATATTAAAATCACTCTATCTTCTGGATGAGCCCTTCTAGCCATGACCATACTTTTCCTTTTAAAGTCTATTTTGATTGAGTATAACTCTTTCCACCTTTAGCTCCTTTTTAAGTCTTTGCATTTGATGTTATGCAGGTTCATCTGTAACCTCATGTGATTTTGAGTTCCTACAACTCACTGGCAGCAGAAATCGATTTATAAGGCAATTGCACAGCCCTCTCCCAACCCTGAGAGATCTGTCTACATCCTAGAAGGGTTTGGTAAAGCTAGAATATCATAGAGGTCAACAATCCTATGATTACCACCTAACTTGCAGTCTTCATTTCTAATCAAATGCCTACTTGTCTTCTATTCCCTGATAGCAAGTTGGCTTCAGGTATACCAGTTCTCTCTCTGCCAGTCCCTTCCCCACTATTGGACACCTGGGAATTTCTTTGCTAATGTGCCAAGTTTGAGTGCAGGTCATCTGTGATGCTTTCTCAGGAATCCTCTGCCATGCCCAGGAAGCTGTACTGCCATTTCTTCTCTGCTTCTGCATCTGACTGGGCACAGAGGAACCCCACAGCTTTGCAACTTTCCTTCACTCTTCATGAAAGAACACAGATCCCCTAAATTTCTTGGAAGATTTTACTGTGCAGTACTTTCTTAGTCTGGAAAGAAAGCGGGGAAGGGTCAATTCTTCGGAATGCACAGTGTCTCGATTAGCTTAATCCTCTCAATTCTATCTCTCTTTATTCTGCCCTGGCCTGGTGTGAGGGTCAGGGACAAAAATAAAACAAATACATATTATTACTTTTATATTCTTCAAAATGGGCTATATTGTACATATGCTGTCCTGCTGCTACTGCTGCTCCTCCTCTTCTTCTTCTTCTTCCTTCTGTGTCTCTGATGCCTACAATTTTGAAACTTAAACTATGCTGACTTTAACACTCTTCTGGGTCAGTCCTCCCTTGAAGCAATGAAAACTATACAGTCTTCCCATCTAAAGGATTACATGGATTAAAAAGTAGAATTTTACTCTTCTATAAAACTTTTTAGCACAATTTATATCTAACTGAGCAATATTCTTTAGGATATAAAGAGGTCCCCTCAATATCTCATCCACAGGGAAAAAATCAGGGAAGAAAGGGGAAAAAAATCAACCAATCACTCTCAAACATTCCCCAAAGGGACTTGGGAACACTGATTCCCATTAATGATTTACTAAAGTTTGTCCTGATTTTTGACCAGGACAGGGACATTTCTGTTCACTCTTATCAAATTAATGTTGGGTTACCTGGTCCTTGGAATAGGAATTTAGGCCAGAATTACATTATTCATTTCAGATTTGTTTGGTGCCAAGTGTATGGGCGGTTGCTTACTAAATGTTTACTGAATTAACCAGTAGAACAAGCTGAAAGCAGTGGAAAATAACTGCCCTGAGGCCCCGTTTCATGGCTCAGAGTAAAGCAGATTAGCAATACTTGAGATGCAGGTATCAGTACAAATAATAATCCACCACAAATGAACACATCAGCCTTGCTCACTCTATGGCAGCTGGTGAGGTTTGGCTCTGTCAAATTTCCCAGAACTGGATTGTCTGTGTGTGTCTGTACTAGGAAAAGTACAAATTCAAGAAGGGTTGTAGGCAGGTCTGTGGTGCAAGTTCTGGCTTTTATTTATTTATTTTTTTTTCCAGGTTGGGACACTTGATCTTCAGTTGATGTCTCACATAATAGGGAAAAGAGAATAGCTTTTCTTCTAGTTTGGACTGTAGGAAACTCAGACTATGATGGCTGTGGCAGGCAATTGTGCCACACTGGTACCAAGAGGCTGCAGGTGGGTTGGATAGCTCATTGGCCACAACCCACACATTTTACTGTAGAAAAGATTTTGGGAACTGTGCACCTTAAATCCCAGTACTTGGGAGGTTGAGACAGGAAGATTGCAAGTTCGAAGCCAGCTGGGGCAACTTAGTGAGACTTTGTCTCAAAATAAATAAAATCGGCTGGGGTATAGGTCAGGGGTAAAATGTAGAGTGGCTCTAGGTTTGATCCCAAGTACTGCAAACAATAAAACAGGAAGAAAAACAAGAATACTGGGGGTGCTTGACAAAGAGTGGCACAGTTTCATATCTTATTGGACTGTCATCAACTTGACTTAAAATTTAGTTGATGATATGTAACCAATCTCTGCGCTTTTACTCCTATTCATAAGAAAAGCCAGACACGCTTTTGTTGGTAAGTGTTATTTGTTTACAGTTCAACTTAGCATATAACAACAGGTTTTCTTTTACCAAACATGTATACTTTGGGGAATATCTGCAGTTTAGAGCACACAATACAGAGTTTTGTGAAACACGGTGCCTATGAGAATCTTCCCACGGTATACAGAAGCCACTGAGGTGCCCTGAAGCACAGAGCCATTATTGGCATAGATGGTGCTCACCCTGGGCTTATCAGACAGGACATTCTGGATGCGTAGGACCTGTCAAGAGAAGATTACCCATTAATATACTGTATAAGCAAACATCTAGTGATGTGTTCCTCCCCAAATATTCCAGGATATATATGTGTATATATATATTCATTCCCTGGAAACCAGTAAGATAAAATATGTATATCTTATATAATGTTTTTTCTGACGAAGACAGTATTAACATCCTAATGACATTTATGCACCAAAATGCACTGGTTATCTGACATTACCCAAATTCTTCAATAGAGCACTTAAACTATGTTGAGAGTTTGGGCATTCCTTGAGGAAAGTGGGTGGAACCCAGTGAACACTCTTATCTGATTCCTGAGTAAACAGTGGTCTTTGTGTGTGTGTGTGTGTGTGTGTGTGTGTGTGTGTGTGTGTGTAGGAGAGAAATGTGGAACCTAATGATAAAGGGTTACCCAGCCAGCCAGCCAGTCAGCCAGCCTATCCTCCCTGGCAGCCAGGATGATGGCAGTTCTTACAGATGGAGACCCTCCCATCTGCACAGGGGCTGGGAAGTACAAGGAATGCGTATTGCTTTGGAATTCCACCTGGCACCATCAGTGCCTCGTGCTGTTATTGAGCCCCAGGATTAACACACTTAACTTGGCTAATCAGCAAATACACAAGCATTCAGGTGTCCAAAAAGCTTGAAGTTCATTTACACAGAACATGGTAAGAATGAAAGGAAAATAACCAGATATTTATGGAGTCATGGGTTTACAGCAATGTCTCTTATTAGAATGGAATTTAGATGCCATCTCCTCAGGAAGCCAAGGTCGGAGGATCACAAGTTTAAGGCCAGTCTGGGCAACTTAGTGAAACCCTGTTTCAAAATAAAAATGGCCGTGAGTGTAGCTCAGTGATAGAGCCCTTGCCAAGTATACAAAAGGCTCTGGGTTCAATATCCAGTACCACAGGGGGAAAAAATAGATTTTTCTTGTATTAGTTTTATCTTAGGAGATCCGACAACTTCATCTCATGTTTATTCCACAAAAGTACTCAATTTGGGATTCACATAGAAAACATGAGCCTCAACCAAAAGTTAAAAGTATTAGTAACTGTGAAGAAGTCTTATCTAAAATAAACAAATACACAAACTTGAACTTAGAGATATAAAAAAAAAAGTATTCTAACAACTTTCCAGTCATTCCAGGGATCCTCTTTGTATTCCCTTGAAGGAGAGAGTAGGACGGGCTTTTGTAGGAAAGCTATCTCCATGTCTTGAGTATGGGGTGTGGGCTTCTCTGAAACAGAGTTATCTTGCTGGCTTAGGGTAACAGTTCTTCAGATTTGAAGCTCAGCCTGGACTTTTCTACTTCTTTGCACTCTTTTGAAGAAGCTGTGACTAATATTTTACCTTAAAGAAATTTAACTGAAAAATAGCAATATGCTTTAGCAGAAATAGATGTATGTTGTAATTTACCCACTGGGCTAATTAACAGGCTGAAACCTGAATCCCAGTTACCAACTCCCCAAACCTGTAGACAGATTTCATATCTTTCTCCAAACCATACCTCCTTGATGAGGTCTACTCTAATCTCCGTATTTACTATTAGGGCACACCCATCTCTGTTTCCAGCAATACTACCCTCTTTATACTGTTCTCCTGTTTTCCCCATGGAACTTACCATCTGGAAACTTACTGTGGAATTTCTCATTTCTTCTGCTTATTGTTCAGTGTCTGCCCTTACCTCCCTAAGAGCAGGGATCTCACCATGTTTTACTTGCTGACATACCCTAGGCATTATAACAATGTCTGGTATGTTATAGGTGCTCAATAAATGTCTGTGAATAAATGTATGTGTGCCAAGAATTTGTAGTTGTATGCCATACATAAATTCACAAAAGACTTCAAATTTTGAACTTAGTGTCACAGAAAATGCAAAGCTTTATGCTATGATTTCTAGTGCCACAGAAAATTCAGTGGCTTATGATATTGTTTTAGAAGAGAGGATTTTAATAACACAAATAAAAGCTTTAAAATGAGCCCTTGTCAACACCATCAAATCTCTTAACTTCTTGTTAACCTGAAGGGTTTTGGTCCTATACCCATCTCTTTCTTTGCCTAATCTTAGAAACTTCTCAGAGCTTACCTTCTGGTTGGAAACATAATAGGGTGTTCTGGGTCGATATAAGTAATCACGCCCATGTTTTCTATTACTTCTGATAGCAAATATAGTCCTCATAAGAATGCGACATTCTGCCAGACACATATCTATAGCATTAGCATCTGGTGGCCTGAAAGGGATAAGAAGTCCATTTCCCTGTACTGCCAAACTCGACTCTTTTAATAAGAATAATTGGTCCCACAGTTGGGGATATATCTCAGTTGGGTGGAGCACCTGCCTAGCATATGTGAAGCCCTGGGTTTAATATCTAGGAATAAACACACACACACACACACACACACACACACACACACACACACACACGGTCTCATTCTAGAACACCAAGCGTGGTCCCACTCACACATTTTCCCAAATCACCTCAACAAATTATTCATTCTTGCAGCTTTGCCTATGAGCTCAGAGAAGTAGAGGTACTTACTTCTGACCCTGGAGGATCCTCAGGGTTATAATTTATCAGCTTCATGGCATTTGGATGGCATCCTGCCAAAATATCTCCAGTCTCAGGATCCACACTTAGGTTATCCACTAAGGTATCCATTTGTATTACCTTCCAACAAAGAGGTGGCGGTGAAGACATGGTCTCAGGCGATTCCCTCTCCTTCCCACCGCCCATGAGCTCCATCTGAAACCAGTGTTTTAGGTAGCTTCACCATTCTACTTTAAAGGCAGAAGCACGATCTCAGTGTTGTTCTGAGAGAGCCATGGTTCCTTCATTCCAGGAGCACGTTCCTGGGTCCAGCCGAGTACTAATGTAACAGGCCATGCTGTGTGGGCAGGCTGAGGTTTTTTTTTACCTTAACTTGAGTCAAGTCCCAGTTATTGCGCCTTTTCATTATGTGAATGTTCTTAGCAGTTACATCAGCTATATAGATATACCTTCAAAATAAATAAACATTTACATTTAAGCAAGTAGTAGTGAGGTATGGCACTAACCTCCCCTTTTTTTGTAAAAGAGGTATAAAAATTCTCATTAGTTTGAGTACCTCTGCAAAGCCTTTATAAACCACTATAGAAGGTAATGTAGTAGTATTTTTTATATTCTGGAAATGTTTTAAATAGACTTTGTTTTTTTTTTTTTTTGGTGGTACTGGGGTTTCTGGAAGCCCTTCTACCTCTGGGCTACACTCCCAGACCTATTTTTACATTTTAATTTGGAAACAGGGTCTCCTAAGCCAGCGCGCGCGGCTGGCTTCGAACCTGCGTGATCCTCCTGTCTCTGCCTCCCAAGCGCGGGGATTACAGGTGTGCGCCACCACCACGCCCAGCTTAAATAGGCTTTGAATATGAGATATGACTGTAAAGTAACAAAATGGGTATTTTAGATGACATATAGGCTCAATTTCATTACTTAGGAGTTATATATTTTTCTTGAAATTGATTGGATGTAAGTGAACCTATTTTAAGGCCAAAGAGTCAGTGATTCCAAAAATTAGTGCTTGAAAAGAAGTATCAGGTGACCATGAAGCTCATTCAGAGTTGTGTTTCATTTTTAAAAAAAGAAGAGCGCTTAGAGGTATTTCTCACAGGGATTATTATCTCAAATTTACACGTCAGTATTCTTGGTACTTCTCTGTTTTTAAAAAATTCAAATTTTTAAATAAAAGAGTGTTTTCTTATAAAATTTCATGCTGCTTAAACTAGTCACTGAATGGTTCACTGTCATAATCAGTAAGTCTAAAATGTATGCAATCAGAATGCTCAAATTAAGCTAAGGTAAGTCTTCCTCTCTAACAAGAGCTTTGGGGTTACTGAGCTAAGTATAAGAGATTAAGTGCTTCTCTGGTTGGCTCTGGAATGGCCCCCAGAGCTCATGGCTTGGCAGTGTACCAGTGCTCAGAGGTGGAACAACTGAATCAAGGCTCTCAACTTATCAGTAGAAAAAAACAGACTGGTGATTTGATCACTTGAATGGATTTTCTGGGTGTAACCACAAGCAGATGGGGCAGGGTTGAAGGAGGGGGGTCACTGGGCGCATGGCCTGGAGGACTATATAAGTCCCTGATTCCTTCCCCCTCCCTCTCTGCTTCCTGACTGACATGAGCTGAGCAGCTTTTCTCCATCATGGTGTTTCTGCTTTGGAGCCAGTGAAGCATACACTGAACCTCTGAAACCGAGTCAAATAAACCTTTCTCCTCTAAGTTGTTCTTATCAGGTATTTTGGTCATAGTGACAAAAAGTTGACTAATACAAAATAGCTCCTAGTCTTATAAGGGACAGAGCTATTACACATTTATTCCTTCAGTGTACTAGGAAAGTGTATTCCTAGAGTCATGTAGGAATTTGGAACAAAAAGGAGTACCGTTTTTTAGTGCTATCCCTCCGGCACAAGGTTCTTTTTTGTGCCAGAGGGATAATACTATGAACCTTATGCTTGAGGTAGGAAATCTCAGTACAAGAGGACAAATGGTTTGGTTGAGATCGCATATGTAGTGTGAGCCCTGGCCGCACCTGATCCTTCCATGCACACAGTAACCACTTGAGCCTAAAGAAGTGGCTGCCTCTGAAGGGAAAGAATTCACCAAAATGTCAGGGGCATAGGGTAGAAAAGTTATAAAAGAGCATACTTCTTGTCTAGTGAGACTGTGATCCCATTGGCAGAATTAAATCCTTTAGCCACCACTTTGACCTCTCTTGGGCTGTAGAAAAGAACATAAGTCCAGCGAAGATCTAAGACCATCCCCAAGAATGATAAGAAGAAGTTGGAGAAATAGCGGTCTCTGGTGGCATAGAACTGTTCTGGTCCAAGAACCACAAGGTCATTCACACTGAAAAGAGAGAGAGGGCAAGAGAGGGAATCTTACTGGGTACTTGAATATTTTGAATGCTGTCAAAATCACTAATATCTACATTCATGTTCATCAATTTCAAAATGTAAACATGAGTTACTGTGATTAAAGAATCTCACATAAAGTACATGCTTTTGCATTGCCTTGATGGGTTTTCTTTTGACCATTTATTATTTTTTTCACACTTCGCTTCAACAAAATTCAGTAAAGAGAAATAAATATACAAATAAACCTTGAACTCCAAAACCTGTTGACTTAAAAGATGTTAATGGTTGTATATGGCGATTACAATAGTTATGGTTCTGTGTCTGTAGGAATTAGACATCTTCAATCCCTTGAAGTTGTCACAGACATGTAACTTGCTCTGGCCAATGAATTGTTTCTGTTGATAGAGAATTGTGATACTCCTGTGACCCTAAGTAAGAAATTCCTGCCTGATACCATCAGTTATGTTAAGTGCTCACTATGGGCCCCTTGCCTCTCACCCCCAGACTCCCATGATACAGGATACCAGCAGACTCAGCTTGGATATGCACAACTGGGAATGGTGAAGAGCTAAGGCCCCTTGAGATAAACCTTTGACTACTGGGAGATGAGGCTGGATGGTAAACTTGTTTTCTTATCTTGGCCAGATTATTCTGAATGAGTCTTATGTCACTTACTGAAGGATAATTCCATGTGTGTAAACAGTAAATTGCACTTAGTAGTGGCTGGCTTAATTGATGTATCTGCTTTGGCTTTTCGTCAAATTCATGAGCCTCCTGTCTCAGACTCCCAAGTACTGGGATTACGGATTGGTACCACTATGCCTGATGAAACTATTTAATTAAAAAAAAATTTTTTTGAGGTACTGAGGATGGAACCCAAGGGCATTCTACCTCCAAGGTACACCCTCAGTCCTATTTCTTATTCGTTTTTAATTTTTTTTAATAGGGTCTCACTGAGTTGCAAAGGGCCTCGCTAAGTAGCTGAGGTTATTGTGAACCGGGATCCTCTGGTCTCCACCTCCCAAATACTGCAATTACAAACGTGTGCCACCACACCTGGCTTAAAAATCTTCACTGCTTGCTACAGAATTGAAATAGGTGGCCTATCCATGGGGGAAAAATACTATTTTTCTCAATTATTGCAATTAAGAGTTCAGTTTTGAATTCAAATAAACCTGAATTTATATCACTGTTATGCCAGTTATATATTGTGTGACTTGGGCAAGTCATTTGGCCCAAACTTCTCTAAGACTCAGTTTCTATAAACATATTACTAGAGGTTGTTGTGAAAATCAAGTTAAATTAAGTATATTAGTATAGTGCCTGGAACACAGTCAACACTTAAAAGTTGTAATTTTGTAAGTGCCCATGGGCTTTCATTGAATTCCACTTGAAAGCTCCTATTAAACTAAGAAACAGCCCATCTGGAGGTGGGTCAGAGCATCCAGTGGGCAAGGTGCACAGAATATAACCTACCAGGACAACTAGAAAAGGGAGTAGGTGTTTAAAAAGAGCCCAAGAATAGGAATTGAGTTACTGTGGTAAAGAGGATGGAATTAGAGCCAGGAATCTAATTGAGCACCTTTATGGGATTAAAATGCTTTCAAAAAGTTGGAAAATATAGGGATATTCAATACTGAACCCTGCAATTTCTAGTAAGGTTCCGGGCAATATCACCATGGGAATCTTTAGAAAGCATTAGAAAAAAAATCTCACAAAAGTTCAAAATATCCTGCCGAACCAAAGAAAACAAAGTGCACAGCTGAGGTTCAAGTAAGTAAAAGCTCATGATATTTTAATTCCATACCTCTCAAGAAGTTTGTGTTTTATAGTTTTCAAATATATGAGAGAATGCTGTTGTTCCTCAAATTTAAATATCTCCACAGTAGACTTCATATGGGGATGATTCACAACATAAAGATACACTGCATGATCTAAATGGGGGAAAAAGATATTAATTTCTTAGAGGTTTACTTCTATTCCAACTATTATTAGGTTTGTTTTAAAACTTGGTTACTTCCAAGGGTTTTTGTTTTGTTCTGTTTTGAGATGGAGTCTCACCATGTAGCCCAGGCTGATCTCAAACTCTTAGGTTTAAATAATCCCCTGCCTCAACTTTTCCAGTAATTGAGCCTATAGGCATGTACCACTGTGTCTGGCATGAGGGCTTTCTTCTTACATGCAGTTGGTCCTCATAGTCCACTTGACTGGTAATTAAGAAGATGTTAGAGTCCCCATTTTATTGTATAAATTATGGCTCAGGTGAGGAGTGATTCAGCAGAGCCTAGCACGGATGTGTGTGCGATGGTCTCTTCAGCCTCACTTGCATACGTCTCTAACAGGAAGGTATAGAATTATAATAGTGGATAAACATGGATGTGGTTTTCCCAAGAGGCCCTCCAATAAGGGGTTGCAAGCAAACAAAACTTGCTGATAAATTATTGTGTGTGTGACAGTTGCCTGCATTTCAATACAAGTTGAGAAATGCCAGGGCTATGTGAATACCTTAAAATAAACAACATTTCCCAGCTAGACAATGAACTGCTGGCTCTAGTCAACCACCTGAGGTTGCAATCATATTTAGTTAACCCAATGGCCATGGAATGTAAATATGAATGCAAAAGAAACAAACTAGATAATCCTAGGTATTACCATTCTCAGGAATGCTTGCCTACTTGTTTTTGTATTGGAATGTCAACTCCTATGTACCAAACTGAGGGTGATAAGCCAGTCTCTAAGAATGCTATTTTCTGACATCACCAAGAGTTCTGGGTCTGATGACCTCTGAAATTTTAAAAGGACTGGTCCCATTTTCCTACTGCAGAACCTGTTCTGCATTTATCTTTCCTGTTCACTTCCTTGATGGGGTTTCCTGGCATGTGAAGCCCAAACTCTGAAAAGTAAAGTTTATTTTCAGGGTCCCTGAAACACATTGAGTTTTTTTTTTTTTTTAAGCAAATTAAGGAAAGGTGCTTGCTCACAGATGAATCTTTCTCTTGGTCTGACCAGCTGTGTTCCAGAGCCCAGGGCCTCATAAACAAAACAGGGGTTGGATTTTAGCCCCCAAACAGCCCTACAATCAGATATTCTTTTGTTGAACATAGTGAGATTAATCATTTGTTCTGTCTTGGTTTTACTCTTTCTAGGGTATTTTATGCATGATACACTTAGTGAGAATACGTTTGTTCTGTATCTCATTCCATCATTATCTATGTCTAATGTTTTGGCCTTATAATATGGGTATGTAATTAAGAGAGAGAAATAATAAAATAAGCTATTAACCATGATATATTCAACTTCTGGATGCCTACTTATATAATTGAGAATTAATCCATACACTGGTCTCATCTCCAAGCAAAACAACCACATCTCAATAACCCTGCCTCTAATTCCATCCCATACAGTGAAATTGCTGCAGGTTAATTTGGTCACTTATGACACCTTCTCCAGGAAGCATCTTATGTCTAGTACAATGTCAGGCAAAACTGCTGTGGCTTTTGAAACATGTAAATAGAGCTTGGCACCCTAATTCACCCCAATAAAAGACACAGGGTTAGAAATGAGACCACCTGGGTTTTAGTTTTGTATTAGCTAGTTACTAACAGCAGAAGTAAAGTTATACCTCATACAGTTCTCCCAACTCCATTTTATCCATCTATAAAATAAGTATAATATCTTTAATCATTCATTTACCCATTTACCCCATTTTCACTAAGTACTACCATGTATCAGATACTGCCCTAGACTCTGGGACTCCAGCAATGAACAAGTTACATATGTTTTTATGATGATAGTGACTATATTCTAAAGAAGAAAACGAGAAGGAAAAATTAGTAAATAAACCAGAAACAAAGAATTCTAGAGCAGCGAGATAACTTCTTCATAGAGGTCACTGACTGGGGAGTGACAGTTAAGCTTGGATCTGAAAGTGGAAAGAGCCTTCACAGAGCACTAGCAGGGGAGGGAAGGAGGGTTGGTAGCTTTCAACATTAAAAAACATTTGTTGCCATTTTAATGAGTGCTGAAGGAAGAAGTGCACTGGAAGAAATACAACAGGGTAAATCACCTGAAACAAGATAGTGCAAAGGCTTCTCTTCAGAAATGTGTATTTAGCTGAGGCCTGAATGATGAGGAAGAGTAAGCCAGAGGTGATGGAAAGACATTCTAGGCAGAGAGAACAGCAGATGAAAAGACCCTGAGGTATGGGAACTTTATAGAACTAAAAGAAACTCAGTGTGGCTGCTCCAGAGAGCCTGGTGCAGAGTGATCTTTATTGAAGCTGGAGAAAGCACACAGACATCAGGCATGTAGGGGAAGCACCCAGAAACCCAGGCCATTTTGGAGATATGGGTTTTATGATCAGAGTTATGGGAACAATATGGAGAATTAAAGAAGGGAGCAACATAATCAGATGTGCATAAAAATCAGCCTTGCTATGAAAGTAAGTTGAGATGGTATAAGAAGAAAAGTAGAGTTAGGAGGTCAATGCAGAATCCAGGGAAGCCAAGTGGGAGCTTGGTCTGGGATGGAGGAAGCAGGATGAGGAGAGGAGGATAGATTGCAGAGATATTTGAAAGGTACATTGGTGAAAATATGACAGTGAGTTGACTGAATGGGCCAGAGAAGGACAAAAGTATCAAGGTTGTGCCCAGGGTTTTATTTTGAGGAATAAATTTATAATATATAAAATTTATTTGTAAACTGTAAAGCAATGCAAAACTGTTAGACACAGTTATGTTTTAAAGTAAGGCTTGTTAAGCAAATAAACTGTGTAGACGATTTCAGGGGAATATTTAACCTACTTAATAGAACAGTATTCAAGCATTTTATAAGGTATCCATTTATTTTAAAATGAGCAAATCTATGCTAGAGTAGACCAAAGCAATTGAATAAAAATCTCCTGGATACATGTATGTGGAAATAACCTTTAATCAATCCTTTTCATTCATTAAAACCACCCTCAGCAAATTTCCATTTAATAATACACTGTGACTCCAGTATGTAATTGGAAAAATTAAAACATATATTTAAAAAAATTCTATATCTCAACTCTCTAACTTGACCTTTTCTTTATGTAGGTTTATTTAGTGAGGTTTCTTTATTCTCATTTTTCCAGATGCTTAATAGAGCTACAAATATATAAAATTTAAATTAGTTTGCAATTATAAACCATGAACAGGTCAGACATAATATTGGAAATTGCTATTTTTAAAACACATGCAATGTATTAACTATGTTATGCTTTTGTAATAGCTTTTTGAAGCCAGGCGTGCTGGTGCACGCTTGTAATCCCAGCACTCAGGAGGCTAAGACAGGAGGATTGAGGTTTGCTGCCAGCCTCAGCAACTTAGTGGGATGCTGTGCAACTCAGTGAGACCCTGTTTTAAAGTAAAGAATAAAAAATAGGGCTGGGGGTGTCACTCGGAGGTAAAATGCCTCTGGGTTCCATCCTCAGTACCGCAAAAAATTTTTAAAAATATAAAAAATATAATAACATTTTGAACTATAATTTCCTGCCATTAAATTCAATCTTTGAAAATGTAAATTTAGGGAGCTTTTAGTACATTCACAAAGTGTGCAACCATAACCACTGTCTAGTTCCAGAACATTCTTGAAACCATATACCCATTAGATGTCACTCCCCATTCCCACCCCCTCCAGCCTCTGCCAACCATAATCTACTTTCGGTCTCTATGAATCTTTCTGTTCTAGACACTACATTTTCTTTCTAGACACTACATATAAATGGAATCACAAAATGTGTGACCTTTAGTGACTGAATTATTTCGCTTAGCATAATATTTACAGGGTGCACCTGTGTTGTAGTACAAATAAATTGTTTGTTCTTTTATTGCCAAATAATACTCTTTTGTATAAATATACCACTTTGTATGCATGGATGAGAATTTGGATATTAGGTGTAATGCTAAGCACATTTCATATAAGTTTCTTATGGATGTGTTTCCATATCTCTCAGGCACACCACGAGGAGGAGAGCTGCTGAAATATATGTTTAACATCTCGAGGAACCACCTGATTGTTTCCAAAGTGGCTGTACCCTTTCACAATTTTACCAGCAAAGTACGATGACTCTATTTCACTACATCTTTGCCTACATTTGTTATTGCTTGTTTATTATTATTATTCTATTCTAGTGGATGGGAAGAAATAACTCCTTTTGATTTGCGTTTCCTGAATGACTGAAGATGTTGAACATCTTTCGTATTCTTATTGAATATTTGTATACCTTCTTAGGAGAAAAGTCTATTTATATCTCTGTTCACTCTTTTTGTGTGTATGTGTGGAGCTGGGGACTAAATCCAGGGTCTTGTGCATGTTAGGCAAATACACTACTACTGAACTCTACTCCCAGCTCTTTCTTTCTTTCTTTCTTTCTTTCTTTCTTTCTTTCTTTCTTTCTTTATTTATTTATTTATTTATTTATTGTAGTGGTGGTGGGACCCAGGGGCTTTTATACCTCTGGGCTATAGTCCCAGACCTATTTTACACTTTATTTGGAAACAGTGTCTCACTAAATTGCTGAGAGCCTCACTAAGTAGTTGAGGCTGGCTTTGAACCTGTGCAATTTTCCTGTCTCGGCCTCCAAAGCATTGGGATTTCAAGCGTGCATCACCACGTCTGGCTATTTCTTTTATTTTTAATTTATATATTTTTGGTACTGAGGATTGAACCCATAGGTGGTCTACCTCTGAGCTAGAAAAACTCTTCCCAGCCTGATTTTTTTGTTTGTTTGTTTTGTTTTTTATTTTGAACCAGGGCTTTTTCTAAGTTCCTGAGATTGGCCTTGAACCATTCGTTCCTCCTGTGTCATCCTCCCAAGTACTGGGATTACAAGTGTATGCCATCATGTCTGGCTATTTTATTTTATTTTGAGATAGGGTCTCATCGAGTTGCTGAACTTGGCTTTGAACTTGCAATCCTCCTACCTCAGCGTCCCAAATAGCTGGGATTATGGACATGAGCCATTGTGCTGGGTTCTTTCTACTTCTACATTAGGTTATTTTTCTTTTTCTTGTTGAATTATAAAGTTATTTATATATTTTGAAGATAAGTTCTGTATCAGACACATTATCCCTCGTGCTTTGAACTTTTTCATTTCCTTGATGATGTCTCTAAGGTACAAAGCTTTTGGTTTTCATGACTCTATATTTTTACTTCTATCTTTGTTATATTTTTAATGCCCTACAGTTATTTTCAAAGAGACTTAAGTTTATGTGTTAGATCTGAAAATAGTATTCCAACTGTTTATGATAGTCAAATAAAAAGAAAAGTGGGTAGGAAGAAGAGCAGGAGACCATGTAGGGTCCAGATACTACAGTCTTTCTTCTTTAATACAATGTTTAAAAATGTTTTCATAGGCATTTATAACTTTTCAAACATTTGTATACATTTTTATGGCAAAAGAGCATTTATCTTTTATTTATTTATTTATTTATTTGTCATACTGGGAATTGAACCCAGGGCCTCACACATATAAGCAAGTGCTGTACCATTGAGCTAAACTCCCAGCCCACACATCTGTCCTCTTTCTTTAATATAAATGTTGAGTGCTAGGGTGTAATGGTTTCTGTTTCCCTCATTTCCCCTATCCTTAATCATTCAGGCTTTACCTTTGTCTATGAAGGTACTGATCCCATGTGGATTAAAAGATTCTTTGTCAAATCCATCACTGATTTTTAGTGCTTGTGCCTTCGGGTTTTCCTCATTCAGATTCATCAAGAATATTTTTCCTGGCTTGTCTGGTGCCAAGTCTGGCATACCTGGATATTTTAATCCCTTTTAAAAAATAGGAAATGAGTATGCACACATATACATTAAAATAACGTTTTCAGATGAGATCGGGTGCATTCAGGGGGATTCTATTCAGCTATAAAGAACAAAACCATGGCATTTGCAAGAAGATGGAAAGACATGGAGAACATTATGTTAAGTGAGATCAGCCAAGCACAGAAAGAGAAGGGACATATGTTTTCTCTAATACGCCCAAACTAGGGAGCATTGGGGATACCAGCGAGACTCCAGATAATGGAAGGGAAACCTCAGCAAAGCTAGAATGGAAGGATAGGAGAGGAAAAAGGCTGAGGTTGACTAATGGAGGAGCTACATCCGAATATGTGTAAAAGTATGAATAGAGCATGGATAATCTGGACACTCATTGTTGAGAGGGAGAAGGGGAACTGGGGGGAGGAAGAGGGCACCAGCACAGTCTAAATGTATACCATTTTCAGTATGTTCCACTTATAAATAAAAGTAAAAAACAATCCATTTGTTCGTAATGTGTATATGGGTATGTGGAGTGGGGTGTTGGCAAGGTTATTGTATAGAGTTTTTTTTTTTTTTGATGGTACTGGGGTTCCTGGAAGCCCTTCTACTTCTGGGCTACATTCCCAGACCTATTTTATATTTTTGAAACAGGGTCTCTTATGCCAGCGTGGCTGGCTTCGAACCTGCGCGATCCTCCTGTCTCTGCCTCCCAAGCGCGGGGATTACAAGCGTGCGCCACCACACCTAGCCAACTTTTTTTTTTTTTTTTTTTTCAGAAGCTAAATTCTGAAAGCTAAACAAAACTATTTTAATCCTACATTTTATCTAGATTTCTGGGATTTTTCCTCTTGTCATCAGCTATTAATATTATCTCATCTGGACATTATCAGTGTCATCTAAGCATTGGCTATGAATATGGGAAGGACCATGTTCAAGATAAGGGAATATTTATTTTTTAAGCAGGGATTGGACTCAAGAACATTAATACCTCCAAGCTACACCCCAGCCTATTTAAGATTTTTATTTTGAAACAAAGTTTCCCTAAATTGCTGAGTGCCCACTAAATTGCTGAGGTTGGCTGCAAACCTGAAATCTTCCTGTATCAGCCTCTCAAGTACTTGGGATTACAGGCATGCACCACCACACTCAGCTTATGATAATGAAGCATTGCTAATTTAGAAAGACAGGCATGTACCAACACACCCAGCTGATAAGGAAGCATTTCTAATTTAGAAAGTTAAGCCAAAAATTACAATGCAAGAGGCTGGGCTGTGTTACCTTGTATGTGTCCCTTGGCCTGTTTATGCCTTACTTCCTCATCTATAAAATGAGGAATTTGAACTGGGCATGATGGTGCATACCTATGATCCCAGTACTTGGGAGGCTGAGACAGGTGGATCACAGGTTCAAGGCTAGCCTCAGAAATCTAGCAGGCAATCTAGTGAGACACTGTTTTAAAACAAAAAATAAAAAGGGATAGGTTTGTTACTTGAAAGTAGAATGCCCCTGGGTTCAATCCCTAGTACCACACACAAAAAAAGGAAGCTGATGTTATGGTTACTTATAGTTGTTATGGTTGCTAAATTCTTTCCAGTCCTGATATTCTGTAACTTACTTTCTTCAAAGCATAGAGAAAGGGTGTGTGGATTAATTTTATTGCTTTATCTTTAGACTGATTATATTATATAGTGAAAAATAAAAGAATCGACCAAATTAACACAAGGGTGCCAGTTTCTTAGAGTTAACTATATCTGACATATTTTTCTCCTAGAGGTATGTCTGAAATTCTGACATGAATTCTTTTTCCCCCCCAAATATTGCAAACATTTCATTCGTTAACTTGGGACATGGCTCTTTCTACTATTGGACCCAGTGTTTATCAACCAACAATAGGTGTCCTAATGTATTGGGCCTTTGTGCATCCCAGTTCAGTGTCAAATTTGGAGTCAGTTTGTTTGACACCAAGTATCAAACAGTCTGATATGCATCAATATCAACCACCTTATTTTTTCCTGAACTTTTGTCTCCATTTATAGTTAATTTGAATTCTCTCCTTCCCACCAGACCTTCTCTGTTCTTTTCCTTCCTGAACTTTCTTATGTCCCTTGCCCCATTATTCTTGGTTCTTCCATTACTCCCCACCTTGGGGTAATCTATATTCTCTGAACATCTCCACCTACACCTTCAAGCGTTTCTTTTTCTTTTCTTTCTTTTTTGGAGAATTGAACCCTGGGGCACTCTACCTTTGAGTTATACTCTCAGCCCTTTTTATTTTTTATTTTTGGTTTAGAAGGAAACAGGGTCCTGCTAAGTTGTTGAGGATGGCTTCAAACATGTGATCCTCCTGTCTCAGCTTTCCAAGTACTGGGATTATAGGTGTGTACCACTACACCAAACTCAATCTTTTCTCAAATTAGTCCTTTTCCAATAGACTAGAGGTGTGTGTGGACCAACATTGAAATCCTCCACTATTGTCATTCACTAGTACATACACTCAGTAAATATTCAAGCACCCACATGTAACAGGCTACTGTTAGGTGCTGTGCATGTCAATGAGCAAGTACATCAGTATGGGGTTGTATATAATAGCCCAAGCCAGGGGATGTGGCCAGACAGGAAAGAGGCACTTCACCCAGCAAGAGAAGTCTATAAAAGGCTTTTCTAAGAAAGTGGAGTGCCATCACTGTGAGCCCTCACAGAGATATAGGAGTTCGCTGGCCAAATGTGTGACCAGGAGTAATCTTACAGGTGAAGAGAGGCATGCCAAGTCTCAAGTCCGGGACAAAAATATCTTGTTTGGCATCTTTAAATACACTAAAAATATCTATGGTACAGAATTACTCTCCAAATCTGCAGCTTCCAAACACCTTTTAGCGTGGCATGAAAGGGTGGTAGGAGAGACCAAGGAGAATTTCAAATGTGTTATCATGCAGAAAGAATAGAAATAAGCTAGGAACATGATCCTTTGCCTCTAAAGATGAGCTGTTAGTTTGTATAAAGTGACTCATTATTTATAACTTCATGTTAACACTTCTCATGCAATATTTATGATGAAAATATCTTCTTTCTGCATGGCAATAATTTTGAAGCTTTACTTCCAGTGAAATGGACATAGAGTAATGATAAAAAAGACATTATTCCCTAATAACAATGGCATCGCCTCACTATCAAATCATTATTTTTGAGGGTCTACTTGACATAACATTAAAAAATCTAACTAGAGAAAATTTAGGTCAACAAAGAAAAGGCTTTTCTTGAGGGTTTTGTTTTAGCTTTGATGTTGGAGGAAAAGTAAAGAAGTAAAACCCCATTCATACATACCACCACCAGCAATTTGAAATGTAAATGGAACTTCCACTGCACTCTACTTGCATGCTTAAAAACTTGGAAATTAAGGCTGTGGTTACATAGGTGCCCTCTCTTTGGGCCAGAATGTTTAGATTTAAAATTCATGTTTTGGGGAGTACTTATAATGGCCCAAATGGAGTACTAGATAGGTGAATCTAGCAATGTGAATTCATTCATATGGAAAATATAGTAAGTCCACTTTTCCAAAAATCTTAAACCCCATTTCAATATGAAACTAATTTAACAAATGCATGATAACCATCAACAAGTATTGGTATTTAAGTCCCTGGCATAGCTTTCTGATGATCCCACACTTGTAAAGATGGTATTGAAGACAAAATGCAACCTCTTCCTTATTCTTTGAAAGACATGGAAGGAATGGCAGGGAGCCCATGATGGAAAACGTGCCAGGTATTGAATCAAGTTAACATAGTTAACATTCGATCCACCAACCTTTATAGAGCTCTAGGCAATGGGAATCCCAGTTAGTGAGAAGATGACTACCAGAAACATAGACTTAATCCAGTAGGGCAATGCTAGAGATGGACAGCAACAGGACAGATCCAGAGACAAGCCTGGGAGTCAAATGGAAATCCATACACATTTATTGAGATGCTAGTGAGTGTGCAGCTGGTCACTGGGGTTTGCACGCCATGGGGCAGTCAAAGCCAGGCATTCCTGTGGTGTTCTAATTAGTCCTCCCCTCCAGATTCCCATTCAGTTTTTTTTTTTTTTTTTAGACTGGTTTACCCAGAGATGGGATTAGAGTGTAGGAGTCCATCTGGCAGCCCTGGCTGACAGCATTAATGCACTGTCTGTAGAGTTATTGATGTGGACCTCAGAGCAGCATGGAAAATACTCACACTGGAGATAAAAGCCAGCCCATTAGGAAGTATATCAATATCTTCAGAGCCATATTCTGGAAAACAAAAATAAAAGCACAATCACAAAGATGAGTATATGAGGGTTTTAAATTATTTTGAATTTCTTTTAGAAACTACATTCAACTTTTTTCTTGGGAAACTCTTTGAACTTTTAGAAATCCCACAGGCATCTACTTTATAAGAATACCTGACTCAGATTCTTCAAATACTAAGTTTTTTTTTTTTAGGATTCTAATTTCAGGAGAAAAAAAGGCAAATAACTAGAAAATAGTTTCATATCTTAGAGTTATCCTTTAAATAACTATTTCCAATTGCTGGGCGTGGTGGCGCACACTTGTAATCCCTGCACTTGGGAGGCAGAGACAGGAGGATCGTGCAGATTTAAAGCCAGCTGTGCTGGCTTAAGAGACCCTGTTTCCAAATAAAAATATAAAATAGCTCTTGGAGTGTAGCCTGGAGGTAGAGGGTTTCCAGGAACCCCAGTGCACCCCAAAAAAAAAAAAATTTCCAGAGCATGTCCTAAGAGGTTCAGCTTTATTCTCTATGGAAGACTGATCTACAGCTGAGTGATAAAATTTGGAAAAGTCAAAATTGCAAAGATCTCTTATAGGCTCCTTAGCCAAGTATTCCTCTTCTTCTAACTTACTGAGGCCTTAAGAAAAAATATCATTATGTAATCGCATGGAAATTACTGAGTAATTGTTTTCTATCATAAAAGCAAAAGGTCATAAAATGTATTGTTGAATATAAATGAATTTGAGAGTTTAATTAAATGTCTCTGTCTCTTTCTCTCACATGAGAGCCACTATTGAGCATTTTTCTATGGAAAGAGGCCTATAAGAAGTCAATTTTGATTGAAAACAATATAAAAAAGGTACTGGCATGGTTTCTAGTAGAGAATAGATTCATATAAGATGTGGTCTTAAGCAAGCAGGCTAATACTCAAGACAATGGTTATCCAGGTTGGAAACTGTATTCTACAAATATCAGAATCAGTATGTACCACACACATATGATCCTTTTAAAATGTAATCTTCGCTTTTTCACCAAGGGATAAGATGTGTATTCTCTCCCCTTGAACCTGAGCAGAACTTTGTAACTACCTGAACAAATAGAATGAAGTAAATTTAATGTTACATGATATCCAAGGCTAAATGTAATAGCCCCTAGTTCTACCACTATCTCTATCTCCTCTCTCTCTCTCTCTCTCTCTCTCTCTCTCTCTCTCCCTCCCTCCCTCCCTCCCTCCCTCCCTCCCTCCCTCCCTCCCTCTCTCTCTCTCTCTCTCTCTCTCTCTCTCTCTCTCTCTCTCTCTCCAAATGTACCTTGGGAGTCCTGAACTGATACATGAGAATCTGGCTATACTAGAGCTACAGAGGAGAAAATGCAGACCTTAATCTCCTCCCCACCTTTCTCGTAAATATGAATATTCTCTAGGCTTTGTCTGTCCTTGGCTCCTTCTCATGGCAGAGCATCCACTCTACCTGCATAGCACAATCCAGTCCTCAAGCTTCAACTTACAGCTGCATGCTCTTGATTCTCTGATCTCTACATCAAGCCCAAATCTCACTGTGCTAAGTTCCAGACTTCTGTAATCACCTACCCTCCATGTCTCATACTCAACAGGCTCCAAACTAACATGTATGTTTCTCCCTTGAATTCATTCACATTTTCTATATTCCAATGTCACTGAAGAGTACTTCCATCCCCAGGTATGCGAAGCAGATAATTTGGAGTGATTTTTGATTCCTTGTTTTTCTTTAACCCCTAAACCCATTGGTCACTAGTCAATGGACTCCAGCTCCTGGCTTGCTCAGCTTGCTCACCTAACCCTATTCTCTGGGTAGCTGACTGTTATCTTTCTAAATGGCAAATCTGTTTTGTCAGTCTCCTGCTTGAAACATTCCAGAGGCCCCCTAAAATTGGCTTCAATCCCAGTACTAAGAAGTAAATAAATAAAATAAAAACAAGTCAAATAAAATAAAATAGGACTGGGAGTGTAGCTTGGAGGTAAAATTTCTATGGGCTCAAACCCCAGTAACACAAGGGAAAAAAAAAATCCCAAGATCCTAGGTCTAGATTCTTTTTTTTTTTTTTTTTTTTTGGTGGTACTGGGGGTGGAACCCAGGGGCTTTCTACCCCTGGATATACTCCCAGACCTACTTTTTATATTTTATTTGGAAACAGGGTCTCACTAAGTTCTGAGAGCCTCACTAATTAGCTGAGGCTGGCTCCAAACCTGCGTGATCCTCCTGTCTCAGCCTCCCAAGCGCTGGGATTACAAACATGTGCCATCACACCCGGCCTTGGTCTAGATTCAAATCACTCCACATCTTTGCTCAGCTACTCTGCTGGGAGTAGCCTGTGAAACAGGCCAGAGTCATTCACCTACACACTTGTGAGCATTCTGTAACCTCCTGCTTGTCATCACAACTCATTCCCACGCTGGCCCTCTATGGGACCAAGATCACAGACTCTTGGAATGAGCTCAGTGAGTATTCCCTCCCACGAACTTTCCTGGGTTTCCACATCCATGTTAGGCACCAATATGAACACCTGTGACTTTCTCCACCATAATATTTTTTTTCACTGTAAGCTACACTGTAACTACTTGTTAATTACCTACTAGGTAGAAACCTTCCTGGAAATAAGAACAGGGTTTAATTCAGTGTTGTATTCTTGGAGTCAACATAAGACCTGCCATTTCATTGTAGAGCTCTCAATAAAAGCTGCTTGGCTCAATGAAACAAACACTTGGAGTTTTATTTTTAACTTTGTCTTGAGTCTTCCTTTATGAACATAGATCGTCCCCAATTTTTTTTTTTTTTTTTTGGTGGTACTGGGGTTCCTGGAAGCCCTTCTACCTCTGGGCTACACTCCTAGACCTATTTTATACTTTTTATTTGGAAACAGGGTCTCTTAAGCCAGCGCGGCTGGCTTCAAACCTGCGTGATCCTCCTGTCTCCGCCTCCCAAGCGCGGGAATTACAAGCGTGCGCCACCATGCCCAGCCCATCCCCAATTTTTGAGAGTTCAACTTCATGATTTTTTAGTTTCACAATGGTGCAAAAGTAATACGCATTCAATAGAAACCTTACTTTGGAATTTGAGTCCTGATTTCTTTCCCCAAACCAGGAATACACTGTACATTGCTCTCCGTCCATGCTGGGCATAGCAGTGGGTCATGGATCCCAGCCAGTCATGAGGGTTTTAAACAACCAACTCTCTGCAGCATGCTGTGTTACTAAGCTGGAATGTTCAGTAGGGAAGGTGTATAAAATGTATGTTTGACTTACAATATTTTCAACTTAAGATGGGTTTATCAGGCCATAACTTCTGTTGTAATTCTAGGAGCAGTGATACTAGATATTCTGAGTTGTATGCTCTCTGATTTTGATTCTTTTTATCACTTTTCTGAACACAATTTTATGTATCTCCTATGACAGCATAAGCCTGTCTCAACAACTCAGTTTCCAGAGGTGTATGTCTGTCTTTTCTTGCTCCACCCAGGGCACTGAGAAGTAGGTGCTTTGCGCTCTGTGGAAAAGAATGACCAGCTCATTGCACTATATTTCTATCCCTCCTCTTCCCTCCTCAACACTGCATCTGCATGACAGGCCCAGTTTATCTCAGCCACAGGAGCACTGTGGGAGGAAGAGCCCCAGGACATTCTCCTCTGAGACCTGTGTGTGAGTCCCCACATGCTCATTAGTCTGAGCACAACTATCATTAAAACCCCACTGCTAAGTCTGAAAATGTGTCTTATGAATGGGCACCTACTGCTTTGTAAGCTGTCAACCCCACCACAACTCATGTCTTTAATCATTTTTTAATTTCTTCAATCTACAGGCACCCTGAGAAGGGGTTGGGCCAGAATTTCCTATCAGTTAATTTTGTAATTCTCATTTCATATTTTGGAGAGAAGGTGGTGACTGCTGCCGAGTGGAATAAAGGGGCACCACTGTGGAGTAAGGGCCTACCAAGAAGGCAGGGTTACAGGAGAGAAGAGATGGAATAGAGCTTCCAAATAAAAGGCCATCTACTTGATAATCCTGCCCACAGAATGTCCTCACAGAGCTACTCACATTTCAAGTGGAGCCTTGATTAAATGTCAAGTTCAGCCAAATACCTTCCTGGTTAAAACAATCCTTGACCCTCAAAGTCTTGAGGAAAAGAAGATAAACAACACAAAAGGAACTAAGAGGTATGATTTCTGGAGGGGGAGACATTTCACCTTTCAAACTTTCCTCCAAAAAAGAATATTGGGAAAGAAAAATAAGCAAAGAAGCAGAGTTTTTTTTTTTCCTACCAATAATCTCAAAATCTGGTCTTGACAAAAACACCACTCAGAATTTCCCTCTACACACTGTACTATACCTAAAGTCTATCAGTGGCTCTCCGTTGCTTCGTAAAACTTCTAACATCCAATACTTGGGTTTTTGCAAATACTGTCTTCTTAGGTATTTTAATTTAAATATCTAATCTGCCTTCTTTCTGTCAGCCTGTATTCAGTACTATTTTAACTGTTTGCATTTTCTGTTTCCTGTTGCCCTAATATTTTTCTGAAGTTTCTGTAATAAAAAAGTGTGAGTAGATAAGACAGGTGGTGTTACACAACAGGAAGTACAAAGGCATGAAAGAAAACCATCCTGCCTCCTTCATTTAGGTCTGCCACCCTCTAGTTCTGGAGCACGGGGCAAGCAACTTAATGCTTCTGAGTGACGATTTCCTAATCTGCAAAGCACACACAGATAGCAGCATCTACTCTATTGATCAGTGATGTGGATGATAGACATTTGCAAAGGACCCAATAGAGCTCCTTAGACACCACACATTTGATAAGGCAACTTTTCACTTTCAGACTTAAGTCAGTATTGTCCCATTGACAAATGACCCATGATTACTCCTAACTTGCTTGGTTCTTCAAACATAAAAGGATACACCAGTGGACAATGGAGGAAACATGGCATTATTATTTGTCATTCTCTTTAAAATATTTGGATAATCAGAACATTTGACCTATGACTTACAATATTAACTCTAGTTTTAGCTTCTCGAATTTAATTGAGTTATGCAACTTAAAAGCAGTCATCTAGCCGGGAGTGGTGGCGCACGCTTGTAATCCCCACGCCTGGGAGGTGGAGACAGGAGGATCGCGCAGGTTCGAAGCCAGCCTTGCTGGCTTAAGAGACCCTGTTTCCAATTAAAAACATAAAATGGGTTTGGGAGTGTAGCCTGGAGGTGGAAGGGTTTCCAGGAACCCCAGTACCACCAAAATAAAATGAAATAAAGTAAATAAAAGCCGTCATCTAGTCTTAATTATCCCTTTAAATTACTTGGCTGATTTCTATCTTTTGAGAGATATATGTGTAGTATGAGTATTACCCCTCAAGACAGTAAGCAAATGAATGAACATCATGTTTTCGTATTTTTAAAATCTGACCCTCATTCTGCATTCCATGAAATGGATGGGAAACTCTATCTGACTCATTGCTGGGTCTCCTGTTAGGGTTCTGCAGTGATCCCAGGTGGTGGATCTTCACATTGGCAGAACATTTAATTCTGCCCATGTGGCAGAAATAAAGGTGGCCCCTTTGATGTGGACAATTCTGCCCCTCCCATGCCATGTGCGAGGTCTCTGCTTAGGCTGGGGTACACAGGACACCAGGTCTAGCCTCCCTAAAGTACCTTGCATTCCTCCTTTCCAGGATGCTGTCAGACAGGGGAGCAGGGGACTCTGCTAATCAAAAACTGCCAAATATTCTTATCCAATCTCATCAGAATCCCCTGGAAGGCTCAGGTTGTAAAAAGCAATCACCAGCAAGGGCTCCGCCTTCTGCTTTCTGGCTGGATGCAAAATCCACCTGCAAGACTGGGCAGCAGAAGGTGTAGGCTCCTCTTTTTCTCTTTTTTATTAGGAATCTAGAGGGGAAGTCAAGTGTGGTGGCACAGGCCTGTAATCCCAGTACTTGAGAGGCTGAAAAAGGAGGATTACAGGTTTAAGGCCAGCCTTGGCAACTTAAAGAGACTTTGTTTCAAAATAAAATAATAAGATAGGGTGGGGAGGTATGGATCAGAAGTAGAATGCCCCTGGGTTCAGTCCTCAGTTGAACACAGAGGGTGGGAGAAAGAAAGAATGAGAGAAAAAGAGAGAGAGAGGAGAAGAAGGAGAAGGAGGAAAGAAAGAAAGATAGGAAGAAAGAAAGAAAGAAAGAAAGAAAGAAAGAAAGAAAGAAAGAAAGAAAGAAAGATCCAGAGGGGGGAAAAGAAGAGGTAGAAAACTAAAACCTAAAGAGCTTCTTTTCTGTTTCCTTATTTTTCTAAAAATACTTAAAGCAAGAAAAATAAACTACAAATTGATATAACAAAACAAACTGTTCTGTCACATACCAATAAATAAATCCCATTCCTTAACCCACAGGGGTTTAGCACCAGATAATGAAACAGTATACTTATTTGGTAGTGCTAGTTACAAAATCAAACGTGCAGTAGCTGTTGGGAGTGAATCAGTCTCCAGCGCCAGGAGAGTTCAGAGGCAAGATAGGAATTTGTGGCTGGTTTCAGTCAGCAGAGGTGGAGGTATCAGTGGAGAGAATTTCATAAGCAGAGGTGAGAACATGATAGAACATATTCCTGGGATAGTAAACAGAATCTAGCCTGTTTAAGACATTTTTTTTTTCCTTCTAGTAACAGTGTCAGGAAAAACTGGAGGCTTGGAGCCCAAATAAACAGTAGCAGTGACTGGTAGGTGAGAGGTGTCCCTTGGGGGATGTGGAGAAGACTGATGCTTATGAGTTATGGAAACAGGAGAAACAAACAAAGGGCTTTGGGGATTTAAACTAGGCCCCTTGAGAATGAAGCACCACATATGGGACAGGTCTACAAGAGGGGTGTGTGTGTGTGTGTGTGTGTGTGTGTGTGTGTGTGTGTGTGTGTAGTGGGGGCACAAGGAGGCTGAGCCCAAGGCTTAGCTACTTACCCTTTAATGTAGTTAGGGAAGTTGGGGATCTGACTGTGGATTTTGATTAATTTTTAAAAGACATCTTGGTAGACTAGAGGGTCAGTGCTAAGTCAAATTCCTCTTGGTACTTGCTTGGTGGAGCTTGGGTAAAGTGGGTGGGAAGAAACCACATCAGGAGGGTCTGGAAAGTAGCAGGAAATTAAATCCTTTGGTAGCTTCAATTGGGTGGATGGCGATCAAGACATTGTGTCAGTTCCTCTTGGGGCTGGTGGATACATACCGAGTCCCTCAACAAGATGACAGTTCTGGAGTTCTACGGGCTCCACTTCTCGGGATGCATTTATTCGTTCTCTGTGGAAAATAAAAACCAACCCAGAGGTCAAGCACCACATTTAAAATCAGTGTCTAAAGGTGGTCCTCACTCACCTTCAGACTGGTTAAGTCTCTGTATGCTAATTTATGGATGATATAACAAATGAGCAGGCAACTTTTTATTTATATTTGTTTACATAAAATGAACATTAAGTGAGTAATGTGTCTTTATCAGCTAATTTCACGGTACTGCTAAAAGACTAAAATGTTATTATACAAGGGAAACATTGTCCTATCTAATGAGTAACTGAGGAATGTTATTAACTTTAAAGCACTTAAAAATAGCATTACTTAATTTGTTTGCTATAAATCTGCACTACATCTCCTATTCTTGCCTTTTGATCCTTCCTCCAAATAACTGCTTTCCTAACGGGGTCTTTGACGATCTCAACCCTAAAGCTTCTGCTGCAATATTATTTTTAAGCTTACACTAACTTACTTTGCAAATATGTGGATCCATTAAACTGATCACCAAAATAACTGACCAAATTATTTCTCAGTATCATGTTCCTAGTCCAGTGAAATGTTCTTCTAAATATGAGGTATAATTTTAATTTTTTTTTTTTACTAGGCAGTATTTAAGAAGAGAACATTTTCAAGCACTCATTAAAAAATTAACCTTAGGGTTGGGAGTGTAGCTCCGTGGTAGAGTGCTGATCTAACCCTACCTAGCACTACCAAAACCAAAACGTAACAAAACAACAACAACAAAAACCCCAAAACAAACAACATCAAAAAGTCAGCCAATGAACAAAACTCGTTTAATCTGCTTCATTATTACTTGACGCGTCTGTCACTGGGCTGCACTGAAAGCAAAGTAACAGTAAACACTCTAAAGCTGAACAAGAAAGTACTGCCAGCGGGCATCAGGCACAGTGACAGATTGTGAATGTGAAGCTCCGCAGAAACCAGCTTCCCCTTAGAGAAAAAATAAAATAAAAAAATAAAAAGTAAAAACAACTCAAAGACCCCCGAAGGCAAGCAGGGGCTTTGAATCCATTCTGGAACACACAGCAGCAGCAAAGTCTGTCCAGCCCAGTGGTCCTTTTCCTGAGACGTTACCTCAAGGACTGTCAACAGCCACAGCTAGTCCTACCACACCAAAAGGTCACATCCCTCCCAAACCGGCAGGTTTCAGCTCCTTCCCCCGGGTCTGCCTAACTCCCCCCCCCACCCCCACACCCACCCCCGCCGTCTGCCTAACTCCTCTGTGCTGGTCCCATAGCCCAGGATTTCTCAATGTTCAGCCAGGCAAAGCCTGAGCCTGTCCCTTATCAGCAGGTGGAAAGCCAGGCTTCCTGCCCCATGTCCAGCGTCCGCAGCGGACTTTGCTTTTTCAAAAGCTCAGCGTGGAGGGCCACCCGGAAAGGGAGGCAGGCCTTGGGGAAATAAATGCGGCCATTTCTGCCCTGCATCCTAGGAAAGGGCCAGCAGTGGACTTACCGTCCAGGGATGTGGTTCTCAAGGGTTAGTTTGCTGGGTGGGACTGAGGAGCCAGGTTCCCAGGCGGAGCCTTCTCACCTGCCAGGAGAGGCTACCCCTGACCACCTCACTTAAACCACGGGGGAGAGTAAAAGTGCCCACTCACCTAAAGGCCAGCAGCCTCTCTCCTAGGAAGGCCAGGCTGGCCCCCAGCAGGGTGAGCGCCAGCAGCTTCCCCATGGCTCGGGGTGCCGGCGGCGGCGAGCTGGGGCACCCGGCTGCGCACCCGAGGTAACTGGGGCCCCGCCCGCGGCGCCTCCCCCGGGGACGCCAGTCAGAGCAGCAGGGAGAGGGCGCGCAAGGTTCGCCCCGCCCGGGTTCACCCCGGCCTTTGCGCGCAGGAGTGCAAGGGAACTTTTATGGGCGACACTAAGACTAAGTTTCTGCCCTCGGAATTCAGCCTTACCTCGGCGCCCCGGATTCTCCCCACTCCCAAGTCCACCTTGCAGAGAGGGCGGTCAGGGCAGCCGGTGGAGCTCTGCCGAACTCCTGGCAGCTTGGGCAACAGCGCAGCAGTCGCTGGACCCCTGGCGTGGGCTTGATCCTAAAAGCCACGAATCCAACCTCAGCTCTTTAAATGGACCAAGGGAGGACCTGAAGGGGTGCGGAAGGACTGGAAGCCTGAAATTTGGGGTTTCTGGCAGGTCACACCTGAGAGGGATACTGTGAAGGACCCTCCATTCTCGAAGGGAAGAGCCTTACCTGCCCTTCTCCAAGACTGGGTGGGGTGCAGGACCTTTATCCATTAGCACTCACCGCGGTGGACACCCAGATCAATGTGTCGACTAGAGGGCTTTGTGGATATCGGTGTATGTCCGCAGAGTCGGTGGGAGAAAGAAAACTCAGAAGAAAAGGGAGAGAAACAGGAAAAGGGCAGCTGAGCAGAACAGGAAGGAGGGGAGGTGGTTTCTTGACAAAGTTAGGCTTTCAGAAGATGCCATGATCTTTCTTTGAGGACTTGCTTTCTTCCAGATGAGGAATTCACCATACCCCTTTGTGGTAATGGAGATTGAATCTAGAGGTGTTCTACCTCCGAGTTACACCCCCCATCCCTTCATCCCCATCTTTTTTGTTTTTTCTGTGCTGAGGTCCTATTTTTTATTCTTTTATTTTAAAAACAAGGTCTCACTGAGTTGCAAAGTAGCTGACGCTGGCCCTGTCTCACAAATGCTGGGGTTACAAGCGTGTGACAGCCCAGCCCCAACTTTTTAAAAAAAAATTGAAGCAGAGTCTAGACAAATGACTGAGGCTGGCCTTAAGCCTGCAAACCTCCTGTCTCAGCCACCCAAATATTTGGATTACAGGCCTGCACCACCACATCTGCCTCATGTTTTCCTCTTCTAACAAAGACCAAATTAGAGGGGAAAATTCGAGGAATTTGGGCAAAGTTGCATCTTCAAGCATGATGTTTCTATGTACCAACAGAAAGAAATATCCTACTGTGGTCAAGTGAGTGGATTTTTTTAGGTTAAGATTTTCTAGACCTGAGGATATTAATAAAAGGTGGTCCCTGACCTATGGGATTCCTAAGTATAACAGGAGCACATAATCTCAGGACGCATAATGAAATCTGACCCAACGCAGCACTCACTATGCGTTGGGCCTTGTGCTTAGAGCTTTGCCTAATTCTTTTAATTCTCAGAATTGCCTCTGAGGTGGTCACATAACCCCAATTTTAGTTGAGGGAACTGAAGCACAGAGTGGGTGTGAGACTTGTCCTAGATCACAGAGCGGAACGTGACAAAGCCAGTCTGGCCCTTAACTGTGTAGCCTCCACCAGGCTGTTGCTGTTAAGTTGTGGAGATAAGTCTACTCACTTTAAGATGAGCAGTTTTATTTTATTTTATTTTTTATATTGTTGTGGTGCTGGGGATCAAACCCAGGGTCTCACGCGTGCTAGGTAAGTGCTCTACCACTGAGTTGCGCGCCCAGCCCAAAGATCACCAACTTTAAGAGTACAAGCAGAAAGGGAGTTGGATGCTGCTTCTACGGTGACTTAGGAGGAGGAAGTTTCCAGAGCTAAGGTCTCCAGGGCTGTGTGCAAGGCATGCGGCATGCATACAGGTACTGGTGTTTCATTCACACATGTAACACTTTTCTTGATACATCATAATAATAATCAATGCCACACAAACATACATGTATGTATCACTTGGCAACTTCTTACATTGTAGGTAGCTTCAAATTAAGAGTGATGGTAAACATAAAGTGTTCTGTGCTGTGCTTGTTACATTAGAGGAAGTCCATGAAGATTAGATCCTAATTAAGTCTGAACCTCCCCTGAGCTTGTAGGCTCCTTGTGGGACGAGACCCTCCGGTTGACCCACGGGGTCTTCCAGTGCTGTCCACAGAACTCTATGCTTAATAGTCCCTCAGCAAATATGGTGAGATAGATGGATGGGAGGTATAGAATTGGAAGAAAGAAAAGTTAGAGGAATAAGAAAAAACAGGAGATGATGAAATTGTAGTGACTGTACTATATCCTAAGCACTTTGCATGTCTCGCGTTACAAAGGGAGAAAGTGAGGCTTGGAGGGGCTGACTTCCTTAGGCTGCGTGACTCAGGCATGCCAGAGCCTCTGTGTGGACCCAGGATCAGTGCTCCTATCACTGCTGCTGACTCACGGCGAGGACTGAGTAAAGTGTAGGCAGAGAGGGAGAAGGTCCATGGGAAAGCACTTCACGAAGTCATCCACAAATCAGCCTTGAGATGAAAGAAAACATAGGCGGGGGTCATCCAAATTGGAGTTCAGGGGGAAAAAAAATTAGAAAGCAAATCCAAGTGTGGGGAAAGGGTCAGAGCGAGGTCAAAGGGTAATAGCTTAGATAAAAACTCCTGAGTAGAGACAACAGTGGCACTCTTTCCCTCTCTCTGTGGAGGGCTTTTTGTTTTGCTTGTTTGTGGCTTAAATGTTCTTTCTCACTAAAGAAAATCTTTCTCTGAGTGCTGTACTTGCTGTCTGTGATATCTCTCTCTCTCTCTCTCTCTCTCTCTCTCTCTCTCTCTCTCTCTCTCTCTCGTTAGTTTCTGGCACTGGGGATTGAACCCAAGAGCACTCTACCTCTGAGCCACACCTCCAGCCCTATTTTATTTTGAAATAGGGTCTCAATAAGTTGCAGAGGGCCTCACAAGCTGTTAGGCTGGTTGCAAACCAGTGACCCTCCTGTCTCAGCCTCCCAGCTACTGGGATCACAAGTGTGCACCACCGCGCCTGGGTTCATAATCTTATTTTTTATTTCAGTGAGACAAGTTATTAACATGGCATAAAGAATGGGGTAAAGAGAGAGGCATGCTCGTAGGCAATTGATTGAGGTGCTGTGTTATCTATACTTTGTTTTAAAATTCATCACTTTAGAGGAGTGTGTGTGTGTGTGTGTGTGTGTGTGTGTGTGTACATTAACTTTAAACCTTAGAGGTGGCTAGTAGTTATTTGACTACCATAAGCAGTAATTAAAATCCCAAGTATGGTAACTTAGCTTTACAGAATTCCAAGCTTAGGAGGCCACCATATCCAGCATCACTTAAGCCAGCAATAAATGAACACTTCGGGTACAGATATAGAAAATGACATCCTCCCATCTCTGTCTCTCAGGTACTGGGATTACCAGCATGTGCCACCATGTCTGGGTCTAGAGCTGCACCCAGAGAGTTTATTCATTGCTAGCACAAGCGATAGTAGAAATAAATATTCACGGTAAAAGCAGTTTTGCCAAACTATGTGGGCTAGTGAGAAAGACTGCAAGGGCAGCCCCAGCCGTACCTAGAGTTAGAGAAAACAGGAGCAAGGACACTAGCATCCTCATACTAGAGGAGGGGGTCCTGCCTCTCAAACTATCGGATGCTGTGCCTACACGGCTGGCCCAAGAGGAGTCTGCTTCCTGAGGTGGGTGAGTTGAATTCTCCCTTCAGAACTTTCTCTCCAACAGACCTCTTTGTTAAGTGTGTTGTGGAAACACCTAAAAAGATGGATCTGAAACTTCATTTTGTTTACAGAAAAGATTGTGGGCTGCTTTTAATGCCTCCTGGTAGGTAATAATTTGTGAGTAACATATTTGGGTTTGAGCACAGGTTTATTGGCCTGTACCACCTGTCGGTGAGATTAGGGGGGGAAGGACATGCAGCCTCATTCACATGTAATCTTTGAGATGACTGCTGTGAGTCAGCAGGAAGACCCTGGCAATCGGCCACGCTGGCTTGGTGGAGAGACAGGGTACATAGTATTACAGAAGAGGCTTGTTGTTATCCAATAAGCAGCACAAATGATTTCACAAGTCCTAAATCCAAATTCTAGACCCATTTGAAGTGGGATCTTCAGTTTTTAGAAATTACCTATTGCCCCTCAGCTTTCCTTTTCCTTACATGCCCAGGAGGGCTTTTGAAGGAGAAAATGTGACAAATAAAATTGTGTATTCTAAGTAATAAGTAACAGTACTTACGTGTTGTGGTTAGATATAGATTGGCCCCTTGAAGAACTCCTAAATTGGTCTTTAGAGCTGATATAATTGAGTCTTGAGAGTTGTAATTCCAGCAGTGAATATAATCCATTATAAAGGATTTATCTGGGTGGTAGCTGGAGGTGAGTCCCTAAGGGTGCAGCCTTGGGTATTATATAAATGGTCACTCTTGCATCCAGCCCATATGTTTTCCCTCTCTCTGCATACCACTACCATGTCCCCATCCTCACATGGACTGAAGCTAAAACTGTAAGAAAATAAATCTTTCCTCTAAGTTGCACGGTCAATCTTTTTAGATTATAGCTGCAAGAATACTGACTGGAACATTAAATCTGGTTATTCCAATATCATTGATAGTCCAAGTACCATTCAAGAATGTCATTGGTATTTTGATAGGAATTGCATTGAATTTGTAGATAATTTTTGGCAGAATGGCCATTTTTATGTTATTTATTCTGCCTATGCATGAGCAAGGGAGATCTTTCTTTCCATCTTCCAAGGTCTTCTTTAATTTCTTTCTTTAATGTTTTATAGTTTTTATTGTATAGGTTTTTTACATCTTTGGTTAGGTTTATTCCTAGTTATTTTATTGGTTTTGAGGGTTTTTTTTTTCCCCCTTTCTTTCTTCATGGATTCATCATTGGCATATAGAAAAGCAATTGATTTCTTTAGGTTGATTTTGTATCCTGCTACTTTGCTGAATTGGTTAATGAGCTCCAGTAGTCTTTTGGATAAGTTTTTTGGGTCTTCTAGATATAGGATCATCTCATCTGCAAACGAGGATAATTTTAATTCCTCTTCTCCTATTTGAATTCCTTTGATATCCTTCTCTTGTCTTATTGCTGTGGCAAGAGTCTCAAGGACTGTATTGAAGAAGAGTAATGATATGGGCATCCTTGTCTTGTTCCTGATTTTAGGGGGAATTCTTGCAGTTTTTCCCCATTCAATATGATTTGGCTTTGGGTTTATGTATATTGTCCTAATGATGTTGAGATACATTTCATCTATTCCAATTTTCTGCAGTGTTTTTAACATGAATGGGTGTTGGGTTTTGTCAAATGCTTTTTCAGCATCTATTGATATGATCATTTATTTTTTTCTCAGTTCTATTTATGTGGTGAATAACGTATTGATTTGCATATGTTGGACCAGCCTTACTTACCTGGGATGAAGCCAACTTGGTCATGGTGTAAAATTCTCTTCATGTGGTTTTGAATGTGTATAGCTAGTATTTTGTTTCAAATTTTTGCATCTATGTTCATCAAAGATATTGGTCTATAATTTTCTTTTCTCGAAGTATCTTTATTTGGTTTTGGTAGTAATGTGATACTGGGCTCATAGAAGGAGTTTGGAAAATTTTCATCTCTTTCAATTTCTCGGAACAAGTTGTGAAATATTGGGATTAGTTCTTCTCTGAAAGTTTTGTAGAATTCATCTGGAAACTCATCTGGGCCTGGGCTTTTTTTGTGTGACAGAATTTTTATTGCTGTTTCTATTTCTTGCTTGCTATTCATTGGCCAAAGCAATTCTCAGCAATAAGAACCATTGCAGGATACCTGACTTCAAATTATACCCGACTTCAAATTATACTGAAAAGCAATAGTGTTAAAACAGCGTGACATTGGCACAATAACAGTCACTCAGACCAATGGAACAGAATAGAAGATACAGAAACAAACCCACACACTGATAGTCAATAGATCGTTGACAAAGGGGCCAAATTCATATGCTGGAGAAAAGATAGCCTTTTCAACAAATGGTTTTTGTATAAAGATGGAACTAAATCCTTACCTCTCACCATGCACAGGAATCAACTTGAGATGGATCAAAGACCTGGAAAGCAGACCAGAGACTATGAAACTATTAGAGGAAGGCTTAAGTTCAACACTCCAACATATAGACACAGGTAGTAACTTCCTCAACAAGACCTCAAAAGTGCAGGAAAATAAGAATTAATAAGTGGGATGGCATCAAATTAAAAAGTTTATGTTCATCAAAGGAAACCAGCAATAATCTAAAGAGAAAGCCTACAGACTGGGAGAAGATCTTTATCAGCTACCACTCTGATAGAGGGCTAATATACAAAATATACAAAGAACTCAAAAGACTCTACTCTAGCAAAACAAACAACCCAATCAAGAAATGGGCAACTGAATTGAATAGACACTTCACAAAAGAAGAGATACAAATGGCCAATAGATACATGAAAATATGTTCAACATCATTAGCCACCAGGGAGATGCAAATCAAAACTATGCTGAGATTCCATCTAACTCCAATCAGAATGGCAAGCATAAAGAAGTCAAATAACAAATGTTGGCAAGGATGTGAGGAAATAGGAACTCTTGTACATTGTTGGTGGGAGTGCAAACTAGTTCAGCTGCTATGGAGATCAGTGTGGAGATTCCTTAGAAAATGGGAATATATCCATCATATGATCTAGCTATAATACTCCTAGGTATCTTCCCAAAGAGGTTGAAATCATAACATATCATACCCATGTTCATAGCAGCACAATTTGCAATAGCCAAAATATGGAACCAACCTAGGTTTCCATTAACAGATGAATGGATTGCAAAATTATGGGAAATGCACACAATGGAATTCTACTCAGCAATAAGGAAGAACAAAATCATGTCATGTGCAAGAAGATGCAAAGACCTGGAGAACATTGTGTTAAATGAGATCAGCCAAGCTAGGCGTGGTGGCGCACACTTGTAATCTCCACGCTTGGGAGGCAGAGACAGGAGGATTGTGCAGGTTTGAAGCCAGCCGTGCGTGCTGGCTTAGGAGACCCTGTTTCCAAATAAAATGTAAATATAGGTCTGGGAGTGTAGCCCGGAGGTAGAAGGGCTTCCAGGAACCCCAGTACCACCAAAAAAAAAAAAAAAAAAAAAAAAAAAAAAAAAAAAAAAAAAGAGATCAGCTAAGCACTGACTGAAAGAGAAGGGACATATGTTTTGTCTAATATGCTCAAGCTAGGGAGTATTAGGGATACAAAGGGACTCCAGATAATGGAGTGGAAACCTCAGCAAAGCCAGAAAGGAGGGATAGGGGAGGAAGAAGGCTGTAGTAAATTAATGGAGGAGCTACATTCGAATATGTGTATATATGTGTATATAACAGTTAACCTGGACACTCAGTATTAGGAAGGAGGAAAAAGGGGGAAACTAGGGTGTGGGAGGGCACCAAGTACTGTGTGAATATATGCCACTGTCAACATGATCCACTTTATGATGTGAAACTATAGTGCTCCAATAAAATAAAATAAAATAAAATAATACCATTCAAAGGGATGCAGAGGGCGACCGAGAAAAGCGGGGCTTAAGAGTCCCGCTAACAACCAATCTCCATTACCACAAAAAGAGCGCCTTTCATAGCCAGAAAACACCATCACCAGAAAAACAAAAAAACCACCAGGCTCCAGAGAGAAAGCGGACTGAGAACAGAGCTCAGGGCCACAGAGGAGACACACGCGCCCGAGGACGCGGCAGCAGCGCCATACTGCCGGCGGCAGCGGCGAACTCAGCGGACGGCTACAGCAAGCCTAGGTGAGCCGATGCGGAACAGCCAGGCGGGATCTTTCGGCGCAGACAGCATTTAAAGCTCCCAGTGGCTAAGCTCAGCACACGCTGCAGGGATTCAGAGTGGAAATCAAAACCAGAGAAGAAAAAATACACCAGCCTCATGGCCGAGGGCGTGGCAGAGGCGTCATATCGCCACCGGCGGCAGCAGCAGCAGTGAATTCACCGAGTCCAGTACAGCTACATCTACGTACTCAAGAACAGTGAGTCAAATTGCGGGCCACAGAGGAGAAATCCCAGTATTGTGCCTCCTGGGACTTGACCCAGTGAGGGAGTGGTGGTGGCAGAGATATCACACCATAGGAGAGCGTGCAACCTGGCACCCCCCATAGTTTAAAGCAGCCTCTATCGATTCCCTGGGTCGGAGACTCTGTGATACAACCCAGTAAAGGAGTAGTAGGGTCTGAGATAATACAGACTCGAGATCCAGAGCACCTTAAGTGAAGCCATAGTGACCCAAGGGAAGAACCCAGAGAAGGCACAAACCTCCGAAATCATGGGAAAGAGGAATAACACTGAGGTAATGAATGTGCACAACCCCACAACATCAGAACCTGATAAAACAGAAAATCAGAGATTTCTAGAAGATCAAATCAGGAAAATAACTGTAGAAATAATAGAGGTGCTTCGAAAAGAACTCAGAGAGAGCCAAAAAGAGATAAAGGATGCAATTAATGAAGTAAAGGCCTCAATTCAAAGCACAAACAACCGATTAGACCACATGGAGAACAGAATCTCGCTCTTAGAAGATGAGCAATCCAAAAATGAATGCATAGTTTCTAATCTAGAAAAAGATATCCAACAGCAGGAATCTGACATTGAAGAAATATGGGCCCATCTTAAGAGAGCTAACCTAAGAATAATTGGAATAGAGGAGGGAAAAGAAAGTGATACCAAAGGGATCAACAATCTCTTCAAGGAAGTAATAGCAGAAAATTTTCCAAATATAGAGCAAGAGGTTGATACACAGATCCAGGAAACTTATAGAACTCCCTTTAGACAGGATCCGAGAAGAGGATCCCCACGCCATATAATTGTCAAAATGACCAATGTGGAAGCCAAGCAGAGAATCTTAAAGGCAACAAAAACAAAGGGCCAAGTGACATTCAGAGGCAAACCAATTAGAATCACTCCAGACTTCCCAAACCAAGTCATGAGAGCCAGAAGGGCTTGGAGTAACATATTCCAAACTCTGAAAAAAAAACAACTTCCAGCCAAAAATTTCCTATCCAGCAAAACTTTCTATCAAATTAGATGGAGAAATAAGAAGCTTCCATGACAAACAGAAACTGAAGGAATTTATGTCTTCAAAACCAGCGCTAGAGAAAATACTCAAAGAGATTAACTACAAAGAAGAAATAGGTAACACTCACCAGAACCAGAGAAACAAGAGTTTCCATCCAACAGACAACTAAGATTGGTTATCTGTGGAGATTCATTATTTATGTTAGTCTTTTACCTATCTCTAAATTGTATTGTTTGCCTTTATTGTTGTTAATTTTTAGGATTTCTAGTTGGAATATTAATATACCTTCAGATATAGCATTTGGAAATATTTTATCCCATTCTATTAGTAACTTTTAACTCTGTTTACATTGTCTTTGGATATACAATATTTTCTTTTATTTTTTAGGGAGTTTGTATATTCTTCTGTTGCCTGTGCCATTGAAATCATATCCAAGAAATCACTGCCAATTTCAATGTTGTGAGGTTTTATGACCCAGATTTTCTCCTAAAAGTTTATAGTCTTAAGATTTATATTTAGGTCTTTTATCTAGTTTGAGTTAATACTTGTATGTGGGATTAGGTAAGGGTCCAATTTTATTCTTTTCCATGTAATTATTATTTTTCAACAATATTTAGTTAAAAGATTATTATTTCCACCACCAAATCTTCGTGGAAACCTTGTCAAAAATAACTTGACAATATAGGGAAGAAGTTAGCTCTAGGCTTGTATTTAACTCCAATGGTCTATATATCTGCCTTTAGAACAGTACTACACTGTTTCAATTATTGTAGCTTTATATGGTTTGAAATCAGAAAATATACATC
This sequence comes from Muscardinus avellanarius, assembly GCF_963383645.1. Classification (NCBI taxonomy): domain Eukaryota; kingdom Metazoa; phylum Chordata; class Mammalia; order Rodentia; family Gliridae; genus Muscardinus; species Muscardinus avellanarius. Next base: position 66,460,132 of record NC_137795.1, read on the forward strand.
TTCTAGCTTTGTTTTTGCTTCAAGATTGTTTTGGGTATCTAGAGTCCATATTCCATATCAGGATAGATTTTTTTCTGAAAAATAAATATATGATAGTTTCACTTAAAAAAAAGAAAAAAATATTCTCTGGTAAAAAAGAAAGTAAAAAGAAATATTGAAATGTCATCTTTAAGACATCAAAAGCTTGGTATCAGACAAATGAAACTGTTATGTGAGATTATCATTTTTAATTTTGGATAAATTGCTATAATACTAGATGTCAACCACTAAGCCAAGCATGGGAGGGAGGGATGGGGAGAGAATGGGGTGGGGATCGGGTGGGGGCTGACTGGGCGATGTGTGCATGTATGTCTACAAAAGTTTGTATCCCACTATGATGTATGAATACAGTGCAGCAATAAAATAAAAAAAAAATAGGGCTGGGGGTGTAGCTCAGAGGATGCCCCTGGGTTCAACCCCCAGTACCAAAAAAGAAAAAAGAAGCCGGATGTGGTGGCGCACACTTAAAAAAAATAATAAAAAAATAAAAAAAAAATAAATAAATAAAAGACGAGCTGAGAACCCAAAAAAAAAAAAAAAAAACCAACAACAACAACAAAAAAAAAAAAAAAACAAAGGGATGCAGAAGTATTTATGGTATAATCCTATTGTATAAAAGTTCAGGGATTATATATTATTTATCTATTTGTACATACATAAAAAACAGTCCAGGTACAAAGTGAAAAATAGAGTCTTCAAGAGCAGGACATGTAGTCAGAAAGCGTGAGGAGATCTGTGAGTGTGGAAAGCTTCTTTGCTTTTATTGTGTGACCTTCTGTGAGGTTTGAACAATTTCAAATCATTTATCTTGATCACATTAACAATCACAAATTTTAAATTAATTAATTAATTAATTTGCAGTACTGGGGATGGAACCCAGGGGCATTTTACCTCTGAGCTGCATCCCCATCCCGATTTTTTATTCTTTATTTTGAAACAGGGTCTCACTGAGTTGCAAAGGGCCTCACTAAGTAGCTGAAGCTATCTGCAAACTGCGTCCTCCTATCTCAGCCTCCCAATTGCTGGGATTACAGGTATGCACCACCACGCCTGGCAAATTTTTTAATTTAAATAATTATTCGTGTTAGTGATTGTTTCCCAGAAAAATAAGTGGTGATGGAGGGGGAGGCCTGTGAGTATATCATTATAAGGTTTTTCTTCAAAAAGAAGATATGGCTTTTAATATGTGTGTGTGTGTGTGTGTGTGTGTGTGTGTGTGTGTGTGTGTGTGTTTTACTAGGGATTAAGCCCAGTGGCATTCTACTTCTGAGCTACATCTCCAGTCCCATTTTACCTTTTATTTTTATTTATTTATTAATTTATTTTCACAGTACTGGAGATTGAATGCTAGGGCATTCTACCCTTGAGCCACATCCTTAGCCCTATTTTAATTTGAAACAGAGTCTAGCTAACTTACCACATGCTCACGTCAAACCTGTTATCTTCCTGTCCCAGCCAACCAAGTAGAATTACAGGTATGCACAACTGTGCCCAGTGAGGATATGCATTTTTTATTTATTTATTTATTTATTTATTTATCTATTTATTTATTTTTGCGGTACTGGTGACGGAACCCAGGAGCATTCTATCTCTGAGCTACATTCCCAGCCCTATTTTTTATTCTTTATTTTGAAACAGGGTCTCTCTGACTTGCAGAGGGCCTCACTAAGTAGCTGAGGCTGTCTGGGAACCGCGATCCTCCAGTCTCAGCCTCCCAAATGCTGGGATTCCAAATGTGTGCCACCATGCCAGCTAAGATATGGATTTTAGACCATTAGAAAATGTATGTCCATTGGCCACAGAGACCGTTGTTTAAAACCTAGGTACAATCAACTGCATGCCTTGATATGTGACTTGTTCTTAAGGTGGGGAAAAAGTTGAAAGACCACAGATTTATATTATTTCAGGAATAGGATATATTTGAATCCTTATTGTCCTTAGCATTATATGGATTTGAGAAATATTTAGGTGGGGGACTGACAATATTGGAAATTGGCAGGATGTGGGCAGAGAGGTGGTGAGGGAGAGGGAGAAATGAAAAAAGGTGCTTAGACTTGGAGAATGTGGCCGATACGCTGTACTCATGGGTGTGGAGACCATACAACAGGAACGCTAAAGATAAACAGGGAGTCCACTTAACCTGTGACTTCCAGTTGATATTACAGAAGAAATCTTAGAGTTTTCTTCAAAGTGGGTGTGACAGAAATTATGTTATCATTAGCATCACTCTCAGGCTCAAAATGAAGGTAATGTAATCAATTTATGTAGTTATATTACATAACCCTACATCTTCTACTGTAGAGCAGTCCTATTACCAAATAAAAGCCTGTTTGCTAGCTACAAGGTCTATCAATCATGGAAACAAGAAGTTTTGCAAAAGAATTTATTTATAGGATGTCTAAGTGCAGAGAGAGGTGGGAGATCCAAGTCTTGAATCCACTTCAAGGAGCAGAAAGCTAAGAGATTGTTACTGAGATTCTCCTAACCTTGGTCCTCACACATCCAGAGATTCCTTCATAGGAATCCTGGTGCATAATGTAAAGTATAGATAGCCCAAGAAACGTGGCAGTGGGTGGGGTGGCAGTGGGTACTATTACTTTGCCTTTGTTTCACACAGTTGACATTCACCAGCAATAGGTAGGCTGTGACTCCAAGGTAGGATTCAAACTGAGCAAATCAAAATCTAGAAAAAGTATCATCCTTAGAGTCATGAATGACTAATATGTGTAGAACATGAAGAAAAAATACTGTGCAGCTTATGTTTAATTTTCCTTGTTCCCTATATTAAGTATTAATGTTCACATTTAATTGTTATAAAAGAACTAAGCTTTAGTTAAAAACCAAAAGAGTATTTACTGTCATTGAACAGGATTTTGAATTAAAAAGAATGAACACACCCACTTATAGACCTACGATCTACCTAGTGGTGCCCAATTCCAATTTCAATTTCAGTTTTTAGGATGATAACCTCTTAACGATCAAATTGTTTGGTTATAAAAAGACCAGCACAAACAAATGCACATTATACTTATGGTTTGATAAGATAGGATCCTTTACGGCCCATAGAAGCCAAAATCAGTATATTTAAAAATTTTGTATTTTTAAGATAAATAATACATGGGTTTATTATATCTACTTTTGTCCAAATAAAATTTGTAATAGATAAAATAGAAAGGCATAATAGTAGGCATATTTTATTCTTACTCTATTGTTACTTTTTTTTTGGTGCTGGGGATGGAACCAAGGGGCATTCTAACCCCGAGCTACACACACCCCCAGCCATATTTGTTATTTTTTATTTATTTAATTTATTTTTTATTTTTTGCGGGTCTGGGGATGGAACTCAGAGGCATTTGACCTCTGAGCTACACCCCCCTGCCCAATTTTTTATTCTTTATTTTGAAAAAGGGTTTCACTGAGTTGTGGAGGGCCTCACTAAGTAGTTGAGGCTGTCCGCAAACCACGATCCTCTGGTCTCAGCCTCCAGAATGCTGGGATTACCAGCGTGCACCACCACGCCCGGCTTATTTCTTATTTTGAATCACGGTCTAAGTTGAAAAGGACCTCACTAAATAGCCGAGGGGGTTGGAGAACCATGATCCTCCTGTCTCAGCCTCCCTAATGCTGGGATTACATGCATGCACCACCACTCCTAACTGGTATAATATTAGTACCTACTCCCTGAAGGCTGCAATAGGGATTAAATCAAACAATGAACATGAAATTTCCAGTGTATTGTTGGCCACGCTATACTTAACTCATAAATATTTTGATGATGATGATGGGAAAAGCATGAGAAGTGCTTTGAGAAGTTAATATGGAAAAAACACAGGCAAGTCTTGCTCTAGGGCTCAAGCCAGTTGTATAGGAAGGAACGGTGAGCAGAAAAACTCTTCCCTTGTGGGTCAGGCCCCCTCGGCCCTGAGCCTGGCCCTGCTGCTGTTCAGCCAAGTGGCCGTGGACCTGATTCCATCTCTCCCACCTTCCTATGACAGTTCTTTTCTGTGGGCAGATGAGCAAGTCTGCCAGCTCCAACCTTTTATCTCCTCTTTGTATCCAAGTTGGGTTCCCTTTTACAAAGAGAACTGCTAAAATAGTCCCTAAGAATTGAGAATTCAAGTTGACATATTTGGTTCATTAAAAAAAAAAAAAAAAACAATCCCTTTGCATTCAGCTTTCAAAAAGAAAAGTGAACATTGCCATGCCCACCTATCCCAAGGAAAGCCCACAGAAAGCGGCTGTTTTAGCTGGGCGTGGTGGTGCACGCTCGAGAGGCTGAGACAGGAGGATCACGGAGATTCAAAGCCAGCCTCAGCTATTTAGTGAGGCTCTCGGCAACTTAGTCAGACCCTGTTTCGAAATAAAATATAAAACAGGTCTGGGAGTGTAGCCTGGAGGTAGTAATGCCCCTGGGTTCCACGCCCAGTACCACAAAAAAAAAAAAAAAAGAAAGAAAGAAAGAAAGAAAGAAAGAAAGAAAGAAAGAAAGAAAGAAAGAAAGAAAGGCTGTTTTCCAATTCCCTGAGGACATGCAAGAGATTCAAACACAGACAAAGCTTGGATATTTCAGTTAGTTTTTAATATAACTCAACACTCTTAATAGTAAACAAGATGTAAGTACAAAATATCCACACACTTTATCAGTAGTTCTGAACACTTGCAGTGGTCACAAAGGGGAACTGAGGTCACTTTCATTTGAAGAAAATCCAACTCGCCCTGCTTCAGTGGACACATTTTGCTGTTGGAAGGCAACAGTGGGGCTTGATTTGTGCAAAGTGTTTTCACTTTATGGGAAAGCAGCTTTCTTCTTTCTTCCTTGCTTGGCATTAAAACAAAATCCAACAGGTTTTTTTTTTTTTCCTTTTATATTAATAGGTCTATAAGAATAAACGGGGCCTTTCCTTACTGAAATAAAATTAACTATGTATGCCATACATGTCTGGGTCAATATTGCTGGTTAAATTCTCTCAAAATTAGCAACTGTGACAATTAATTGTTAGAAGTCATCATGCCTGCATACCAAAAAATACAATTTAAAGTTCACAATACAAGGCTCTGTGGTATAAAGTGCCTATAAGCAGCTTCCTCTCGTGTACTGCGGCCACAGAACTACCCTGGAGGACAGATCCGTTGTTGGCATAAACTGTAGTAACGGTGGGCTTCTCGGATAGAATGTTCTGGATGCGGAGAACCTACACAGGAGATACAAAGGATTAACATGGAACCGCCATAATCCCTGTCTCCCACAAAGACACAATGATTAAGAGGCCATGCTGTTGAAAACAGCAGTTACCAATCTTTTTAATGCTTAAATTAAAGTGCTTTCTCCAACCTTCAAAGAAAGTACTTTTTAGAACCATCTAGTGATGCCATGCCAACACAGGATTTAGTGTTATTATAGCAATTCGGCATTAACAGAAATACTTTCACACTAATGTGCCTACTTTCACACTACTCCAACATGAACAAAAATCACATCATGTGGCGAGCTGACGATAAACCAGATATTTTAAAAGCTGCCAGAATACTACACAAGGGCACACATCTTTATAAAAATGCCTTCTGACTAGTTTCCACCATAATTTAGTACATCAAAAGATTACCTTTCTTAAAGCATTTGAACAATGTAAGGTTCTGCCAATTATTGGCTTAGAGCAATTACACCACCACCACCCAAGCTTATTGTATTATTGGCTTAAAAGAACTAACAAATCATCCTTGTGACAGTTTACTGTATTGTTAGTTCAAAGGGCCCGGGATAATTAGGGTTGGAAAACTAAAAATATAAACACCTCTGATGAGGGAGGATTGTTGGGGTCGTACACAAAGAGCTTCTGGGCGTTAGGATGACAGCCCACCCAGATGTCCCCAGAGGAAGGATCAATAGATATGTTATCCACCAGTGTGTCTAACTGGAGTACCTGACAAGAGAAAAAAATGACAGTCTCTGAATGACATGAAAAACTTGATTAAATAATTTAAAGCCAAACTCCCCCACCTCTAAGCATGTGGGGAAATTACAAACATCTCCCTGCTTCAACCCTCCCAATACCAATATTGCTTAAACTAAATTTAATAAACCTGTCTGGAGCCCACTTTTCATCTTTTCCGAAATTAAGAAAGTTAAGGTGATAATCAATCTTTCAAAAAAAAAAAAATGAACTCCTTTTCTCTTAAAAGATGCACAATGGTCAGTAAGCTCAAGGAACTCCATCAAAGCAGGATAGGAAATTCTTAATCAACCTAAAATATGTGTTGTCGAGCTGGAAGAAAATATAATGGTGTGGAACCCGATTTCTACCTTCATTTATTATTGAAAGAACTGACAACATGCATAAATCTTCATTTGAGAATTCATCCATTAGTCTTTTCAATTGTGAAAATTCTTATTGGAATTCGTCAAATGCCATCAATACTTCATGGAACGAGCCCTAAATCTGATGCAAATATCAGTCTCAGCCAGCCGCAGCATGTGATTACAGTCAGGCCTTGGTATTGCTGGGAACATGAGACTCCTCTTGTTGTAGGGAAACAGTATTTAAAAACACAGGACTCTTACCCTGGCACCCACGTTTTGTTCTCAGTGTGGCACTGTTATAATTTAACAATGTAATTGCAAAGTAGAATAGACATAAGAATAAATATTTACCTTTAATTGAGTTAAATTCATATTAGGATGTTTTTCCAAAACATGAATCTCATGAGCTAGTATGTCAGCAACATAGATATGCCTTTGTAGAGAGGAAACACTGGTTAGAGCTTCCTGCCAGGAGAAAGCTTCATTAATACAGCATAAGAGAATAAGTCTTAATAACCTGCCAGAAGTTAATCAATGACGGGCCCTCAAGGAAGGCTTCATAAAGGTCAATTTTTATTTAAAATGTAAGCTTTCAAAATCAATTCAGGGGTGCTGCAACAATCATGGAATTATTAAATTATTTTTTCGAAAGGTTTGTTAGGGAAAATAATATAGAATATCAATTTGAATATAAAGTGCATGGCATTCTTTACTGAAATAACAAGGAAACAAATCTTTGGTTTCATGAGGAAAAACAGTGAGCACTACATTCTACAATATTTTGATATTTCTATCACTTACAGATAAGAAACATAAGGTACAGAACATATTTTATTAAAACATCTACTAATACTATGTAAGAACATATTTATTAGTACACAGAGAATTTTAAGAGCAAGAGATAAGTTTTAATCCACATTGATCTATCCACACCTGGGGACATGTGGTGGGTTACTTTAGGGTAATTTTGTTAACTGAATTACTATTCTATGTCAGTGGTTCCATTGAGTGGCATCCATGAAGCCAGTGTGGTGGCAGATAGAAACAGGAAGCAGACAAGACCTCCCTTCTGGAAAAATTCACAGTGTGTTAAGAGTGTCAGACTAGTGTGTACACACGAAACACCCAATTCAGCTTGACTGGAGTCACGAGAAAGCGTTCGGGTCTAGACAGGGAAGAAACCTCTAACTCCTGAGTATGCCAAAAGGCCCCCAAAGGAGAGAAAATCTGCTCAAGGATACAGAAGCAGAGATTAGGTTTGAAGATGCATGAAGCACCTTCCAGACAGAAGAAAACATATGAGCCAGGCACAATGGCAAGAGTGAGGGAGGAATGTTTATAAAATAAGGGGTTTGTGGTCTAAAGTGTGGGAAGTACAGAAACAATAGAGAAGAGAGTGTGGAGTTCCTGCCTTGCTTTGATAAACAGTTGGATTCCACTGACGTTTTAGGACAAAGTTGCATAATAACCAATGGGGAGCTCAGACCAACAATTATTAGGCACATTCACTTTGCAACTGGTGGGATGCTGAGCAGGAGGAGGTAAAGGTGAGGACAGGGCTCCCTTTTGGGGATCCCTGAATGGATAAAAAATCATAGGAAGACAAAAAAAGGCCAGAGTGCAGAAAATGGAAGGAGGCTGAAAACTAGGAACAAAGTCTCATCTGTAGCCCAAGAGGGTGAGAACCTATAGCAGGCAAGTGTCACTGGGAAAGACCGTGAAAAGGGAGGAGGTACATGTGGAACCAGCATGGCTCCTCGCTGGATGGATAAGAATGGTGGAAGAGGAGGTGTTAGAGCAGAATCCTCTTTCTATTGTTATTATATTATTTTGGTATAGAGGATCAAGCCCAGGGGTGTTCTACCTCTGAGCTACACCCCCAACCCTTTTTTTGAAATTTTGTAATTGTGAAACAAGGTCTTGCTAAGTAAGTTACTGAGGTTTTTGCTAAGTTGCTGAGGCTGGACTCGAACCTGTGATCCTCCTGTCTCAGCCTTGCCAGTACTGGGATTACTGGCATATGCCTTCATGTCCATCATCAGCAGTAGCATCATCAGCATCATTACTTATGTTGGATATCTGGAAAGTTCAACTTCCATAATAAAAATATGAAAGGAAGAAATAGGAAGAAAAACAAGAGTTGCCTGGAGATACTGAATCAGGTCAATTAGAGACAATTTAAGTGATTCCATACCCATTTTCTATAATCAACAAGAAAAAAAGAAGAAATTGCTTCACAAACATAATGATGTTTGTTTTCAGGGAAGGACAAAGTTATTTAGTGTTATATTTGTGGTAGTGTGAGTTGTTAAATGGGAAGCTGTTCTCGTGTGAAGGCCGTAGAGAGAAAGCTAGTAAAGAATGTAATACCCTCTCTTGTAGGTTGAGGTTGTGTACAGAAACAAGAGAATTTCCAGTAGAGAACTTCTGGAAGGTGATTTGGCAATATTCATTGAAGTTAACATTTAAAGGGTCCATGCTCACTATCAATGCGATTGTAAATTAGTGTAGCAAATGTGGAGATCAGTGAGGCAGTTCCTCAGAAAACCCAGAATGGAACCACCACGTGATCTAGCTCTTGTACTCCTGGATGTCTTTTCAAAGGGAATGAAATCAGAATATAAGTGATATGTGCATAGCCATTTTTATAGCAGCACAGTTCACCATAGCCAAATTATGGAACTAGCCTAGATATCCATCAACAGACGGATGGATTACAAGTTATGGGATATACACACAATGGAATTCTACTCAGCCATAAAGAAGAACATAGTCATATCATTCGTAGGAAAATGGAAAAGTCTAGAGAATATTATGCTAAGTGAGATTAGCCAGTTACAAAGAGTTAGGGGTCATTTTATTTTTCTCTCATATGTGAAATCTGGGGGGAAACTGGGATATAAAAGGGACTCCAGATATAGGAGGAGAAACCCCAGTAGAGCAATGGAAGGGGTCTAGGGGAGGGGGTGGTGAGGGAATATTAATACAAGTAACACTTCCACTGACGCTACAACATATACAAAATGACCAGTGCCAATCTTAATACCATGTGTGGGGAAGGGGAGGGAATAGGGGGAGAACCAGGGGAGGCTCACCAAGTGCTGTGTAGGTGCATGTCCTATCACCCTGAACTTCACGATGCATCAATAAGAGTATATTAAAAATTAAAAAAAATAAAAGGTCTACATTGAGCAAGTAGTTCTATGTCTAGGGTTTTGCTCTATAGACATACTTATAAAAATGCAAAAAGAGGTGCAGCTCATTTAGCTGGCATCCAAGCTGGGATATGAAACCAGGTCTATATGAGTCCAAAATCTACAAATTCAAACACAATGCTCTAGTGCTCTCTTAGAGAGTTAAAAAATATATATATGTATATATATGTATATATATGCATATATATGTATGTATATGTATGTATGTATGTATATATATATCTGGATACAGCTGGGCATGGTGGCACACACTTGTGATCCCAGCACTTGGGAGGCTGATACAGAAGCATCCAAGTTTGCAGCCAGCCTCAGCTGCTTAGTGAGGCCCTCTGCAACTCAGTGAGACTCTATTTAAAAAAAAAAAAAAAAAATATATATATATATATATATATATATATATATATATATATATAGCTGGAGCCAGGCGTGGTGGTGCATGCTTGTCATCCCAGCATTCGGGAGGCTGACACCGGAGGATCGTGGTTTGAGACCAGCCTCAGCTACTTAGTGAGGCCCTTCACAACTTAGTAAGACCCTGTTTCAAAATAAAGAATAAAAAGTAGGGGAGGGGTTGTAGCTCAGAGGTAGAATACCCCTGGGTTCCATCCCCAGTACCACACAAAAAAATTTGGTTAAAGTTCCAGTGGTAAATAAGTATAAAACAGCTTTGTGAAAAATAAAAAAAGATAATAACCTAAATAGCCATCAATAGGGAATTGATTAAATTAGTTCAGAATCCTCCTCCTAAAGTAACACTATGTAGTCAGTAAAATATGATACATTTATTTAAGAGGAAACATTTACCTGATATCTTAATATGTATACATAAATGTGGTCTCATTTTATTCAAACTTATATTTGTAAAATGTAAATGTGAACAAGGGCATACAATAGAATTAGTCATAAATAATTATATTAAAATGTCAAGAAAGCTATTTCCAAATTGAAAAAAATAAAGAACTTGGCTAAGCAGATTAAATAAGCTATGCGAATATATGAAAGTATCACTGTGAATCTCACTGACATACACAATTACAGTGTACCAATAAAAATTTAAAAAGATTTGGTTGGCACTATGATTTAGGAGAAATGAAGCTATTCTGGAAGGGGTCCTACTTTTTATCAGGTGAAATATTGATTCCATTTGCTGCATCGAAACCTTCTGCCACCACCTTTACTTCCTCTGGACTGTAGTAAATGACGTTTGCCCAGTGTAAGTTCACGTATGTTTCCAAGTACTTTAAGAAAGGATCAGAGAAGTAGTGGTCATTGGTGGCATAGAAATGTGCTGGTCCGACAGCAACGATATCATTTACACTGAAAGAGAAAAACAATATGTGAGAGAAAATAAACAGTCTTATTGGTCTCCATGTTAAAGATTAAGTATCTATAATATTTATAGATACTTGTTTTAAATTTTAGATAAGTGTTTTTAGATACATGTTAAATTTAGATGCGTGTTAAATTTATAGATACGTGTTTTAAATTTTTGGCAAGAGGCCGGGCGTGGTGGCACACGCTTGTAATCCCAGCATTTGGGAGGCTGAGACCGGAGGATCGCGGTTTGTGGACAGCCTCAGATACTTATGAGGCACTCTGTAACTTAGGAAAAACCCTGTTTCAAATTTAAAAATTAAAAAAAAAAAAAAAAAAAAGGGCAGGGAGTATAGCTCGGAGATCAAATGCCCCTGGGTTTCATCCCCAGACCCGCAAAAGAAAAAAAAAAAAAAAAAAAAAAGCAAGAGATTTTCCAGGAAAAGATGACTTAAAATCAGTGGCTATAGTCATATGCAATATACTATAATATCACTTCCAAGTAAACAGTTTTGTGCAGTACTAGGTACCAGGTACTTTAAAGATAGGTTAGGTTGTTTAGCAATTATGGCGGGATCATTATAAAAGAAAAAAAGAACATGGTACCATCAGGGTATTTTTTTTTTTGATGCAAACAATGCAGGGTTTAACAATTATGTGTAAAGACAGCTGTCCATAGAGTAGAACTGGATAGAGCCCGATTGGCTGTGAGCTGGTTAGGCTGTCAGTAACATTTACCTAGCCCATTTACTTGGTTGCTGAATTTTCCTGAGGTCCCTGGCTTAGTTATTAGTCAAACTAAGGCTGACTGTTCAATTTCTACCTGCCTCACAACACCGACATGCTGAGAATGAACAGGCCCTCAATAAACAGTTGAAGACAGATGGATGATGAAATCACCATAGTATAATGCTTCAGGTGAGAGATTGATATGCTAAAAACAATTACATTTTTAAAACCAGTTAGGCGAAGGTGCTATTAAATTTAAATTCCAATTACACTATGCAAAAATTTCTGAAAGAGCTTTCTCCTTTATCAAATGAAAAATGCAGAGCTACAGGGAAGGAGGGTCTCCTTTTTTTTTCTTCTTTTGAAAGAGCTCTATAATGGAGAGGCTGTCTGAGTAATATTTATGCTCCTATTTATTATGAAGTGCATTTTGGGGAAGAATGATTGGAAGTTATATGCTTATGCCCTGGATAGGGAAGTAGAAATTAAAAACTATCCATCAGGATTAAACTAAAATCAGTGGGCTAAGGCAAGCTGAGCTGGGAAGATATACATGATTCTCTTTTAGCCACGCTGTCCGCCAGCTTTATGTTCCTGAAGTAGCGGTGACCCACTTCCAACTTGAATGCCTCCAATTCTGTAGGGCCATTAGCCCCGAGCCACCAACTAGCCCAGCGAGAGCACTTTGTATAAAAGCCCTGTACAAAGCATTCAAGCCCGTAAAACAGGCTGCTCTCCTTGGCAGGACCAGCGTTTGGTTCCTGAGTGGTGGAGGAGAGTGGCAGCAGAGAAAAATGGGAAGGCTTGCCTTCTGCTCGCCAGATGCTCCTGAAGAATATCGCCCTGGGCCCCAGCAATTTGCTATTTCTCAAGGGGAATACTGTAAAGAGCGACCTCAATTTCCATACGCCATGTTCTCCGTGAACTATTAAGGAGACTACACACACATGCCTGTGTGCCTGTAAGTGTGTCTGCATGTGCGTGTGTACAGAGTGTCTGGAATCAGGAATATTTCTTATTTCTGATTTTTAAAAACCTTGGAATATTTGCATATACCTAGTGAGATATTTTGGGGATGGAATCTGAGTCTACACACAAAACTCATTTGTGCCTCATATACAACTTATATGCATAGCTAGGAGGTATGAAATATACACTATTTTTAAAAATTGTACATAAAATGCCCGAGTCATACTGGGATTATGGTGGCAAATATCTGCAATGTCATCATGATCCTCAGCAACTTAGTGAGACCCTGTTTCAAAATAAAGAAAATAATTTTTACAAAAGGGCTGGGGGTACAGATCGGAGGTAGAATGCTCCCGGGTTCAATCCCCAGTCCCACACACACATAAAAAGTTTCAGAATATGGAGCATTTGAGATTTTGAAGTTTTAGGTTAGTACCTTGGAAGAAGCTCATGTCTTATTGTTTTCAGGTGCAAAAGAGAATTTTCTTCTTCTTCGAATTTAAAAATTTCTACTGTATTCTTGAATTCCGGGTGGTTTACCACAAAGAGATAAACCGTGTCATCTAAAAAAATCCAAAGAAGAGACTTAATTTGCAAGACATAACCATAGGATCTGCGGGCAGACACTGACATTTAAATACCACGGGCAAGGAAAGGTTGAACGTACAAGCTGTTAGAAGACCTAATGGATCATTCTTCTTCCTGGTCTTTCCCATCACTGTCTGCCTGGTGTTATTTCAGATCATTGGTCCTCTGACCTTTAAGAAAGTGTGTTTCTTACACTCCATATACAGAACTCATGCATAATCTGTTTATAGTTTAATTCAGAAGTAGAGCTCTTTTTAATACAACGATCATAGGTAGATGAAAAGGTTATGAAGTCTAAACATCCTTTCAGGTGTTAACTGTTAGACATCTCAAAGTATAGCATAATTTACTGCTAGCTGAAGAGGAAGGTGAACAAGTTGCTGGTGTGAGGAATACAGGAATAATTCATGAGTTAATTGTTCCTTTCCGATTGATACGATCCAAATCTGTTTTCCTTGGTCATCTGTGAACCATGCCATGTTTCTCATGGGCTCTTACCGTCGTCTATGAAAGTGCTGATGCCATGTGGATTAAACGAAGCCAGATTAAACCCTCGGCTGATTCTTAACTCCAGCGCCCTAGGTTTTTCTTCATTTAGATCCATCATTAGGATCCCTCCAGGCTTATCTGGTGCAAAGCTGTGAAGTCCTGGATACTTCAGGCCCTTTATGAAATAATGAAAAAGAGCTGAGGACCAAGACTTAAGTATTCTTATGGACTAACGTGGGAACTATACAAGAATGATAAATAGAGCCTGGTTAAAGCTGACGGCATGACGCCACAGACAGACAAACGTGAATGACAGTGGCATGACGCCACAGATGAGATGCAAAGGAAACAGAGGAGACAATAAGAAAAAATAGGAATCGGTAGCTGGAAATCTGAACAGCAACTGATTTGGTTGAGTTGATGGAAGATGAGGTATTTATTCTCCTTGGTGGGTACCAGAAGGTTGGTGGATTTCAAGAGTCCAGGCAGGTGAAGGACAAGGACAGTGGGCATCTGCCTACAATTGTGAAAACTCTCAAGCCCTGTTGGAACTCCGCTTCCATAATGTGAGAAGTCTCTGTCCACAGGCTCAGACATGGCTCCCTCCTGTCTGACACCTCAGGTCCAACCCACCAGCAAATCCCGTTGAATTTACTTGCAAAGATGCCCTTTCCTAAGGAGGAGAACAATCTCACCATTTCCTCTAGCTGTCCTGGTCTGCATGACAGCTAGAATTAGGGCGGGAGCCTCCTAACCACCTTTCTTTAATTATCTATTGTCTATTCTCACCTCAGTATTCAAATTATTTCAGCATCCAAACTGTCCATCTTGGTGCTCTTTGATAAGAGAGCACATTCTCTCTCAGGGCTTTAATTCACTGCTCCTCTCCCCAGAATGCTTTCCCCACCATATGAAGGTCCTTTTCTCAATTTCTTTTTTTTAACCTTATTTATTTATTTATTTATTTATCTATCTATCTATTTATTTATTTTGTGGTACCCCAAAGGCACAACAAACTAAAAGGCAAATCAATATGTGGGATTGCATGAAACTGAAGAGCTTCTGTACAGCAAAGGAAACTGTTAAGAACCTCAATGGAGAGTCAACAGAATGGGAGATTTTTGCCACCTACTCCTCCCATAGAGGACTAATATTAGAATATACAGAGAACTCAAGAAACTCAACACTAAAAAAAAAAAAAAACAATTTCTCAGCCAGGCATGGTGGCGCATGCTTGTAATCTCTGAGCTTGGGAGGTGGAGACAGGAGGATTGTGCAGGTTCAAAGCTAGCCTTTCTGGCTTAAGAGACCCTGTTTCCAAATAAAAAAAATATAAAATAGGTCTGGGAATGTAGCCCAGAGGTAGAAGGGTTTCCAGGAACCCCAGTACCACCAAAAACAAAACAAAACAAAACAATTTCTTGATCTGGTCAAGTGGCACCTCTTAAGTGAAGCCAACTCCAACCAAAATACCCACCAACCTGACCTACCCTGTCCTCTTCACCTGGTTTACACTTCTGCATTATCTTTTCTGTCATTTTTCAAACATACCTATTTTCCCTACATCAGTACTATGCAGTACTTAGCACAGTAAGTGTTTAAGGCAGAAACAGGACATGGAGGTCACTAGGACCCCTCCTCAGGACTGTGTGCTGCCCTTCTTCCTGTTTGTGGGTCTCTTCCCACCAAACTGGCAAGGTTCACACCATCCCTTCCATACCTGATCTAGGACACTATTACAAAAACCATCACTGTAACTTAAGATGGCAGCCACTGCCCCCGAGAGACCTCACCCTTCACACCCCACCTTCCCTCCCATCACCACAAACCAGGACTTTGCCACATTTATTCCCTGCTAGAGCTCAGTGCCTGGAACGGTGCCTGGCAAACAGCCCATCATTTTCCCACTCCCATTAATGTCACTTGTGGCATGTTCTAAATCTCCATTTACATACCGGTCTGGTAGGAGACTCTCTATTTTGTTCTTTTGATGCCATACCTATTCCTGTGTCAATATACCACTTTTTAAATTACTATAGCTCTATCCACATATTACATACATATATGATATATGTATGGGAGATTAAACTGTTGTCCCGAATGGAACGTTGTTATCATTACAGTTCCTCTTTGGTTTTTCCTAGTGCTTAGGGAAGCCAGGGCATTTTATATGCTCACTCTGAATCCAACGTTTCACTGAATTCTCTTCTTAGTTATAAAAGTCTTTTGGTTAAATCTCTTGGATTATTTTTAAAAAATCACATGATCTAAAAATGGTGGTTTCCCCCCATCTCACATTTCTTCTTGTTGTTTTAGTAGATTATTAAGAACTGTAATTGATTACTGCTGGTTGTAGTGGTATTAGGCATTTTCTCCCTCCTCTGAAAAGTAATGTGAACACACCTAATGTTTCACTATTAAGAATGATATCTGCAAGCTGGGTGTGGTGGCGCACGCTTGTAATCCCAGCATTTGGGGGGCTGAGACTGGAGGATCATGGTTCGCGGACAGCTTCAGCTACTTAGTGAGGCCCTCTGCAACTCAGTGAGACCTGGTTTCAAAATAAAGAATAAAAAATAGGGCAGGGGGTGTAGCTCGGAGGTTGAATGCCCCTGGGTTCCATCCCCAGATCCGAAAAAAAAGAAAAAGAAAAAAAAAAAAAAAGAATGATATTTGCTGTAGGTTTGGGGAAATTTTTCTTCTATTTCTACTTTGCTTGGAACTTTTAATTAGGAAAGAGTAGTCAGTTTTATTTAATGCCTTTTTTGGTACTGAGATGATCTAGGTTTTTTTTTTTTCCTTTAAATTCTTTACTTAATAAATTACCTAGGTAGAAAATACTGATTCATTCTTACATTGTGTGTGTGTGTGTGTGTGTGTGTGTGTGTGTGTGTGTGTGTGTGTTACTGGGGATGGATCTCAGGGCCATTCTACCTCTGAGCTACTCCCCCAGTCTTATTTTTTATTCTAAATTTTGAAACAGGGTCTCACTAAGTTGCAGAAGGCCTCACTAAGTAGCTGAGGCTGGCCGTGAACATGCAATTCTCTGGTCTCAGCCTCCCAAGTACTGGGATTAAAGTGTGTGCCACCATGCCAGGCTGGTTCTTACATTTGTAAGGTAAACCTTTACTGGTGATAATAACTTATTTGAATGTACTACCTTATTTAGTATATTAATACATGCAGTTATATTTTAGGAAAATTTAAGGGTACACATAAAAAGTCTCACAAGTTTGGACATAATAGGAAATCCTTATAGTTTCTAATAACCTATCCACAATTGCAAACTTTCAAGGCTGGCAGGCCTAGCAAGTAGAATAAACTGTATCTATTGTATGCTAATCTCTACTCTTTACTAATGTTCTCAAAATAATAGCATGGTTCACATGCTTAGGAAACACTTAAGGTGGTGGTAACTATTCATAGATATTATAATACTTCATATTATATAAATCTTTTTAATCATTAAAATTATTTTATTTTAAATTGTGATAAGATAGAAATTAAAAATCTACCATCACAGTTTGAAGTATATAGCTCAGTAGCATTAAGTACATTCACCTTGTTAAATCTTTATTTTTACTTATATATTTTTGTGTGTATGTGTGGTTCTAGGGATTGGACTCAAAGGCATGCTACCTCTGAACTACACCCCCAGCTTTATTTTAATTTTGAAACAGGGTCTCACTATTTTGTTAAGGCTGCCCTCGAATCTGTGAAGTTCCTGCTTCAGCCTGGGATTACAGGTGTGTGTCCCTACACTGGCAGTTTTAGTTCTTTTTACATTCCATTCTGCATCCTCCAACCCCTGGTTAGTTGTAATGTTAGTTTGGAGGTGACCCTCCAATTCATACTTGTGAAGTAGAATGGGTTAGATGAGCTAAGAGACTAGGAGCAGCCCCTCCTCCCCAGCAATGTACAAGCTATTCATTTAGGAAAGAGCACACTCTGAGAAGTGTTAGAGATGATGCTGAGTGAAGGAAAAGCAGTAGTAATAGGGAACATTGATAA
Organism: Muscardinus avellanarius; assembly: GCF_963383645.1. Taxonomy (NCBI): domain Eukaryota; kingdom Metazoa; phylum Chordata; class Mammalia; order Rodentia; family Gliridae; genus Muscardinus; species Muscardinus avellanarius. Next base: position 66,477,784 of record NC_137795.1, read on the forward strand.
ATTTGCAAAAAAAAAAAATCCCATAATCTTGAAGAGATAGGAAAAAAAAGGCAGAATAATATTCTATTGACATGGTGGCTACAAGACCAATGAGATGGGAATGTGCCCCTCAGCCAAAATGGGGCAGTGGGTTTCTCTGCATGGAGACTTTATTCCTTCTACTTCACATTTATTCCTTTGGAAGTAAAAGTATTGAATTAGGTACATTCTGAATTACACAAATCTCAGCCGGGCATGGTGGCACACGCTTGTAATCCCAGTATTTGGGAGGCTGCAACAGGAGGGTCACGGTTGGTGGACAGCATCAGCTACTCAGTGAGGCCCTTTGAAAGTCAGTGAGAGCCTGTTTCAAAATAAAGAATAAAAAATAGGGCTCAAGGTAGCTCAGAGGTAGAATGCCCCTGGGTACTTCAAAAAAGAAAAGAAAGAAAGAAATTACACAACTCTCTATGAATACATTCTTGTAAAAACAAGAAACCCCCAATGTGACTGTCTTCTTTATTCAGGACTTTTGCATCTGTAGTTTTTAATAATTTTTTTTTTTTTTTTTTTTGGTGGTACTGGGGTTCCTGGAAGCCCTTCTACCTCCGGGCTACACTCCCAGACCTATTTTTACATTTTAATTTGGAAACAGGGTCTCCTAAGCCAGCGCGCGGGGCTGGCTTCGAACCTGCGCGATCCTCCTATTTCTGCCTCCCAAGCGCGGAGATTACAAGCGTGTGCCACCACGCCCGGCTGTAGTTTTTAATAATTTTGACTATTAGTCTTGGTATTTTTTCCCTATGTCTATAGGCAACAAGCTCCTAAATATACCCAGAGTCCTACTATAAACATCATTGATTCATTCTGTGTGGGCAATTAAAAAAGCTGTATCTTTAAGCTGATTTATAAATACGGGTGTTTCTGTAATGCCCCTGGCATTTCTCTTTCCCTTTTTCCCAGTGGTAATAACCAGCTGCTCACTGTCTTTCATATAAAAGCCATCAGAAACCTGAGACGTGTTCTAACCCATATTCTCTTCCAAGCTGAGTTCTCTCACCTTTCTCGTAAGCCTGACAACTATTTTATTAGTGTTGTGACTCTCTTCGAAACTATCTCCAAGTTTTTCAACCTCCCCCTTGAGTCTCAGAGCCTGAAAATAATGGATGGTGAGCTGGAACAGAATAAAATTATAGCAGCTTTCAGAGTCACATCCTTTTCCCTTAAGAAAAACTGGACTCACGGAGACAGGAAAGACGCTTACCTTGGCCCAAACCAGGGACTGGGCTTCATCTGCTTACTTAGCTGCATTTCCAATTAGAATGGATATTGGTGCAGGCTAGCATAACACAGGCCAATTTGTTTTTAGGTCTTTCTATTGCATGAGCAGAATGGTTATTATTTTTTTGGATTATAAGCATTAAGGCAAAAATCAGGGGTATGAATAAATTCAGCTGATTACATTCCACTTATGATTAGCTTATTCTGGGAAATAAAGAAAAAGCTCTGCCCTTGGTTTGGGAACACTAGTGTACTGTTTAAAATGCATAACAAATATAAACATGTAGAACTGAATATGCTTAAAACTGAATATGGAATGGGAAGTAGGATAGATGCCGTGTTTAAAATAGTTTAATAGTAGTATCTAGTATCCACAACAATGCCCCAGATATCCTTTTTAATCATACACTTTAAAACACAGATTGCACTGGAATATTCCAGCGTAATATAAGGAGAGAAAAATAAAGGCAAATAAATTGCCTGGCAAAGGATCTTCATCTCCATATCCAGAAAAGCTAGAGGAACTTTTCTAAGATCCAGTTTGACCAATCTCTTTTCCAAAGCATATCTGGAAAGTGAGACTCTGTGTGAGTGTGTGTGTGTGTGTGTGTGTGTGTGTGTGTGTGTGCGCGCGCTGCTGGGGATTGAACCAGGCCCTCCAAGCTAAACCCCCAGACCCTTTTATTTATTATTGTTGTTGTTGTTGTTGTTGTTGTTGTTATTATTTTGACACTGGGGATTGAACCCAAGGACATTCTACCTCAGAGCTATATTTCCAGCCCTATTTTTTTATTTCTTATTTTTGAAACAAGGTCTCACTAAGTTGGAAGGGCCTCATTAAGTAACTGTGGGTGACCTTCCTGTCTCAGTGTCACCACATTAACTTTTGTTTTAAAACAGGATCTTGATAGACTGCTGAAGAGTCTCACTACAGTGTTTTTTTGTTGGTTTTTTTTTTTTTTTTGGTGGTACTGGGGTTCCTGGAAGCCCGTCTACCTTCGGGCTACACTCCCAGACCTATTTTATTTTTATTTGGAAACAAGCCAGCGTGGCTGGCTTCAAACCTGCGCGATCCTCCTGTCTCTGCCTCCCAAGTGCGGGGATTACAAGCGTGCGCCACCACGCCCGTCTCTCACTACAGTGTTAAGGCTGGTTTTGAACCTGCAATTTTTTTGTCTCAGTCTCCCAAGTGCTGGGATTACAGGTACATGCCACCGTGCCTGGCTGGAAAGTGACTGCTCCACAGGCCTAAACAAATGTCTTTATCTCTCTGCTATAGCATGTGAGGAAAGATGATACTCACCACACTAAGAAAAGCCAGACCATTGGGAAGAATGTCTATATCCTCAGCACCAGCTTCTGCAAGTTTCAAAAGAAGAGAAATGTCATTTTCAAATTCTGTTATTTGTTAGAGACGGTATAAGTGGGACTTTGTTTACTTTATCAGAGTGTACCATTAGGGATAGTTCCACTTTTCCTTTTTTTTTTTTCTTCAAGGCACCACTCTCTTTGAGAAACGTCAGTCTAAACCCTTTCCTAAAGTGAACTTCTGACTTCAAATGTTAGATGTTTTATGTTTACTCCAATCAAAGTCAAGTTATCACCACATTTCCAGCTATGATACAGAACAAGTTGACATCTGTACACTCTTGTGATAAACATCCAGATGTCTGTAGAAAAGTAATTGACACCAGGGGAATATCGCTTTCAGGAGGAAGGACTCGTAGTCACTTAACCATGCAAATATCCTCGTCCTCCTCTCTGCTCACTCAATCTGAAGCAAAAGATTTCTCTCATTAACAGAGATAAAACACCTGGGATTGCACAGTCCTTCTTTTCAAACAGTGGCTACTTATTCTCATAAGCAAAGAAAGCTTTCTATTTAGGCTTTATATTATAGGAAAATCTAGCAGAAGAAAATTAATGAAAAATATCATGCATCTAAGCCAGATGAAGCTTCCAACTCCCATTTCTGAGGCAAGCTGCAATTACTATTGATTGTTTATTGATTGTCTGCAGTGCACTCCACATAGCATTGCAAATAATTAGACATAAGACTTTCCCAGAGGTCTCACTGTATAAATTTCACAGACAGATAATAGACCCAAACACAAGAAAAGAGGAATAAAAATGGCTTAGATTAAGCCAAATCATGACACATTCTTTGAGTCTACAAAATCCAATCTTCTTCCTTAAGACCTCTCCAAAAGGTTTCTCCAACATTATTTGTAGGTTGTCACAACCAAACAGCATATATTTGGCCAGCCATTTTGGTTCTGATTCATGAGTTTGCATTTGGCAGTAGATTCCACTTTTGTTTGCTCTATCATAGTGCAGAAAAGCAAAACAAAATAAGAATGCCAAGAGCTTTACTTTGTAAAGATGAACTATCTGCCTATTCTGCAGGAAGAATAATATATATATATATATATATATATATATATATATATATATATATATATATATATATTCACTAAAGCATGGCACAGTGGAGGGGGTCTGTGAGTCCCTAAAGAGACACAAACAGGCTTCAGAGAATCTAGACCTTCTGAAATTCTATGCATTGCAAAATGTTTTGTGTAGGCCAACTGTGGTGGCACACACTTGTAATCTCAGCATTTGGGAGGCGGAGACTGGAGGATGGTGATTCATGGACAGCCTCAACTACTTAGCGAGGCCCTTGGCAACTCAGTGAGACCCTGTTTCAAAAATAAATGACCAAAAAATAGAACTAGGGGTGTAGCTCAGAGGTACAATGGGCCTGGGTTCCATCCCCAGTACCACACACACACAAAAAGTTTTGTGTGTGTAGAGATGAAAAGCTCTTCTGTTAAAAAGATCCTTGACTTTCATCAGATTCAGAAAAGGATCTGGGATTATCCCCCCAAAAGTTAAAAACCACTAGATTCTAGTGCAACAGTGATGGTCAACTTGGAATGACCAGGGAACAGAGGAACTCCAGACTACTACCTACCTACCTACCATCCTACCAACCAGTCAGCCAGCCAGCCAGCCAGCCAGCCAGCCATCTGTCTGTCTGTCTGTCTGTCTTCTATCTAAAATTATCTGAGCATGTATGGGGCCCTGGGTCGGTCAGTCTGTCTGTCTGTCTGTCTCACACACACATGCGCACGCGCGCGCGCGCGCGCACACACACACACACACACACACACACACACACACACACACACACACACTTTCTACGGGCTGGGAATGAAACCCATAGAAAATAGATGTACACACCTAAGACCCTGTGTACAATCCCCAACACCAAAAGTAAAAATAAACACATAACATTTTTTACAAGTAAAAGTATTGTGCTAATAATCAAAAGGACAATATTTTTAAAAGGTACTTCATTTCAAGCACATTGTAATCTCTTTCTCCCTAATCCCACTACCTCATTTCAGTGAAGGAAATGAGTTACAGCTGCTGCTTGCTTTGGAATGTTTTCAGCTCTTCTCATCCACCTTCACTTCTAGCCAATATCTCAGTCAACTTGTATCATCTCTGTTACTTCTTGTGTTATTTCTGCAAGAGTAGACAGTCCTGATGAATTTTAGTTTTTTTGCAGGTGAAAATTTTCTTCCCTCTCATTCAGTAAGAACTGTAGTAGTAATAACTACCAACAATAAGTGCTACAAAGCACCAGGCTCTTTGTAAGCACTCTGTATATAATATATCACATGATTTCATAACACTTAAGAGGCAATATTATTATCCCTTCTCTTAGACATGAGAATATGGAGGCTTTGAAAAGTAAATTGCCCAACACCAGGAATTTGGGACACAAATCCTTTGATCTGACCTAAAAGCACATAGAAAATATTCTTCCTAGCATTTAATACGTTTTCTCTGTCAGAATCATCCCCTGGATCCTGTCTAAAGATACTTCAGTTTGTAAGTTCAACTCTAGTCAATTCTATATATTGGCTCCCCCCAACCAAAAAAAAATTTCCTTTATGCCCCTCACCTGAATCACCAATCCATATTCTTACTTTAAAACTTTTTTTTGCTGGGCATGGTGTCGCACACTTGTAAACCCTGAGCTTGGGAGGCTGAGACAGGAGGATCACACAGGTTCAAAGCTAGCCTCAGCTACTTAGTGAGGCTCTCAGCAACTTAGACCCTGTTTCCAAATAAAGTATAAAATAGGTCTGGGAGTATAGCCTGGAGGTAGAAAAGCCCCTGGGTTGTTCCACCCCCAGTAATACAAAAAACAAACAAACAAAAAACCAATAACAAACTAAAACAAAAACTGTTTTTCAGCTGGGCACAGTGGCACACACCTATAATCTCAATACTTAGGAGACTAAGGTAGGAGGATCACAGGTTTGAGGATATTCTCAGCAGTGTGGTGTGACTCTCAGCAACCCAGCAAGACCCTGCTTTAAAATAAAAAAATAAAAATATAAAGGATGGCCGGGCGTGGTGGCGCACGCTTATAATCCCCGCACACTTGGGAGGCTGAGACAGGAGGATCACACAGGTTCAAAGCCAGCCTCAGCTACTTAGTAAGGCTCTCAGAAACTTAGTGAGACCCTGTTTCTAAATAAAATATATAATAGGTCTGGGAGTATAGCCCGGAGGTAGAAAGCCTCTGAGTTCCACCCCCAGTGCCACCAAAAATAATAATAATAATAATTAAAAAAAATAAAAAAATAAAAAGGATGTAGTTCAGAGTTAGAATGCCCCTGGGTTCAATCCCCAGTGAGACAGACAGGCAGACAGACAGACAGATACACACACTGCTTTCTCTAGAAAGTCTTCTAGATCAGTATATCTATTGCCGGGCCTCTTACTCCTTCCACATTTATCTGTCTGTGTCAGAGATGGCAAACTGTCTTCTAGTCTCTATACTCCCCTTCCACCTTCGTGGCAACCGCACATTGCAACACAGCTACCGATGATGTTTCCCATTCTTTCTTGCTAACAGATGGTGGCCAGGTGTCTAAGTTCATGTCAGTGGGATTGGAGAATATATGCTGTATGCAGCTATTGGGTATGACAAGAGAAAAATATCCCTGTAAAATTTCTTTCCACCCTTTCCTGCTGAGAAATGGCGACAACTGGAGATCTACTCCTGCACCAAGATGGAAGCCGTGTGTTGAGGACAGCTGCATTACTTCGTCAGCCTCTGTCCACTCCTGAGTGACCACTCGGAGCACCACTATCTAATCACCCTGGGTGCTTGGCTTACTTGTGGACTTTTATATAAGAGAGACATAAAAGAAACTCTCTTCTCTAAGCTACCATAACTGTATGACAGCAAATTAGCCCTGACCAGACCCAACCAAATATTCAATGTGTAACATGGCCTGTTATTTTCTACTTTTTTGATTCACTAGTGAAGTATGCATGTTAATTATCCTAGGAAAAGATGGTATTTTGGAAAAAAGACTTGCAAAATTTACTTAACCTCCATGAGTCTCAGGTCCTCATCTGTTATAAAAAAGCACAAAGGAAAACCCTGTATCTCACAGTGGTTTGGGGTTTGTTTTCTTTTCCTCTTTTTTTCCACAGGTAGATTATAAAGAACTTTGTGCCAAGGGTTATAAACTCCAATGCTTTTTTTCTCTCAAGCAGCAGTTATGATAAAGGTCTTGACTGCTGAGTACATAAAACTGCTAACTCAGGAGAGAGAATTCATTTAAATTTTAATTCCAGTCACAATGCCAAATACTGAGAAAATAAGATGTTTAAACTTTTAGGTGAAACTAAAGCTACTTAGCTCTTGTTGTTATAATTTTTCTTATGTACAAATTGATATTATTCCAAATCTTTGGTTTGTAAAATTTAGTTTCTATTTGTAAGGCAGACTGGGAAGTTATTTAGAAAATGGAATAAACAGTGAACTTACTTTCTGCCTAACAAAAGGTATACATACCGTATGATATATAGCTAATAGCTGTTAATAAGTCAGAAAAGCATGATATGATATGATACCTATAAAGCTCCCCTCAGCTGCAAGGAGTGTGTTTCTAGTGATGGCGAATATAGCACTGGAGTGTGTGTGTGTGTGTGTGTGTGTGTGTGTGTGTGTGTACATGCGTTTATATGTTGATGGGAGGGACAGAGCAAGGGGAAAGTAGTCTCACCTCATGGAGGGATAAACGTCAAGTGTACAGCTACTACTGCTTCCAAAATAGGAAATAAAAACCAGGTCCATGCACCCTTGCTGCCTACAGTAACAAGCTGCTCATCTACATGGGAATGCGTGTCCGGCATGATGTTATTCCTTCCAATCAAAGACCACGGGATAAGCAACTGTTATTAAAACTACATAACCACAAGTGACTATTAACCACTAGGCATCACTAGTGTGGTACTCAACAAATGTTCCTACGGCGAGTACTAACTACAGTGCAAAAGGAAAAACAGAGAGAAAGGCACAATTCTAATTAGATTTAAAAACGTATCCCAATTGTGCTTCTAATCACTCATCTTCTCCGCTCTGTTGCCTTTTGAAGTGCCTCAGAGGCATTAAACACTTCAGGAGAGGGGCCAGAGGTGACATATTTCCTTCTTCTTTCCAATTCCAGACAGCAGCTCACACACATCACAACATAAAGGTCACAAACACAGAAAGACGCCTGTTCAGAATACAAATGCTGCTAGGCTGGTTTTTCTCTGCGGTGCTCCGTCCCAGTGAGCGGTGACAGGATTACACTTGGTGGCTCGTCCTGCACTGTAGCTAGGTGTGCCCCACTGTCCACTCTGAGGCTAGATCTCACAGAAGGTGGGCTTCACGGGGCCCAGGGCTGCTTAATAATGTGACAATTATTAACTCGGTAGCCAAAGCGACCTTTGAGATTGCTGACAAAGCCTCCCATCCTGTCCAGCATCCCTTGTGGACGCCACCCAGCTTTGGCTAGACCAGTGTAAGGGGTTCTTCTTGACTGCGGCCAGAAGGTGGGATGACGCTGCTGAGCTACTTGGGACTCCAGAACAGCCTTAGCTCTAGAACTGTTTGCGTTTTCTGGCACAGATCTAGTCAGCCTGGTTTTTGAGTTTACATCCTCTTGCTCAGTGTTTGGGCAACTGAAAGAAATAGGAGAAGCCTCCAGAGAGTTAGCCAGTCTAAATGCAGGGAGATAGGACTAGGCAACAACAAAAATAGCAAAGAAAAAAAATAAGGAGACAGAATATTGGCAAGAGATGTGTAAAGAATGAGAGCTCACCAACAGAGACAGGTAAAGAAACTTTGAGGCAGAAAGGCTGCACAAACAGAGATGGTTTGTTTTGCTAAAAAAGCACTGTAAGCCCTATATGTTGTGGTTACAAATTAACATACTGCGTTCATCATTACTGTTGCCAACTCCAGTGCAGTGTAGCCATGACTGTCAAAATCCTAAAACACAAGCTGGATATGGTGACTTATGGCTGTAATCCCAGAATTTGGGAGACGGAGACAGGAAGATCTCAGGCTCAAGGCCAGCCTCAGCAATGTAATGAGATTCTCTGCAACCTAGCAAGACCCTGTTTCAAAACAAAAACAAAAAGGGCTGAAATTGTAGCTCAGAGGTAGTATGCCCCTGGGTTCAGTCCCCAATACCACAAATACAAAACCCTTAAACAAATTAGTATCCTTGATAACAATAATCTCACTGCTCAGGATTCGTTCACAGACAGAAATGTGTGAACAAAGATGGTCAGTGATTTGTTTTTGATTGCAAAAAAATCTGACAGTGATATTATATGAAGTGAAAAGGTCTCTGTAGAACTAAGGAACCAATCAACAGAGTTAAGACACAACCTGCAGAACAGCAGAAAGTATCTGCAAACTATTCACTGACAAGGATTAATATCTAGAACATATAAGGAACTTAAACAATTTAAGAGTAAAACAGCCCCCAAAACCTAAATAATCCAATTTAAAAATGGCCAAATGATCAGAATAGACATTTATCAAAAGACGATATAAAACTAACCAACATAAGTATGTAAAAAAATACTCAAATCACTAATCATCAGGAAATACAAATCAAAACTACAGTGAGACATCATTTAACCTCCATTGAAGTGGCTATGATAAAAAAAATAAAAGTTCTGGTGAGAATATGGAGAAAGGGTGACTCTTACATGCCTTTGGTGGAAATGTAAACTAGTATAGCCTTAAGGAAGACCAATATGGAGGCACCTTGAAAAACTAAAAATAAACTATAAAAATAACACTAGCAATATTCAAAGGAAATGAAATTACTACCTCAAAGAGATGTTTGCATGACCATATTTATTATAATACTATTCACAACAACAAAGCTATAAAATCAATCAAGATGTCCAGCAACAGGTGAATAGAAAAAAAATTGGGTGTGTGTGTATATTTATATATAATAAATATATTCATAAATATACTCATATTTGTTAAAATAAATATATTTATAATTATAGAATACTCCAATATTATTATGTATATATACATACATACATACATTGGAGTATTATTCAGCCATAAAAAATCCTTTCATTTCAGTAACATGGATAGAACTGAAAGACATTATGTTAAGCGAGGTAAACCAGGTGCAAAAGACAACTAATATATGTTCTCACCCATTTGTAGAAGCTAAAAAAGTTGATCACAGAGAAGTGATCGTAAAAGGAAACTAGAGGTCTTTAGAAGGGAAGGAGAATGTGGAAAGGGTATGGAAATACAGTAGAGGGTTAAAATAGTCTTGAAGTTCGGTAGCACAACAGAGTAACTCTTATCTACAATAATTAACTAGGTATTTAAAAATAACTAAAAGGGAAAAGTTAAAGGTTCCCAATACAAAGAAATGGTAATATCTGAGGAGATGGAAATGCTAATGACCTGATCTAATTGTGCATTGCATATAAGTATCAAATTATAAAACTATACAACATAAATAAGTGCAAACATTACATGTCAATTAAAATAAAATTTTAAGAAGAAAAAAGAATCTTAAGTGTAGATGTTTGATTTACCAAATAAGCTTTTATTTAATGTTCCTTAGATACACAGACATGTCTAAAAAAAGATAAAAATATTGCTTTAAACTTTTCTTCTATTATCAGACCACATTATTTATGGTATGCTGTAAATGAATGTATTTTTTTTGTAAATTGTATAATTAGTCTGCTTTAGCACAAGCATATTGCAATGCACTTTCCTTCTGTTAAAAAACATTAATTGGTTAATGTAAAATTTTAGGAATGTCGTATAATTTTTTGATGGAGACAACTATGCAATGTCGGTGATTGATTCGGGGAGAGGGGCAGGCACTTCCCTCTAGGCAGCATTTATATACTGGTCTTACTTATACTGTAATTTATTTTGAGGGACTTTGGGCAGTCTGATAGAGGTCATAAGAAAATTAAAGCCTCCGCCCTGGTGTGTGTGGAGAGTGCCTAATTAATGTGTGACACTTCTCTATTCTGGGTACTGGGATTGGACCAAAGGCATTCTACCTCTGAGCCACAACTCCCCAGCCCTATTTTATTTGGAAAAATGTCTTAAGAGTTCTTATGTTCTTAAGAGTCTCATTAAATTGCTAAGGCTGGCCTCGAACCATAATCCTCCTGTCTTAGCCTTCCAAGTACCAAGATTACACGCGTGTGCCAACACACCAGTCCACTTCTTCATTTTTAAGATATGGGGGTCCTAAGCCAGGCGTAGTGGCGCACACTTGTAATCCCAACATTCAGGAGGCTGAAACCAGAGAATGGCGGTTAGCAGACAGCCTCAGTTACTTAGCAAGGTGCTTTGCAACTCAGTAAGACCTGTTTCAAAATTAAATCGACTTAAAAAATAGGGCTAGGGGTGTAGCTCAAAGGTACAATGCCTCTGTGTTCTGTTCCAGTACTGCAAAAATAAAATAAAATAAAATAAAATAAAATAAAATAAAATAAAATAAAATATGGGGGTCCTCAAAAATGGGGGTTGGGGATATAATTCAGGGGTAGAACGCCTGCCTAACATGTACAAGGTCCTGAGTTTGATTTTTGGCACCACATAAAATAAAGTAAAATAGCAACACATAATCATTTCTTGTTCTTTCTCTCTCCCTTAAACACACACACACACACACACACACACACACACACACACACACACACACACATACACACACACACACACACACAAAGATGGCCTGGGATGGTCTGTGAAACTCCTCTGCCAATTCAATATGACCCCAATGAGATTCCGCCTGGAAATTCTCTGTAATCCAGCAATCCAAAGGCTCATTGATGGATGAGTGGGTAAAGAAAATGTGGCATATGCACACAACAGCCTTAAAAAAGAACTGAATTAAGCCGGGCGCGGTGGCACACGCTTGTAATCCCCGCGCTTGGGAGGCGGAGACAGGAGGATCGTGCAGGTTCAAAGCCAGCCGTGCTGGCTTAGGACCCTGTTTCCAAATAAAAATATAAAATAGGTCTGGGAGTGTAGCCCAGAGGTAAAAGGGTTTCCAGGAACCCCAGTACCACAAAAAACAAAAAAAAAGGAACTGAATTCTGACACTTAGTACAGATAAACCTTGAGGACATTATACAATGTGAATAAGGAGTCACAAAAAGACAAATACTGGCGGTATCTAGAGGAGTCCAATTTATAGGAACACAGAGTAGGATGAGGTTGCCAGAAGCAGAGGAGAGGAGACTGGGATTTAGTTTTTAATGGGTATGAAGTGCCAGTTTTGCAAGTCGGAAACGTTCTGGAGATGGAGAACAGTAATGGTTGCACAATAATGTAAAAATACACTTGACATAACTGAACTGTACACTTTATAGTCGTCAAAATGCTAAAGCTTATATTATATGTATTTTACCACAAATAAAAAAATTAAAAAAAAACACAGAAAAGCCAGCAACAAGTCAAATGTGCATGAAGATGGATTGGCTAAATATTAAGCATTAAATATGAAAATATTAAGAAGAATGAGGTCTATCTACATATGTTGGTGTGGAAAGCTGCTCACACTGTTAGGAATGAAGCAGGCTGTGCACTATTTATACCAAGATGCCATTTGTGAAAAAACCAGACACATTTATATGCTTATATTTGTTTGCATGCATACTGAAAATATCAGGGAGAACACAAAAGAATCTTTATATCTGCGATTTCTTCTGTAGGGGAATGGAGAGTTTGCTGAGAGACTTTTCTGTTCCATTTGAAATCTTTCTGCACTGTCTGAACACATAATGTGTATATAAACTTTGCACAGAAAATGCTGTGTAGCTGTATACAAAAAAAAAAAAAGATAATGGTGCTGACATGTTTCTAAAACATAGTATCAAGTATAAAACACTGGTTGAAAAATGGTATGCATAACTTGACCCTTTTTGTTTTTTTTGTTTTTTTTTTAATTAATTTATTTTTTAAATTGGTGCATTGTAGTCATATATCAATCACATTGGAGTACAAGACTTGAGAGGATATACAAGCACACATCATCCAATTAGCCCTCCCGTAGCCCCCGTCCCATTCCCTCCCCCTCCCTCCATCCCACACTTCTTTGGTGATTTACTTTGATACATTTGTTTATGTACCTCCTGCATTTTAAAGAGGCTCCGTCCTCCAGTATTACATACCCTCTGATTGGTCACATTAGTTGCTTCACTATAGGGCCCTTTCTATAGCTCAACCTCTTCCTGTTGCCCGTTTCCTCCTAGTTATTGCTGATTAAGGGAAGCGTCTGATTTATATTTTCTGCGATATTTCTCTGTGCATGCTGCGTTGCAAGTACCAATCCCACTCTTGATGGTCCCAGTAGTGCCCTGGCTACTCAGTGGACTGATCCAGACCTCGCTGGCTCACGCAGCGGCCTTGCCTCATGGGAGGACCCAGTTCCGGTCTCGCTGGCCCCTGAACCGGTCAAACCCCTAAGCTGGCTTTTGTCCCGACCTTGGAGGCCGCAGGAGTGAACTTGCCTCACGCCAGGCTCCGATGCTGGCCATTGGCCCCTGCACCAGTCTAACCCCTTGGCAGGATTCCAGTCCCAGCCTCGGAAGCCCCAACACTGGTAATGCCTCACGGCAGGCTCCGATGCCGGCCTCACTGGCCCCAGCACCGGCCTAACCCCTCGGCAGGCTCTTATCCTGGCCTCGAGGCCCCAGTACTGGCCTTGCCTCAAGGCAGGCTCCGATGCCGGCCTCGCTGGCCCCAGCACCAGCCTAACCCCTCAGCAGGCTCTTATCCTGGCCTCGGAGGCCCCAGTACCGGCCTTGCCTCACGGCAGGCTCCGATGCCGGCCTCACTGGCCCCAGCAGCGGCCTAACCCCTCGGCAGGCTCCGATCCCGGCCTCAGAGGCCCCAGTACCGGCCTTGCCTCAAGGCAGGCTCCGATGCCGGCCTCGCTGGCCCCAGCAGCGGCCTAACCCCTCGGCAGGCTCCAATCCCGGCCTCAGAGGCCCCAGCACTGGTCATGCCTCAAGGCAGGCTCCGATGCCGGCCTCGCTGGCCCCAGCACCGGCCTAACCCCTCGGCAGGCTCTTGTCCTGGCCTCGGAGGCCCCAGTACCGGCCTTGCCTCACGGAAGGCTCCGATGCCGGCCTCGCTGGCCCCAGCACCGGCCTAACCCCTCGGCAGGCTCCGATCCCGGCCTCAGTGGCCCCAGTACCGGCCTTGCCTCAAGGCAGGCTCCGATGCCGGCCTCGCTGGCCCCAGCAGCGGCCTAACCCCTCGGCAGGCTCCAATCCCGGCTTCAGAGGCCCCAGCACTGGTCATGCCTCAAGGCAGGCTCCGATGCCGGCCTCGCTGGCCCCAGCACCGGCCTAACCCCTCGGCAGGCTCTTGTCCTGGCCTCGGAGGCCCCAGTACCGGCCTTGCCTCACGGCAGGCTCCGATGCCGGCCTCGCTGGCCCCAGCAGCGGCCTAACCCCTCGGCAGGCTCCGATCCCGGCCTCGGAGGCCCCAGCACTGGTCATGCCTCAAGGCAGGCTCCAATGCCGGCCTCGCTGGCCCCAGCACCGGCCTAATCCCTCAGCAGGCTCTTATCCTGGCCTCGGAGGCCCCAGCACCGGCCTAACCCCTCGGCAGGCTCTTATCCTGGCCTCGGAGGCCCAAGTACCGGCCTTGTCTCATGGCAGGCTCTGATGCCAGCCTCGCTGGCCCCAGCACCGGCCTAACCCCTCAGCAGGCTCCGGTCCCGTCCTCGGGGGCCCCAACACTGGCCTTGCCTCACGGCAGGCTCCGATGCCGGCCTCGCTGACCCCAGCACCGGCCTAACCCCTCAGCAAGTTCCGGACCCGACCTCGGAGGCCCTAGCACAAGCCTTGCATCATGGCAGGCTCCAATGCCGGCCTCGCTGGCCCCAGCATCGGTCTAACCCCTCTGCAGGTTCCAATCCCGGCCACGGAGGCCTCAGTAGTGGCCTTGCCTCACAGCAAGCTCAGATGTCGGCCACTGGCCCCAGCGCCCGCCTAACCCCTCAGCAGGTTCCGATCACTGTCTCTGTGGTTATTATTTCAAAGGTTCCAGTTGTAATGTATCAGATCTCTGCCTCCCCCGAATATTGGCCACTGGCATTGTCACTGCCTCCACCGTTTCAAATCCTTCCCAGGCTCTTTTTCCACTCTGAAAGTTGTCCAGTGTTCCTAAGCATGCGTGATGGTAGCATTCGACATTTAGTGTAATTTCTCCAAAAAAATAAAGTTGGTAAGATCCGGTTTCTGCTTCTCCTGAATACAAGTCTCCACCACCATCGCGAAGAACTCTTTCAACACCGCATTTCTCCTTGGTCTCCGCTAAACTCTCTCCTTATATGTGATGTCTGAGATTCTTAACAATATAGAGAAATAGCAGTCCTCTTTCACGGCGAATTTTTCCATAAGTTCCAGTGCATTTAGATAAGTTTTGTCTGCATCTCCAGTGTCCTGGCATCCATAACGGCTTTCTTACCACCTCTCCGATATTTTTCTTTATCTTTTTCTGTTCTGGGCCCGGTTTCTCCAGGAGTCTGGCGTGCTACTCGCAGTTCGGCCGGGAGTCCCGCGACCCGGGCCCCATCTGGCGTGCCCAGCCCATGACCCCCGCCCAGAACCCAGCGTCTTACTGGGTCCGGTTTCTCCAGGGGTCTGGCGTGCTACGCGCAGTT
Source organism: Muscardinus avellanarius (assembly GCF_963383645.1). Taxonomy (NCBI): domain Eukaryota; kingdom Metazoa; phylum Chordata; class Mammalia; order Rodentia; family Gliridae; genus Muscardinus; species Muscardinus avellanarius. The sequence continues at coordinate 66,493,101 of NC_137795.1, forward strand.
CGGCAGGGGCCCAGAGTCCCGCGACCCGGGCCCCATCTGGCGTGCCCAGCCCGCGACCCCCGCGCAGAACCCAGCGTCTTACTGGGTCCGGTTTCTCCAGGGGTCTGGCGTGCTACGCGCAGTTCGGCAGGGGCCCAGAGTCCCGCGACCCGGGCCCCATTAGGCGTGCCCCGCCCGCGACCCCCACCCAGAACCCAGCGTCTTACTGGGCCTGGTTTCTCCAGGGGTCTGGCGTGCTACGCGCAGTTCGGCCCGGGGCCCAGGGTCCCGCGACCCAGGCCCCGGCTTTTGTGCGCCGCGCGCAACCCCTGCCCAGAACCCAGCGTCTTACTGGGCCTGGTTTCTCCAGGGGTCTGGCGTGCTACGCGCAGTTCTGCCTGGGGCCCAGAGTCCCGCGACCCGGGCCCCATCTGGCGTGCCCAGCCCGCGACCCCTGCCCAGAACCCAGCGTCTTACTGGGTCTGGTTTCTCCAGGGGTCTGGCGTGCTACGCGCAGTTCGGCAGGGGCCCAGAGTCCCGCGACCCGGGCCCCATCTAGCGTGCCCAGCCTGCGACCCCCGCCCAGAACCCAGCGTCTTACTGGGTCCGGTTTCTCCAGGGGTCTGGCGTGCTACGCGCAGTTCGGCAGGGGCCCAGAGTCCCGCGACCCGGGCCCCATTAGGCGTGCCCCGCCCGCGACCCCCACCCAGAACCCAGCGTCTTACTGGGCCTGGTTTCTCCAGGGGTCTGGCGTGCTACGCGCAGTTCGGCCCGGGGCCCAGGGTCCCGCGACCCAGGCCCCGGCTTTTGTGCGCCGCGCGCAACCCCTGCCCCGACCCTTTTTGTTTTTAAAGATTGTGTGTGTGTTAGGCTATTTCTAAACAGAAAGAAAAAATATGGTGAGCCCCTCAATACTTGTTTAGCAATGTTACCTATTTAAAGAGTAGGATGCTTCCATGTAACCTGGATTTTAATTTCTTAAAAACAAAACAAAAAACAAAACAGTCTCTCCCACCTCCAGATGTTGTTTTATTAGAAGGGGCACAATGTTTATCCAGATATGTTCACAGTGTGGCTTTCAGAGTAAGGTTATAAATTAATAGCCCAAGATTTTTTACAGTCTAAAACCTTCCAGCCTGATCACAAAACCATCAATAAGGTGAAAAATTCAAAGGCAAATGCTGGGTGTGGTGGTGCACGCTTGTAATCCCAGTACTTGGGAAGCTGAGACAGGAGGATTGCAGGCTTGTGGCCAGCCTCTGCATTTTAGCGATGCTCTCCACAACTTAGTGAGACCCTGTTTCTAAATAAATACACCTGGGGGTGTAGCCCAGAGGTAGAAGGCCCCTGGGATCCATCCCCAGCGCCACAAAGAAAAAAAAAATTCAAACACCAAACTTTGCCCAAGTTTAACTCAAATGAGTAGCAGAACTGGAACCAGAACATAGGTGCTTTGATGTCTAACTCTTCTTTTTTCTAATCAGACTGTAAACTCTATAAGAAAAGCTAACATTTTATGGTCCACTGATAATGCAATAATAGTGAGTATCTATTATAGCCTAGGAACTTTGGTAAATGGCAGAAAGTGAAAGCCAGGGCTGGGCGTGGTGGCGCACGCTTGTAATCCCAGCATTCAGGAGGTGGAGACCTGAGGAATGGAGGTTTGCAGACAGCCTCAGCTACTTAGTGAGGCCCTTTGCAACTCAGTGAGACCCTGTTTCAAAAAATATATAAAGACTCCTTCCTCTCTTAATTTTCCATTCAAACTTTGCTGAGATTTCCCTTCCATTATCTGGGGTCCCTCTGGTATCCCCAATGCTCACTCGTTTGGGCATATTAGAGGAAAGATATGTCCCTTCTCTTTCGGTGTTTGGCTGATCTCACTTAACATAATGCTTTCCAGCCCTTTCCATGTTACGAATGACGTGATTGACCAGGGGTGTAGCTTGGAGGCAGAATGCCCCTGGGTTCCATTCCCAGTACTTAAAAAAAGAAGAAGAAGAAGAAGAAAAGAAAAGAAAAGAGAAAGAGAAAAGAAAAAAGAAAAAAAAGTAAAAGACAGCAAGACCAAGACTCTGCCCTAGAAGAACCTGCAGAGAAGCTGGGGATGCCCCTCTGGGTGAGGGGAGAGCCACACAGATCCCTCACTCTGCAGCAGAGCTGGGCTTGTTCTTAGGAGCCCCTCTAGTTCAGATACACAGTGCTCTTTGCAGGGAGTCCAGGGCAAAGGGACACCCCAAAATTGTTCTCCCACAGTTGCAGCTGATAAATTAAGATAAAATAAGAACCAATTTTTTTCAATACATATTGTGAAGCATCCATTATACATTACCTATAAGACCAGATGCTGAGTACAGCGTAATGAGCAAGTGGGCTAGATAAATACTGTTCCTGCCTACACAGAACAGTATTACCCTCCTCTGACTTCTTGTGGGTAGGGGACCACCAGGCTTATGGAAGAAAGACTTCAGTGGTCATAAACACAAAGAATATAATGCAAGCATGGTGGCGTACACCTGTAATCCCAGTCCTTGGGAGGCTGAGACAGGAGAGACACAAGTTCGAAGCCAGCCTCAGCAACTTAGTGAGACCCTCAGCAACTTAGTGCTACCCAGTTTCAAAATAAAAAAAGGGCTGCTGGGTATAGCTCAGAGGAAGATGCCTCTGGGTTGAATTCCTAGTACCAAAAAAAAAAAAAATACAGTTTACAAATGTTACAATTATAATTACAAATGTAACTTGGAGGTCACTAAAAAAAAACAATAAACAGAGGACTACACAATTAAAAAATGACAAGGAGCATAAGAAAGAATACAGGATGCCTAAGAGCAAAAGTGATGGACCAAAGTGATTTGTTGATCATGTGATTTAATTGCCAGAAAACATGGTAATTACATGCCGAAATACTGTAAATGCATGTTGGGTTTTAAAAAAAAAATTTTTTTTTTCTATATCTCAACCTCTTCCTGTTGCCCCTTTCCAAACAAGCATGGGATCGAGGGAGGGGGAGGGAATGGGATGGGGGCTGGATGAGGGCTAACTGGATGATGTGTGCTTGTATATCCTCTCAAGTCTTGTACTCCAATGTGATTGATATATGACTACAATGCACCAATTTAAAAAATAAATAAATTAATTTTTTTTTTTTTTGGTGGTACTGGGAGTGGAACCCAGGGGCTTTCTACCTCCAGCCTACACTCCCAGACCTATTTTATATTTTATTTGGAAACAGGGTCTCACTAAGTTGCTGAGAGCCTCACTAAGTAGCTGAGGCTGGCTTCAAACCTGCGCAATCCTCTTACCTCAGCCTCCCAAGCACGGGGATTATAAACGTACGCCACCGTTCCTGGCTAAATGAGTGTTTTAATGTCAGTAGCTAAACAGTGTAATGTACGCAAGCATTTTCTCATACGAACCGATGCCCTTGATCAGGCGGCAGTTTGGAAGGTCTACAGGTTCCACTTCTCTGGAGGCGTTCAGTCGGTTTCTGTTTAGAAAACACAAGCAAACAAATAATTTATGTATTTCCTGCTTTGTTTCAGAAAGAGTCTAAAAATGTTTGCACTCAATATATAAAGCACCATAAATCTAAAGCAGATGAAAGAAAAACTAGTGCAGGAGCGCACGCCTGTAATCCCCGCGGTTGGGAGGTGGAGACAGGCGGATCACGCAGGTTCAAAGCCAGCTGTGCTGGCTTAAGAGACTCTTTTTCCAAATTTTTAAAAAGTGTAAAAATAGGTCTGGAAGTGTAACTCGGAGGTAGATGGGTTTCCAGGAACCCCAGTACCACCACCAAAAAAAAAAAAAAAAAAAAAAAAAAATATATATATATATATATATATATATATATATATATCCCAGAGGTAGAAGGGTTTCTAGGAACCCCAGTACCACCAAAATTAATTAATTAATTAATTAAATAACAGCAAAAGAAAGGAAGTTTGTAAAACAAGTGCATGGCGCTAAGTCCTTCAGATGGGCATGGGCAGTCAAAGCCAGCCAAGCACCAACATGTGAGACTTGTAGTGAGCGCCCATGCTACAGAAACATAGCAGTGGCTTGCACTTCTCCCAGCCTGGCGTGGGAAGAGCATTCAGATGTGGAGCCAGAAGCCCTGTCTTACTGCAAAAGAGAAAAACCAATGAAAAATGATGGCGAGCCCCACACTGTGACTGAAAAAGGGCAAGAAGGAAGGCTTTGCTCAGAGCCTGGCACACAGAGGCACCCACGAAGTGACCTAGAAATTAGAGAAGGTCCCATCTTCATGACAATGTTTACCAGGGTCAGAAGGAAGAAACCAAGTACTTTTGCAACAATTTTAGCAAAATCACTTGCTCAGCTTGTTTTAGAGCAAGAAAAAAGGAGATGCAGGGGAGGAGGAGAAGAAGAAAAAGGAAGAGGAGAAACAGAAATAAGGAAATGTTGGATTCTTTAAAAAAAAAAAAGTGAGCCAGGCATAGTGGTGCACGCTTGTAATCCCCGCGCTTGGGAGGTGGAGACAGGAGGATGGGCAGGTTTGAAGCCAGCCTTGCTGGCTTAAGAGACTCTGTTCCAAATAAAAATATAATATATAGGTGTCGGGAGTGTAGGCCGGAGGTAGAAGGGTTTCTAGGAACCCCAGTACCACCAAAAAAAAAAAAAGTATACACAGCTGGGCGTGGTGGCGCACGCTTGTAGTCCCAACATTTGGGAGGCTGAGACAGGAGGATCACCATTCGCAACTGGCCTCAGCTACTTGGTAATAAAAGCAGCAATAATTCTCCAGTGTTCTAATTGTGCCACAGTTTTCAGTGACTTAACGAATTAACCTGTGAATTAGGTACCACCGTCCCAAGCTAGAATTCATGAAACTGATTCAGAAAGTGAGGAAGCACTGGAGGCGGCCCCTGCACTCACCCCTTGCCATCCCCAGGCGCCAGGAGATCTGGGTTCCTTCCTAGCAGTAACACTACCAGGTCCCTGGGTTTCTGGGAAGATCAGTGAATCTCTACAGCTCTTCCTCTTCCTCCTCCTCCTCCTCCTCCTCCTCCTCCTCCTCTTTTTATTTGAAGCAGGGTCTCCCTCAATTGCTGAGCCTGGCCTGGGGCCTGTAATTCCCCTGTCTCAGCCTCCCAAGTACTGGGATTACAGGCATGAACCACCATGTGGGGTGAGTGTTCCTTGTGGATACAGTAAGGATGAACCTAGAAGACCTCCAAGATTCTACTAATGTTGTGTAATCCCGGAAACAGATGTGGATACGGATCAATGGATCACATCTGTGGTTTGTACATCAAGTACCACGTGTTGGTTTGGGTGCTGGTTTTATACAATTTAGTTATTATGCCTATTTGCCTATATAAAAATAGAGATGATGATTACTGTCTACCCTTTTCAAAGATAAATGATAAGATAAAATAATTAAGTACAATCTGTTCAAAGTAGCATCTCTATGTGTGTGTGTGTGTGTGTGTGTGTGTGTGTATATGTATGTGTGTATATATATATGTATATGTATATATATACATACACACATACATATATATATTGTGTGTGTGTGTGTGTGTGTGTGTGTGTGTGTGTGTGTGGTACTGGGATTAGAACTTGGAAACCAGGGGCATTCTACCTCCAAGCTATACCACAGCCCTATTTTTTTATTCTTTATTTTGAAACAGGATCTCACTAAGTTGTGGAGTGCCTTACTAAGTAGCTGAGGCTGGCCTCGAACCTACAATCCTCTTATCTCAGCTTCCCAAGTACTGAAATTACAAGCGTGCACCATCATGCCTGGCTATCCAGATATATTTGAAGAGTATAATATAGGATATTTGTTTCAGAGTCAACTTAGGTTTGTAGAGTTGACTGATCCATGCACTTTGCTAAAAATGACAATCTTCAACTACATTTTTTACACAGTATCTTTTTTGGGGGGGGGGGATACTAGGGATTGTTCCCAAGGGCATTCTATCTTCAAACTCTCCCCTGCCCTTTTTTATTTTTAAACAGCATTTCCTGAGTTGTTAAAGCTGTCTTCAAACCTGCAATCCTCCTGTCTCAGCCTTCCAAGTCCTGGAATGACAGGCACGGGTCACCAATCCCACCTAGACTATCATCTTTATATATGCATCTTTATATATGCTACAGAAACACAGCAGCGGCTTGCACTTCTCCCAGCCTGGCGTGGGAAGAGCGCTCAGATGTGGAGCCAGAAGTCCTATCTTACTGCAAAAGAGAAAAACCAATGAAAAATGACGGCGAGCCCCACACTGTGACTGAAATATTGACTAAATTTGACTAAATGTGACTAAAATTGAAGGGTTACATAAGGGCTGTGCATGGCTTCCAGTTAATTGAATATTTCCCCCTTGCCTTTCCTGTATTATAAAAGAAAAAGGGGCCAGGAGTGGTGGTGCACACTTGTAATCTTTATGCTTGATTGGCTAAGACAAGAGGATCGCAGGTTCGAGGCCAGCCTCAGCTCCTTAGTGAGGTTCTCCACAGTTTAGTGAGACCCTGTTTCAAAATAAAGGAAAAAAAAGGACTGGAGCTGTGGCTTAAAAGTAGAATGTCCCTGAGTTCAATCCCCAGTATCATAAAAAAAAAAAAGAAAGAAAAGAGAATTTTATTTCTATCTTTTGTGGTCCATCAAGACTTCTAAATTCTTTTAGGAGAAAACTGCTTGACTTTTTCCCTGGCAGAACTATCAGTTTCTTGCTTGTTAGTGGAATTCTATATTCCAAAATAGCAAACGCTATGAGCTGACAACACTAACGCCATATTTACACACACACACACACACACACACACACACACACACACACACACACACACTCGCTTCTCTACTGCTCTTTCCATTGCAGAGGTAGGCAAGCTGGATATGTGCTTTTCCACCCTCCTTTGTACTTAGAAGCAATATAACTCAAGTTTTTGGAAAAATATTTTTGTTCCCGAAAGAAAAGACACAAGAAGACAGCTAGCTGACACCACCACACCTCCCTCTTTTATAATTCAAACACACAAAGGGATTGGGACAGCAGCAGCCATTCTGCACCCTAGATAAGGATAAGGCCATAAGCTCGATGGTGCAGGGACAAGCATAAACGAATCGAGTTCTTCAATGGGGTCACTGACTCAGAGCTGGCTATAGATTGGCCCACCTACAGACTTTCTGTCATGTGAGAAAAATCAATCCTGGTTTGTGTAAGCTACCATTAATCTGGTGCATGCTACTTGCAGCTGAAAGCATTTCTAATTGGTTCAGATTAAAGAAGTTTAAGGACTGCAGAAAAGAAAACTATGCAAGCCTTTTTGGACTAGAAGGTCAAAAAAGCCTAAAAGTATTCATAGAAAAAAAGTGTAAGATACAAACACAAATAAGTGATATAACATAAGGAAAATCTTACTTTGCTACTGCCCAATTGTTCCTTAACACTTTATGTTCACAGCATGCCTACACCCGCACTCGTCTCACAATACTGTAACTATTGCCTTGCTGCTGCTGCGCAGACATCACTAGTCCATCACAGCACTCTTTCCCTCTAACCCAGAGCCAGCTTCAGATACTTTGTTTCAACAACTATTCCAGTGTATTAGAATTGATGCTCAAAGCTCAGTGCCACTTGATGCTCAAAGCCAGGCGTGGTGGCACAAACTTGTAATCCCAGCATTTGGGAGGTGGAGACTGGAGGATCACAGTTCTGGGACAGCCTCAGCTGCTTAGCAAGGTCCTTCGCAACTCAGTGAGACCCTGTTTCAAAAAAATAAGACTAAAAAATAGGGCTGGGAGTGTAGGTCGGAGGTAGAGTGCCCCTGGGTTCCATCCCCAGAACTGAAAAAAAAAAAAAAAAGAATTGATGCTCAAGAGAAATGCTCTGCTAGATAGATTACTTTTTTCTCATCTTTTTCATTACAGTTCTTTTCCTTTGCATCACAAGCCTGCGGTAAGTATAACACAGGGAAGGATATATACACTGGCTTCCCCAACTGTGCCAGCAATCATTCTCCAGATATCCTCATTAACTTAAGTGCGGGAAAAATAAACTTTTAACTAAAATGGAACATTTATTTTAATAATAAATAATAACAACCACGATGCATATCATTAGCAATACCAAGGACTCTGTCACTAATAAACATTACAGGTATTGCTACATCACATCTCAGTTGTTGCAGATATCTTGAAATACTATTTACACTCATCATTACCTCAAAATATCTGTTAGAAGCGTATATCCAGGAGTAGTAATGCATACCTGTAATCCCAGTACTTAGGAGGCTGAGACAGGAGGATCCTAGGTTCCAGGGCAGATTCAGAAATTTAGGAGACTCTTCAAATTGCAGGCCACAGAGGAGAAATCCCAGTACTGTACTCCCTGGGACTTGACCCAGTGGGGGAGGGGCGGTGGCAGAGATATCACACCATAGGAGAACGTGCAACCTGGCACCCCCCACAGTCTAAAGCAGCCTCTATCGACTCTCTGGGTCGGACTCTGTGATACAACCCAGTAAAGGAGTAGTGGGGTCTGAGATACTACTGACTCGAGATCCAGAACACCTTAAGTGAAGTCATAGTGACCCAAGGGAAGAACCCAGAGAAGGCACAAACTTCCGAAATCATGGGAAAGAGGAATAATACTGGAGCAATGAATGCCCACAACCCCACAACATCAGAACCCAATAAAACAGAAAATCAGAGATTTCTAGAAGATCAAATCAGGAAAATAACTGTAGAAATAATAGAGGTGCTTCGAAAAGAACTCAGAGAGAGCCAAAAAGAGATAAAGGATGCAATTAATGAAGTAAAGGCCTCAATTCAAAGCACAAACAACCGATTAGACCACATGGAGAACAGAATCTCGCTCTTAGAAGATGATCATTCCAAAAATGAACGCATAGTTTCTAATCTAGGAAAAAATATCCGACAGCAGGAATCTGATATTGAAGAAATATGGGCCCAATTTAAGAGAGCTAACCTAAGAATAATTGGAATAGAGGAGGGAAAAGAAAGTGAAACCAAAGGGATCAACAATCTCTTCAAGGAAGTAATAGCAGAAAATTTTCCAAACATAGAGCAAGAGGTTGATACACAGGTCCAGGAAACTTATAGAACTCCCTTTAGACAGGATCGGAGAAGAGGATCCCCACACCACATAACTGTCAAAATGACCAATGTGGAAGCCAAGCAGAGAATCTTAAAGGCAACAAAAACAAAGGGCCAAGTGACATTCAGAGGCAAGCCAATTAGAATCACTCCAGACTTCCCAAACCAAGTCATGAGAGCCAGAAGGGCTTGGAGTAACATATTCCAAACTCTGAAAGAAAACAACTTCTAGCCAAAAATTTCCTACCCAGCAAAACTTTCTATCAAATTAGATGGAGAAATAAGAAGCTTCCATGACAAACAGAAACTAAAGGAATTTATGTCTTCAAAACCAGTACTAGAGAAAATACTCAGAGATTAACTATAAAGAAGAAATAGGTAACACACACCAGAACCAGAGAAACAAAAGTTTCCATCCAACAGTCAACTAAGATTGGTTATCTGTGGAGATTCATTACTTATGTTAGTCTTTTACCTATCTCTAAATGGTATTGTTTGCCTTTATTGTTGTTAATTTTTAGGATTTCTAGTTGGAATATTAATATACCTTCAGATATAGCATTTGGAAATATTTTATCCCATTGTATTAGTAACTGTTAACTCTGTTTACATTGTCTTTGGATATACAATTTTTTTTTATTTTTTAGGGAGTTTGTATACTCTTCTGTTGCCTGTGCCATTGAAATCATATCCAAGAAATCACTGCCAATTTCAGTGTTGTGAGGTTTTATGACCCAGATTTTCTCCTAAAAGTTTATAGTCTTAAGATTTATATTTAGGTCTTTTATCTATTTTGAGTTAATATTTGTATATGGGATTAGGTAAGGGTCCAACTTTATTCTTTTCCATGTAATTATTATGTTTCAACAATATTTAGTTAAAATATTATTATTTCTACCACCAAATGTTTGTGGAAACCTTGTCAAAAATAACTTGACAATATTGGGAAGAATTTAGCTCTAGGCTTTTATTTAACTCCCATGGTTTATATATCTGCCTTTAGAATAGTACTACACTGTTTCAATTATTGTAGCTTTATATGGTTTGAAATCAGAAAATATATATCTTCTAGCTTTGTTCTTTTTCAAGATCGTTTTGGGTATCTAGAGTCCATATTCCATATTAGGATAGAGTTTTTTTCTGAAAAATAAATATATAAATATATGATAGTTTCACCTAAAAAAATAGAAAAAAAATATTCTCTGGTAAGAAAGAAAGTAAAAAGAAATATTGAAATGTTATCTTTAAGTCATCAAAAGCTTGGTATCAGACAAATGAAACTGTTATGTGAGATTATCATTTTTAATTTTGGATAAATTGCTATAATACTAGATGTCAACCACTAAGCCAAGCATGGGAGGGAGGGATGGGGAGAGAATGGGGTGGGGATCGGGTGGGGGCTGACTGGGCGATGTGTGCATGTATGTCTACAAAAGTTTGTATCCCACTATGATGTATGAATACAGTGCACCAATAAAAAAAAAAAAGAAATTTTGGAGACTCTTAGCAATCTACTAAGATATGCTTTCAAAATTAAAAATAAAGCTGAGAGTGGTGGCGCACGCTTGTAATCCCAGCACTTGGGAGAGTGAGACAGGAGGACCGCACAGGTTCAAAGCCAGCCTCAGCTACTTAGTGAGGCTCTCAGCAACTTAGTGAGACCCTGTTTCCAAATTAAGTATAAAATACATCTGGGAGTATAGCCTGGAGGTAGAAAAGCCCCTGGGTTCCATCCCCAGTACCACCAAAGAAAATAAAAATAAAAATAAAAAGAACTGGGAGTGTAGCTGGAAGGTACAATGCCCTGAGTTCAATCTCAATTACACACTCATACACATTCTTTCTCTCTCTCACACACACACACCCCTACCTCATGCTATTATATCATAAATTGTGTTTTAAAATATTTGGTGGTAACATTTAAGTATGACTGGGGTTTTTTTAACTCTATGTATTTTATTTTATGCATTTAAAAATATCATGCCAGGGCCAGGGCTGTAGCTCAGGCTAGAGCACAATCCCCAGCACCACAAGAAAAAAATGAGGTTAAGAAGGAATTATGGCTGCTTCATCAGAATGCCAAGGGATCTCTGTCACAAAAAGTCTAAGAAACCTTGTTTGAACGTCACGGCCATCGTGGGTAGCTTTTACTGAGCCTTGTACCTGGTGTTATTCTAAGCACTTCACGTGAGTGAACCCTTTATTTTTCACACTCCCGCTATGGAGCGAAGAGTGCCCCATCCTGCAGATTAGAACACCATGGCACAGAAAAGCAAAATGACTTTTCCAGGGTGTAAGGTAAATAGGGCTATGGATAAATTTAGGCTATCTGTCCACAGAGCATGCCTTCTAAACCAAGAGTCATTAACACAAAATCAGCATTTCTTTCATTCTAGAAGCAATAGTACCCATCCAGGATGGAAGGAGACCCTGGGCTATCAATCACACCATGCCTAATGGCCGGGAGCGGTAAACGCAGACCATGCAAGGCGCCAATATGCCTTGAGCCACTGGGAACTCTACTATTATGAGCCGTTACTTGGTGCTGTATCTCACTGCCTTTGAGTTTGCAAAACATTGATGGGCTTTATCATCTATGTGCAGACATAGGCAAATATAGCTTTTATCTCCTAGATACAGACTTGTAAAGCATTTTGGAATTCACCCTCGTGAGCACCTGAAATGTGTGCACTAAGTAACCTAAGAATTTGTGCTTTAGTGTGCAAATGCAGGGATGAATCTGCCAATGGCAGAGAATCTAGGAGTACACGCAGAAGCTGCACGAAGTGTACTTGGAATCAGAAGATCTGGCTCAGAGCACAGGCCCAGCACTAATTCATTATCTGTTGAACTAAATGATTCACCTTTCGAAACCTCAATATTCACATGTACAGTAGAGAAAGGAGGAGACACAAGAAGACTCAATGAAGGCATAAAAATGGGCATTCTTTCTAAACATCAGTAAGTGTATATTTTGGTTTAATACAAAGAACTTTTTGACACAGTGGCCAGGATGACACAGTCACATAATAAATGATATGGAGGATGGTGGTTAAAAAAAAAGTTTTCCCTTGGAGAGTTCCACAACAGATTCCAGAGCTTCCTGTTGGAAGTGTCATCGAAGGCATCAAATGAAATACTCAGACACTTGTTTGGGGGGTTCCTGCCCACTCGTAGGTCTCTGAAGCACTAGAGTCTCATGATTCATCCAATGCTCTGTACTCTGCGACAAGGAGCAAACAGCTTGGGAATATTTGTTTGTTTCTGTGTTCTCCTTTATTGCTCAACTAGGGAGGGCTGGGGAAGGTAGGTGTGGAATGCCATCCTCCCCTGGGAACCTCAGGAAGTTACAATTCAGAAGGAAAAAGACAATCTTGACTACATGTATCCAGCTGGGACATGCTTCCACTAAAACTTATCAACATTGTTTATCTGCAACTCAAGCTGAAATTTAAGTGGGCATCCTGGGGGAGAGAAATAACTTAATTGCCAAAGTGCCATCTCTAATAATTAAATAATTAAACAGTAGGCATCAAAGGAGGAAAAAAACCAACAACAAAAAGTTTCTTTTCCTTCCTCCTTCTGAAAAGCCTTTCCTTATGGAGAACTGGGAGCATGCTGCTTTTTGAAATAGACTCTCAGGGTTTGGAAGGAGAAAGTCTACAAATCTGAGCCCTTTACCACCCTACGTAGATAGCAAGCACTCATTATTCCTCACTCATAGGTCACCAATACAATACAGGATGCTACCTTCAATGTGAATTTCAGATGAGGAATGATCTTTTAGTATAATTATGTCCCAAATTCCATGCTTATACTAAAAATGCAGAAGTCTTCTGGACTTGTACTAAAAATTGGTTCGTTGCTTATCTGCAGTTCAAACTTAATCCTGCATTTTTGGGTTTACTAGACCTAGTCACCTACCATGTACTTTCAGATTCTCACATCAGCCCATTGGGACCTTCAACCATCCAATGAACTTACCACCAAGTGTAATCACTGCTCATAAAAGTTTATCACAGTCAAATCTTTATAAAGAAAAATTGCATCAAACTGTCAGTTACCTATCAGGTACATTCCATGTCCATAAGCCTTATTTATTTTTTATTTGGTTTGTAACTATAGCACCTACCATTCAAAGGGACTTAAGTTTAAAACCTTAAGATTAGTAAGAAGAAGGTGGCAAAAAAATGGCTGTTGATGGAAGAAACTTCAACTTGTGGCAACACTGGTGATTTGAACATCACAAGTGGCAACTTAATGAGCTTGTGAGTGCTGTTGGCCGTGCTTTTAAAGCTGCAAGCTGGATGGATCATACGATGTCATCTGACTCACGGGACTTCAAAAGCACAGGTGCAAAGAGCAGAAGCAGACTTATGAACTCTGAAGAAGCTAAGTAGTTTCTGTACAGCAAAAGAAACAATCAAGAGAGTGAAGAGGCAGCCTGCAGATTGGGAGAATGTATTTGCAATCTATTTGATAAAGGGTCCATGTCCAAAATATATAAAGAACTCTAACAACTCATTAGCAAAATAAATAAAGAAAGAAAGAAATACAACAACAACAAAATCCAGTTTCTGAAAAGCCATACAAATAGCCAACAGATATGTGAAAATGAAAATCCCTCATCATCTATGAAATGCAAATCAGAATTTCAACAGGAAAGGCTATCATAAAAAAGACAATAACTATCAAGGGTTGGAGCATTTTTATTTTATTTTTTTGCCTCCTACAGTGTGTGGGAGATAGAGATAGAACCTGTCCTTGTACTGCTAGGAAAGTACTCTACTTCTGAGTTCCACCACCCAGCCTAAAAAAGGAATCTTTATTTACTGTTGTTTAACATGTAAATTAATATAGCCATTGAGAAAAATAACAAGGTTCCTAAAAAAATTAAAACTGGAACTACTGTATGATTTAGCTATCCCACTCCTAGGTCTATATATCTAAAGGAAATGAAATCCGTATGTGGAAAAGACACCCATAATCCATGCTTAGACAGCACTATTCACAACAGGCAAGAAATGGAAACAACCTAAGCGTCCATCAGTGGATACATGGAAAAAGAAAATGTGGTACATATCTACAATGGAATATTATTCAGCCAAAGAAAAAGATGGAATCCTGTCACTTGTTACAGTATGTTTTCAAGCCTCAGAAGGGACAATTATTTTAGGAAATAATTCAAGCACAGAAAGACAAACATTGCACAATCTCATTCATATGTGAAATCTTAAGAAGTTGCTCCAATAGAAGCTACAGGAGTGGTTACCAGAGGTGGAGTCAGGGAGAGACGAGTCAGGGGATGCAATGCTACCCAGGATAATGATACCCAGTTCTTGTATAGTAAGGTGACGAAAGCAACAATAACATAAATTTCAAAATAGGTAGAATTTTTGAGTGTTCTCACCATAAAAATATTATAAATGTTTAAGATGATGGCAGTGATAATTAGCCCTATTTGATCATTATACAGTGTATACACGTATTTAAAAACAGGATCATGGAGCCAGGTGTGGTGGCACACACTTGAAATCCCAGCATTTGGGAGGCTGAGACCAAAGGATTGTGGTTCGCAGACAACCTCAGCTACTTACTGAGGCCCTTTGCAACTCAGTCAGACCCTGTTGCAAAATAAAGACTAAAAAATAGGGCTGAGGGTGTAGCTCAGAGGTAGAATGTCCCTGGGTTCCATCCCCAGCACCGAAAAAAAATAGCATCATGGCTCCTCAGAATATGTACATTTATTATCAATCAAAAATAAAATAGAACTTAAGACACAACACAGAAATGTTCTGTAGAAGTTGAATGAGCACTTATGTTAACTAAGGCCAACCTGCCCATTTCCTAACAGTAAGCATCTTCCTCCAATTCTCTCCCCCTCCCCACATACACACGCCCCTGTAACATACAATCACACACTCCTGCATTGCTTGGTGAGCAGAGGGAGCTACATCCCTGCGAACTGTGGAGCCATCTTGAATGTTACGGTGTCACTTTTCCCTTCTCCCTCATCCCTGGGGTTACAGAGTCTGGATCCTGGTTTTCTTCTCCAAACTACCAAATAACAACTATTTTCCAAACCATGTCTATTCTCTTCTCATAGTTTGCAACCCTAAGAGCACATTAAAATGATCAAGAGAGGGCTGTTTTTGTTTTGTAGTGCTAGGTGTCATTACCCTGGGATTTTCACACCTAGGCAAGGACTCTATCACTGAGCTACAACCCCCCACCCCCATCACATCAGGAGAGGTGTGTGTGTTTTTTTTCCCTACTTGACACTGGAGATGGAACCCTGAAAAACTACCTCTGAGCTACACCTCCAGTCCTTTTCATTTTTTTACTTTGAAATAGGGTCTCCCTGCCGGGTGTGGTGGTGCACGCTTGTAATACCCACGCTTGGGAGGTGGAGACAGGAGGATCCCTCAGGTTCGAAGCCAGCCTCGCTGGCTTGAGAGACCCTGTTTCCAAATAAAAAATATATAAAATAAGTCTGGGAGTGTAGCCCAGAGGTAGAAGGGTTTCCAGAAACCCCAATACCACCAAAAAAAAAAAAAAAAGAGAAAGAAATAGGGTCTCCCTAAGTTTCTGACATTGTTTGCCTTTTTTTTTTTTTTTTTTTTGCAGTCTGAGGGACAGAACCCAGGGGAACCAAGCTACACCCCCAGCCCTATTTTTTTTTTATTCTTTATCTTGAAACAGGATCTCACTGAAATGCAAAGGGCCTCATTAAGTTGCTGAGGCTGTCTGAGAACCCAGTTCCTCCTGTCTCAGCCTCCCAAATGCTAAAATTACAACTGTGCTCTTCCATGCCCAGCCTGACACGGTTTGGTTTTCAAACCTTCAATCCTCCTATCTCAGCCTCTCAAGTACTAGAATTATAGGCCTGAGCTACCATGTTGTCTAGCAGGTACTGGAATGGGACCCAGGGGGATTCTATACCTCTAAGCAACACCCCCAGCTCTTCTTATTATTTTTTAAAAATTTGAAACAGGTTCTCCCTAAATTACTGAGTTGGGCCTCAAACCTGTGAGACTCCAGTTTCAGCTTACCAAGTACTGGGATTACAGGTGTGCATCGCTACATCCTTTCTTCCTTTTTTTTTTTTTTTTTTTTTTTTTTTTTTTTGTGGTACTGGGATTGGAACCCAGGGGCATTCTACCTCTGAGCTACACCCCTGCCCTATTTTTTATTCTTTATTTTGAAACAGGGTCTGACTGAGTTGCAAAGGGCCTCACTAAGTAGCTGAGGCTGTCTGTGAACCAAGATCCTCCTGTCTCAGCCTCACAAATCCTGGGATTACAAGCTTGCACCACTTTGCCCAGCTCCTATTTTTTTAAAATAAAATAATACCAAGGCCTGGGCCCTACCTACATCAAGTGATTGAGAATCTCTGGGGATGCCACCTATATCTAAGCCCTCAGGAGACCCTAATGTACAAAGAACTACCGCTCTATCCTTCCAGATGGGTCTACAAAATGCTGCAAAAGTGATTATATCAGATTTTGCTGAATAACAAACAAAAAACATCAACACTTTCTTTTGCCTATTAAAGCTGGGTCTCATTTCCCAATCAATACTGAACAGCCTAAAAACCAGTCTTTCCTGCTGCCCTTACTGTTCTCATCCCTTGACTTCTTCCAACTGGTCTATCTGCGTTGCCAGCCTCCCCACCTTAGCCCTGTAGCTGGGGGGAACACCTTCCACCTGGGAGGTAATTCCATCAAGTGTTTCCATCACAGTACTTGTTGCACCCAAGCTTCAAGGCCAATGTATCTCTTCCTTCCTCCAAACTCCCTCGGGGGATGTACTCTTTGCTCTGAAAGCCTATAGGGGTTCACTGTACAAGTCCTGGATGTGCTAATTCATGTATGCAGGCATTTTCTATTTGTATACACTTGTATTGGTGCATTGTAGTTTTATATCTAGTGAAGTTCAGAGTGATCAGGACATACACGCACACCGCACTTGGTAAGCACACTCCTTCCCATTCCTTTACTGTACAGAATACTGAAATTGGCTCTGGTATTCTCACATAGGTACACACCATCGATGGAACTGTTTCTTTTATTAATTCTCCCCCCCCCCCGCCCTAGACTACCTCCCTAGCGCCGCTGAGATTTCCCCTCAATTACCTCAAATCCCTCTCATATCCTGATTATGTATTTATTTATTTATCTTTATGATACAGGGAATTGAACCCAGAGGTGTTCTGCCTACAAGTTACACCTCCAGCCTTTTTTATTTTGAAACAAGGTCTTGCTAAGTTGCTGAGGGCCTTGTTTAAATAGCCAAGGTTGAGACCTCCAACACAGGATCCTCCTGTCTCAGCCTCCCAAGTACAAGGATTACAGGTGTGCCCCGCCATCCCCAGCTCCTCATATATTTACTTTATTTCTTTCCTCTTCTATATTAGGGGACACCCCCTGTAAGATCTTAGTCTACTTCAGGAGCCTAGGCAGGCACACCATACATAGCAGGTGCTCAGTATTTCTGGAATTCTTCTGTATGAGACTTATGAAATTTAAGTTGGTAATTTAGAAACCATGATGTCTAACCAGCAAGTTTTCATAATAATCAATATATGAGATGTACTTGTACTGCTTGTCTTTCTGACTTCGGGGATCCTGAGTGCATATATAAATAAGGAAGTGATGTAAGAACAGTGGCTGATTATCTCAAGCAGCTTTGATCTACAGCACCAAAATTAGAGAAAAGAAGAGTTCTCCAAGTATTCCGAGGCGGGATAGCGGGTAACTTTATTAACTATGGGGCCGGTTCCGGCAACAAAGAGAAGCTGTACCAGTGACCTGAGATAAATCTTTATAATTAAATTTCCAATGCATGAGTAATAGTGATTTTTCAAGTTAAAGCGCCGGATTTGCCCTTGAGTAATTGCAAAGCGCTCGCTGGTCAACCTAGGCAGCAGAACTTCAGCAGTAAAGGTGGAAACTTTGGAGAAAGTGTCCCACCCAGGGTGGGGGGGTTCCTCTAGCTCGGGAACCGACTGCCAGCCTGGCCTTCCCGCGGTCCCCGCCCGGGCTCCGTCCCGCGCCTGCGTCCTCTCCCGCAGGAGGAGGGGACCCGAGCCCCACCTACCTCAGCGCCAAGAACCTCTCGCCCAGCAGCGCCAGCGCTATCCCCAGCAAGCCCACGGCCACCAGCCGCCCCATGGCGCGAGAGCCGCCGCCGTCCTGCTCGGGCCTGGCCGGGCAGCTCCGTGGGCGGGGCCAGCTCGGGGCCAGGCCCCGCCCCGTCGGCCGCCAGCCAACCCGCGCCCGCGCCCGCGCCCGCCCCGCCCCGCCCCGCCCCGCCCCGGCTCCCGAGCCAGCGCCAACCCCAGGCCGCTTGCATGCGCTGTGCAGAGGCGGCCTGACTGTGCCCCAGGAACCGCTCAAGTCCTGGAGTCCTTCTGGTTTCAATTGGGGAACAATTGACACTGGGTTGTAAATATTTCATAGTGGAATCACTACTTTTTACAGTAGGATGTATGTTGGAAGGGAAGACTTCAACCTACATAAATAAATAAATAAATAAATAAATAAATAAATAAATAAATAAATAAAATGTATAAAACGGAAACTTACCAGTTGAGAAAATCGGGAGGTTGAGGCAAGAAGAATTCAAGTTGGAGGCCAGCCTGAGCAACTTAGCCAGCCAGACACTGTCTCAAAATAAAATTAAAGCTGGCTGGGGAGCGGGGTGTGGTGGTTTATGCTTGTAATCTCAGCATTTGGGAGGCTGAGACAGGAGGATTGCGGTTCAAGGACAGCCTCTGCTACTTAGGCCCTTTGCAACTGAGTGAGACCCTGTTTCAAAATAAAGAATAAAAAATAGGGTAGGGGATGTAGGTCGGAGGTAGAGTGCCCCTGGGTTCCATCCCCAGACCCCCCTCCCCCCCCACACACACAAAGAGGGCTGAAGGGCTGAAGATGTAGCTCAGCGGTAGAATGCTTGCCTAGCATGTGCAGGGCCCCAGGTTTAGTTTGTGTGTATGTGTGTGTGTGTGTGTGTGTGTGTGTGTGTGTGTATGTGTGTGGTGTATAGGGGGTCATCTGTAGGGTCTGTAGCAATTGTAATGAAACTGTTACTTACATTATTAGCAAAGTTACAAGTATTGCTAATCTTTCAGAGATGACTTTGGTAATTGAAAGAAATGCTAAATTTCATTTGAAATCAAGGGTTTCTCCACCCCCCCACCCAAGATGGACCTATTTTTTTTTCCCACCTTGGTAATGCTGGAAATTGAACCCAGGGCCTTGCCGTGCTGGGCAAACACTCTACCACTGAGCTTCCACCCCCGGCCCTCCTAATACTGATACAGAGCAAGAACTCTGATGCAGGTTAAGGCTGTGCTGCACTGACGGCAGGAGGCAGGCCTCATTGCCTCATCTCTGAGTAGTCAGAGATGTAGTCAGAATTTAGGGGTGGGGGCTATGCATCTAAACCAGATGTCTTAGGACTTCTATTTCTTTCTCTCTTTCTTTATTTTCCTTGCTTCTTTGGTCTCATTTCCTTCTTTCCTTTCTTCACTGCTAGGTATTGAACCCAAAGATGCTCTACCAATGTGCTATCCCCCAGTCATTTTTATTTTCAATTTTGAGACAGGGTCTGGCAAAGTTGACCAAGCTGGCCTTGAACTGTGGTGGCTCAGCCTCCTGAACTCTGGGAGAGCTAGCGTAGACCACATACCTGGCTACAGCTACCTAGGACTGTTACATGGGCTTCTTGCTTAGTTCTGAGAGTCTTATTCCAAGGACTCCTGGGTAGCAGGACTCCAGGTTAAGAGCCAGGATGCAATACCTTTCTGCATGTGTCAAAAATGCAGAAATCATAGATTAGAAATATGATTACCTAGCTGGGTGTTATTCTCAATATTCATTTCCCTTTCACAATTTAAAAAAAAAAAAAAAACCTCAAGAAACAAAAAACCAACCAACCAACCAACCAACCAACCAACCAGCTAAACAAACAAAGGCATGCTCATAATTTTACTTAGTTTCAACTGAAATGAAGGGGTTGGAGATCTGCATCTTTTATTTTTTTTTCAGTACTGGGGATGGAACCCAGGGGCATTCTACCCCCAAGCTACACTCCTACCCCTATTTTTTATTCTTTATTTTATTTATTTATTATTATTATTATTATTATTATTATTATTATTATTATTAGTTTTTTTGTGGTACTGGGGTTCCTGGAAGCCCTTCTACCTCCGGGCTGCACTCCCAGACCTATTTTATATTTTTGAAACAGGATCTCTTATGCCAGCGCGGCTGGCTTTGAACCTGCGCGATCTTCCTATCTCCGCCTCCCAAGCATGGGGATTACAAGCGTGTGCCACCACGCCTGGCTTTATTTTTTATTATTTTTATTTTTTATTATTTTTTGGTGGAACTGGGGGATGGAACCCAGGGGCTTTCTACCTCCAGGCTGTACTTCCAGACCTATTTTTATATTTTATTTGAAAACAGGGTCTCACTATGTTGCTGAGAACCTCACTAAGTAGCTGAGGCTGGCTTCGAACCTGTGTGATCCTCCTGTCTCAGCCTCCCAAGCGCAGGGATCACAAGCGTGCACCACCACGCCCAGCTTATTCTTTATTTTAAAACAGGGTCTCACTTGATTGCAAAGGGCGTCACTGATTAGTAGCTGAGGCTGTCTTTGAACCACATTCTCCTGTCTCAGCCTTTCAAATGCTGGGATTACAAGCGGGCGCCACCACACCCAGTTTAGGAGGTCTGCATCTTTTAGACTAGACTCCGGGTAGGAAAACCCCAGCCTGGAGCTGGCTTCCTGCCCTCCCTTGCCTAGAGCAGACATCGTTGATGGATCATAGCAATGCTTCTCACCAAGTCCAAACTTGTCCTCACCATCTTTCCAGATGACAACAGGGAAAGAAAGAAGAACCCACAGGTCACTACTGACAGATTTCGGGTCAGGATGAAGCCCATTTTCCATCTATGCTCTGGAGTTTAATATGGAAGAATTTGAGATAACCAGAGTTTTCAAGTCCAACCAAACCTAACTAACCTCACTCTCAGAGAATCTTAGAGACACTGTGTTTTAATTCTCTTCACGGGACTAGTGAGCCCTCCGCTACTTGGTGTAAGGAATACAGTATCCCCTACTCATTTTCTCTCAGAATGTCGCTATTGAGGCAAATTCTGCTGAAACCATCCCAGTCTCATCTCCAATGTCACCGCCATGGTAAGGCTAGTAATCACTGTTTCTCAGAGAGATTCCCCCCACCCCCAATGTGGAAATCAGAAACCTACCTTTTCCATTGTGAAAATTTTGTACTGATTATTGGATTTTACAGTATACCTTAGTCAGCATTTCAGAAAACTGGGATTTTAGGCAACACCAAGAATTTACCCTCTGGTTACTACCTGGGGGATAGTGGTGTCCGACTACCAAATAACCAAGTTGCTCAATACAAAACAAACTTGTTCCGGAACCTGTTTGTATGCTGACAACTCCTTAGACTTGGCATGAAACAGTATTTCTCAAATAATGACTTACAACCAGCTTATAATTAGAAATTTAGTTATTCTTGGGCAAATTTTAAAAAATAATAATACCTTTTATCAATGCTTCTAAAACTGCAGTGAAGGACAGGTTTTTCTTTGCCTTTATAAAATGCAATGGAATACTGGAAAATAAAATATCAGATATAAAAATTAAAAGCCCCAATTTTTTAATTATTTGATTCCACAGACACAAATTACTTTTTCAAATTTCTATAAAAGTTTCTAAATTTTTCATACTTATGGGATAGAAACATAGTTTGCAAACTGAAAGTGGTCCTTGGAGTATACTGTCTTTCATCAAATACTGTTAACTCTTTAAAAATCTTCTTTTTTTTTTTTTTTGCAGTACTGAGGATTAAACTCCAGGGGCATTCTACCTTCAAGCTACACCCCCAGCCCTACTTTTTTATTCTTTATTTTGAAACAGGGTCTCACTAATTGTGGAGGGCCTCACTTAGTAGCTAAGGCCTTCATCTGGTCATGAACCTGTAATCCTCCTGTCTCATGGGACTACAAGTGTATGACATCCTGTACAGCTCAACTCTTTAAAATTCTTTGCAGAGTATTGTCACACCTAAAATTTATTGTAGTTTGTGAAATAGGTAACTCATGATTATTATCATTACATATAATACGTGACAGGAGGTAGGCCTTCCATATCCTTTTATTCCTTTCTTTCTTTACTGGTGTTTTAAGAATGGGGACATATTTTTTACACAAAAGAATGCATTGAAGAGTTGTTATAAAATATTGTTATTATAAGTAAGATAAAAACGTGCTTTATGATGCTTCACTTTGGGGCTTTTTTAAGGGTAAAGAGATTTCCCTCCAGCCAGGCTTTTTTTTTTTTTTTTTTTTGGTGGTGCTGGGGATGGAACCATTCTCCGGTCTACACTCCCAGACCTATTTTTATATTTTTATTTGGAAATAGGGTCTCTTAAGCCAGTGAAGCTGGCTTCAAACCTGCACAATCCTCCTGTTTCTGCCTCCCAAGCGCGGGGATTACAAACGTGCACCACCACGCTATTTTTGAAAAATGTTAATATATTAAAAACTGAAAAAAATACCATAATAGAAACAAAAACGTGGTTGTAATGTATTTTTAAGCATTTATATTCAACAAATTAACATATTCAAATATTTGGTTGAAAAAATATAAACATGTTTGTAGAAATATAAATCACACATAAATATAAAATATAATGTACTTGTCACAAAATAATCGTGTTTTATGAAAAAAATTTCTGTCACGCAGGAGGAATGATTCGGTGTGCGATCCACGTTTAAAATAAATGAGTTTGTATCAATTGTTTCAACGTGTTTTTATGATGTATGAGTAAGTGAATTCTAAGGTAGAAAGTCAACATGAAAGGCTCTTTGTGAACTTAAAATCTAAGCCAAAATGGCCCATCCATCCCCAGGAGACCCGAGCCAATGTCCACAGAGGGCTGTGGGCTTTGCTGCCTCTCCTCCAGGAGCTGTTAGACCTGAAGGGAGGGGACAAGGTAAGAAAGAAAGAAGCAGACCTCCCCCCGCACTGCACCTGAGGCCTGGCTTTGGATAGCCTGGACTCTATAGAGAAAAGCAAGACATTTTGTCTTACTCTAAGAAATACATACGTTTTCTACTGTCCAGAGCAAAATTTTTTGTAGTTGTCTGTTCATGAACAGTAGGTACAACCTTTTTCAGAAGGCTTAATGAAGGAGGCAGCTGAAGTCATGCCATGGATATTACTTATTGAGCCCTTCCTATTTCACATTTAACCATTTGAATTAGGTCCTATTATTATCTGAACTTTATAACTGATGAAACTGAGATCAGAAGTTAAGAATCTTACTCAGGGAGGCTGAGGCAGGAGGATCACAGGTTTGAAGCCAACCTCAGCTACTTAGCAAGACTGTAAGCAACTTAGCAAGACTGTGTTTTAGAAATAAAAAGAGCTGGGGGCCGGGCGTGGTGGCGCACACTTGTAATCCCCGCACTTGGGAGGCAGAGACAGGAGGATCGCACAGGTTCAAAGCCAGCCTCGCTGGCTTAGGAGACCCTGTTTCCAAATAAAAATATAAAATAGGTCTGGGAGTGTAGCCCGGAGATAGAAGGGCTTCCAGGAACCCCAGTACCACTTAAAAAAAAAAGAGCTGGGGATTTTATTCAGGGGTAAAATGCTCATTTCCAGGAAGATGGCGACCAAGGGAAGTAGCACATTTCAGTCCAGTGTACACTCCATCCCTATTGCCGTAAAAACAGCATCTTGACAAGAGAGGAAAAAACAGCATAAAATTGAACAGTAAGGCGTGAAATTAAGAAACTCCTACAAACAAAAATAGATACAAAATATCAAAACCTCTGGGACACCTTGAAGGCAGTATTAAGAGGAAAATTTATAGCACTGAGTGCCCACATAAGAAAAACAGAAAACCACCAAATAACCTAATGACACACCTCAAAGCCCTTGAAAAACAGGAACAGTTGAACCCCAAAGCCAGTAAAAAGATTATTAAAATCAGAGCAGAAATCAGTGAAGTAGAGAATAAAAAATATAGAAAACCAACAACAGCTGGTTTAAAACAAATATAAACCATTAGCCAATCTAACCAAAAGAAAGAATCAATCTAAATTGCAAGAATAAGAAATGAAAAGGGAGATATTACCTCTGACAGAATGGAAATTCAGAGAATTGTCAGAAACTACTTTGAAAAGCTATACTCCAACAAAATGGAAAATCTGAAAGAAATTGACAAATTTTTAGATACATACAACTGTACAACCTTCCTAAACTGAGTCAAGTAGATGTAGAAAATTTAAACCAACCAATAGCAATCAAAGAGATTAAAGCAGCAATAAAGAGCCTACCATCAAACAAAAGCCCAGGACCATATGGATTCCCAAGTGAATTTTATAAAACCTTTATAGAAGAGGTAATCCCAGTACTCCTCAGTCTATTCCATGCAATAGAAACATCTAAAACAGTCTGTAAAGCCAATATCACATTAATACCAAAACCAAATAAAAAGCTCAAGAAAAGAAAACTACAGGCCTATATCATTGATGAACTTAGATGAAAAAACTGCTAAACAAAATACTAGGGACACCTAATCAAAACCATATCAAGAAAATCATATACCATGACCAAGTAAGGTTCTTCCCAGGAATGCAAGGCCGATTCAACATATAAAAAACAATCCTGTAATTCATCACATCAACAGAACCAGAGACAAAAATCACACGATCATTTCAATAAGGGATAAAGGGGAAATTCCCTAATGTACATGATGTAATTCATAAACATATAAAAGTTAATAACTAAACCAAACATGAGAAGGAAGGAAGGGGGAGGGAATGGGGTGTGAATTGGGGAAGGGCTAAATAAGTAATATGTGCATGTATGCCTCTACCAGCTTGTACCCCATTAAAATGTATGACAACAATGCACCAAGAGAAAAGAAGTAAAATGCTCCTGGGTTAAATTCTCAGTACAAAAAATAAATAAATAAAAATTTAAAAATCTTGCTCTTCTCAGGGTTATACCCCTGGAAAATGGTAGAACCGGGATCCAATATAAGAAAATTTATACTCAGCCTCCATCCCCACATTTGTTATATCTTTTTTTCATTGTCAAATAGAAAGATTTATATTTCTTTGCTATCCATGGTAAGAGCAGAGATGAATGAGTTGGTAATTAGTTGAAGAAAAGGATCTTGTGTCAACTTACATAAGAGAGAGTTTAAAACTAGGTTGCTTTTTATACTTTTCCTCTTTACGTTTGCATTAATTCACTTAATATTTATTCTGTTCTGTGTCTCCAAGCAACTAGTGAAAATTCAAGGGCAGAGGAAGCCAACATTCCCTGCTCAGTGGTGGTCAGATTCTAGAGAGAGAAAGACACCTAAGACAAACATGTGTCAGGGACTGAGAACTTTGGTCTTTATTCTATGCATGATGTACAACCACTAAAGACTTTCAAGGAAGAGAGAAATATTTGTGCTTTACAGAGATCACTCTGATGGTTATGTGAAAGGTGGGCTGGAGTTTGCTTCCCAAGTTTATTTGAGACGACATACAGATGTGTACAGGCAGATGCAGTGAGCAAAGAAAGCCAATATATGGGAGAAAGGAGGGAGGCATGGAAGGTGATTTGAGTTGCTCATATAGGTGAATGGGAGGCACGCTAATTGGGACGAGAGAGGAACAGCTAGGGGCAATAGGAACAGGAAGAAAACTGAGTATGGTTTGGGACCCAGCTTATTTGATGTGATTGCAGCCAAGAGACAGTAGAGGATGAGTTTCTGGTGCTCAGGATTGAGGTCTTGTCTGGAGATGGAGACTTGGGGATTGTTAGGAGGGAGCACATTGAGCTGTGGAGACGATCTTTGGGAAGGTTCAAACCTGAAGTGATGCAGTCTATGTAGAGGTGCTAAGAATTCGATGGGTATGTGAGTTGCTAGGAAGAGAGTTGAAAGGTGTGAAGTGGAGAGGACCATTAGAAACTGAATTGTGCTTTATGGATGAGCTTTAGCAGGGAAAAGTATTCACTCACTAGTATGAGGTGGCCCTTTTACCTTTCCTCCTTGAATCTACATAGGTGGCCTTGGCATTCTTCATACCACAGTGCTCCAGGTGCTTACTCCTCACCATGGAAAATGAATCCTATTTGCTGTTCCTCACAGAGACCAGAGGCCACGTGGAAGAGGAGGGTGGGGTTGAGCGGTTGGAAAGAGTTCCCCGGGGTCACTTGTGCTTGGCCTAAGGCAGTTCCTGTTGTGACCCCTAGACGTCCACTAGCAGGAGTGCCAGGGGAAGCCTGCAGCTTGCTTCTGACAAGACCCCTCTCTTTTTCAATGCTTACCGCCTCTCTCCCCACATGTGTAACTTCACTGGGCCCTTCATCCCTGTTCCTGCAGTGGTCAGTAGCAGTGCAGATTCCCAGTTTCCTCACCCTCCAGACTTCCTTCCTCATCTGGCTGGGCACTGTCAAAGGACAAATTACAACTTTTTTGTGTGGGTGGTACTGGGGATGGAACCCAGGGGCATTCTACCTCCGAGCTACACCTCCAGCCCTATTTTTTATTTTTTATTTATTTTATTTTATTTATTTTATTTATGTTTTTGGTGGTACTGGGGTTCCTGGAAACCCTTCTACCTCCGGGCTACACTCCCAGACCTATTTTTATATATATTTTTTTATTTGGAAACAGGGTCTCTTAAGCCAGGGCAGCTGGTTTCGAACCTGTGCGATCCTCCTGTCTCTGCCTCCCAAGCACGGGGATTACAAGCGTGCACCACCACACCCGGCTTATTCTTTATTTTTGAAACAGGGTCTTACTGAATTGCAAAGGGCCTCACTAAGTAGCTGAGGCTGTCTTTGAACCCCAATACTCCTGTCTCAGCCTCCCAAATGCTGGGATTACAAGTATGCACCACCACACCTGGCTGCAACAAATTTTTAAAAGATATTAATTGGCTTTATTTTTGATGCTAGAATTGGACAATGCTTCATTCTATAAAATAGAATAAATGCACCACATAACTCAACAAAATACAGGCTCTATATAACAAACCCACAGCCAACATACTTCCTCTAAGAAGTGGGACAAGATAAGAATATCACTTCCACTACTCTTATGCAACATAGTACTGGTAGCCTTAACCAGAGCAATTAGGTAGGAGAAAGAAAGAAAAGGTATACAGTTAGCACAAAAATCTGTGTACATATGTTTTTTTTTTATCACATTGAACCTCACTATGATGTATAACAGCAATGCACTAGTAAAACAATTTTTTAAAAAGTCATACAAATAGCCAGGCGTGGTGGTGCACGCTTGTAATCCCCGCGCTTGGGAGGCAGAGACAGGAGGATCGCGCAGGTTCGAAGCCAGCCGCGCTGGCGTAAGAGACCCTGTTTCAAAAATATAAAATAAGTCTTGGAGTGTAGCCCGGAAATAGAAGGGCTTCCAGGAACCCCAGTACCACCAAAAAAAAAAAAAAAAAAGTCATACAAATAGGAAGGGATGTCAGATTCTCCTTGTTTGCAGATGATATGATTCTACATATGGAAAAATCCAAAGGCTCCACTAAAAATTATTAAAATTTATAAATGAATTAAGTAAAGTTGCACTATATAAAGTCAACATATAAAAGTCAGTAGCATTTTTGTGAGATTTCTGAGAAAGAAATCATGAAAAGAATCCCTTGAACAATAGCTTCAAAACAAAACAAAGAAACCCTAGGAATTAATTTAATCAAAGAAGTAAAACACTTCTACAATAATAATTATAAAACTCTGGTAAAAGAAATGGAAGACACAAGAAATTGGTAAGTCTTTCCATGTTCAAAGGTTAAAAGAGTTAATATTGTAAAAATGCCCATACTACCCAAAGCAATTTACCATAGATTCTTCAATACAATTCCCATTAAAACACCAATGGAATTCTTCACAAAACTAGAAAAAAAAGAACCTTAAATTTATATAGAGCCAGGTGTGGTGGTGCACAACTGTAATTTCAGTACTTGGAAGGCTAAGACAGGAGGATCTGGGTTTGCAGCCAACATCAACTACTTAGTGAGGCCCTCTGCAACTTAGTAAGACCCTGTTTCAAAATAAAGAATAAAATAGGGCTGGGGATATAGCTCAGAGGTAATATGCCCTTGAGTTCAATCTTTAGTACAGCAAAAAAAAAAAAAAAAACTTATATAGAACCCAAAGACTTCAAATAACCATGACAATTATGAGCAAAAACAAACCAAAACAAAAACAAAACAAAAATAACAACAACAACAAAATGCTGGAGGCATCATACTACCATATATATATATATATACTTACCTAGGGGGTTAGAGTTGTAACTTGGTGGCAGAGTGCTTGCCTAGCATGCACAAAGCCCTTGGTTCAACCCCCAGCACTGGAGAGAGGAAAGAAAAAAAAAAAGGAAGGACAAAAGAGAAAGAAAGGCAATGAGATACAGTAATCAAAACATGGCATTGGCATAAAAACAGACGCACAGACCAATAGAATATGATCAAGTGCCCCCAAATAACCTGCACATCATAGAGCCAACTGATTTTGAAGAAAGGTTCTAAAAAAATACATTGGAGAAAAGGCAGTCTTTTTAATAAATGGTGACAGAAAAATTCTGATTCACATGCTAAGGAATGAAACTAGACATCTATCTCCAATTAAACATAAGACCTCAAACTATGAAGCTACTAAAGAAAACATAAGGGAGATGCTTCAGGACATCAAAATCAGCAAGGAGTTTTTGGATAAGACCCCTAAAGCACAGGAAACAAAACAAATATAGGCAAATAGGATTAAATCAAATGAAGAATCTCTTATACAACAAAGAAAGTAATCTTCAGAGTAAAGAGACAAGCTACAGAATGGAAAAAAATATTTGCAAACAAAACATCCGATAAGGGGTAGATGTCTAGAATATATAAGAAACTTTAAAAACTCAGTAGCAAAAAAAAAAAAGCATTTAAACATTTACAGAAGATCTAATAGATAGGTATATGACAAATTATCATCACCATGAATATTAGGGAAATGCAAATAAAAACTACAGTGAGATGTCATCTAACTCCAGTAAGAATGGCTATTATCAAAAAAGATAAAACAATTGCTGGCAAGGATCTGGAGAGAAGAGAATACTTCCCACTGCTGATAGGAATGTAAATTAGTGTGGTATTATGGAGAACAGTACAGGGGTGCCTTAAAAATTAAAATTAGAACCTTCGTATGATCCAGCAACCTATGTAGATCTAGTATGGATGTATTCAGTATGACTATACTGGGTAAAATGGTTATATCAAACAGATACCTACACGCCCCTGTTCATTGCAACACCATTCACAATGGCCAAGAAATGAAAACAACCTAAGGGTCCATCAACTGATGAATGAATAAATAAAATCTTGTACGTAAATGCAAGGAAATATTATTTGGCCACAAAAAAAGAAACCCTGTTATTTTTCATGACATGGATGGAACTAGAGTGTTAATTGAAATAAGCCAGGCACAGAAAGACAAGTATCACATGATTTCACTCACATGTGTAATCTTTTTTTTTTTTTTTTTTTTTTGTGGTACTGGGGTTCCTGGAAGCCCTTCTACTTCCGGGCTACACTCCCAGACCTATTTTTATATTTTTATTTGGAAACAGGGTCTCCTAAGCCAGCGCGCGCGGCTGGCTTCGAACCTGCGCGATCCTCCTGTTTCTGCCTCCCAAGCGCGGGGATTACAAGCGTGCGCCACCACGCCCGGCTCACATGTGTAATCTAAAAATGTTATTTTCATAGAAGTTGAGAGTAGATTGGTAGTTACCAGAGGCTGGGGACCCTAGAGGGAGGGAGGGTTGGGGGAAGGTTAATCAGTAGGTACTGAAATAGAGCTAGATAGAAGTTCTGGTGTGCTAATTTCACAGTAAGTTACCTGTAGATAACAATTATATACTGTAAATCTCAAAGAGCTTAAAGGAATTTGAGTGTTTTCACCATTAAAAAATAATAAACATTTAGGAAATGATATGTTTAGTCCAATCTAAACATTGCCTAATTTATCTATGTATTAGAACATCATGATATCCCATTTATACATAAAGTTTTATTTTTTATGCACCATTTAAAAATAAATTAGCATTCGGAAGGTTGAGACCAAAGGATCGCAGTTCGTGGACAGCCTCCAGCTACTGAGGCCCTCTGCAACTCAGTGAGACCCTGTTTCAAAATAAAGAATAAAAAAATAAATAGATAAATTTAAATTTAAAAAAGAGTAATTGTTCTAATATGTTGAGCACAGGAGATTAATATCATGGAGAGAAAAAGTTTGAAGAAGGAAGAAACAAAATGTGAAAAGATTGGTCATTTCAAAGTTTCTTTCTTTGTAAGATGGGAACCGAAAAAACAATAGAAAACTATCTGATTATTTAACTTGAGGTTATCTTTTTCTGTGAGAATTAAGCAGAGAGAATTTCACTGTCATACCAATTGAAACTGGCCTATTTGGGAAATTTGTTCTCTCTCTAACACTGATTTCTCTTAAAAGGTCACACAACGCACCATTTCAGCCTGGTCACTAGACAAAAGGGACCTCATTTTCACTTTTAGTCTGTTCTACTGGTGCCTAACTAAGTGCAGAAACTTAGTTCAAAAGAATGGCCTCCTATAATATTTATGTAACAGCACCCCCCTATCTCCAACTTTTAAAATGCTTTACATGGCCTGGAACTTATACTCAATCATTAATGAAATCTTTTATATATTCAACATTTCTCACTATTCTCTTCAATTTTTTTGTATTATCTCCTGACTCCCAAAGTGCCAAGACACTTCCCCATTTATGCCCGAAGGTTCTAGCTCCTGGCTTATAATCAATCATTTTATATCACAATGAAAAAATTCTTTGTAATTTTGGCATTTAACAATGTAACCTTTCTATCTCTAACTTTTCACTTCCCTGGCCTCCTTTCCTCCTATGACCTTGTCTCTACTTTGCTGCCTACTCCTATGATTATACTTTAAGACTTTGCCATTACCGGTAATTACAACACCTCCAAAATCTCAATTTTAAGACCCTATTTTCTAATCTTTTTAGCTCATTCCCTCTGGCACTCCACTTTTGAAAATTCTTTGACCCTGCTTTGATGTGTGACCTCTTTTTAAAAACTATTGCCTCAATACACAATGCTCCATTTCATTCCACTTGGCACAGCAAGTTTTCACTGGAATATTTTATGTATGTCATCTCTCAATATCTGTAAGGGATTGGTTCCGGGACCCCCTGTGGATAGCAAAATCTGAGGAAAGTCCATTTCCTTTCTGTAAGGTGATATATAGCATATGCATATAAGCCATGTGCATCCTCTGCATACTCTAAATCACCTCTAGATTACTTAAAATATCTAATATAGAATAAATGCTATGCAAGTGGTTGTATTCTGCATTGTTTAGAGAATAATGGCAAAAATAAAAATCTGTACGTGTTCAGTACAGATGTACATTTTTCTCAAATCCTTCCTTTCTTCCTCTCATCTACCCTTCTCTCCTTTTCTTCCTTTCTTTCTTCCGACACTTTAATACTGAGATACATACCCAGCCTTTATTTAAAATTTTTTTTTAAATTTTGAGACAGGGTCTTGCTGAGTTGCCCAGGTTGGCCATGAACTCACAATCCTCTGGCCAAAGCCTTTAGAGCAGATGAGATTACGGTGTGTGCCACTGCGCTTAGCTTCTCAGATATTTTCATTTCACAGTTGGTTGACTCCATGGATGCAGAGCTGTATGGATATGGAGGACCAACTCTGTGTGTTTCTGTATACACATCTGTCTAACCGAGTACACCGTAGGTATGTACAGACACATGTGCATGCACATACCCTCATTGCTTAAGTTCTGAGATTTACCTTTTGTTCTTAACAAGTAAGAACTCATGAAAACTCATTCTAATAATTTGTTCAAGGAGGTGAGTACTCTGAAAAATGCATCGATTCCTCTTTTGACTACCATTTTCTGCCATCTGTCCTTTGTGCTGATAAACAGTTTTGACTCATACTGGCTGACAAAGGCTCGCCAGTGGTGGGACGGGGCTGCTTTCAGGAAACAAAGGAAGCGCAGCACAGCGGCCATCAGGACCAGAGGAGAGTCAGAGCCCATGCAAGGAAACACCCCAGGAACAGAGGTAAAGCTCAGCAGATTAGCAGAGCCCAGGACAGTCCTAGACATTGTCAGGGACTGTCCTAACCTGACTGCAGCCTGGGACGGCATTTTAATGAATGGAATCTGGAGTCAGTGAGGGGGCTTTATGCCAGTGAGAGAGGCCAGGAACTCTCTCTCTACAGGAAAAAGGTTAGAAGGAATAGAAAACCCTTCATTTGGTTAATGCTCTGGTTTCTAAAAACCCATCCTTTGTGCTAATGAACTATGTTTATGCAGCTTAAAAAAAAGAATTTAGATGTTATATCTATTATTTTGGGAAAACAGAAATGGGAGTTTTTAAAGAATTACTTTTGGTGACCTATTCCACTCCTATCATTTATTTTTTCCTGCAAGCAGCATATTGTTATTATTATTTCTTTCAAAGCCTGTACACGTTTCTTTTTGTTTGTTTTCTATTTCACAGAGAAGCTGTGAAGCTTGAATTTAAGGTGAGCTCACTCTGCACAAGGGTGTCAGGCATTGACCTATTTGGTATTCCCAACACAGGTAGCCTTTCTCATCTATGTTGACTTGGTACTTTATGACTTTAAGCATAATGGCTTTTTAAGTAAAGTATGATTCGTTGCAGAGATGGGAGAAGGCATGTAGAACCATCACTTGAGCCCTCTGCTTTTACACATCTGGGGCCAATGGTTGTGTGATGCACCTCATGACCTCCTGGATGGTACCTAGGCTTCCAGGTTTTGGTGTTATCCTTCTCTTTATATATAGTTTTAGAACTTGTTTAAGCCCATGTTATACATTCTTCTGTTCTAAATCTCCCCAAAGATTCCCCAGCATGAGGTTCAAGGGCTTATATCAGTCTTCTTTCTTTCTCATATGGAACTCTGCATCTTATTTCTTGTATCTCGTTTCTTCTCCTTACATTATAGTATGCAGTTCTCTGCCCTTTTTTTGAATTATCCACAAAGAGTCAGTAAGATAATTAAAGCATATGGCACTAAAGATGGTGGCAAGTGGAGGAGAGGAGGACAGTCATATCCTAATAAAGCAAAAAATAATATAAAAGTTACTGGTAAGCACCCTTACTCTACCGATTCTTATTGTATCCCCCAGACATCTTCACCCCTGGACATTTTTCTCCCATTTTTTCCTTGCACTTACTTCTTCCACCATTTTACTGGGCCATCAGTCCATTTCTCCTGCATCTCTTACTCACTCTCAGGTCTCCCACTTGCAAAACCAAAATTCTCTCCATTTTCTTATTGTTCCAGGAGAGCACTGAAGAATGTTTCTCTGCAAATAATCCCAAATCACCTTCTCTTTGCTAATTAACCTTGTACTTAACATCCTGGCCATGTGGGATAAGGAATGAGCTTTTTTATAGCTACTCCTGGGCCCTGTGTTCTGGGGGCCTCATCGGAGGTGATGCTCACTGAGGAGTTTCCCAGAGTTCAGTTTTGGCCAGGGGCTGGCTGCCTCATGTGTGCAACCTGGGACTCTTGTTTTTCTAAGGCTTAAATGTGGAAGCAAAGGAAAGTTGGCTCTGATCTTTCAGTTCTTACCTCCGGTTTCTAGGTCAGAGAGGCTATCTCCTGTGCTGGGCAAGTCTTCACTCAGAATTTCAGCAAGAACTTTTGTAATCATATCAGATATTACTAAAGCATTATCAGGGGAAACAATGAGCATCACTGGCCTATTTCTTAGAAAAACAATTTAAACCCCACAAGTTTTACAACTTAGTAGTATTTTCTAAGCTTTCAACAGGTAAACAGTAAGTTTAACTAAACATGCCATTTAAAAAATTTTTGTATTACAAGCTCTAGTAATGCTACTGCATTTTTGCAGTTTGTTCTTCAAGACAGGATCAAAGACGAACATTTTAAAAGGACTTTGGTTGGTCCAATGACTCTGCTTCAATATCGCAAACCTCCCACTCTTGCCCCAGGATAAAGTCTTTATGCTGGGAATTGGAGCCTTCCCTCTGCTCTTTCTTCTCTTTTGGACCCTGTCCCAAAGCCTATCATTTCATACCCAGTCTGGCTG
The DNA here is from genome assembly GCF_963383645.1 of Muscardinus avellanarius. NCBI lineage: Eukaryota > Metazoa > Chordata > Mammalia > Rodentia > Gliridae > Muscardinus > Muscardinus avellanarius. The sequence goes on from NC_137795.1 coordinate 66,527,385, forward strand.
CAGGTCGTTTTTGCTAACAAACAAACTCTTCGCTCCTCAAGAGGAATTCTACCTTCAGTTCTTTGAAAATGGCAAGTGTTTTCTCCTGGCTATACTTGGAAACCGTGGTCTTGTGGGACAATAGCTCCCCGCCCCAGGGCCCCCTTTCAGAATGCTTTCTTTCTCTTCTCATTGATATTCCCTAAACCATTGTAGGATGTTTCAGCCTTTGCCATGGTAATATCGTCAGATACAACTGAACTCACAACATTAGTGCCAAAATCACATTCTGAACCTTGTTTGTATCTTTCAGTTGTACTCATTATATAAAACCCTCAAGCAGGAAGGTGGTTGGAAATGGTAATGCTAGGAGAATGGCTTTTTGTTGATAAAAAGAACCAAGGTTAACTGCATCTGACACAGACTTGTTTTGAGAAGAGATAGAGTCGGAAATAGGTTGACCCTGATTACTGAACCCAAAAAGGGTACACATGACTTGACAAAGGGCTTTCTTTCTTTTTACTTACACAAGCAATGCATGAATGCTTCCACATTGCAAAATATTCAAAGGTTACTGATAAAATTAAAGTCGCCCTGACTTTTCTAGGGGAAAACTCTACTGTAGTTTCATGTTTTCTTTTCTGTTGTCTTTCATCTTATTTTATACATATATATGTCTATATGCATGTGTGTATATGTAGAAATATGTGGTATTATTGCTTGCACATGTTTACTAAATAATATTTCTAGCTAATTTTTTGGCCTGTGAATGACATTTTTGCCTTAGAAAACACACTTCAGAGGTATATCTTTGACTTAAAAGATTTTTAGTTTATTAAAATTTTGTTATAAGACGTTTCTTATGTTTAAAGTAGAACTTGCAAATTTTATTCTGCTCATAAGACTAGCAAAATTTTAACAACCACTTGTTTGGTTAATGTTAAGCCCATTTTATAAGCATAGTTATCTATGCTTCTTTGTCAAACTGTATTCATGAAACTATTATATTTCTTTTGTAAGTCCTACATTGCCAGATGTAACAAACAAAAATTGCTTGAGTACTTATATAATTCACATATCAAATAAGTTATATTTATGGCGCTGGGAGTGGTGGTGCACGCTTGTAATCCCCGCGCTTGGGAGGAGGAGACAGGAGGATCGCGCAGGTTAGAAGCCAGCCGCGCTGGCTTAAGAGACCCTGTTTCCAAATAAAAATATATAAAATAGGTCTGGGAGTATAGCCCGGAGGTAGAAGGATTCCATCCCCAGTTCCACCAAAAAAAAAAAAAAGAAGTTATGTTTATAAGCAGATGATTCTTAAGTTTTTAAAATGTTTCCTTAATGTTCATGAAGCAAACTACCAAATTAAAATCACTAATCTTGATAAGATTCTTAGTAATACATTTAAAACTAGAATCACAAGAATATTATTAAAATAAGTGTTATTCTACTATACCAAATTCTATTATAGGTGTAGAATAAACACATGTACGTTTCTTAACACTAATTTATTGATAATATAGTTTTATTTACCTTGACACTGATTTAGAGTTTTCTTGGGGTTAAAAGATGTTTACCTGCTAAAGAAAAATTGTGTCATCTCACATGTTTATTTTTGCAACCTATGACTTCTACTTTAATGGCAATACAGTTTTAAAAATGTAAAGTTCAACTTATTCATACGATTTATGCCTTTATAAAAGGCAGATTTCAGGTAAGCTTCTAGATGTATGCATAACAGAGGCTAATAACTTTCTGGAAGTCCTTGGTTTTTGAAAGTTGAACATCAGACTTTTCTTTTTGTGTGTGTGTGTGGTACTGGGGTTCCTGGAAACCCTTCTATCTCCAGGCTACACTCCCAGACCTATTTTTTAAATTATTATTTTTATTTGGAAACAGGCTTCGAACCATCGCGATCCTCCCGTCTCCACCTCCCAAGCGCAGGGATTACAAGCGTGCGCCACTACGCCCAGCCCTAACATCAGATTTTTAAAAAATAGTTATGAATGATATGTTATTTTTGCCTAATAAGGTCTTTTATGATTTTTAGGTTATTTTGCTAATGCACTTTTAGAATTGCTTAAATCTTTTCACCATTTATACTTTGTCTTCTCTTTTCACTGGTTAGGACTTCTAATAAAATGTTAAATCCTTCTCCATTTATTCAAATCTTTTAAAATGTCTTTTAATAAAGTTTTATAGTTTCTCCACAAAATTCTTACATGCATGTCAAGTCTGAATACTTGATTGTTTTGTTGCATATATGAAAGAAGCCTTTAAAAATACATTAAAGCCAGGCGTGGTGGTGCACGCTTGTAATTCCAGCATTTAGGAGGCTGAGACAGGAGGATTACGGTTTGCGGATAGCCTCGGCTACTATTTAGTGAAGCCCTTTGAAACTCTGTGAGACCCTGTTTCAAAATAAAGAGTAAAAAATAGGGCTGGGGCTGTAGCTTGGAGGTAGAATGCCCCTGGGTTCCACCTCCAGTACAGCTAAATAAATAAATACTTCAAAAAATTTTAATTAACGCATAATAATTGTACATATTTACGGAGTAGTGTAACTTTTCAATACATGTATGCAACATATTATTGAAACCGAAAAAGGTTTATAAAAATTAGTTACCAATATTACTTAGTAAAACTATGTGCACAATAACACCATATGTTTCCATAAATATATATATATACACATATGTGTATGAAATAAAATAAGAAAATAAGATAAAAATGAAAAACAGAGAAAACATAAGAAACCTAAAAACTATATTTCCAACTTTGTTTTTTCTACCATATAGAAATATTGTTTAGAATTTTATCCCCATCGTATAGCCTTACTGAACTCTTTTTGTACTCCTAAGAGTTTGATAATGTATTGTTTTGGATTCCTGGTAGAAAGCCATATTTCCTGTAAATAGGGTTTTCTCCTACTTTCCAGTATTTATATTATTTATATCTCATAATTATCTCCTTTAGCATTATCTAAGCCTTCTAAGATGTGTTGAATATTAGTATAGAGAGAAATGACTTTAACTGAAATGTTTCTGAAGTTCTCTCACTAAATATGGTTTAGAAGTTTGTGTTGGGGAGTGTTAGGGATTGAACACAGGGTCACTCTACCTCTGAGATACACTGCCAGTCTTTTTTTCATTTTATTATTATTTTGTCTTGAAATAAAGTCTCATGGGGTTTCTGAGAGTCTCACTAAGTTGCTGAGGCTAGTCTGAAACCGTCAATTCCCTGTCTCAGCCTCCCAAGTTACTGGGATTACAGGTGTGGGTCACCATGCCCAGTTTGGTTTATATTTTTGATAGGTATCTTTTTGTAAGTTAAAGAAACTTCCTTAAGTATTTAATGTATTAAGAACATGTAAATAAAGTATCTGGCATATAAGCTCCATCCTAAACTCAAGCAAAAGTCTGACCTGACTTTTAGTGTCTCTTCTTAGATCTATCAGAGAAGGTAGGTCACAGGACAATCTGCCGGCTCCAAATTAGAAAGATAGACTGATAGAATCACCACTCACTAAAGCAAAACCTGTGAGCACCAATCTTCATGGGAGCCTGGGCCAGAGCAGGAACACCTGAAATACAACTGAGGCATTCAATATGGGTAAGTCTGAGAGTAAAACTTTAGGGGATCCTACACTTTTATGAATTTTACTTCTAGAAGTTCTAATAGGTCTTCACAGTGAATTTCAGAGAAAAATCCCCTCATATTTCTGCAAGGAGAGGGGAACATGAACCACTATGAAATATTTATTTGCATTTTGCTCTTAACAAGGCCTGCCCTTAGGAGAAAGTATCTAACCAGAGTTCAACCTGTTGAGGCAGTTAGGTTTCAACAGAACCTAAATGACCTGGGGGAAGAAAAACACCCAACTCCAGCTTTCTTTAGCCTCCTGTCCCACTGCATTGAGGTAAAATAGTGAGATACACTGACAAAGTTCACAGTCTAGGAGCGTAAACTCCCCAAAAGACTGAGAGTTACTCACAATACTAGAGAACCCCTCCCTGACATCTTACCACTCCACTGTGCTACTAAAGGACTACTGCCATAGTTCATTTCACCCAGTAAGCACGTGTCCACCTTTCAACAACAACAACAACAACAACAACAACAACAACAACAACAAAACTACAAGAAACACTAGCAGACAATAACAAAACAAAAACAACAACAACAACAACAAAACCCAACAAACAAAAGAAACACCCCCTCCAAAGAAAACTCTAAACCAACCAAAGAAACAAAACAACCAAAACCTACACACATGCACACAATTTGAAGAGACTGAATGAGCTTCAGAACCAGGATCAGATAGGGCACAGATACTGGAATTATTGGGCCGGGAATTTTTTAAAACTCCAATTAATATGTTTAAGGAATGGGAAAAGTAGACAGCATGCTAAAGCAGAGGAATAATGTAACAAGAGAGATGAATATTCTAAGGAAAAAAAATTGTTAGAAGTTGAATGAGGTGGCACACACTTGTAATCCCAGCATTCAGGAGGCTGAGATCGGAGGATCTCTATTCAAGGATAGCCTCAGCTACTTAGTGAGGTCCTTTGCAACTCAATGAGACCCTGTTTTAAAATAAAGAATAAAAAAATAGAGCTGGGTCTAGCTTAGAGTTAGAATGCCCCTGGGTTCTATCCCCAGTAACTAAAAAAAAAAAAAAAGAGCTAGAGATAAAAAACCACTTTGTCAGAATACCTTTGATTGACCCATCAGTAAACTAGACATGGCGAGAAAAGAATTCTAAACTTGAGGCTATTATAATAAAACTACCCAAACTGAAAAGACAAAGAGAAAAAGGACTGAAACAAACAGCACAAAACAAAACCCAGACTAGAATATTCGAGATCTGTAGGACAACCTCAAAATGTGTTAATAGGCATAATAAAAATATCAGAAAAAAACAGAAATGTTTGAAGCAATAATGACTGAGCATTTGCCCAAATTAATGTCCAATACCAAACTATGGATTTAGGAAGTTTGGAGAACACCAAGAAGGACCAATGAAAAAGAGAGAGAGAGAGAGAAAAGACAGACCGTCAGAAATTTAAGTAGATCATATTCTTCAAATGTACAAAAATTAATGATAATGAAAAAAATCATGAAAGATCAGAAGTATCACAGGTTTGAGACCAATCTCAGTAACTTAGTGAGACTCTCAGATACCTACCAAGACCTGTTTCAAAATAAATAAAAAATAAAATAGGGCTGTGGGTGTGTGGCTGCAGCCCAGAGGTTAAACTGCCCCTGGGCTCAATCCCTGGTAATGAAACAACAACAACAACAACAACAACAACAACAAATAAACAAACAAACAAACAAAGGAAAAGGAAAAGAAAGAAAGAAATCACTGAACCAAAGGCCAGGCAAACCAAAGGTATGCCCTGTGCAGTTTTCAATGGCCTGGGTCACCTTTGCCTGGGATGGCTGCTTGGTCTTACAAATGCACTCTGGAGACACCCACTTCTACCCACTGGGAGAAGAAACTATCTGTAGATGATAAAGAGCTGATTGCAAAACTTTAGCAGATAGTATTCACTCTAGTAAGAGACAGCAGTGGTGGTACCGCTGCGGTCAGAGCTGTGAGTCAGCACCCAGATCCCTGAGTCTCTTCTGGCAGATCTATGTACATTTTGCAGCTAAAGATGGCATCTGACCTGATCTGGAGCCGGTTCAACCCCTGTGGCCAGCCAGTAGTGACTGGGAGTTTTATGACCCCTGCGGCCACCCAGTCTTCCACCCCACCCTATGATTCGCCTTGGCCTAAAGCCACTGACAGACTGGTTTGGAAGTCCAGGAGTCCAGCTTCCTTACTCAGGGAAGGAATCACAAGTGTGCCACATTCTTGCTGGGATCCGGCTGAGGCTGGGACTTCACCTGGAAATCACACTTTTGCTCAGATTCTCCCCCCATCCACTGACTGGTATTTTCTGGTAGCTCTTCTTCAAGAAAACTCCTTACTTTACTTAAATATAAAACACACACAGCCAGCCAGCCAGCCAGACAGACACACACACACACACACACACACACACACACACACACACACACATTGAACTCTACCCTAAGTTTTATTTACATCATTGTGCATGATCATATTGCTACATTTTAACCTGTTAAGAGTATACTGCATATACAGGCTTTTTAAAACAGTGAGCAACTTTAATATACAGCCATAAACTCTAGCAGTTTCTTTTTTGATACACTGCTAGTGTTGATTTGCTAATGTTTATTTAAGAGTCTACCTCCATATTCTTAAGTGAGATTGATCTCCATGTTATTTCTTTCTTTTCTTTTTCTTTTTTTTTGGCGGGGGGAATACTGGGGATGGAACCCAAAGGCATTCTACCTCTGAGCTACACCCACAGCCCTTTTTCTTTCTTTATTTTGAAACAAGGTCTCACTAAGTTGCAGAAGGCCTCACTAAGTAGCCGAGGCTGGCTGCGAACCTGGGAACCTGTGATCCTCCTGTCTCAGCCTCCCAAGTATTGAGATTACAAGCAAGCGCCACCACTCCCGGCTTCCATGTTATTTCTAAGGCAGTATTTGCCTTATTTCATTTTAGAGACATTAGCTTTGTAAAATAACTGTGCATCTTTCCTTCTGTTAATTTTGTGAGAAAAAAATTGTATGTTATTTGTACCTTGTGTTGGGTGGGGACTTAATCATAGTTTCTTTAATGGTCATTTACCCACTCTGGTCTTACTTCTTTTTCTGTAATAAAATGATTAAAAATTTTTTTTTATTTTATTAGGTTTTCAAGTTTGTTGGCTTGAAATGGCTTTACTATCTAATTTTTCAAAACTACTCACTATATCTATAGTTCTGTTCCATTTTTAAAGTGAATTTTTTGCTTTTGTCATCTCTCTCTTTTTCTCATTTTTATGCCATTGTGACCAAAAGTTTACCTACTTTGAAAGATTTTTCAAATAATCAGGTTTTGCTTGTCAAATCATTATCTCTCGTTATTGGGAATTACATTTTCTTTTCAAAGTGAAGATTTCTTTCTCTTTTCTTTGCGTTTATTTGATCCCTCACTTTCTCTTTTTGTCTTTTGTTTTATGGTACTGGGGATTGAACTCAGAGGCATTCTGCTTCAGAGCTGCACCCTCAGCCCTTTTTATTTTGAAGTTAGGTCTTGCTAAGTTGATGCGGGTCTCACTGAGTTGCTAAGGCTGGCTGGGAGTCTGGGAGTCTCCTCTCTTTAGCCTCCCAAGCACTGGGACTATGGGCATGCAGCACCCAGCTTCTCTTAAGTTTTTTGAGTAGAACCCTTGGCTCATTAGTTTTCAGTTTCTTAGTTTAGTTAAATTTATAAAAACTTTCACTTATAAATTCTTCATTATATAAATGTGGATTTAGCTGTATTTCCTAAATTTTAATATGTAATGCTTCAGATATCTTCTAATTCTAAGGCATTTCATAATTTCTCTTGTGCCCCCCTACCACCTTTTTTGTGGTACTAGTTATTGAACCCAGAGACATTTTACCTCTGAGCTACACCACCAGCCCTATTTATTTTATTTTATTTTATTTTATTTTGGAAATAGAGTCTCTCTAGGTTGTTGAGGGTCTCACTAAATTGCTGAGTTTGGTCTCAGCAATTTAAGGTTGTTCTCACCTTTCAACCTTCCGGTTTCAGCCTGCCAAGTACTGGGATTACAGGCATGTACCACCACACCCAGCTTGTGCTCCCCATTTTAATTTATGAAAATGCATTAATTTATTTAGTGTTGGGACTGAACCTAGGTCCTTTCACTATCTATGAAAACTTAAAGCTAAATTTGAGGCATGCAAACGTGGTGGTTAAGTGTTCTTAAAGACATTTGTGTCTTGCTTTTGTTTTTGTTCTGTCTGAGGCAATAAGGGAGAGGAACAACCCAGTAGTGGTTGTGGCTATTCAGATGTGACATGGGAGTCTGTAAAGATAAACTGAGCTGCCCAGTGAATGGCCTCCCACAGGCTCACATTCCAAAGTCTTCATTTCTCTCCAGGTAAGTTAAATATTATAATTAAAGTCACTTAAAAACGATCTCCGTTCCATTTCCCTCTGCTTCCCAAGCAAACAACTCTCTAGACTTTATATTTATTTGTTCTGTGAATATATTCATAAATGATGCACTGCCCTGTATTGCTTTTTATTGCTCTTTTTCCTTATTTAATTTTATTTTTGCAGTACTAGCGATTGAGCCTATGGGCAGTCTACCTCTCATCCCTATTTTATTTTGAAATGGTCGCTAAAGGTCTCATTAGTTGCTGAGGCTGGCCTTGAGCCTGTAATCCTCCTGTCTCAGCCTCCCAAGTACTGGGTTTACAGGCATGTACCACCACACCCATCAGCTTTTTCTTGGTGGTACTGAAGTTCCTGGAAACCTTTCTACCTCTGGGCTACACTCCCAGACCTATTTTATATTTTTGAAACAAGGTCTCTTAAGCCAGCGCGGCTGGCTTCAAACCAGTGAAATCCTCCCGCCTCTGCCTCCCAAGCACGGGGATTACAAGCGTGTGCCACCACGCCTGGCTTTTTTTTTTTTTTTTTTTTCGGGTCTGGGGACGGAACCCAGAGGCATTCGACTTCTGAGCTACAGCCCCTGTCCTATTTTTATTCTTTATTTTTTGAAACAGGGTCTCATTAAGTTGCAGAGGGCCTCACTAAGTATCTGAGGCTGTCCAAGAAGCGTGATCCACCGGTCTCAGCCTCCCAAATGCTGGGATTACAAGCTTGCACCACCATGCCCGGCTGGGTTTTCATTTTATAATTTCTAAGTTGGTGTTAGTATGTTTTATCTATTTTTGCTGGACATAATCTGTTATTTCTGAGCTGATCTATGTGCTCATATAGTATTTGTCTATAAAGTATTGACCTTAGCTCCTGACTTACCTTTAAGCAGGTTCTCTATTTTGACTATTAGAAACAATAATGAATTTTTTATTCAAGTATGCTTTCTTTTATTTGCCAAAAGTTTCTAACACTTGCACTTAAGTGGAGGTCTCAGGTCATAGTTATTTCCAATTCTACTAGTTAAAGTAAAGTGTCCTCCAGAATGGCTGTGCCAACTAACTCACTGCCCTCTTAGTTTAAACACGCTCACTTTGACCACCACACTCATTAATCTTGGTATTATCATGAGTTTTTTTTTTTTTCTCTGTCAGTCTGGTAGGTGTGAGCCAGCAACTAAGGATATATATATATATATATATATATATATATATATATATATATATATAGTTTTTTCAGTACTGAGGGTTGAACCTAGGGGCATTCTGCCTCTGAGCTACACCCCCAGCCCTATCCTATTTTTTATTCTTTTTACTGAAACAAGGTCTCACTAAGTTGCGGAGGACCTCAGTAAGTAGCTGAGGCTGGCTGCCAAGCTATGATCCTCCTGTCTTAGCCTCCCAAGTATTGGGATTTCAAGTGAGCACTATCATGCCTGGTTTGAATATATATATTTGGTACTAGGGATGGAACCCAGGGACATTGTACCTCTGAGCTACACCTCCAGCCCTATTTTTTTTTTTTAGTCTTTTTAATTTTGAAACAGGTTCTCATTGAGTTACAAAGGGCCTCACTAAGTAACTGAGGCCGTACGTGAACTGCGATCCTCCTGTCTCAGCCTCCCTAATGCTGGGATTACAAGTGTGCACCACCATGCCTGGCTTGAATATATTTTAATTAACAGATTTGTGGGGCTTAATAAAGTAACTGAATTACTTGTTTTAAATTTTATTTCAATATAGTCAGAGAACATAATCTGTATTATGACTATTTCCTGAAAAAATTTTTTTTTTCTTTCATGGTGCTGGGGATCAAATCAGGACCTACATGGAAGTAGCCCCAACCCCTATTCTCTGGAATTTTCAAGACCTTTTTGTGGTGTATTCATGATCAATTTTTTTAAATGACCCATGATTATTTGTTATGTACTTACTTTTTGTCAGGTGCAAAATTTTCTCTGTTATTACAAATAAAGCATTTAATATAATTATTGAAATACATATTCATATTGTTTCAAGTATCATTGCCTTGTCTTCATTTTTTCCTAAAAGGAACTTTTTAATAGTCTCTTTTAATACTTCTGTTAAGTAAAATTTGGATCTTCTAGATGGATTGTTTAAGTCTTTCTCCTTTCCCACTTTACATCTTTTAACTGTATATTTTGTATTCCGGGATTTAAAAAAAAACCTTTTGTTTGTTTGTGTTTTTTCTCCAGCTCACTAATTTGCTCCTTTTTATGTTCCGTCTGTTATTCTACTAATCCACTGAATGAGTCATTTCAAAGGAGAAGCCCTTAGTTTACATGATTGCTTGTTGATTCTTTTTAAAAGAATTGCTGGTTAAAATACTCTCTGGCAGCTCTTGGAACACAGCATATCAATGAAACTTAGAATAAAACCTAGAACGCTGTACATGACTTGACCTCCTATGTATTCTCTGACACTTTCTCCCTGTCAACATTTCACATCCTCCAAACACTCATTCCTCCTGCCCACGATTCAGCTCCATATTCAAAAGTCACCTGCTCATCAGAAAAACTTTCACTATAAGCTGGGCACAGTGATTACGCCTGTAATTCCAGTATTTGAGAGGCTGAGAGAGGGGAATCACAGATTTGAGGACAGCTTCAGCAACTTAGCAAGACCCTGTTCAAAAATAAAAAGGGGGCTAGGGGTATAAGTAGAATGCCCCTGGGTTTAATCCCCAGTACCCAAACAAGAAACAAAACAAATATTGAAAAAAAACCCCAAAAAACAATAATAAAGAAAGAAAAAAGAGACAGAAATTGCCTATCTATCCAAAGCCCTCATGTGTACTACTGCTGAAGATGGATAAGTATCATTCCTGTTTGTTACTTGACCCAGAGGAAACAGGAGTGGTTGACCTACTTGGCTGTTCTGACTGTAGGAACCACATTAGTGCTCTCCTCATTGCCCTCAGGCTCTTTCCTGCTTCAAATATCTTTCATCCTCTTGCATGGAACAGCACCTCTTCCTTGAAAGTAACTTTCATTTAAAAATACTGTGAGAGTCACAAGAAGTCACAAAATAGTACTATAGAGAATTCCCCTGTATTTTTGGGGTTAGCTTTTTGTCTTTGTGACCAAAATACCCCAAAAGAACAACTTAGAGAATGAAAGATTTATTTTGGTTCAGGGTTTCAGAGGGTGTAGTCCTTAGTTGACCAGCTCCATTGCTCTGTGCCTGACATGGGTAGAACATCAGGGTCCAAGGGCATGCTGGGAGATGGCTGCTTATCTCACAGTGGCTGGAGAGAGAGAGAGAGAGAGAGAGAGAGAGAGAGAGAGAGAGAGAGAGAGAGAGAGAGAGAGAGAGAGAGAGAGAGAGAGAGAGAAAGAAGAAGAAGAAGAAGAAGGAGGAGGAGGAGGAGGAGGAGGAGGAGGAGGAGGAGGAGGAGGAGTTGTCAGTCGAGGAAAGAGATAAACTCTACCCAGGGCATGTCTCCAACTAAATCCCACCTATCTATAATCCATTCAGGTATCAGTGGATTAATGGATCCAATGGATTCACCCACCATTGAGGGCAGGGCCTTCATGATCCAATTGTTGCCTAAAAACCCCACCTCTGAACCTTGCTGTATTGGGAACCATGTTTTCAACACAAGTTCATGGGGGACATTTTAAATCAAAACCATAACAACTCTCCAGGAAACTCATGTTGATATACTGCTATTAACTCAGGTACAGATTTTACTTGGGCTCTGCCAATTTTTATATGCACTCCTTTTTTTTTTAAAAAAAAAAAGCAGCTTTACTGAGATATCATTTCTATACCACAAAATGCACACATTAACGCTGTCCAATTCAATGATTCTTAGCATATTCACAGAGTCAGACAATTGTTTATACAATAGCATTTTAGACGATTTTCATCACCTGCATAAACAGACTGGTCCTTGTTAGCAGTCACTCTTGATTTTACGCTCCTACCAGCCACATGCAATTGAAATTGACCTTCTCTTTCTATAAATTTGCTCACTACTTTCATCCATGGTGAAACACATATGAGTACTTCATTCCTTTTATTGCCAAGTAGCATTTAATTGTGTTGCTATAGCACACGTTGCGTATCCATTAGTCAGTCGATGAACATTCAGGTTGTTTCCACATTTTGGCTATTATGAATAATGCTAGATAAACTTTTATGGAAGAGCAGTTCTATAAAATTTTATCACTTATATTTAAATAACTGTCACCTCAGAGAGAATACAGAATTGTTCCAGCACAATGAATAAAGTCCCCCAAGTTACCTCTTAATACTTGCCCCCATTCTAAACCCTAGCAACCACTGATCTGTTCTCCATCCCTACAGCTTGTCCCATGGGAATATCATACAAATAAAATTGGACAGTTTTTAACCCCCTTGAGATTTTTCTTTTCACTCAAAATAGTGGTCTTGAGATCCAAGTTGTTGCATGTCTCTATATTTTATTTTTCTTTATTGTTGAGAAGCGTTTTCCATGGCATGTGTGTATTGTTTGTTTATTTATTCACTTGTTGAAGGACATCACTCTAGTTTCCAGTTTGGCACTATTATAATTCTAGCTGCCACGAACATTTCATCACAGGTTTTGTATGTGCTTTCACGTTCATTTCTGTAAGACGGACGCTCATGAGTGCAGTTGCAGCTCATGTGTCTGTTACATATTTAGTCCTTGGAGAAGCAGCAAAACTGTTTTCATTGCTTTACCATCTTCCATTCCTACCAGCAACTTATGAAGATCCAATTCCTGCAAATCTTCTCCAGGACTTTCTACTATTTATTGGTAATGTTCTTTTTAACTATCCTAATGGGAGTTCAGTAGTATTTTATCATGGTTTATTTACATTTCTGAAATGATTAATTGTATTAGTTTTCTATTGCTATGACAACAAATTAATACAGCTTTAGCAGTTGAAAACAGCACAAATTTAGAATCTGGTAGTTCTGTAGGTCAGATGTTCAACATAGGTCTCACTGGGCAAAATTCGTGCTGTAGGAGATTTAGGGGAGAATCTGTTTCCTCACCTTTTCTGTCTTTTAGAGGACACCAACATTCCTTGCCTCCTGCCTACCTCTTCCATCTTCAAAACCAGCAGCCTCACATCTCTCTGACTCTACCGTTATCACATCTCTGACTACAGTCACAAAAAGTTGTCGCTTTGAAACACTCATTTGATTAGACTGGCCCCACTGGGATAATCCAGGCTAATCTTTCCACATCAAAGTCCTTTATCACATCTGCAAAGTCCCTTTTGCTAAATAAGAAAATGTATTCACAGGCTCCAGGGATTCATAGATGAACATTTGAAGGGAGTCACACACAGATGCTGTGGAATATCTTTTTAGGTACCTGTTTGGTAGGCACATATCTTCTTTGGTAAAGTGCCTGTTCAAATCTTTTACCCATTACTAGTGGCCTTATTTGGTTGAGTTTAGAATATTTCATATAGGTTTTGGTTCACGAGTTTAGAATATATATATATATATATATATATATATATATATATATATATATATATATTCTGAATATCTGTGTGTTATTGGATATATGATTTGCAAATATTTTCTCCTTTAAACTTTACAATAGGGTATTTTGCAGATCAGATAACTTAAATTTTGATGAACTATGATTCACTGAGTATTTCTTTCATGATTCATTCCTTTGGTACCATGCCTAAGAAACCTTTATCTCTAATAACCGGTTTTCTGCTATTTTTCCTTCAAAAGTTTTATCACTTTACACTTAAATCTATAATCCATTTGTCTGGAATATCACTAATATTTTCACACTTTCGCATAATCAAGGCTTTCTGAGAAAACAGTACTGGTAACTTGGGCTTAAGTGTAAGCATTTTATTATAATAATTTTTCCCTATGCCCTTCTTTAGATACATCCCCAAGTTTCCATGCAGTGGAAAGAGTTCTTTTACACACTTTTCTCAGTTTCCCTTACATTTGACAAATTTATAGTAGAATACCATAATCAGAATATTGAAATTGATAAAAACCCATTAATTTTTATTCAGATTTTCTATTTTATTTGTATTTGATTTGTGTATTGCTTGTGTGTGTGTGTGTGTGTGTGTGTGTGTGTGTGTGTGTGTGTGAGAGAGAGAGAGAGAGAGAGAGAGCACTAAATAATATTATCACTTTTGTAGGTTCCTGTATCCACCACTGTATTCAAGATACTGAATGGTTCCAGCATCACAATATTACAAAGACCTCCTGTGTTGTCTTTTTATAACCACATGTATCTTCCTTTTGTCCTTCCTTTTCCTAATCCCCAAAAGACACTTATCTGTCTTCTTTTGTTAGATTATGTCATTTAAGCTAATCATCGTGGAACATGCCTGTAATCCCATACTTGGAAGTCTGAGACAGGAAGATCACAGGTTCAAGACCAACCTCAACAACTTAGTAAGGCCTTCAGGAACTTTATGTAGGGTGTATCTCAGATGTATAATGCCCCTGGGTCCAGTCCTCAGCTATACACACACACACATACACACACACACACATACACACACACACACACACACACACCATTTAAAGTAATGTTATATAAGTGGAATAATACAGTATGTAATTTGGGGGAGGGTTGAAGTTTTTTTGTTTTGTTTTGTTCATTAAAATCTTTTAAGGATTCATCCAAATTTCTGTATGTACCAGTAGCTCATTTTCCCCTCTTTTTTGTAATTGTTCAGCAGTTTTCCATAAAATATGTGCATCAGTTTATATAACAACTTGCTTGTTGAAAGACATCTGGACTAATTCCAGTTTGGACTGTAATAAAGCTTCTATGAAAATTTTCTATAGGTTTTTATGTCAAATAAATAAGGAATATATTTTTTATCTCTCTGTAATAAATACCCAGTGGTGCAATTGCTAAGTCATACGATAGTTCCAACTTCGTTTTTAAGAAACCACAAGCCAGGTGTGGTGGTACATGCCTGTAACCCCAACTACTCAGGAAGATGAGACAGGAGGATCACCAGTCTGAGGCCAGTCTTGGCAATTTAGTGGGATTCTGTCTCAAAAACAAAATAAGAATGGCTGGAGTTGTAGTTCAGTGGTAGAGTACTTAGCATGCATAATGCCCTAATCAATACCCAACACTTCAAACAACAACAACAAAAACAACCACAAAACAAAAAACTGTTTCCCGAAGTAACTCTCATTTTGAATTACCATCAGAAATGTATGCGAGATTCATTTTCTCTATATCCCTATGAGCACTTGGTGTTGTCATTATTATTATTTTTATTTTCGTCATTCTGATAAGTATGTGATGATATATCATTGTGGCGTCCCTCCAGAGATTTATACATTTTATTTTCATATTCATTTTTTAAACTTCCCTTTAAACACATAGCTTATTTAGAATTGTTTGATTTTGAAGTATTTGAAGATTTTTATATCTTTCTCTTGTTGAATTCTGTTGTCGATTCCATTTTGACCAGAGACCACATTCTGTGTGTGTGTGTGTGTGTGTGTGTGTGTGTGTGTGTGTGAGAGAGAGAGAGAGAGAGAGAGAGAGAGAGAGAGAGAGAGAGAGAGAGAGAGAGAGAGACAGAGACAGATACTGAGGATTAATTTCAGAGGCATTACACCTTTGAGCTACACCCTCAGCTATAATTTGTTTTTCATTTTGAAACAGAATCTTGCTAACTTGCTGAGGCTGCCTTTAAACTTGTGATCCTCCTGTCTCAGTCTTCCAAGTACTGGGATTATAGCCATGCACCACCACACCCTACTGAGAACACACCTTTTATGATCCCAGTTATTTTAAATTTGTTAAGTTTATTCTGTGACTTAAAATATTCGCAAGAGATCATCTCTTGTGTCTCTCTCAAGCACACCTAAAATGATGCTTGTTTTGTGGTTGCTGATTGAAGTGTTCTTATGAATCAATTCATTTTCATTGATTGATAATATGGTTCAATTCTTTTAAATCATTGCTAAAAGCTTGACTAGTGTTTTGATCTATTTCTAAAAAAGAAGTGTTGAAGATCCCAACTGTAATTGTGGAGTTATTTTTCCTTTTATTTCTGTCAGTTTTTGCCTCTACTTGGTGAATTAGTTGACCCTTTATTATTATAATTTATTTTTTTATACTTGTTTTGTTTATTATTTATTTTTATTTTGTTCTGCAGTTGCCTTCTCCTCCTCCTCCTCCTCCTCCTCCTCCTCCTCCTCCTCCTCCTCCTCCTCCTCCTCCTTCTTCTTCTTCTTCTTCTTCTTCTTCTTCTTCTTCTTTTCTTGTTATCAGGACTTGAAACCAGGGGCAATTCTACCTCCAACCCACACACCACCCTCCAGCCCTTTTTATTTTTAAACAGGACCTCACTAAGTTGCTGAGGCTGGCTTTAAACCTGTGATTCTCCTGTCTCAAACTCCCAACTACTGGAATTATAGATGTGCCCACTATTTCCAGCACTACTTCATGTGATATTAATATAGCTTCTCAACTTTCTTTTTATGTGTTTGTGTGATTTTTTTTATCCTTTTGCTCTTTACCTATCCATATCATTGTATTCAAAGTTAGCTTGGTAGACAGCAAAGAGTTGGTGGTGTTGTTTTTTTAGAATAATCCTTTCTGCCAATCTCTCTTTTAATTGGAATGTTTGGCCCATTTAGATTTAAAGTAATTATTAATACTTCAGAACTAATGTCTGACATTTTATTACCTTTTTTTGGTACTAGGGATGGAACCCAGGGGCCCTCTATCTCCAGGCTACACTCCCAGACTTAGTTTATATTTTATTTGGAAACAGGGCACTAAATTGCTGAGAGCCTCACTAAGTAGCTGAGGCTGGCTTCGAAACTTTGCGATCCTCCTGTCTCAGCCTCCCAAGTACTGGGATTACAAATGTGCGCCACCACACCCGGCTTGACATTTTATTACTTACTGTTTTTTATTTCTCTGTTTCTCTTTCCTGTCTTTCAGTATACCATCTGAGTTGTTTTTTAGTGTTCATTTATCATGCAGTTTTGCTTGAAGAACTAGGAGTTTAACCCAGGGGCACTCTATCATGTAACTCTAGTCCCTTTTATTTTTTAGTTTGAAACAGGGTCCCGTAGTAGCCTAGGCTGTCCTAGAACACACAATCCTCCTGCCTCAGCTTCCTAAGTAGCTGAGTTCACAGGCGTGTGCTAGTGTACCGTGCTCCATCCTGATTTTCTTTAAGTGGTTGTTCTATGGATTACAAAAAGACACACCACTGATTGTAGTCTATTATAATAATTTTTTTAAACTTCAAGTAGAATGTGGCTGCATCACCACCATATGGGTCACATTACTTTCCTCTCTTATGACATAGTTGTCTTAAAATATTACTTCTTCTTTGAGAATCATGACAAACATGTTGATGTTTTAATTTTAACTGTTAAGTATATTTTTTCATAGATTCCCTCTTAAATTGTTCTTTTTTCATTTCTGATGTTCTTATCCTGTTTTCTTTTCATAGGAGCATTTTCCTTTAGCTATTTTTATTTTTGTAGTGGAAAGTTCTCTTAGCTTTTTTAAAAATTCAGACATATTGATTCTTATTCCTAAAGGATATTTTCTCTGGATATAGAATTCTGAGCTGACAATTCTTTTCTTTCATCACTTGAAAATTTTGTACCACTTCCCCTATGACCCTTTCTTTCTTTCTTTCTTTCTTTCTTTCTTTCTTTCTTTCTTTCTTTCTTTCTTTCTTTCTTTGTACTAGGGATTGAACCTAGGGGTGTTCTACCTCTGAATTATACCCCAGCACTATTTTCTTTTAAATTTTGAAAAATCAGGATCTTTGCTATAATTTTTTATATATAATCTGCTATTTTTGACTCTTTTGACTTTCTAGGTTTTGTTACTATTTTTTTCTAAATTCTTTCAATATTTTTTGTCTTAAATTTTCAGAGTTTATTCTAACCCATTTAGATGTTGATTTTGGAGGGGGCTTTTATGTTTGGGATTCTAGCTTTTAGAATCTGTAGGTTGTTGTCTTTCATCAAATTTGGGGAATTTTTTAACCCATGTGTCTTCAAATATTTTTCATTCTTGTTTTTCTTCTTCTGAAACTTTAATGAAAAAAATGTTAGATATCTTATCATCCCACATTTGCCTAGGGATTAATTTGTTCCAAAATTATTTTCTTTGTCTGGGCATGATGCCACATACCTATAATCTCAGCTGAGGTTGATAGTCAAAAGGCTGAGGCAGTGGGATCGCAAGTTTGAGGCCAGCATGGGCAACTTTCGAGACTCTGTCTCAAAACAAAAATAGAAAGGGCTGGGAGATGTGTGCCATGGTACTCACCATCTACAATCCCAGAACTTTGGAAGCTGATACAACAGGTTACAATTTCTAGAAACAAAAGTTGGTATATATATATATATATATATATATATATATATATATATATATATGATGGGTCCAGCCCGTCAGCGGTGGGGCAGAGCAAGAAAATGAGTGCTGACAGCCGGAACAGAAACACACAAGCCGGGAGTCGAGTCAAGCAGGATCTCGTTTTTTTCTATCAGGCAACCCAATTTAAAGCAAAAAACCACAAGGGGGATTTCCAACAGGAAACTATTCTAACCTATCAAGCTAAAGGTCACCCTTGCATGTGTAAAGTACGTAACTTGCAGCCAATCATTATCCAATGCACGAGGGTTACACAAGCACGGAAGAATTATTTGAGCCAATAAGGCTCAACATTACCAAATTGGGCTAGTGGGGGCAAGGAGAGTAGTTACGCCCTCCTTATCCATTTGGCGCTACATGTTGCAGATTCATTCATCGGAAGTTCAGGTGGTTCTGCAGACCTGCGCTCGACGCTACATGCAGCTGATTCATCGAAAGTTCTGTCAGGCGGTTGTGCAGACATCAACGCGCTTGGCGCTACATGTAGCTAATTCATCGGAAGTTCTGTCAGGCAGTTAGTTTGAGCAGACCCCAATATGTATGTGTATATATATATATATATATATATATATATATATATATATATATATGTGTGTGTGTGTGTGTGTGTGTGTGTGTGTGTATGTATATGTATATGTATATGTATATGTATATGTATATGTATATGTATATGTATGTTGTGTTAGTCAAAAATATGTCAAATTCATTTGGGGGCCAGGGCCTTCCTTCTTAGTACAAGGAAGTCTGGGATCAAAACCAATTTGAATTTTTTGTTTGAGTGGAATATGAGAATATAAAGCTTTAATTAATTTTTACATTGAGATAATTGTACATTCACAGACATTTCTGCTGCACTATGATTTGAGATAGTCCTAGTTCTTGATCTGACAAATAATTTTGTATAATATCCTGGACATTTTGAATTTTTTTTTTCAGTTTGGGGGTGGAACCCAAAGGAATTGTACCTCTAAGCTACTCTTCCAGTCCTATCTTTTAGTCTTTTTAATTTTGAAACAGGGTCTCACTGAGTTGTGGAGGGCCTCCCTAAGTATCTGAGGCTGTATGACAACTGTGATCCTCCAGTCTCAGCCTCCTGAATGCTGGGATTACAAGCATGCGCCACCACACCCGAGTTTTGAATTGTTTTAAAATTCTAGGTCCCATTGAATTTTCTTTTTCTTTCTTTCTTTCTTTTTTCTTCTTTTTTCTTCTTTTTTATTTGGTACTGGGAATTGAACACAGGGGAATTTTACCTCTGAGCTATACCTTCAGCTCTATTTTATTTTTTATTTGGAAACAGGGTTTGACTAAGTTGCTGAGAGCCTCACTAAGTTGCTGAAGGTGTCCTCAGGCCTGTGATCCTCCTGTCTCAGCCTCCCAAGTACTGGGATTACTATTGAGACTCTGAATGCATACCCTGACACTCTTCTTGTGTGTTATAGCTCCAATACCAGATTAGTTTAGGAATCCTGACCATACCATTCCAATCAGCTCCACTTGTGGGTTACCCAGGTCATAGCACAGTAACCCACAATCTCTCAGCACTGGCTGGGTAGTTAGCAGGGGACTACTTTTTGACTACATGGCAGATTTTGTAAGACAAGGTTTCATCCTCTGAGTCAGCCAGGGAGACTCCCTTCCCAACTATTCAAGGGAGTTATAAATCGAATTTTACACTAGTGCTTGGTAGGCAGGGGCAGCTTCCTGTCGCTGCAGAAAAAGAAAACTTCAAAGTTGAAGTTGTGCCCTAAGACTCTGCTGGGAGGAGTGCTGCCCCTTGCTGCAAGGAGCATGTAGAAGCCAGAGTGCCCCCGAGAAGGTGCCTTCTTGTACTACAGGGACCAGCGTGGAAGACTGGGCTTGGCTTACTGGTTCTACCACTGCAGTGATTGTGGTGGGGGAGGGTTTCTGTTTATTGGTCAAACCTTTTCCTCCTTCTCTGGCAAGAGAAAGCAGGCTTTTATTGAGACCATATTTTGTGGATGACTATTGGTATTTCCAGGTTGTGGCCTCTAGCACATAGACCAAGATATTTATAAGGCAATAAAATACTCAGAGAACTGCCAGGTGTGTGGCACACACCTATAATATCAGTGCCTTGGGAGGCTGAGGCAAGAAAAAGCAGGCTCAAGGCCAGCCTCAGCAACTTAGCAAGGTCCTCAACAACTTAGTGAGACTCTGTTTCAAAATAAAAAATAAAAAAGTTCACAGGTAGAGTCCCCCTGGGTTCAATTTCCAGTATATAACACAAACATACAGACAGACAGACAGACACATAGACACCCACTCTGGGAACTTATTGCCGGGTTGTTCTCAAGCTATGAGGTTTCTTGCCATTCTGCTGTCTTTTCTCCTCCATTTAGGGTTCTGTACATATGTCATATATTTTGTCGTGTGTGTGTGTGTGTGTGTGTGTGTGTGTGTGTGTGTGGTGTTGGAGGAAGATGAAAATAGAATGTGATTACTCCATTTTGTCTGCAACAGGAAGTCTCCAGTGCAGTGACCTTTGTAAATGTTTTAGCAAATGTTTTATCTATCTATCTATCTATCTATCTATCTATCTCTAGCATTACATATATTTCTCTCTAAAATATATATAATATAACACATATATAACACATATAACACACACACACACACACACACACACACACACACACACACACATATATATATATATATATATATATATATATATATGTGTGTGTGTGGTTTCTCCAAGGGTATCCAATTCATTTATATTTTCTCCCATTACAATAGATTTTAAGTCACACTTTTTTTTCTATTATTTGTAGTAGGTCATTCAGTGTTGAAGAAACAGGCTTCCATGTAGGCAGTTTATCATCCAAAATGAGACAATAATGTTTTCCTCCTGTAAATTTAGTTTATTTGTATTTAAAAAATTACCAAATATAAAAATAAAATCATTTAAAACTCATTTTAAAGTCATACTTGTTGAGAAAAATGAAATTATATGTAAAGAAATACTAAAACTTTAGCTAAGATATATGCCTCAGTTAATATTGCACTTGAATAATTAAACTGAGATTATTCTAGCCTTACATATATAAAGAAACATAACAGGCACAAATTGAGCTATTGGATTGAGTGGCTTGTGAGAAATCAGACAGCGATTGATTTGGGAATCGTTGCTATGGTTTACTCCATGGCAACAGTTGAGATTAAACAAAAGGCAAATGAAAAAGGGGAAGGAGGAGAATTTAAGTGAGAATCCCAAAGGAAACCCAGAGAAAAGAGAAAGGAAGGCTTCAAGGGGACTTCTAAAACAGATTCGTCAGAAGTTTAAGAGCAAGATCAGTGCACTCTATGAGCCCATTGAGATAGAAAGAAATAGAATCATTTCGAAAAGCAACCTTGGGTTGATCTGTCTTCAACCTAACCATCCATTATAATAATCATTATTACTTATCATTTTACCACGGAAATTAACATAGACAGTTTAAGTAAGAAAAATAAATTTTGGCAGCTATGGAGATGTAAGGATTTTAATTAAAGTGGAAAAGATGCCTTATTGCATTAGATGCCTTTAGACAAATTATCGTATCCGATGAGTATGCTTTTAAGACAGATGGATAACAATTTTGTGGCTTAGTAAAAAAAAAAATCATTCTGACAGGTTTTCAACCTATTTGTGAGGATGTTTTATTTATTTATTTTCTCCACAGAAGTTCAATCCTAGATTATATAGTGAAGAGAATGAATTTAGATGTTGTTAAATCTTTTTGAGTACACTGAAAGGTAACTTAGCCTATACCAGTGAGTGAAGTTTAATGGCCTTAAAAATTCTGAGTTATATTATTTGAACATAAATTCACTTGTGTAATTTTTAAGTAATTATAATAACATTAACAATGACTAGTAAAACATTATTAGAGAATCTGTTAGACTTCGATTAATAAATAAATCAAGATGGCAATTAGCAGTTTGTGAACAAATGACGCTTAGAAACAACAAATGCAAATAGTGCTTGAAAACAAAGCCTTAAACGTTGCCCATATTTTAAATTATTAATTAGAAAATTATGTTTTCACAGATCGGATCAAGGCAGCCTCAGAGTAGTTAATGAAATTATCATAAATTTGAAATTAACCTGGAATAAATTGTAATTTGTGGGAAAATTAAAAGCTTGATTTACCGCTTAAAATTGTGACACTTGCAGTTTTCTTCTTCTGAAACACTCTCTCAGTGCTATTTTGCTAATAGTTAACCTTTCTTCCTCATGAGACACATCAATAGTAAATTGAATGGAATCAGGATGTTATTAATTAATTAATTAATTTATTTATTTATTTCCAGTACTGGGGATGAAACCCAGGGGCATTCTACCTCTAAGCTAAACTCCCGGCCCTATTTTTTATTCTTAATTTTGAAACAGGGTCTTACTGAGTTGCAAAGGGCCTCACTAAGTAGCTGAGGCTGGCCAGGAACCGCAATCCTCCTGTCTCAGCCTCCTGAATGTTGGGATTACAAGCGTGCGCCACCACGCCCGACTTCTTTTCTATTTTTTGAGAACTCATTAAAATGATTGGTATAGGAGTTCTGTGCCCCAGCTCTGAAAATATTTTATATTACCTGTTTGGGCTTATAATGATCTCATTTTGTATAAATGAGGGTGAGAAAAGACACTTTCTATTTATTGTCAATGACGTTATTTTCCTCAGTATTAAATGATAAGTTAAATTCTACAAAGAACATCCTAACAGAACCTTTAGTCCACTTTATAGGTGGGCGTGTGTTTCTTTTAGAAATACTGCTACATTCCAATTTTTCTGTAATGTAGTGGGAAATGTAATTTCTTATCTCAGAAATTTAAATGATAGCTTAGAAATATTAGAGGAGGATTCATACTAGGCAGGAAAAAATTGTAAGTATAGCCCTTGACTCTTCTGTTCCTTTTTCAAAGGTGACCTCATACACAGTTTCGCAACATACAGAATCATTCTAATCATGACCATATTGTGTATTCGGGCATACCCAGGACACAGCAAGTCCCAATTAGGAGTAGCAGGGAAGCCATTCCTAAGGAATAGCGCCCCCCTGGGGTCCCTGGCTCCTGTGACTTCTGTGTGAGATACTGAGACATCTAAGTGGCAGTAACTAATTAGACCTGGGAAGCTAGGATAAATGGGAGGAGACCTAAGGAGTATGCGAAAAGAAATCAACAGACCCTTTACATGAAATTGTGCTTAGAAAAACTACAGCAGCGTCAAAAGGCTAACTTCCTGCAGAGCCTCACTGAGGCCCCCTCCCCGCGGGAAGGGCAGAGACAATCCAGAGTCTCTAAGGTGCAGAGACTCTAAGTAAGGCAATCGACCACTCCTAAAGAATATGCACCAGGAAGGAGGTGTCCGGAGAGAAAAGAAGACTCGACACTTGGGAAACTCCAAGCTGTTTTCCACCCCTGAATGTGGCCTATTCTCTTCTCTGGAATGTAAACCCTCTCTCCTTCTTTTATCACAGCTTTCTTTACATGGTACCATCACTTTTCAATAAGCCTCCTATAGTCCCCCCATTTGTGCTTTATTGCACGAATGCTCTTCCTGCAGGGCAGTAAGACCTGGGGTGCTGCCCAATCATATTCATACTGAAGAAACTTTCCCCTGGTAAAAGACGGTCAACATAAAACTCTCAGGCTTTTTAGAGAAAACGAGTGTAGGAAAAAAAAATCATTTTTTTTTATGGAATACAAAAAAAAAAAGTAATCAACTGTGTTCAAAATATTATGGTAGAGCTGGGTGTGGTGGCTCATGCTTGTAATCCCAGCATTCGGGAGGCTGAGACCAGAGGATCACAGTTTGCAGACTGCGTCAGCTACTTAGTGAGGCCATCTGCAACTCAGTGAGACCCTGTTTCAAGTTAAAGAATAAAAAATAAGGCAGGGGGTATAGCTCGGAAGTTGAATGCCCCTGGGTTTCCATCCCCAGACCCACAGGAATATAGTAACGCAAAGGAAGAAGTCACATCCTAAGGAGGCCTCGGAGACCTACAGCCTAATTCACCTTTAAAGAATTGTTAATGAAGAGTGAGTCAGTCTTCACAAACAGAAGAGCATAACTGGTTTACTATAATAAGTTGCCATTTAGCGCCTCATGCTGAGCATTTCATGTGCCCGGCTTTTTATGTCATTCAGATAGCAATTCCATGTCCTAGGCTTTCTTCCGTCCAGTCTACTGATGAGGAATTTCAAGTTTGTAGTGTGAAAGCCCAGTAGAGTGAGCAGGGCTGCTCTTGGAAGAGGTGGGGAGAGTGCTTTGAGGAGGAGAGAGTCACAGGAAGCTCTCCAGCAGGAGTGCTTTTAAACGTGGCGGACTATACCTGGTGACTGATCTCTGCAGAGGCATTGGGTACATTGTAACCAGGTTTAGATTTGTGGTTTACTAAAGGTTGTTTCCAGGAAGATGAAAGAAAGAAAATTTAATCCTGAGGATAGCATCCTAGAGCAGAGTTTATTGGTGACTGTGGTATAGCTTTACTGTTATCCTGAATCCACCATGCCAAGCCGTGTGACCTTGAGAAAGTCCGTTAACCTCTCAACTCTGTTTCATGAAAAAGAGTGATTGATTCTTTGCTAAAACTCAGCAATCAGCACTTGATAAGTATTCAAGTTTTTACTATTGACCTCAGAGAGTAGAGCAGGGCAGTTTGGGGTTAGGGATCACAAACCTTCAGAAACACTATAAAATTGTATGTTTACGTGTATGTTTATGGCATATTGTAAGAATGTGAACTTATACCTATGTACAAGTGTGCAAAAGCTTCATATTACTTAACACATCGTAAGTCAAGTTAAACTTGACTTCAACCCCCCTTTTGCCTCTGAAGGCAGGAAATCCAAACTGAGTCATTATTAATACTCTCCCAACCCTACCAGTGGGCAGTACAAAGGTCTCTGAACTTTTGGGGTGGGGAGGAGTCCTATGAATGGATTGGCAGGTTGTGTTCATACAACCTCAGGAGCACAATTCACATCTCAAAAGGCTTGACCAACATTGCTTAGAACAGGAGGGAGGGAAAATAGAGTGAGGAACAACCTACCAATTAACATTTCAATAAATTATCTGGCCACATGCTTTTTTTGGGGAGGGGGGGGGAGAAGAGAGTCCATACCTTTCATTAGATTCTCAAAGCAAAGAGGGAGGCTGATTTGATCCAGCAAAAGAGATGGGTGTCAAACCTCTGTGCTCCACAAAGCAGGAAAACATCACATTTGCATTGATTATAGGCCCCTTTTCATAGTGCTGACACATCTATGAGCTTTGAGTGGCCTCATTATTTTTTTATTAAATTGGGTCAGGGTGGCCCCCCCATTCAACTTAAATGCAGATGGGTTCATTGTGAATGAACTGCGATACACACAATAGGTAATAAATTCTGGGAAATGAAATCTCTCATCAGACCACTCTTTCACATAACAAAACCCGAGATGGGCTATAACATTAGGACTGAAGGCAAAAAAAAAAAAAAAAAAAGTTCTCCAAGATAAAGAGGCAGACTTGCATTCATTGAGTTATAAAGCATGTGAGGAGCCTCTTCTATGGATGGAGCAGGAAAGGGCCAGCACTGTTTCAGTAAAAAGCGTATAAAATGACCGAACACAAGACCACGCATGTCATGGAGGGAGCTTGTGTAACACACAATGGTTTCTCAAATAAACGTGGACACCTGAATGGGAACATCATTATCAACCTCATCTTCAAATATAGGGAGAGAAGGAGCTTTCAGAAGAGAAGCAGGAAAAACACTCAGGTTGATGAAGAAAGCCTGCACTAAGTCATATCTGTCATTTTAAGTGCTCATTACAATGATTATTTTTAACCGGCATTTAATTTTGTACAAAACTCAATTGATCAGGCCCAGAGCCATGATTAATCACTCGTATCAGGCTAGACGTAAGTGGGTACTAATGAGCGGTGAGCACAGTCCGAGTCTCACTTTTAGCTTTGTTCTTACAATAAGCAGCATCCACTGTCTGCATCCCATCGCCTTCAGATGAATCTGGAAATTCCCGTTTTGTGACAGTTCAATTTAGTCTTTTGTCACTTTGATTCTAGAATTCTTTAATAATTAAAAAAAAGAATCGGTGCTTTGAGAGTCTTTGACATGTCATACAATCACACTTTCCACTTCTTTATCATCACAGAAAATAATTTATCTGGGAGACGGCTGAGGGTTCTTCGACAGCATGTGGGTAGCGCGAGGTAATGTACAGCTAATGCACGTGCAGTGGACAGCTTTAAGTCAGATCATCCATTTCTTCATTTGTTAAATGGGAAAGCCTACCTCACAGTGCTACAAGAAACAGGAATAAAATGTCTAGCATGGTGTTGGATTTGCTCAGTAGTGGGCAGTTGTTGTTTGGCTTCAAAGTGAAAGTTAAACATTGACGAATGTACAGACTATTTTATCTGGTGAGTTCTAGAATTATGATTTTTTTTGAGATATTAGGACTCTTAGACAAGGAAACTGAAAGTCTGAAGAGGTTTAAAAAAAAAAAAAAAAGGAAGTCTCCAAGATCAGGTATCTAGTCTCCTCATTCAATAACTGTTGAATGAAGGAATAATAACATCATAGCACCAGAAACAAATTTTCTATGTGTCCACTATTGATCTGTCTCCTACAAGTGTGGCTTATGACTATGTGAAATGTTAAATGTGAAAAAGAAGTTGGGAATAATGGTGCATGCCTGTAGTTCTAGTTACTCTGGAGCCCGAGGCAGAAAGATTGGAAGTTCAGGGCCAGCCTGGGCAATTTAGTGAGATCCTACCTGTGCCATGCACACCCCCCACCCCCCACACAGTGACTGGGGATGTAGCTCAATGGTAGAGTGCCCGGGTTCAGTCTCCTGTCCTACAAAAAGTAAATAAATAAATAAATGAGAAAATTGGTATAAATTCCCTGTCTTAAATATATTTTTGTTAAAAAAATCTATATTGATTTCAGTTCACACTTAGCCAATTCAACTTGTTTATTTAGTTAAAACAAAAATTGATTTATTGTTCCAATCAATTGCTTACTTCTACTTTATAATTACTGTACATTACCTATTATAGAGGAAAAGACCAAAGTCATACATGGCCAATTATGAGAAACAGTGAGTTATTTTACTGCTGGCTCATTGCCTATTCATAAAAAAAATAGAATTGTTGGAAATAAATTTATTACTCCATAACGTGGTTCACTTACATACTTTTGATGCTTAGAACTAGTTTTATTTCCCATTATATCAGTCTTATCATGTATATCTATGAAAAATACCTAAGTGGTGGATTTCCATATAAAAGAAGAGGGCATTATGATGTATGAATTTTAAAATAGTGATTTCTGAGAAATTGCACTGTGGCAGTCCTGCCTTCCTGGGGTTATTCAACAGCACTTCAGCTTATATAATTACCACACATGCCTCCCATACAGAGCCCACAAGGCTCCCAGGCCGGTCACCATGGCAACAGATTCTGAATGAAGTAGCCCCATCCTAATACTCTGCATAGAGCTTCCACTTGGAAAAAAAGTTTTATTTGAAAAAAATTAAACACATTTCCCCAAATTACAGATATATAATTTTTTAGTATTTGCTGTCACTTTCTTATAGTTGTAATGTGACCGCTATAGGTCTGTACATCACAGTATCTTGAATAGCAGAGGAGATACAATTCACACATTTAAATACAGATTGCTTCTTCATTCTGGGCACCATTTTGAAAAGCATTAAAAAAAAAAAACTTTCAGAATAGAAAGCACCTAAAGGGATAGGTCTGGGAGAAAATCAGCTCTCTTTGATCTTTATGCTGCTACAAACTCTTCTTTTAAGAGACTCTTAAAATCCATAGGTATAAGCAAATAAAATGCTATTTTTCCAATAGCATTTTTAAAAGAATGAACAGACACCTGTTGAAAGAGTTGCATTCACGAACTGTGTGCAATAAAATATTCTTTTTAACCAATAAAGCTGAAAGTACACACATTTGCTCAAGGTCCCTCAGTCACCCCCACTCCTCCAGGAGGCAGGTGACAACCAGCTGAGGCTGCTATGACAGTCCTTTCTCCTTTCCTGTTCATCTTTGGACAGGCCCTAAAGACAGGCCCTGTGCCTGTGGTGAATGAATCACCCATCATACAATAGGACTTCCCAAGGCCTTGCTGGCCCATAAACTCACTCGAAACCAAAGGTAGGGTATTTTATAAATCTCTTACTGGGAAAGATATTTACACTTTTTATTTAAAACTTTATTCTTAGCTGGGCGTGGTGGCGCATACTTGTAATCCCAGCATTCAGGAGGCCGAGACCCGAGGATCGTGGTTCGTGGACAGCCTCAGCTACTTAGTGAGACCCTCTGCAACTCAGTGAGACCCTGCTTCAAAATAAAGAATTAAAAAAAAAAACAGGACAGGGGCTATAGCTCGGATGTCGAATGCTCCTGGGTTCCATCCCCAGACCTGCATTAAAAGAAAAAATTTCTTCTTAAGCCACCACCAAACAAGAGGAAGAATTCATACAAAGATTCACAGTGTGGTTTCCAAGGAAGTTCAACTTTTAAAAGTTTGTTTTCGCCGGGCGTGGTGGCGCACGCTTGTAATCCCCGCGCTTGGGAGGCGGAGACAGGAGGATCGCGCAGGTTCGAAGCCAGCCACACGTGCTGGCTTAGGAGACCCTGTTTCCAAATAAAAAATGTAAAAATAGGTCTGGGAGTGTAGCCCGGAGGTAGAAGGGCTTCCAGGAACCCCAGTACCACCAAAAAAAAAAAAAAAGTTAGTTTTCTTTCAGAACCTTAAATCCAGCTCTGTTTGTATTCCATATTTCCATGTTCAGACATCCTCTCTGCCATATTAATGCAGGTCTCAATAATTTCCCTGAACCATTTCCCGGTTCCCGTTCACCTTTGGCTCCTATCTTAGTGTGTCTTCTGTGTACTCTTTTGGCATGACTGCCAGCAGCCCTGTGACTCAGAGAGGACCCACATTATTAACCCTGTTCTACAGGGGGGAAAAAAAGGGCACGTGTTCCCTTCAACTGCTATGGCTTGCTTGACAGAAATCAGGGCTGGTGTTTGAGCCTGGCTGGATTCCCCAGAGCCTCCAGCCAGGGTTATTGTCCTTGTCTTTTCAGTGCAAACTCTCATTTGCAAAACAATGCAAACTCTGTTCTTGCTCTTGTAACTATAGTAGAGGTGGAAGATTAGGATGAGCAGGTCATTTCCATTTATTTCAGTCTCCTGGCGTATTTAAAAATAAAAAGGAAAAAAACCCACCCTTTAACCAAGTTTCCTTTAAAAGAAAGGCTATACAACCCTAAAACTCACTCTGGGGATGGCCTACATACTGTCTTGAATGTGTATTTCTTGCTTTCCCAGTTTGTCTCTGGCCAGTGCTGAAATTCTTTTCTGTTACATAAGCCAAGTACCCTGCCAGTCCTGAGTTCATTTCCCTCTGGAAACTCCTCAGGATCCTTCATGGTATCAACCCATCTCCTTCTGTGACAACACCAGCTAATTCCTCTGGAGAATTTACTGTATGTCAGGGACAGTTTCAGGAATTTTATATTGCCAACACAGTCTGCTTTCTTAGGCAGGTGCTATGACTTTTTTTTTTTTTTTTGTGGGTTTGTGGATGGAACCCAGGGGCATTTGACCTCCAAGCTACACCCTCTGCTCTATTTTTTTTATTCTTTATTTTTGAAACAGGGTCTCACTAAGTTGTGGAGGGCCTCACTGAGTATCTGAGGCTGTCTGCTAACCGCGATCCTCTGGTCTCAGCCTCCCAAATGCTGGGATTACAAGCGTGCACCGCCACACCTGGCTTATCCATGTTTTTATAAGTGAAAAACTAAGGCACAGAAAGGCTAAATAACTTGTCCAAGGGTACTCAACTAGCAGTAGTATCTTATCTGTGCTTTTAAGTAAAGTGCCATTCTATCTTTTAACTGATACACAGCAGAAAACATGAAGACCAGAGGAGGAATGTGTCTTCTGGCTCACAGGAAGGGGATGAGGGGCACGAGGATCCTGAGAGGATGCTATAATGTTCCTAATAAACCGGGTGGAGTACAGCAAATAATGGCATTTTGATTCTTCCTCAATCTGTGGTTGTCCCCAGGGCTGAAGGAATTGGGTAAACAAGGTTTATATCTGCACGCGTATTCCCTCCCCACAGGCCATGTGATGTGTCCAAATCAAAATGGAAAGTGTCACTTTTCAGTGACACATGCATAGGTCCCTGTGCTCAGGATGACCCGGCACTTAGATTAATGATCTGGTGTTGCCATCTTGAAAGTCTTAATAATTTGTGAACAAGGCGCTCTGCATTTTCATTGTGCACTGCTTTACACAAATGATGTAGCCAGCCCTGTGTAGGATCCTGGGCAATCTACAGAGGTGGGTTGCTCCAGTCTACCAGGGAGAGCCAGGTTCTATTTCCCTGTGATTCCTCTGGAACCGCAGTGCTATAAATCTGCAGTTGCCGGGTAGTGGCTTTGCATTTTACTGCAATGTAATACTTTTCCTCATAGGGAAAGCAGTCAGCTTTCACTAGTAGGGATTTTAATGATACTCTGCTAAGGTCCATGTGTGTAGCCTCAAGCAAAAAGGCTCAGGACAGGTTCTGAATTCAAGAGCAGGGTTATCTTTGAGAGAGCCTCTTTGCAGAGTGATAACATAGGAGTAACCTCAGCGGGATTTGCAGCTGGTCCTAAGGAGTGCTCTTGTATAGCACAGATGAGATCTCAGCCCTGGTCCTCCCGGGACCGTGTACATTCCATCCCACAGTCTTTGGATAATTCAGACATGAGAGAGTTAAGTCAAGATTTGCCAAAACTTGTGAGAAAACCAAACTGCCTGAATACAAGGAAGCCCCTCTGATGAGTCCTCTGTTTCCTCCTGCATCGCTTAAGCATTTTGGCCCCTGAATAAACGATTGCTCGCCAGTGGTGAGTTTCCATGGAGTCAGGTGCTCCCGATGCCTTTTCTGAAGCAAAAGGTAGTGGACCAATTTTTCTCCACTGGTTTAGTAACTCTACCAGGGAGCTGACAGTCTGAGCAGGGAAAAGCCAACTCCTCAAAGAAGACAGAGAGGGGATTGGGCACCTCTATCAGTCAGAGGAGTTGAAACCTCACATTCAAGGAGATCTGTGGGGTGCACTGAGTTAATAATGATGGCTAACAGCTTCTAGCATTTACTGGGCCCCAGACACCCTTGTAAGGGCTTTACACTTGTCAACTTAGTTAATCCTCACAACAACTCAATGAGGTACGTATTATTAGGATCTCCATTTTTAAGGTGAAGGACCCCAGGCACAGAGAGGGTAAGTAGTTAAATCAGGAGAGCAGCTGCTTGGCTGGGGGAGCTACAAGTTTATGCAGGACAATAACAAGCAGCAGTGAGTGAGTTCCCGGTGGGGCCTGGCTGGGCGTGCAGCTGCTGGGCCTGCGTCCTGTTTGTCCTCACAATAAACCCCCATTAATGAGGGAAGCCCCATTGGTCTCCCTTGCTCTTGCAACCTGAAAGAGCCTATAGAATACAGATCCTATTGTGAATGCTTTTGTAAATTGGAGATTCCTTTTTTTTTTTTATAAACGGAATAATCAGCCTCTTAATGTATCCATAGGGAATTCAGGAGTGGGATGAAGAAGCCGCTCCTGTTTTTGAGGTCTTTGCAATCATTGTTGGAGAGACAGACCCAACAGATGGGGAACAATGGGGAGGGACTCGAGGCCTGGCCTGGCGTAAGCAAATGTAAGCAAATGCCACACTGTGGTCTCTGCCTCTGAATGGTGTGGGAAATGAGGATGGGGAAGGGTATTTACTTGCGGGCTACCCAGCCAGGTCTGAGGGGGGATGGAATGAAGAGACTGTGTGGCTTTGGGCACGTTTCTTAATCTTCATATTTTACCTTCCTCAACTGGAAATAAAGCCATGAATTATCTCTAAGATTCTTTCCAGCTTTAACATTTAATGAATCTTGACCTTTTCTCTAACACTAGATTTTTATGCGTGGTATTTGCTAAAAGTCGAGGCGCACCCATAACTGATATGCCAGGGGCTGCAGATCACATGGCCGGGCTGATCCCGGTTCTTGACCTCCCATTAGCTCCCAAGTGCATAGCATGCTGAACTTTAGTTTTTTGCTTTTCTTGGCAATTCAATTTAATGATTGCCCTAGCAATATCATGCATTTATCTATTTCTCTTGTCTGTATTTTCCTTTATAAACATAAAGGAAATATACATATAGGGTATATGTAGGCTGTAGCAGTTAATAACTTGCATGCTTTGATTTGTCAAAGAAATAAAATTTACCAAGGGGGATAGTAAGTCATTTTGAATGTTATCAGTTAATTTGGTTTCTTGTGTCTTTGTTTTTATGTGTTTCCTTTAATATTTTAAGTTATTCTAACCACTAGCAATTGGCT
The DNA here is from genome assembly GCF_963383645.1 of Muscardinus avellanarius. NCBI lineage: Eukaryota > Metazoa > Chordata > Mammalia > Rodentia > Gliridae > Muscardinus > Muscardinus avellanarius. The sequence goes on from NC_137795.1 coordinate 66,560,213, forward strand.
ATGATTGCTGAACATACAGTTTTCTTTTCCTTTTGGAACTGGGGATTGAATCCAGGAGCAATCTACCTCTGAGCTACACCTTCTGCCCTATGTTTTAGTCTTTATTTTGAAACTGGGTCTCATTAAGTTGCGGAGGGCCTCACTAAGCAGCTGAGGCTGGCCATGAACCTATGATCCTCCTGTCTCGGCCTCCCAAGAACATACAGTTTTAACCTGTCGAAGTTTGTGAGGAAGATTAAACACATTTTAAAAATTAGTTTACATATAATTGTGCATGCTATATTTTCAACGTAAAATGATTTTATCCCAAATAAACATGTGGTTAAGATAACAATTATTAGCCGGGTGTGGTGGTGCAGGCTTGTAATCTCAGCATTTGGGAGGCTGAGACAGGGGGATTATGCAGGCTCGAAACCAGCCTCAGCTACTTAATGAGACCAAATAAATATAAAATAGGTCTGGGAGTATAGCCCAGAGGTAGAAAGCCTCTGGGTTCCACCTGGGTACCACGGGGTGGGGGAGGGGGGAGGGGGCTGGGAGTGTCGCTCAGAGGTAGAATGACCCTGGGTTCCATTCCCAGTACCAAAAAAAAAAAAAAAAAAAAAAAAAAAAGATTCGATCTTGCTGATCACTGCAGTATAGAAACAATGACTGAGGAGATAAGAGTCAGGAGTTGCTTTAGCAGAATGACCCTTAGGATCAGTTGTTTTTCTATCTAACCTGACAAATATGAGCTCATAAACCAGTTGTTGTTTAAGTTTGCTCCCCAGACCAGTAACTTTGGTACTAAGCCAATTCTTGGGTCTCAGACTTTACCAGGTCTGTCCCACAGGCTGTGTTATAACAACGTCCTCCGAATGGTTCCAAAGTGCCTTAAAGTTTGAGAACTGCCATTGTAATTCAGTCTGTCAATGGGACAGAAAAGGATCATAAATTATGTTCAGTGACTATCTTTGTACATACCGTCCCTCCCTCAGCCCAGCCGGGTAGAATTTAGAAGTACGGACAGTGCTCAGCGATTCCCCTTCGCAGGTTGAAGTTAGCATATACTGCTCTGTTTGCATTCAAGGCCTTCTGTGTCTGTACACCCAAAACATGTCTCCAATGTTGCCTTCTCTTTTTCCTGGTGATACACCGCGACCCCCCCCCCCGCCCCAGTGAAATTGGGTGACTTGTTTTCCCCCCAGCTCCTCTCCCAGCCATGACAGACCATTACATCACATTACATCAGTTATAAAGGCTGGAAGAGTCTCCAACAAGTCAAGATTTAGGACTGAATGTGCTTTTCCTGGATGGTGTCACTGTGTAAACAAAGGCATCTAATCACCAGGGTCTCTTAGTCTCCATCAAAATCCTACCTTGAATTCATTTTCTCTGTGAAATCTTTCTTGATTCATCAAACCAGGTAGTGTGACTTCTCCCTCTTATAATGCCTCAGCCTCTCCCTCCTGTATTTTGTATTTATCTTGCAATATATACTTTTCCACTTTATATAGCCAATATTGTGTACTCTTTTTTTTTTCTTTTTCATCTTTTTACTCACCCATAAGTTCTTGTGATTGGGACTCCATCCTACTCATCTTTCAGTCTCTGCCACGCCTAAGAGGGTATCAGACACATCGTAACTCAGTTGACAGTGGTTGAACAGTGGAATGCAGAGACAGGGCTTCTAGCCAAGCCCAGAGAGTCATCTGATAGCTTTCAGCCACACCAGTTTGCTGTGTGAGGTAGGTGTATATTGCATGTTTGTCTGAAAATATTCCCTGGCAGGTGACTGAAATTTGTGTGTGTGTGATTTATAGAAAGTCCACATTTAAAATATAAAACCCACCTTGAAGGAATGGAGAAATGGAAGGGAAATCTAGATAGAAGACAAGTCTGGCTCTTTTACCTCCTGGAGCTATCAAGGGGCAGCTATAGACTGGGGCTGGGAAAGGAGAACAAATCTTTGATTTCACAGTCGTGCCCGGGGCCTTGACTGACAGTGGCTGCTGCTCTAACCTCCATCTGTGGCTTCACGCCTTTTTAGAAGGGACTCAGGAAATCTCACTCTGGTCTTATAGGGAATATTTTCAGCCAAAGAGGAAAATCGTGAGCATGAGAAACAAGCTTGTCTTGCTTTCCCATAGCCAAACACAGAGAATCCTAAGACAATAACAGCCCAGAAAGAATCTGAGGACTCACAGTACAAAATGAATTTAGTTTAATATCTTCCATGCTCTTCTTAATACTAATGTAGCAGAACAAAGCCATAAGTGGACACTAAATAGTGTTTCATTTACTTCTACGTATTTGTTAGATGCTCACATCTTGGCATTCATTCTATACAATCATGACCCACGGTGGATTCTCACCAGAGAAAATTTGTTGTAGGAAATATGACTGGGAAAGATATAGTTCCAAATAAAAAAAAAAACCAAAGGTTTTTTTTTTTTTTTTTTTGAATCCGCATTTGTGATTTAATCTAGATCGCGTTTTATCTGCATTGGTTTTTTTTTTTTTTTTTTTCTTCTTTCCTGGAGCCAGTGCAGCTGTTTTTCCAGGTTCATTTTCCATGCAACACTGCCATCATGTGGCAGGATGTGTGAAGACACCTTGTAAAAAACAAGAGCAGCACAGGCTTGGTTTTGATTCTCTCAGGAATCGTTTGCCACTCTAAAATCTATTTTGTTGCTTGAAGCTGTTTCCATAGATTCCAGCATCCTTTAGATACTTCCTAAAGGATGATCTCAGTGTCAGCTTTTGAATCCCTCGAACATATAGTTGTCACATAAAAAGTGACCTAATAAAATAATCATTGATCACTGATCATTTCTTACACGTGTAAAGTTTCCACTCACTTTATAGTGAGTGGGATACTTTTCTTGTGTACTTTAATGTGACTGACTAATTTTTTCTTTACACTTACAAGTCTATTTAGGGAGACGGATGAAAAAGAAGAACTCCAAGAAGGCTGTATTATGCAGTTCAAAACCTAAGGCAGGAAGGTTGACACTAGGTCAGAGTCTAAGCTTGACCAGTTATTAACTATGGAATTTTGAACAAACTCATCAATGATCTGATCTCTGTACTTTCTTTCTCAATTGAGAAGGTTTGATGAATAGGAAATTGTTTTTCAGCTGTAATTCTGTGATTTTTCCTTGACGAGTAAGCAAGTTATTTTAAAAGGAAGAATGTGCCCCTCCTCTTTAAGGAGATTGCTTTCCTCTGGTTTTCCTGAAAATATGCATCCCCTCCTACTCTCCACCCCTCCCCCAACCCTAACTACAGCTTTGTCTGCATGACTCATCACGCAAAAATTTCCCTGCAAGAATCCAGAGATTATGTGCTGAACGCAGGATGGCTCCAGCTCAAATAGCTTTCATGCATTAGGCATTTTCACAAATCTAAAATAAAGTTGATGAGTCTTTGCAATTGGTAAACAGGTTACTGGGTTCAGAGAACTGCGGGTCTGAGAGGATATTCCAGAATGTTAGAAAAGACAATTCAGAGGACGGTCTGATTTCTTTATCACCTGAAAGGAAAGGGCAATTTCCTTCCCTAACTACACCTTCTGCTTCATAAATTTGTCAAAAGTAAAAAGGGAGGGACTGCAGATGCTGCCTGGAGTACAGTCGTGAGGTTAATGTTCTGACGAGACAAAATTATGGTAAATTATTCCCTTGGGTTGATTTTGTGGAGTGTGTAACAGGGCGAGGGATAGAAGGACAAGCTGCTGTTGATGTTTAAACTGCACTGGAAGGGCATGTGGATGCAGGGCAGTTGCTAGGAGACCTAGCACAGAGCTAATGCCCCCCCCCCCCCTTTGGCTGCGAGGGAATGTTTTGTCTCAAGAAACCTGGTCTTTCACAGTTATGGATGACATTAAATGTACAGTCTGTCAAAATTCAGGTGGACCAGGGCTGGGTTATTGCTTGTGTCAGTCCAGCCTCTTTGACATCCACCACCCGCAAAGGGAGTTTCTGAAAGGAAACAATACTGCTTCCTGCCAAAGACCAGGATTCTCAGGAAACACTCAGGGTAATTAGCTACAAATTCAGTCTAAATACTCTTACATGAAAGACAGTCGGTTTATTCCTTGATATGGGTTCCAAAAAGCGGGCAGCAGTGCTAAATAATTACTTCAGCATTCCAGAGAGAGATGCCAGGGCGCAAATAGAGCTCTCAGCAAAGATGTGCTTGAGCAGGACTTTGGTCCCTGCCGTTTACAAAGCAACCATTTCAGCCATTTGTGGGAACTGCTTAACAGATTTTTATGCAAAACACACATGCTTCCCGTTTGTGATTAAGACCAAGGGTAGAGATGCACAGAACTTGAGAGCTGGAGGTCTCTTAAGAGTTCTTCCAGCTCCCCCAACTGGTTGGAGACGGAACCTGCACCAGTATATGGTCATGCAAGTCCTCAAAGCGGCTTCTTCAGAGAAGTCTTTCAGAAAATTGTGGCAAGGTCTTCTTTCTGCCTCTGTAAAATAGTGTCAAGCTTTGCCAATGTCCAGGACACTGTATTCATCAAGGGGTAAGCAAAACAGACAACCCCAAAACTAAACTAAAGATTGAGGAATGAGACTCCTTTTCCTTAAAAGAAACCGAGTTAACTGAGAGATATTTTGAATTATTTGAAACACACAGCTAATTATCAGCTAATTAAGAGTGGGATCTTGATCCAGGACTCCATGTCTGATCGTCTTTAAAGTCTTTTTCCGGAGAGTCGTGATGTCCTATTTGCCCATGGATATGACCGATATGGTTTGATTCCTACAACCCTGGAGATTGTTCTTAAGAAATGGCAAACTTAGTGCACAGAATTGATCTGTATTGTTACAAAAATTTGCTAGATATATTAGATAGCTAGTTTTCTAGCTATTCAATAATTCTGTTGTCATGCCTCAAAATCAAGGATCATGGAGTAGCCTCTGGGAATAACTAATTGAAATCCTAGGGTGATGTGAAAAAATGTTTTGCTCCTTTTTTATATTGAATATCCATAAATAAAATGCCCTTTATTGTTTATCTTGTAGAAAATGCAAAACCATCATAAATTACCACTTGGGAGAGGACTTCTCTGACCATTTATTTGAAATCGCAATGTAGCCTGTAATGTCTTCACAGGCCCTGCCTGGAAGTGGAGGAGGCTTTCCTTACTGGCTCAGTGGAGCATAACTTTTTCTAATCTGTACGGGGGGTGACTTATGGTCTGGCTGGGACCCTAGATCTTCCTCAGTTTATTTTTCTTTGTGGTATGTATTATCATCTGACATACTATATATCTCCCTGGTTTGTTGGGGGGGTTGTTTTTTTGCTTGTTTGCTCCTTCTAAGTCTCCTCACTAGAATCAAAGCTCCATAGGGGTAGGGAGTTTGGCACGATTTCTTCTCGTATCCACAATTCTCAGGAAAAGTACTGGTGTTAGGTAAGATAGGCCCCAGTGGTTCTCTCTTCCTGGTAGTTGTGTCTTTCTTTTAGCCTTTCTCACACCGAATCAGGGATAGTTGGTGTGTCCAATAGAATGTAGTAGAAATGGTGGTGTTTAACTTTCTTCGTTAGGTCATAAAAGACATCCCAGCTCTCAACTTGGTCCCTTGGACATTTTCATTCTCTCATACTGGGAGGGTACTCAGCCAGCCTCCTGAGAGGGTTATACAAATAGAAACTAAATTGCTGGCACCAATTTGCTAGCCAAGTGACCAAGTCTCTTTGAAAGGAGATTGTCAACCCCCACCCTTTGAGTCCTTCAGCCGAGACCTGGAATTTCACAGAGCAGAAAGAAGCCTTTCCACTGTGTCTTGACCCATGAAATATAATAATTATCATTACTTTAAGTCAACACATTTTGGAATTATTTGCTCTGCAGCAAAAGATAACTAATAGAGTACCTGCATCATAATAAATTGCCCCCAAATATTTATTGATCAAAAGGTTAAATAGTAGTAGATTTCTTCCTAGATTACTCAGTGATCAAATATAATGTCTACAGCTGGCCATGGTGGTGTACACTTGTAATGCCAGCACTTGGGAGGCTGAGACAGGAGGATCGCAAAGGTTTGAAGCTAGCTTTAGCTACTTAGTTAGTGAGAGACCTTGATTCCAAATAAAATATAAAATAGGTCTGGGATTATAGCCCCGGGTTTAGAAAACCCCTGGGTTCCATCCCCAGTACCACAGGAAACAAATATAATGTATACAATTAATCTAAAGAAAACTGTCTACAAATCCAGTTGTGAAATAACAGAAACATTGTTTGTATTCTCAACATCTAGGCTTGAGACTTATCTGCTACTTAATTGTCATCTGACCATATAGAATTCACTTATAGTCACTGGTTCTTAGTTTTTCTGATCTGTACACTAAACAAAATCGTAAAAATTACTGGTATTATTGGTAGTAATACTACTAATAATACAACTTCCTAGAGAACCTTGTTGATATTAAGAACTTCTGATTCAGACCTCTGCTGGAACCTGTACTACAAATGGAATTTTCCATTGCGTGAACCAATAAATCTTTACTGTTTAGTCAGTTTCTGCAGTTAGTCTTACCTACAATCAAAAGCATATTTATACAAAACCTTAAAATCAACATATATTAAACCATGATAAACAAAACTACATGGCATATAGTGAGTGAGATGTAATGGAGTAGACCTGTGTATAACATGTACGAAGAAAGAGATGTCAGATAGCCTTATCACCTGTGTCTGTGAGTGGATAGCAAGGACATCCTAATTCATCTTCTAAGCAAGTCAAGTTGGCCCAAAGGGGTCTGTTTTCATAGATATTCTGGTTTCTGAGGATATATTTGAGGAGCTTTTGTTTCTGATTTCTTCCTTATGGTTGTATTGGATAATTGCAGCTCAGTAGTATCAAATTCATGTTTAAATGCCGAAATAAAGCAAGGAGCCATTTGTGTTCCGGAGATGACTCTCCAGTGGACAGATTGTGTTGTGCTCAGACATTGGGAAAGCAAGCAGCTGGGCCTCTGGGCCTGCTGTCTCAGCCACGGGGCCCTGGAGAGTACAAGACCATCTTCTGGGCCACTTGGCACAATATCATCACTTTGTCAGAAAGCTTTACATCCTGTTTTGAGAGCAGAGGACACTGTCCTGGGCATGTCATGAAACACTAATAAAAAACTCATCTTGCAGGATGGAGAGTTTTCATTTGTAAGAGCTGAGGAGACAGGCTTTTCTGACAGGCCTGAAAGGAGTGTGAAACACGGCCACTGTGTAATGTGGTCTCCTGAGGCCTTGAGAGATGGTGATTTGAAGTGTGGTCCAATAATGAAAGCAGGTCTCAAATCCGCTTTATCAGCATTGGTCACATGATAACCTATATGTTAAGATGACTTTGATGGGAAATTTATTTAAACTGTGATTTGTTTTTGTAAGTGCAAACAATCGTTAAGATTTATCCTTTGCTGCTTGGATAAATGGGTCAACAATTTCTTTTTAGTAGAATAATAGAGATAACTTTTGAATTTTTTATGTTCCTTTATGGAAATTTGCTTGGTTTTCTCAAATTATCCCACAAAGTTTAGATCTATTTATTTTTACAGCGGTGGAATAGGACTTTCAGAAAGACAATAGTTGTGAAAATCAGAAATTAAGAGAAGGAAGACTTTTCTAAAGCATCTTATCTCTTTCCTAAGTATACCAAAGATCATTCCTGGGGAACTCAAATCATAGAGTTTCTCCCACAATGCCAAATTAATAACCCTTCTGCCTATGGAGGAAGGTTACCGGGCTTGTTCTCCTTGAGAGGAAAAGAAAAAGGAACAGAGGAGTAAAGAAGTCCCAAACTGGACCTTTCTATCCAAGAAAGTTGGAAGTCTTGATAGATTATGAGAGGAGATATAGGTTGACTCAAAGAGACTGATTACTTATCTAAAGAGAATGCTAGATATTTGTACTCGACTAAATGTAGCAAATAGGAAGAAAATTGTTCTCCCTTTGCTACTAAATAAGATGGGATACCAGTAAGGAGATCAGACCAAGTAATTGGATATGAACAAATTACACTTTCTGTTTGAAACTTAATGAACTTAGAACTTTGGGACACTTTAGTGGGCTGAAGATGGGACAGATCCAGGGATGTCACGCCACTTAAATCCATTACAAGGCTACTTCCTAAATGGTGCAGGGATTTTGGTCAATTTGTTGACTGTAATATCTCCAGTGTCCTAAAAAAATGACTGAAAACTGATAAGTACTCAGAAATTTGTGGCAGAAATGACAGTTCTTGGCAGACCTGCAAACTGCTCCCTAAGAACCCCCGTACAATTTTAACAAAAGCAGCATTTCACAGAATAGGTTATTGAAGCCCAAACTTCAGGTTCAGAAAGAAGTTCCATATTTGCCTCTTTTTTGTTGTTATGATTAAAAAAATCATATCGCTGTCAACTTGATTTATATTATGATGTGAGACTATAATGCACCAATAAAAACATATTAAAATTGTGTATCTTAAACAATTTGAAAATTAACAAACATTTAAAATATAAAAGAATAAAAATTTAGCCAGGTGCAGTGATGTAGACTTTGAATCCCTGCTACTCCAGAGGCTGAGGCAGGGGGATGGCAAGTTTGAGGTTAGCCTCGACAACTTAGACCCTGTCTCAAAATAAAAGGAGCTGGAGGTATAGCTCAGATGGAGAGCTTTTGCCTGGCATCGTGAGGTCTTGGGTTTGATCCTCAGCACCACAAAAATAAACAAACTAAGCAACTTAAAAAGCAAAATAATCTACAATATTCGAAGTCATGATGATGGGTATCACTGGGAGGTAGATAAGTATTTTTGTCAGAAAAGGATGTAAAGGGGCCTTCAAGTGAAATTGAGCTGTTTTATGGCTTGACCTGGATATTGGATACACAGGTGTGTTCATCCTGAAAATTAGATAAACTATATATTTATGACTTCTTGTTTTCTTGTATTTATGTTACACATCAAAGTAAGTTAAAAGTATGCCCTGATTTGCATTTATGTGTACTACTTACAGTTTTAATTTTAGTTTATAAAACTATAATTTAAAAAAGTCACATTGTTAATTATTTCACAGTTTATAGCAATTTTGACACTTGTCAGCAGTGTGTAAAAATATGGCCTATTTGCGTTCTAGCTAGTACTAGTTATCATCATTTTTTCTATTTTAATCATTCAAAGTAAAAAAAAAGTGTATATTTTTCTACCAAACTTTTTATTTAGAAAATTTTCATATCTCTAAGAACACTGAAAGAATACTCTAATAGATAACCACACATCTTTTGTTAGATTTGCCAGCTTTTAACTTTTTGCCACATTTGCTTTCTCTCTTAATCTCTATTCTCCTGGAGCCCCCCACCTAGCTACCTGTCTATCTGTATGAATGTCTGGACTATTTTAAAAGAACTTTTAGGGGCTGAGAACATAGCTCAGTGGTAAATCATGTGCAATATGAGAAATAGAAAGAAAGAAATTTCAGACATCATAAAAATGTATCCTTTACTGAATCACTTAAGAAAAATAATATTCTTTTTCATAATGATGATACCTTTATCATACCTTAAAAGTAACAATTGCATATTATATATCAAGTAATATCTGTCCTTGTTTATACTTCCAAATTTTCTCAATATAGTCTTTTCTAAGTGATTTGAAAAAAATGTTTTGCAGGATTTTATAAGGCTCATTTATTTATTGTATTTAGCTGTTTTGTCCCTTTCGTCTCTTTTCACTTAAGAAATTCTTTTTTCCTACCACTGCCTCACATTGCTCTTTCATAATATTGAAAAATTTTAAGTCTAGGTAATGTGGAAACCTTCTGTTTATTTTCAAATGTGTATAACCAGGCTTGATCTTACAGGCTCATATTACAAAATTGTATAGGTTTTCAGAAGCACATGTATCAACAACTAAAAAAAAAATTCATTTTTGTCTATTGGTTAGTCAGAGCAAGTCATTGGATCTTTAGCCAGGCACCAGATGTTTTTACTGGAGAGAAAAAAAAAAAAAAACAGAGCGTTAAGAGTTTTAAAATCTCACATTATTATTTTGATCATATAAGAAATAAGAGTGACATTTCATGCTTGGAAATGTATGGGGGGAACTTTCCTTCATATCAGCTCTCTATATTACTGAATGGATCCGTTAATATATAACCAGTTTAAAGGACCTGAAAATGCAGTGACAGCCAGGAAGGATATTTTGAAGTTTGAAATGATCCCTGTATAAATAGAACAGATCAGCATAACTTTGGGATAAAATTAGCCGACAGTTTGTGGACTCTCCAGCATGTGCCTGTTTGCCTAGAGCTGCTTTCCTGATAAATCACAGCAAAGCTTCCAGAGGGACAGGAGGATGGACGGCACCACTGCCCCTATCACTAAATCCGAAGCTGCCAAATTAGTTAAGAGAAATTTCCTTGAGGCGCTAAAGTCAAATGACTTCGGAAAATTGAAGGCTATCTTAATCCAAAAGCAAATAGACGTGGACACGGTTTTTGAAGTTGAAGATGAGAATATGGTTTTGGCATCATATAAACAAGGTAAAGAAATATAGGTGTAAATGTGAAATTGATAGAAAATGGATTTTTAAATATTGCACAGCAGTTACCTACTCTAAGCAGCTGTTATTATTTAAGTACTTAAAAATTCTGTTTTTCTTTCTTTTTAAGCTAGAATGCATGTGGGTTAATATACATTATATATATATATGTATATACATAAAGATATAAATATATGTCTTTGAATCTATCTATGTGTATACATATGTCTTTTTATACATATGTCTTTTTTTCTCACCTCATGCCTAGAATTTGAAATCCTGGAGTCACATTTAGTGATGTACTGTGTATTTCTAACTTCTCTGCTCACTATGTTGGTATAGAATAAAGAAAACATCTTTAGATTATGGTTATGCAGACTGTTGAGACTAATCTAGACAATGTGGCTGGCTTGGGGACAGGCTGTTAATTCTCTGTTAACAACAATTTAAAGATATATCATCTCTGTGTCCATGTGGATGAAAAAGAGGATTTTCTCCCCCGTTCAGAGGGTTAATGAATGGATAAGGTTGTGCCACAGGCACATGGATGGTCTTCATCATTTTAATGAATATCAGTTCAGGCACAAAAGCTGAACTCAGAACACCCAAAAAGTTAACTTTTTTTTCTGGACTACAATAATAGATCAAAACTGTGGCATGCTTAATGCAGACTAACTGCCTTAAACAAAACTAAGGGAAGCAAAACATAGAACAGAGTTTTGCTTTTTTCTTTATCAAGGGATTTTCTTGAGGCTTGATAAATTGGAAATAAATTAGCACACTGATTCCGATTTCCCAAATCAACTAGGTATTGGGGAACTTAAGTAGTTAGGCCATCTGGTGAGGGAACTGCAAATAAATACTCTGATCAACATCACTTCTGTTTAAGTAAAATAAATGATAAGGTCTTGTGTCGTGTGTGTGTGTGTGTGTGTGTGTGTGTGTGTGTCGTGTGTGTGTAGAACATACACTTATTTTTTAAAGTTTAAAAATGTTTTCTGTTTATGTATAAATTATTGACACCGTTAATTTCCAGATACAAATGCTAATGGTATATATTTCTATGCTAATTCACTATTCTCTGGTTGTCATTTCTGATGGAGGTATAGAATAGTTGTGACCAGGTTCTGTGTTTGTGGTTTGTACTCGGAGGGCTTTATAATACATTGGCCTTGCTGTTTTGACTGAAAGATAAAAGAGGAGTCTAATTTTTCCTTTAAAAGTTGATGGGGACCCTGATAAAAAGAAAACTTACATACTATAATCATAATATAATCATTATTAAGATGATTGCTTTCATCTTATGACTTTGTTCAAGGGGAAAATGTCTGAATGCTAACTGCATTTTGAAAGTATTTCTAAAACTTATATTTGTTCTCAATGTAACATAAATCAAGTTCAAGCCAGTGGGTAATTTATTTGACCCTGAGTCACAAAGACTGCCTTTTCTCATTTCCTGAGCAGCCAAATTACCCAGATCACGCCGCGGCTCCGAGGTTATGAGAAAGGAACTTGAGGTGCAGGCTCAGGGGAAGCGGGGTGTTTTTTTTTTTTCTGTTGTTTATAATGGTGTCACCACCCCAGAATGAGAAGAAAATGTATTTTAAATTCTTTTTGGCCATATGGACAGACTTTTGTGGTCCTCATAGATTTAAATTTTCGTTTGTACTAATGGGTGTTTTCATAGTGTTAGGGCTATGGGATGTGTCTCTCTGTTAGGAGACAACAAATTATCATTCTGGGGATGGAAAGAAACAGTTCCAATTTTATGTATGCCAGGTGGGTGTCTTCACAGAAATAATAGGACTTGTGGTCCTGTTTCCAGGATTTATGTAGGAAGTCCCTGATGTGTGTGCGTGTGTGCATGTGTGCATGCATGTGCATGGGAGTGCAAGTGTACAAATACTCTTACTCTTTGTTCAGCATGAGCGTGGGTGTAAAACTGTCTTTTAAGTCTTCTACCCAGGTAAACACCTCAACTTTCTTCAAAGTTTCTTCAGTTTTTTGCCCCATATACTTCTAGCCTAATTATGAACCCTTTTAATATCAAGGCTAAGAATGGAAGTAATTAATAGAATCCTAGTTGCTGGCCAAGCAAAGCAGATATCAGTGGTTCTGTTCCTTTCTTCACTCACAGAGGATTTCTGGGGGAACAGTGTAGAGCTGAGAGATCTACAACCGGTCAGTGAGGGAGCGAGGACTTGTTTTGAAGAGTTTTGAAGCATAGGACCCGTTTCTGTGTGGCCTTGAAAGGTGTGTGGTTGGATTAAAGTTTTTGAGACTTTAGTAGATAAATGCAGAACTTATGGATGTGGAACACTTGTGAACTGCTCTTCAGCCATTTTCAGCTCCCTTGAAAGGTCCTACTCAGAAAAGCCTGCAAGTTAGAAGTATGAGCTTGATTCCTTCCCACAAAATAAGCAGATCTATTTAACTGGCATCTAGAGGAGGAAATGGAACATGACCATTTGCTTTTCTTGTGTGTGTGTGTGTGTGTGTGTGTGTGTGTGTGTGTATGTGTGTGAGATGAGGGATAGAACCCAGGGGCATTCTACCTCGGAGCTACATCCCCAGCCCTATTTTTTTATTCTTTATTTTGAAACAGAGTTTCACTGAGTTGCACAGGGCCTCTCTTAATAATAACTGAGGCTTTCCGTGAACCTGGTCCTCCTGTCTCAGTATCCCAAATACCGGAATTACTGGCTTGTACCACCATGCCTGCTGCTGATCATTTACTTTTAAAAGATGGGAATCTTCAGTTTGTAGTTACTTTTGGCTAAATAAGCACAACAATGTATAAAATCTCTACTATATACACTACTTTTAAACTTTCTTATGTACTTAATAATAGACATTGGTACTCAACATTTGATTGTCTGCAGAAGATTAATAGTGGTACAATCGATTCTTAACCATTTTTATTTCCTTTAATACCTATAATAGCATTTCTTAGGGGTTAAAAGGCAATTAGATTTTATTTCTAAATATAGTGTGTGTACACCAATAGGAAAGTCAGTGTGTATGGCAGTTCAGAATTCTGCAATCAAAGAAATCAACCTAAGATCTAGATAGTGTTCCCCCAAATCTACAATGTAATACTCTAATAGTAAAAAATTGACCTCATGAGAAAATATGCATTTTGTGAAGAAGACAGAACAAAGCTACTAGGTTACTAGATGGTCCAGAAACTGGGTCCCACTTGCTGAGTACCTTCTGTTAGTCCATCTGAGGACAGATTTAGCGTGTGATTTCATGATGGTCGCTGTGTTTTGCCAGTACCTAATGATGGTTTTCTTCTTGCCATCTTTTACCTTTTGTCTTTTCGGTTGTGCTTTTGGGTTAGGCCTCGTGCACGCTAGGTAAGCCTTCTACCACTGAGGCACACCCCAGCCTACCAAGAGTGATTCTTAACAATAGAGAGCTCTCACTTTACTTTTTCAAATTATTTTTTAAGCGCCATAATCAGATCTTTAGATAAAGTCATGTTTTATTAATGAAAAAATCCCCACTGTACTCACACTTTGTAAAGCAAACAAAAAAATGTGCCAGCTGGCATTTGAGAGACCTCCCAGGGAGTGGCCGAGAAATGGGTCACAAAAGCAAAAGCAAAAGCAAGTAAGCAAAAGAGCACTTACCAGACGATCACATTAAATTAGGGATGATACTGAGGAAACAAGGACATGAACAGCTTTTCCTTTTATTTTTATGTGGATCATATTGAAAATGGCATACATTCAGGGTTTTTAACTGCTAGATACAATAAGCAACTGAATAGTCATGGGACATCACATTATGAAGTTTATTCTGGGACAGACAGTATTTTGAGTGAAAGCAAATGCGCAAGGAATCGCTAAGAAAACTCCTGGGCCCTTCAGATTGGTCCTCACTGGTGGCCCATGTACTAGAAATGTGAACGAACGTCCGTCCATAAAGGGGTTTCCACAGAGTTTTTTTTCCAGCTATGATTCCCCTTCAGATGTACATATGGGCTTTGGCTCATTAATGATACAGGCAGAACATCATACTCATCTCTTTGGTATGAAATTCCCTAGTCAGCAAGGTTAATCAGAGTCCTTTTATTAATCAGTGTAATGCACTTTGAGTACTTCATTTATGGCCCACAGCTGCTGGTTTCTTGGTTGGTAGTCATATTTTTAATTAAAATAACCAATGAATGATTTCACTTGAAAACTTTCTGGCAGGTACTCTATCTACTTTCCTAAGTAACAACTGCTGTCCAAATATCCTGAAAGCCCTTATTTCCACTTTCCTGGTGAATAATCTCTTTATCACCTCATTTTCCTCTTTGCCAGAAATGTATTCTCCTGTTTTCCTCTTAACCATCTATGGGGTCATTTCTCTTTAAAATTTTGCATTTCAAGTTTGCTTTCTTCAAACTCTGAGAGTTATTCAGAAAATATTAGGTATTAAAAATAGCCAAGAATTGTGTTTCAGCCTGTAATCCCGCAGGACTGTGTAAATAGGGGGATATAAGCAGAGCGAATGTTTGCTAATCCGGCCACGAGCAGCAAGCCGCATGTGCAACCTTTGGTTGTAATGGCAGAGACATCTGGTGTGTGAGGCTCTGTTCACTCAGATTACATACACTTTGCTAATTGCCACAAATTCTGGGCTTAGCCAAAGTTTTACCGGAGATGTGTACATTCTCCCTAAATGCTAGAGCAGAATCAATCCCCTCTCCCAAAAGATGCCCCCGGCACTTCTCTTTGAAACCGTATTTCCTGAGCAAGGCGGCCTTCTACCCAGCTGCGCAGGCATATTTCTTTGGTTTCAGATTTAAATTAAAGTAGCATCCATACTCTCACACAGGGGACCAGTCTACGTATTGTTTACAAGGTTAAAGCTTCTAAACTTCTTCTAGAACTTTTAGCTCTGAGTGACACCGGTTAGAAGGTGAACTGCACGTCGGATCACAGATTTTGGGAAGACCGAATTTGAGAGTGTGACCTCTTGTCGGTATTAGTTATGTGAACGTGAGCGCCTTCTACTACTTCACCTCTGCCAGACTAATTGGCTTCATATGAAACATGGAGGCTTTGCCAAGATCCTCTCCAAGTGCCCCCATGCGGATAATCTGTGATGTTATAAAATTATGTAAATAGATTATGCCAAAAGAATAAAAGGTGATGGTAATACTAGAAACCCTTATGGAGGTGGCCTGGATTGGGGAGTCTGTGGGATTTGTGCGTGGGGGGAGACTCCATTTCCTTTTTCTGGCTTCTTTTCCCCTGACCCCCTTGCTGGAGCCCAGCGGTCCCAGTGCAGAGAGGGGTTTGGTGCAGAGGAGGCAGTGGCTTCTGCACTTCCCCCAGAACCCCTCGCTTGGTCTCCCTCCCCCTGTCCTTTGTGCAGACTGAGCCAGCAGTGAAAGGGGTTCCCCATGTGTGCAGAGGTGAACAGAAGGGGGCCTTTAAAAAACAACTATGAAGAATAAATCACTTATCTTTCGAAGTCCTGGGGAAAGTTCTGCCGAGAGAAGGGAGAGTGTCAAGAAGCGAACACAGCCCATTTTACTTTATGTTGTGTCTATTCTGTTGGTCATATTCTGGCAGACAGATATTCCTCTCTTGACCTATCAACAGCCACACTAGTTTGCTCATGGTCACAGCCTCAGCTATCTATGGTTTTCTTTTTTTTCTTTTCTTTTTTTATTGCAGTATTGGGGATGGAACCGAGGGATTTTCTCCCTCCTAGTTATACCCCCAGACCTATTTTTTATTCTTTATTTTGAAACAGGGTCTCACTGAGTTGCGAAGAGCCTCACTGAGTAGCTGACGTTGTCCAAAAACCCACATCCTCCTGTCTCAGCCTCCCAAACGCTGGGATTACAAGCATTCGCCACCATGCCTGGCACAGCTGTAGTTTTCAAAGACCACTTTGCCTAGGGTTTGGTCCTTCAGGAGGGTAGGTGGACTTCTTTCCACACTAACTACACGGTGACCTGGGACTCCAGATGATGGACGTGGGTGGCCCCTTTGCCCTTTGCTCAGTGCCGCAGACTTCCTGGTTCTGCTAGGGACTCAAGTTTCCCGTCCCCCACATCATCACTGAAGTTCTGCAAGGAGCTGAGCTTCCAGCTCCACCCAGCACACCCTGTATCAAAGCCCACAGTCTGTTTATTTCCTCTTCTTCTTCTCCGCTCTCAGAATCAGCAGCAAAGGCACCTGGCTTCCCCTATCTACAGAATTCTCTTCTAGTACAGGTGAGTTGTAGGTATAGTACTACTCCAGGGCCAGCTGAGCTCCAGGCTCCCGGTGGCCTGGGAGCCAGTTAGGGATTATGATTACAGGAGATGCAGATGGAACTGATTGAGAGGCCAAAAATGACCTATTCCTGTGATAAAGGGGCAGGATAAATTCTCTAGGTGCTACTAGGAATTTAGGAAGAAGAAGAGAAGGAGGAGGAGGGGGAAGAGAAAAAAATCACCAAGCAAATGTATTTTTATATCAGAGATGGGACGTGTTATAGATGAATTCAGGATCTTCCTCCTTTCTATGATTTGTAAAACTGGCTTGGAGCTCAAGTTATTCTGCTTCCACAAAGCCAAAGACAGATGGAAACTGCATTGCAGATACTCTGAGCCCACGAGTTTAGGCTGAGGCAGGAGACTTACGGCTCTAGCAGGCTGAAAAAGTGACAGTTTTCTCATCTGGAATATGAAAGGCTTGGATTGGATAATCTGCGCTTCAGTGCGAGCATTCTGTGTTTCTTTGATTTTACATCAAACTGGAGTTTTCTTAACCAACCCTCTGCTGCTTTCTTTCCAGGGCATTTTTCTTCCAGTTGTAGAAGCTGGCCTGAATTTCCAGTCAGCTGCAGTGCAGGGCTGCAGAGCTTTGTCGCTTATCTGGGGCAAGGCCCGCCTGCTAGGTTTAGATCGGGAACCTGCTTCTTTCCAGGACAGTTAGAAAAGTTGTCTTTGTAACTTGCTTGTTGAGGAAATTTGAGTATGCAAGTGACTCACTCTTGATACTAAAGTCACGCGTTCATTGTCGAAAGCATTCCAGGCTGTGTAAGAACTGTTTGCATGGCACCCAGAGTCAATGCACATGACTAATAAAAATGCATAAACAAGCGTATGCACACACATCTACGTTGTGTGCATCTCTGCTCACAAGTGCATGTGCATGCGCAAACACACTAGAGGTGTGTGGTTTTTACTTTGCAGCTCAGATTGTGATGCTGTGGACTAGTGGACATTCAACTCAGCCAGAGCAAGTCGATGTCACCAAAAACTACCCTTCTCCCTGTCTAGAACCTCAAATCAGTATCTTAGAACTTAATTCTAGCCGGGTGTGGTGGCACATGCTTGTAATCCCAGCATTTGGGAGGCTGAGACCAGAGGATCACGGTTCGCGGACAGCCTCAGCTACTTAGTGTGGCCCTCTGTAACTCAGTGAGACCCTGTTTCAAAATAAAGAATAAAAATCAGGGCAGTGGGTGTAGCTCAGAGGTTGAATGCCCTTGAGTTCCATCCTCAACCCGCCCCCCCCAAAAAAAAATTTAATTCTATAGGCTGAATACAGATTCTGACATCAATTCAGATAATGCTGAGATGGATCACACTTCCAACAACCCTCAGCCCATTATTAGCCTTAGTGTGAAATAAACGGAATCCTTTGGAAAGAACGTGTTTGAGTGAGGGAAAGGAAAACAAGATGGCCCTAGAATTCTAAATGGGATAAAATGGGGATTGTGTGTGTGTGTGTGTGTGTGTGTGTGTGTGTGTGTGTGCGCGCGCGTGGATTTAGGTTAAAGGGTGGGTTGCAAAAAGATACACTTTGGGTTAAGTTCATTCATCCTGTGGGTTTAATCACCACTGTGCATAACTCTCTACATTCCCTCTTTAAATCATTTTTTTCTCTTATGGATGGAGGGATAATAGTTTAATTTTTAAACTTTTTAAATAAAAAGTATTACAGAAGGTACTAGGTTGAAAAGTTACAAAGGAGACATTCAAGAAAAAAATACACCATTTCCTTGTTCCTTAGCTCCACAGCTTTTCTTGGAGGCTTCCACGAAACAGCAAGAAAATAGTTTCTTCTTCTAGGTATTTAAAAATATGTCTGTACAACATAGGATAGTATAACACATCTTGTCATCTGTCCATTTCAATCTACATAGATCTACCCAATGCTTTTTTTTTGGTTGTTTTTTGGTGGTACTGGGGTTCCTGGAAGCCCTTCTACCTCCGGGCTACACTCCCGGACCGTTTATTATTATTATTATTATTATTATTATTATTATTATTTATTTGGAGACAGAGTCTCTTAAGCCAGCAAGGCTGACTACGAACCTGTGCGATCCTCCTGTCTCTGCCTCTCAAGCATGGGGATTACAAGTGTGCGCCACCATACCCGGTAACCCACTGCTTTTTAACAGCTGTGTAGTATTCAGCTGTATAGGTGTATCATAATTAAACAATCTCCTATTGATGAGCAGTGAAGTTATTTTCGGTTGATAATCTTTTAGAAACATTGTTGTAGTATATGCATATTCCTATACCCAGGCCATATCGCCAGGGTTCATGACTCCTGGGATCTGTGAAGTACAATGGTCTATCAAGGTATTTACACATGAGTGATTTTACCTGTAGGAAAAAATGCCTAAAAATGATACCTATATAGTATTTTTCTTAAATTTTAATAGCTGGTCATTGGGCTCACTTTTAATGTGATCATGGGCCTCTAAGTGTCCCTCATTTCTTGTAAAGTTTGATGTCCAGAAGGAGTCATAATATCCTTCAGTTTTTCAGACCTCATCGAATCAGTAAAACATACAGCTCTTACTCCTCTAGTTCTGGGCACAGCACTTTTATCAACATGGCTCATGATCGTATTAGTGTTTTGGCAGCTCCATGGCACTGTTGGCTCATTTTTAGATTACTGTCAACTCAAATCCCCAGGTCTTTTCCTCAAATAAGTTACCATCAAACCAGACTCTTCTTAACTAATTCTTCTAAGTGGAGTTCTTATAGCCTAAACTCAAACTTTTTATTTACTCATGTTAAAAAAATTTATTTTGAAGCTGGGCATGGTGGTGCATGCTTGTAATCCCAGTACTTGGGAGGCTGAGATAGGAGGATCACAAGTTTGCAGCCAGTCTCAGCTACTTAGTGAGGCTCCCTGCAACTTAGTGAGACCCTGTTTCCAAATAAAGAATGAAAAGTAGGGCTGGGGATAGAGCTCAGAGGTAGAATGCCCCTGGGTTCAACCCTGAGTTCCACACACACACACACACAAAATTATTTTGTTGTTTCAGCCCTCAAGTCTATAGGAGACTGTTGAGCTATCTCTACATCATTATCTTGCTATAAATATTTCATCTTTCTGTATCTATTCTCCATTGCCCACTCATTGTGAGTTAAAATGCTGTGTCTATAATTATTGACATAAAAAGTTTTATAAAATAGCATCGTCAAATATGGCAAGTAATGAAGACTTGCAAAAAAAGGAGAGGCTCAGTGTGTAAAAAAGTTGGATCAGAGGAAAAAGGAGAAGAGAGTGTGGGAAGGGGGGAGAGAGAAAACAGAGAGAGAGAGAGAGAAGAGAGAGAAAGAGAGAGAGAGAGAGAGAGAGAGAGAGAGAGAGAGAGAGAGAGAGAGAGCGAGCGCATTCTAATAGTTAATGGGAAAATTGAAAATATTGGTTCTAGGAACAACTATTTTTCTCTTGACCAATTAATTTGCATATAGATTGTGGACATAGTTAAGTGTGTAACACATCTAGGTTTCCTATTTATTTTGTCTGCTAGAAAGTTCAAGGCATAGTTTATATTTTATATATTTATCTTACTTTTTACCTTTTTTATCTTTTGTTTCTATCCCCTTACTTTCTAGATCACTCGAAAAAACCTTGCATT
Source organism: Muscardinus avellanarius (assembly GCF_963383645.1). Taxonomy (NCBI): domain Eukaryota; kingdom Metazoa; phylum Chordata; class Mammalia; order Rodentia; family Gliridae; genus Muscardinus; species Muscardinus avellanarius. The sequence continues at coordinate 66,580,609 of NC_137795.1, forward strand.
TGTGATTCACCTTAAAATTGTTTTTGCAAAGAAATATTATATAAACCAACAGGCAGGTGAATATAATCTTGATGTGACAAGTTAAAACAAAACTTAAACATGTTCATACTTTGGACTGATAACAAGCATAGAGAAAAAGAATTGAGATGAAATAAAAATTATGTTTGTAAACTAACAGCTTTGGAATTATTCAAGACAAATTTTCAGTGATTGGTCATTAAACTCCTTGAAGAATCTTCTGTAACTCACCATGTAGAATAAAATACACTCACATAAATGAATGTCTTAAACTGAAATACCTTTGAGATCCCAGAAGGTTAAGTAAATAAAGGAATAAAAGAATAGGAACAATGGAGACTGTGAGAAAGAACCTGGTCCATTAAGTACATCAAAATCACAGCCCAAAACATCCAAGCCATTTTTTCCCCTCTCAATTTTATAAGTGTGGCCCAAATAAAATCTTTTGTAATAATCTTCAGAAAACAAGGAGACATCCTGAGCTCAAAAGCTATACATTTCTTTCTTTTTTCTTCCAGGCTACTGGTTGCCTAGTTATAAGCTCAAGTCTTCCTGGGCAACAGGCCTGCACCTGTCTGTCCTGTTCGGTCATGTGGAATGTCTCCTGGTCCTGCTGGACCACAACGCGACCATCAACTGCAGGCCCAATGGGAAGACCCCTCTTCACGTGGCTTGTGAAATGGCCAACCTGGACTGCGTGAAGATCCTCTGCGACCACGGCGCCAAGCTCAACTGCTACTCCCTGAGTGGGCACACGGCTTTGCACTTCTGTACCACACCGAGCTCCATTCTCTGTGCCAAGCAGTTGGTGTGGAGAGGTAAGACTTTCCGGGTTCCTGGCATCATCATCTGCTTGCACACTCATGGTTTTGGGACTCGGTGATCCTTTCTTACCCCGGGCCATGAACTAGGCATTTTCCTGCTTTAAGCCTAGTTTAAGGGGCTGTAAGATGTACATACATGTGTACATATTTGGTTCTTTAAGCTGATGTCATTCTGTGATGATGATCACATTGGAATCTTTTCATCTTTTAAGTGTATGAAGTATACCAATTAACTCATTTCCTTAACAAGTACTTATTTATTCAGGAGGCTCGGGTGGCTACAGCAGAGTATTATCTGCAGTTGGAGATGAGAGGGGATGCATGTGGCCAAGGGAAGTTGTTCCTAGACAAACAGACAGCTAAGGATGCATGTGTCAGGGTCACAGAAAGGTTCCAGTCATAGGGAAGCTGAGGTGGGATGAAATCAGAGACCGCAGGGCCCTCTTCTTTGATAACAAGCGTACCCAAGTAAAAGGTGGTTTATAGAGCATTTATAGATTTGCTGATGGTAAGAAGAAGGAGTCCATATCTGCTGGCCGCTCCCTCTCAATATATCTGAGTCAGTCATCAGCCAACAAAGAGGAAAGCAGGAAGAGTAGAAATTTGTTTAATAACTTTTTTTTTTTTTTTGCAGTACTGGGGATGGAACCCAGGGGCATTCTACCTCTGAGCTATGCCCCAGCCCTATTTTTTATTCTTTATTTTGAAACAGGGTCTCACTGGGTAGCTGAGGCTTGAACCCCAGTCCTCCAGTTTCAACCTCCCAAATGCTGGGATTACAAGCATGCACCACCATTCCTGGCTAATAACTCTTTATTTTTAAAACTTTTGTGTTTTTGAGGTGAGAACATGTACTCTCAGCAACTTTGAAGCATGCACTTCTGTGTTGTGCAGTGCAGCCATCCAGCTGCTCACTAGGGCTCCAGAACTTATTATACACTGTACAGTACTGAAACTTTGCCCTTGTTTTCACATCTTTACCTTTTCTTTGTTTCCATTTATTTATTTATTTTAACTTTTTATTGGTGCATTGTAGTCATACATCTTAATGGAGTATAAGATGGTAGAGGCAAACATGCACATCACCACCTTTTTATGTGACTTCAACCAGCACAACCCGACAGAAAGTGGCCAGCCCTTCTCTGCCTCAGAGAGACCCTTCCCAGCATGCACAGCTCTTCCCTTGAGAGCAGGAGTAGAGTGGTCAGCCTTGCTCTCTGTTCCTGACACTCAGTTCGCTCATCACCACTGGGAAGAGAGTGTAAGTCCACCAGAGATTTACCTGCGTTTTAGAGCTGAAGCACCAAAGGCTGGTTCCATGAAGAAAAGAAGGAAAAAATAAATAAGGCAAAACCAAAAAATGTTCAATTTATTTAATTTATTGAGGGCCTTAAATTTGAACTTTACATGGCCCCTCTGAACAAGCTTATATAGAGTCAAAGAGATAACTGGGGAGAAGGTAAAGGCAATATTTGTCATGAATTTAGAACTGTGCTTGGTCACATGTTCTGTAGTCTGCTAGAAATTTACAAACTTTCTCCTAGTTACACAGTAGTCTTCAGACTAGTGCAGTTATGGTATATTGTATTTTATATTTTTGTGGAAGTTTTGATTGGTTAAGGAAATCATTTAAAATATATCAGAATTCTAAAAATACATATTGGCACTCTCCAGTGTTTAGTATATTTAAAGTCTCAAAAAAAGACCTGACATTTTTTTGCCCTCAGAGAGTCATTTATAGTACTGAAAAACTGAGAAAAATAGTACATATCTAATACAAAATTTTTAAGTTGTGTCACTGCCTTACATGAGGACATTAAAAATCACGTAAAAGACTGTTACTTGAGATGGAGTGGTTTTATTTATTTATTTGTTTGTTTATTTGTTTATTGAAGATTGAACTCAGGGGCATATTGCCTCTGAGTTACATCCCCAGCCCGATTTTATTCTTTATTTTGAAACAGGGTCTCACTAACTGCAGAGTGCCTCATTAAGTAGCTAAGGCTGGTCCCGAACCTGGTGCCTCCTGTCTCAGCCTTCCAAATACTGGAATTATAAGCGTGCACTACCATGCCTGGTAAGATGGAATGGCTTTAAAAGGCCATTTACAGGAAGGTATGGACTGTAAAGACTTATTTTTCTAAAAATTGTATATGATTATGCATATCAGAAAATTTTATTTAAATGATCAAACTTGCTATCAGAGCTAATGCTTAAATGTGCCCAAGCAATTTCAAAACGGCAAATCTATTACTTAAAATCCTTAGTTCTAAGCTGGGCATAGGTGTTGCATGCCTGTAATCCTAGTACTTGGGAGCCAGAGACAGAAAGATTGTAGGTTTCAGGACAGCCTCGGCAGCCTAGCCAGACTCTTTTTCAAAACAAAAACTATAAAGGGAGGGGGTGTAGCTCTGAGGTAGCCTTCCCCTGGGTTTAATCCCAAGTACCAAAGCAAAACAAAATAAAATAAAATTCTTAGTTCTGGTCTGGGGATGTAGCTCAGTGGTAGAGGAACACTTGTCTGGTATGTGCAAAGCCCTCAGTTCATTCTCCAGCACCATAAAAACAACAACAAAGAAAGAAAACAAACAAACAAACAAACAAACAAACTCTTAGTTCTTCGATAATCATTTCTTTTTTAAAAGCATGGTGCCTAGCAAATAAGAATTAATAGGAATTTGATTATTAAAATAATATTAAAATTCTAAATTAGATACTTGGGAAAAATGTCTCTCCCTTCATGAATGGAGGAATAGATAGAGAAGGGAAGTGCTCACAGGTGGGTCTTCTAGTCTGTAAACTCTAGAAGACTTTGAGCATCTTATGTCTCTTTGTATTTTTATGTCTTTAACCTTTTGAACTGCTCTTGGTACACAGAAAGTGTTTAATGCATGTTTCCAGACTGGTCTGGGAATAGCTCCGTGAGCGCTGAGTATGTGGTTGGGACCCACCACCATCTGATTAATGGTGACTGTTATGCCCATGGTTAAGAAAACACTGTTCTTGGTCAGTTTTACCATCCCAGTCTCTAGGGCTGGATCTTTTCTCTCTGGGATTAAGCTTTGGGGGAGAAGTCACATCTATCACCACATACATCACCTCATGGCTGGACAGAGGGAATTGAGACAGCACACAGACAAGGCAAATGAGCCAGGTTAGCATTAAACTCGGGCCCAGAGAAGTCCATTAGGGGAAGAACCAATACCATGGCAACTGAAAACTGATGTAATTTCATTTGCTATTTAATGGGCTCTTTGTGGAAAAGTGCTCTTTGTGGAAAAGGCTAATTGAGTCCAAAAAATTGCATGCAATTTTCTCTTAAAGGATTTTCCCCGTTTTATTTATTTTTTTCTCAGTGTCGCAGAGCCCGCTTTGTCCCCATGCTGGATTTCGTCTGCTATTTTTCTGTTTGCCTTTCTACTTAATGCCCCCATCTTCTGGCCTTTGTTTCCTTTGGTATTAGTATAATGGCGCTCATCAGTCCGGAGGGCTCATTTACCTCAGAGGCAAAAAAAGTCCTCTCCTCGCATCCCACATTTCCCTACGAATAAAGAGAGTCAGGTCAGACTGCTAAGCTGCATGTTATTTCTACCTATTCCCGTTCGTAAAGGGGGAATGAAAGCCGCTTGCTTTACCCTGCATGAAGCAAATCCTGACAGTAGGAAGAAAATTTGTTACTCCAGGAAAGCCATAAAAATTCAAATGTTTCCTAGCAGAATGTGACACGCGGGCAATGTAAAGAAGACCGTGCCTTTTAAAAGACTGTCCCCATGCTACTTAGCGTGACAGTGACACAAGTCACCCCCATGTTAGGAAATTCGCTGTTCAACGAAGCGGAACATCATAAGGCAAGGTGCCACTGGCCTTCATTTTAATCAAGAAATAGATATGCCTGTTGGACAGACACCTCCTTCATCACCCCGTCGCCTTCCTTCTCTCCATAGCGTATGCAAGACGTTATAATAGCACAGATCTGACCATCCCATCGTGGTGACTAGTAGACGACTCTGAAGACTGCTGCTGTGTCTGCTATGGCGTTAGCACCGCCGGGCAATCTGAAACTGAATTGTTCTTAAAGTTGACATTACTTATTGAAATTAATTTTAAAGGAGATTTCACTTATCAGTTTAAACACACACACACACACACACACCATGCCAAAATCCCTGATCATACATAGAAAGAAGCAGTAACTGTAAATTACAGGCAATGGAATTTTTGACAGCAGAGAATGACGCTGTAGAAGGCTAGTCCTCTGCTGGCTGCTTTTTCTAGAAGCCTGGTTCCTTCAATCATTCTGTTTGGAATGAAAACTCGAAGTTACTTTGCAGGCCATATTGTATTCCCTGTCATAGAGCAGTTTCTCCAACCCCAGAAAATATTCACAGCCCCATGTAAAAATCATCCTACACTTCGCAAAACACAGCCGTAAGCAGTGCTGTGTGAGGTGGAGAGTGCACTCAATAATGGCATATGAGAAGGATCCTCTTAAGAATCACCCTTGAAACAAATTTACCATGCAGCTCTGTCCTGGAGGTCCTGGACCACACAAAGAGAAAAGAAAAATACATAATGGATGAAGACCTGAGAGAAGAAAGCAAGACCGCCAGCGTGTTACACAGTGTGCTTGTCTGCAGAGACAACTCAAGGAAATCTGCTCTCAAATGGGTAGAATCAGTAACCGAGCTTAGCAGAGTACTGCATTTTTTTTTTAAGATCAATATATGAAAAGCAACCGGATTTCCACATGCCAGAAATGAGCAGCTAGGAATTGTAATATATGAAAAGATATGTTTATACTATAACAGGAGATTTAAGGGACTTAGGTAACCAATTCAATAAGAGAGGTGGCAGAAATAAAAAATTGTTTGAAGGATTTTCATATCACATCTTCCAGGTTTATTATGAAAAATGTGATATTGGGTTATTCCCTCCTTAGAGGTAACTGTTTTTATGTCTTTAATCTGATTTGTTTGATATTTAGCTCCACGTTGCTAAGTAAATACCATTTATTTATGTGCGAAAGCTGAAAAGAATAAGTAGCAATATAAGCAGTTTTGTGTTAACAGACTGGTTGAAGTGGTTGGTTCCTCCTCCCAGGCCCCACCCTCTAGATCACCCCCCCACCCCCACCCCCACACTCACAATAGTTCCATCCTAACTCTGAGGCTGTAGCAAACCAGGATAATTTTTTTGTTGTTGTTTTGGTACAACGCCTTGTTCTTTGGGTGTGTGAATTGTCTTGTACTATGTATTTTATTTTATTCTTGCTTAATTATCTATGTACTCATTGCTCTTTTAACCCCAAACCTCTTACCAAAAGTTTTAATTATTTTTTAAATATTTAAATTCAATGGGCATTTTATCAATTTTATGTTTCTGGAAAGTCCCTTCCAGGCCTTCAGACTCTCCAGTCCGGCTCTATTCCAGTCTGCCGAACCTCTGTTATTTTCTGCTGTCCCAGACTCCTTTCCCCTCTCTCAATTTGGACTTTTTGTTTCCAGAATCCCAAGTCATCTTAGATCTTAGTTTCTTGCCTGCTTGAGTTGAATATGTCCTCTAGTAGTTTTCTCATAAAGGGTGCATGAAACTACACATGCCCTGCATGTACTTATTCTACCCTGGTTGGCATGGAATTCAAGAGTCACAATTATTTTCCATCAGTATGATAAAGGCACTGCTTAATTGCTTCTAGTTTTCAGCACTACAGTTAGGAAAACTGAAGCCATTTTATTTCCTTGGCCTTTTTAAGTGAACTATATCTCCCTCTAGGTGGAGGCTGGAAAAATTTTTTCTTCATGTTTGATGCTCTGAAATTCCACCATGATCTGCCTCTGTGGGTTTATTTTCATCCATTGTTGTGGGCCCTTTTACTTCCTCCCCCAAATGTCTATCAGCTCTAAGAAATATTCCTGTGTTATTTCTTGCATGAATTCTTTTTTTTTCTATTTTTTATATATTCTTTCTTGAACTGCTATCATTTGTTTATTATACCTCTGGGACTCCTTCTCTGATGGCTTCTATTGTCTTTCCTGTTTTATGTTTGTGCTGTGCTTTATGACAGACTTATTCCAGATCCTGAGTCTCTATTTTCAATGTTTCCATCTGCCACATTAAAGGCTTTTCTTAGCTGTTTTATAATCCTCGACTGTTTGCCTGTGTTTTTAGATAGAGTGACTGAAACCAAGGTGAGGCTTGTTGGCTATTAGCCTTGCCTACGGGATCTGGCTAGACCTTTAATCTCAGGAAACGACCTTTAGATTAAGAAATCTAGCCGGGCATGGTGAGAACACTTGTAATCCCAGCATTTGGAAGGCTGATACAGGAGGATCGGGGTTTGCGGACAGGCTCAGCTACTTAGTGAGGCCCTCTGCAACTCAGTGAGACCCTGTTTCAAAATAAAGAATAAAAAAAATAGGGCTGGGGCATAGCTCAGAGGTAGAAAGGGAGAATGCCCATGGGTTCCAATCCCAGTACTGGAAAAAAGAAAAGAAAAGAAAAGAAACTATCTTTAGATTGTTTTTTAGACTGGTCACATTTTCCAAAGAAAAATCTAATTGGCATCTTCCTGGAGGCTCAAGGCCCAATTGCCAGTATTCCAGGTATTAAATTAGGGAAAAGGCTAGGAATAAAAATATGGACCACCTTGCTGTCTGGAATGCTCTGCTCTCTCCTCTTTGCTGAGCTAAGCGCTACTGCAATGGAAGGTCCAAGTTCAGACTTGTATTCTCAAGCTCCTTTGCCTCCCCACCCTCCTCCTCCTCCCATTCCTCCTCCTCCCATTCCTCCTCCTCCTCCTCCTCCTCCTCCTCCTCCTCCTCCTCCTCCTCCTCCTCCTCCTCCTCTTCTCCTCCTTTTTCTCCTTTGTCTTCTCCTTCTTCTCTGGAGATTGAGCCGAGGGGTATTCTACTTCTAAACGATATCCCCAGCCCTTTCATTTAAAAATTGTTTTGAAACGAGTGGCAGACCGTCTTTCTAAGTTGCTGAGGCTGGTCTTCAACCTCCAGTCCTCCTGTCTCAGTCTCCCAAGTACTGAGATTACAGGCATGCACCACCACATTGGGCTTGATAATTGTTTTAAACTCTTTTTCACTCAGTTACTTGCCTCTTATGGTATGATCTGTATTCTGATAGAAATTATACTTTTCCTTTGTGGCACTTATATTTTATTTAATTCTTTGATTAGTGCTTGCCTACGAGGTTCACGAGAGCAGAGACTGTTTCATTTAGCAGAGCCAAGTACATTTTAAGTGTTTATTGTTGGAAATGTAGTTCATTCAGTTGAGAACAAGTCCCAGCACAAGGGAGAAGAGTGTGGTTGAACCAGTGCAGCTCTATCACCATTACTTGATGGATATGGATCAAGCCTAGTTTTTGGTCCATTGCATTCTTTGAGAATGTATCAGAAAGGAAAGAGTAGTCAAAAGTGTTAAATGGCGCTGTGCTGGTCAGTAAGTTGAGAGTTAAAAAGTTTCCATTAAATTCAGTGGCATGGAATTATAGATTGTAGCAATCAGTTAAGCAATTGACATAGAAATCAGAATGGAGGGCTGATAACTAAGATGAGCTTGTCCACGAATGTGAACAAGCCTTTTAAAATATATTTGTGAAGAGGAGGCAAGAGAGGAACAGGAAAATGGGTTGAGAATTTCTTCTTTTAGATGACACTAATCTAAAAATTAAAAACAAAAACAAATGGAAAATTCACTGAAAGGGCAGAGGACAGAGATTAAAGAAAGAGGAGAGAGGAGGCATAATTTATGGTGTGAGGATTCTGAGAAGGGTGGGAAATGAGGTCTAGAACAAATAGAAGGAAAGACTGACACTCTAGAGAGGAAAACCCTGCTCCTACTGCTGCCAGATATAAGAAGGGAGGGGGTGGGAGTTGACATATGAGGTACAAGAGGAAATCTCCATCTGTAGGCATTTTATGTACAAAGCAAAAAGTATGGAGATCTGGGAGTGAGAAGAAAAGGAAAGGGATTAATGGCTTGAAGGAAGAAAGGTGTTTGAAATAATTGTTACAGAAAGAGAGGGAACAAGTTAGGGAGAGAAACACTGGGTTGCTGAGTGGTCCTAAAGGTCCAACTGAGTTTTCACAGTTGGTTTTGCGAAAGTACCAGTTCTAGACAAGTTGTGCCAAACAGGTAGTGTGCCACGGTACCCAGATACGTGGGTGCAGGCACTGAGACCACAGATAATCGGGTTCTATCAGCATCAGGCTCACTCATAGAATAGGTGGGGGCTATAAAGAGATGCAGGGAATTTAGGTTTTGGCAGTAGAGTTATTGAAGTGATGGGGTATGGAGCTAACTAGTTGAGGAGAGATGAAAGAAAAGACATATAATTGATGGAAAGAAAGTAGAACGGGATTTTGTGAGTGAATTCTCACATTAAGCAAGCAAGATACAGGATGGAAAGTTATGGTTAGATAACGTGTGAATATATGAGTTTTGGAGACAGGTCACTTTTCAGTAATAACTCAGCTCAGCTATGACTATGGGTGGGAGTCACCCAAGCAGAGGAAAGGAGAAAGTCAGTGAAGGGAATGAGACCCAGAAACTGAGAGATCAGGGTGTCAGGTGGGTCATCTGTGTGATTGTTAAAGACACCCAGAAGAATGGCAGTGATTTGTGTACAGAAGAATAATGTGAGTCAGGTCCCCACATCTTCGGAAGATGAAAGGGAGATAAATGTATTCAGGAAGGATGTTAGGTGGTATAGCTAAAAAAGCAGAGTCCTAAAGAAGTGGGCATGTTCTTTTTATTTATTTTTTCCAAAGGAATTAGGGAGTAATTGGAAGCGGCAATGGGGAGTCAGATATATTATGAAAAAGAACACCCAGCTATCTACTGCAGGCCAGAGTTAAGCATCCTGCATCCGTTGTTTGAGCTTGGAACAGAGCAAAGCTAGTTTGGTTGCCATGGTGACCAACGCCATGTCTCCGGGCTCATTAATCCTATGTTCCAAACTAAGCACTTAGCAATAGCTTCTGAATAAATGCAACAAAGCTCTGCATACTGAAAAGGGCACATTCATGTTAAGCAGGGGAAAAAGGTTTTCAATTTCATTCATTAAACTTGAGTAAATAATTTAATATCTTTGTGCGCCAGTCCTCCGAGCTAATGAATAAGGATAAATGCTTAATGGAAAATCCAGCTTAATAAAGTTAACAGCATCGGCTCTACATATAAAGGAAATTGATGTTGCCAGTATATATGCATATGAAGGAAAAAATGGAAAGGAAAATAACATATATTAAGCGTTCACGATATGCATATGTCAGGTACTTTAAAATATAATGTCTCATTTAATCCTTGCAACAACCATGTGGGGATACACATTATTCTTCTCATTTTATAGATGAGGAATCAGAAGCTCAAAGAAGTTAAATAAGGCCTCGCTTCGCACAGCTCACTGCATTTGAGCAGGCTCAGTTCTGTTTGGTTAGAGATCATGGTGATCCACTGTGTCATTCTGGAAACTACACAGCTTACCCTTCTGAGACTTTGACTAATTAAAAAATTAAAAGAAAAGTTTGTGCTCTTGTGACACAATATCAAAGAGAAGCTTAAATGTATCAGAGGCCTATTAGATTGAAAAAAACTCATAATCATGAGATGTTCTTAAGGGCTTTTCTAAGAAAAAGAATGAGCAGGCAGCTGGATATGGTAAAAGTGTGCTTAATTAAAAGACATGAGAGGATGGTCGCTCCTTTTCCCAAAATATGCTCTCTCAAAGCAGTCATTTATCCCCACTCTGTCATTTCCTAGCATGAAGACGGTTTGAGTTATAAAGCAGACTCTCAGCACGGAGGAAGCCAGTTTCTTCCTTCTAAATAAAACAATACCTCTGTTTGGATTTCCTGATTCATAACGAAGGTAGAGACCAGTGATTGAAGATGATAGAGTAAAAATCCACCAATTAATTTTCTTCAACATTAAAGTCTTTAAAAGCATCATTTTCATCAATTTCCAGTTTTGGTCTCCAAACAATGTAACATAGTAAAGTCTCAAATAATAGAAATAACTAGGTACAAGTTAAATACCCAACATTAAAGTGTTAGCTGATTTTTCCCCCAAACCACTAATTATTTTGGTATCACGCACACAACTGTCTTGGTCTGTTTCCTTAAAATTGAGTTGCATCCTTTTGCCCACATTATTCTCAAGATCATTTTTCAGAGAGAAAATAGTAATGGGAGCTCCCCTCCACCCCTATTGGCATGATAGTTTTCCATCTCTGTCCGGCCCTCTTGACTGTAAGTTTCCCTATCAAAAGCCATATATGACTTGCATTCTGTGTTTTCAGCCTGGATCTCTTATCTTTTTCATAGCTAGAAGCATCTGAAATAGGAAATTAAACAATGACGTTTTCTTGAGCCTGAACTACTTTATTTTTTTCTACCAGCACTTTTTCTCTAATTTTTATCTTACTTAGAGGATCTTGGATCTTATTGTTCTCCAACCATTTTAAACATCACTTAGCAAAAGATATCAGATTTAGAAACAGGCGTGCAGTATTTTCTTTGTGACCTTTGTCAGTAATAACTTAGGGAAGATAATCTAAACAATTTTAGAAGGGGACTCGAGGGCCCAGATTTGGAAGTAATGGTTAAATTGAACAATAGCCCGAGGTGCCAATCTCAGTTTTCTATTACGCTAAGGAAGAAAACACAAATAAGAGAAATGGCAAAAGCATCAGAATCAGAGGTTAAGAAAATCAAGCGCTGGCCAGCTTGCTCAAGGGCTCTGCTAATTGGAAAGCCAACGGGAACAGAGTCAGAGTGGACCCCTCTCTTTTCTAAGACCAACATCTCCCTGGCAATCAGAAGTATTTGCCAAATGCCCTGAAAGCCTCGGAGGGGTGGGCACTGCTGGGGGCCCCAGTCAGGGAGGGCCGCTGAAAGCAAGCCCTTGGAGCAGAGCATCCTTGGCTTTTGTTAGAAGTCTGGCAGCCCTCAAAAACACTCTTCAATGAAGAGGGCAACACCCGCCAAAGAACTGGGTGGTAAAGGCAGAAAGCAAATTCACAAACTGCAAGCAAAGCTGAATTACCCTGGGTGGTCAGGAGAGCTCTGAGAAAAGGTAGACTTGGGCTTCATAATTAATAATAGTAACAATTACCTGATATGACATTTCTATTGTACACCTGTAATTTTAGCCATGCAATTATTAATCCCCATTACCATACTATGAGGTTAATATTTTTATCCTTATTTACAGATAAAAACACTAAGCTTTAGAGAAATGGTTTAAGGGTGAAACCAGATTTTGACCGTAGGTTGATCTTGACGCAGAGTACTCGTTTCGGCCACTAGGTGGTGCTGCCTGCCCTTTTGCTAGGGAGAGTTCTATGGGCAAGGTACAAGGTAAGGTAAATTAGCCTTGAAACTGCCCTGGCTGTTGCCCCGTTCAGGAAAACTATCTCCATCGTACAGTACACAGAACATGTCACTCAGTAAACCTACACTCCTTTGGCTCCTCTGTTAAGGAGGGCAAGACAAACTCCCTTGAATCTTAGTGCTAATCTACTAAATGGGGATATTGTTAATAATCCAATTTCATTCTAAGGAACTCCAGCAAGGGTTCCCAGATCACCCGTGGCTCTTTCCTTCCATAGCTGGACCTGGGTAGGTATCTTTGTATCATCCAGAAATGCAATTTCTAAAGTCCATTTTATTAAGCTCTGATCCTGGGCCAGGTGTTACAAAAGAGAGCTTTTTGTGCAAATAATTTTGGGGAAACTCACATTAAGTTAGATTAATTTTCTTACAATAGGACTTTCTCAGAATCTTTTGTGTGCTTATATGAATTGTAAATATACAAAGCTACAGAACATCTACATGTTTTCTAACCATAGAGCTTTGCATTTTAATGCATTTTGTAGTACTGATATGCCACAAACAGACTGAGAAATGTGAGTCTAGGAGACTAATATTGAGGCTTTTAGCTAAAAACGGAGGCTCACATTGGTACAGCAAGAACTGCACAAAGCCGCTGTTATTTAATCTTCCTCCCAGCTTCCCACCTGAGGCAGGCAGTCTGGAGACTGAGGCAGGAGTTGTAGTCTGCTGGCAGAATTGCTACTTGCTAGCCAGGTGTGGTGGTGCACACCTATAATCCCAGGGCTTGGGAGGCTGAGATGGGAGGACTGCAGGTTAAAAGCCAACCTCAGTAACCCAGCAAGACCCTCAGCAACTTAGCAATACCTTGTTTCAAAATAAAAAATAAAATAGGGCTGGGAATATGGCTGGGGATATAGCCCAGAGGTAGAATGCCTCTTAATTCAATTTCCAGCAAAACACACACACACACACACACACACACACACACACACACACTGAATTGCACTTGCTTGGAGAATCCCAGTCTTTGTTTTATTAAGGCCTCCACCTGAGTAGATGAGGTCCACGCATATTGTGGACAGTACTTTATTTCCACTCAATGTCCACCAATTCAAATGTGAGTCTCATCCAACAAACACCTTCACAGAAACATCCAGGGTGATATTTGATCAAATATCTGAGCAGCATGGTCCAGCCAGGCTGACACATAGAACGAGCCATCACATCCACTGAGACTTGTGTCAGACTTCTTATAAGCAGAACTGCCAGAGAAATACATTCATGTTGTTTTAAGCCACTCAGCTTATGGTAGCTGGTTATAGCAGTAATAGGAAACCAATACAGTCAGCATCCACCTCATCTAAGCACAGGCCTCGACGGCAGCACTGGCCGTTTCCTGCTCAGGACTTGGCCACCTGCTGCTCGGTTTTGCTTCCACCGTCATTCAGGATAGATTTGGCTTCTGACATAGATTACCGATCTGAACTCAGTCCTTGACCTTCAGAACTCTAAGTCCGGCCTTCATTGTACTCAGGTGTTTATGTCCATGATCACATCAGAAGCCTTTATATTGCCTCAATTATAGTGACTCTTCCTTTTGTGGTACTGGGGATTGAACATGAGCCATTCTACCCCCGAGTTACACACCAGCCTTATTTTTTATTCTTTATTTTGAAACAGGGTCTCACTAAGTTGCAGAGGGCCTCACTGAGTAGCTGAAATGGCCATGAATGTGCGATTGTCTCAGCCTCCCAAGTACTGAGATTACAATTGTGCCCCACCACGCCCAGCTTGTTTTTTCTCACCAACAACATGATTTTGACACAAAGAGTTCTTCTGGGCTAACACAGACCTGAGATAATACATTTCTTCCTATTTACTATTAAATTGTCTATTAAAAGTTCAATACGAAGCTGGGCACACCTGTAATCCCAGTACTTGGGAGGGCGAGATAGGAAGCCAGCCTCAGCAATTTAGTAAGATCTTCAGCAACTTAGCAAGATCCAATTAAAAAAAAAGTCTTGGGGTGTAACTCAGAGGGAGAATGCCTCTGGGTCCAATTCACAGTAACCCTTCAGTTCCCCAACAAACAAACTAGCTCAGTGCAATGGCACACATCTATAATCACAGCGACTTGGGGGTTTGAGGCAGAAGGACTGAAAGCTTGAAACCAGCCTAGGCAACTTAGAGCCTGTCTCTAAGTAAATATAAAAACATCTGGGGTGTAGCTCAGAGGCAGAGAGTCCCTGAGTTTCATCCCCAGTACCGCAAACAAAACAAAAACAGAAATACCAAAAAAAAAAGTCCACCAGCAACAGCTACATAAGCTATATAAACTATAGACCAAAGAATGAGTAAGATTTCTATTAATTATATCATCAAAGGTACTAGATTAGGAGGTACATTCTGGATCAGATGTCATAGGCTCTATTCTCTGAAGCAAAATTGGCAGATGTCTCCCCAGGAGTTGAACAAAGAGGTCGAATTGTCACACGTTCAGTGTCTGGCTTTGGGAGGCACTAATGCTTCCTCCACTCAGCTTCTTTATTCATTCATATTCATTGAGAATACATCTCACAGCATGCAACGTGTCAGGCACTTGAGGAGATTCTGTAGTCTCCACCTTTCTTACACATATCTTAGAAAGAAGTCTAACATGGAGTTTATGGAAAATATTCTGTCTCACCCAAGAGGGACTATTGTCCTGACAGCTCAGGGGAAGATAATTGCAAAACTGGGTTTCTGCAAGGAGCGAACATGCTGAAGATGTCTGCTTAATTCTGACCAAATTTGAAGAGGACATGGCTTCTACCATACCCCAGGAGACAATGGGCAGGGCTAAGGCAGGAATACAAAGGCAGCTCAGAGAAACAGTTCCCCTCTTCCATTCAACCCTGAGGATCTTCTAAATGTTTTATAGGTGAAAACACCTCTGTTTCCACCAGCTTGGGACACTGGCAATGTCTCCTGGTTTCCTGCCTGCCCTGCCTTTCTGTAGCCAGGGCTATCAACTCCACCACTGGGGCTGGTCCAGACTTCCTGCTCTGACACCAAAACAAGCAGGTTTTTTTCCCCCCTGGGTTGAGGAGGAAGTCCTTATTCACATCTCCAAATTCATAGTCTTTTTCTTAAAAAAAAAAAAAGTTCTCAGGATTAACCTCTTTTTCAGTCCAATGACAATAATAGTATTTATTTCCTACAGCAAGAACACCATTCCAACCGTAAGAGACTGACTTCATGAGCTCAACAAGATCAGTACAAAATAGCATAGCAATGGTATATTTTCCAAACCCTGAGTTGTTAAGTCTTATCTATCATTACTCTGCTAAATTTTAATCAGTGGGTTTTGGAATTAAAAAGATAAAAAAATGAAATACGTATAAGGTGACTGAGCTCAGCGTCTGTGTCTTGATTGTTCTCCAGCAGCACATCTCGCAAGCTATCTTTTCTTTAAGGTTGAGTAAGTTTAAAATAAACAAAATGATAAATAAACATGGGTTCCATGAAAAACATCTGCCTCCCAAGGGACAAGAAGCAATAATCTGAGGAGCTGGCAGATAAGCTTTGATATGAGAAAGATTTGCTTCGGGAGACAGAGGGAAGTGGTTCGTGAGATTTGCTTCCTGTTTTCAATATGGTTAAAAAAATACAGGTAGCGGTTAAAGAACAAACTTGTTATAAGAACAGGCAAGTGTAAAAGAGTTTAGTTTGATTATCCTTTTTAGAGCCGAGTGGATTTTCTACTTCTTCACTGGGCTCTCTTTGGTCATTTGCACTGAAGCTCTTTCTCTTTTCTGGGTTAAAGTGTTGGTGAGCACCACTAGTCTTCCTCTCTTGGCTTGAATCTGGGTGTGCTCATCAAGGCCTTGGGTTCAGAATATCACAAGATACTGTTCACTCCACATTGGTATCTCCAGCTTGACCTGCTTCCACATACTCCAGACTCATCTGTCCTGCTCAGTGTCACCCATCTCCCCATGATGTTCAGTATCACCTCAAACTTCCCAAATCCAGATGAAGCTGTGTTCCTGTCCCTGCCTCTGTGTGCATCACCGAGACACCCCAATTCTTTTCTTTCTTTGGCTAAGCCCAAGCCTCGCAGGTTTCTTGTTTACTCAGTTTTCCTTTCACCCTGTAACAATGAGACCTGTGGGCACCGTCAACATCTCTCTGGTCTGACCACTTCCCATCACCTACACTGTGGCTTTCTGACCCCAAGTCACAGTGTTTATTCCTGAACTATAAGAGACTTCCGATAAGTTTTCTGCTTTCATATTGTTGTTGTTTTTGTGTGTGTGTGTGTGTGTGGTACCAGGGGCATTCTACCTCTGAGCTATATCCCCAGCCCTATTTTTTATTCTTTATTTTGAAACAGGGTCTCACTGAGTTGCAAAGGGCCTCACTAAGTAGCTGAGGCTGTCCACAAACTGCGATCCTCCTGTCTCAGCCTGGGATTACAAGCGTGCGCCATCATGCCTGGCTCACATTCTTCTCTTTTACAGTCGCCCTCCACACAGTCAGCCCAAGGGACAAAGGGTGAACCAGGTCGTTTCTACACCCAGTGCCGGGTTCTTTGTCATTTTCCTAACTTACTTCCTACCAGTCCCTCTGTTACTTACCTCTTTCTGTGCTCGCCTTCTTTGCGTTTTTTGACACACCAAATTTGTTCCTACTCAGAACCTTTCCTCCTGCTGCTGCTTTGGCCAGGAAAGCCTTTCCCCACAAGCTTCAGAGGGTTCACCTCCTCAGTGCTCAAAAGTCACATCCTTTATGGGAAAACTTCATCTTTTCCTTCATCATTTCCCATCACCAACCCAGCTTTATTCTTTCTTTGTCTTATTAAGTACGGGCATACTTCTTGTCCATCTTCTTTACTAGCATGTCAACTCCATGAGCTTGGTGACATTGTCTGTCTTATTTAATATGGTATTTCCAGAGCTTAGAACAGGAGTTGGTACATAGCAGGGGATCAATAAATATTTGTTATGCAGTCATCACCACAATCAATTCTAGAACATTCCATTACCCAGTGAGACGTGCTGCGTCCTTGAGCAATCACCTCACACTTTCCTCCAATTCCTGCTCACAGGCAATCACTAGCTTACTTTCTGTTTCTGAATTCTGTTCTGAACTTCTCATATAAATGGAATCATACAATAAGTGGCCTATACCTGGCTATTTTCATTTAATATGTTTTCCATGCTTCTTAAAACAATGAAATAATATATTAGTGTTTCATTGCATTTTATTAATGAATGATATTATTCCATTCTATGGAGATCTCACATTTTATTCCTCCACTCCCCAGTTGGTAGATATTTGGATTGTTTCTCTTTTAGTGTTTCTCTTTTAGCCGTTATGAATGTTCATACTTAATTTTTTGGTACGGACACGTGTTATCATTTTCTTTGAGTACATACTTAGGAATGTTAGTGAAGCTGGGATTTCTGGGTCATACAGTAAACTGTGTTTAACTTTTTGAGAAATTGCCATCACGTTTTCCAAAGTGACTGCATCCTTCCCCCCATCAGTGCTGGAGGATTCCTATTTCTTCACATCTTTGCTAACACTCATTCTTCTGTCTTTTTTTTTTAAATCATATTCATCCTAGTAGGTATGGATATGATACCTAGTGGTCGATATGCATTTCTATGATGGCCAATAAAATCAAGAACGTCTTCATATGTTATTGTCCACTTGCTTGCTTTCTTTATATGTTTATTTATGTACTTTGCTCATTTTAAAGTTGGGTTATTTGCCCTTCTACTATTGAGTTGTAATAGTTCTCTTTACATATTGTGTTTAAAGATCTTTGTCAGATATATGACTTCATATAATATTGAGAGTTGTCTGTTCATAGATAAAGTGAAAAAGAGTAGTTACAATTTCTCAAGGAAGTTATATACAAGAAGAAGAGCACAAAGATAATGATCAGACAGGGCAGTGTGTGTGGAGGGGAATACAGAAATGCAATGGGCAAGGAAAGGAGAGGATTATAGAAAAATCACTAAGGAACAGCTAGAGAGGAAGACGAAAGCACTTGCGAAAAAGTTGAAGAAAATGCAATTTTAACAAGTACACCATTAGCCCAGTGTGGTGGCACATGCCTGTAATCCTAGTACTTTGCGGGGGGCTGAGACAGGAGGATCGCAGGTTCAAGGCCAGCCTCAGCAAATTAGCAAGGTCTCTGGCAATTTAAGAAGACTCTGTTTAAAAAAAAATAGGTCTGGGGGTGTAGCTCAGAGGTATAATGCTCCTGAGTTCAATCCCCAGTAAAAAACACACACACACACACACACACACACACACACACACACACACACACACAGCACACCATCAACACCCTTGAATATCGCCAAGAAGCGTAGTAAAATAATTGTTGAAGGTGAGTGGCAGTGATCAGTTGTAGGCCACTGGTGTCCATTATCAGAGTAGTCCATGTGAGATGGAGGCAGATTTTGATGGACTGAGAGGTGTTTAGGTGATGAGAAAGTAGGTGCAGAAAGCATAGAAATTTCAAGAAGTTTGCTCCAAAAGGGACTGAGAGAAATTGAAGGGTACCTAAAAGGAAGAAAAAGTTGGGGAAAAGCTCAAGTGTGCTTAGAAAACAGGGCAAATAGTCATGAGAAAGGCAGGCATTGGATATGTAGTACAGAAAAATTATTTATGGGGTAACATTCTATTGCTGGGCATGTGGTCAGTTGCAAAGATGGACCTTTAGCCATCATTGATTTTGGCCTTGAATCAGAGGAAAGACTTCTAAAATAAAAAGAGGGAGGTTAAGGTAAGTGTTGAATCAATCAGCTTTTTTTTTTTTGTTGTTGTTCATTTGTTTTGTTGCAACCTGCTGAAATTATCTGCAAGTCAGCAGAGGTAGAGACAATGGTCACCATTATCTTTGCTCTTTTTTTTTTTTTGTGGTGCTCAGGATTAAACCAAGGGGCATCCTACTTCTGAGATATACCCCAGCCCTTTTTAAAGTTTTTGTTTTGAAACAGGATCTTGCTAGGTTGCTGAGAGTCTTGCTGCATTGGTGTAGCTGTTCTTGACCCTGCTATCCCTGTCTCAGCCTCCCGAGTACTGGCATTGCAGGTGTGTGCCACCACCCTGGCTGCCTTATTTTATTACAAAAAATAATTAACTTATTTATTTTTACTATTGGGTATTGAACCTATGGGCGTTCTACCTCTTAGTTATACCCCCAGCCTTTTACAAAGATTATTTAAAAATATTTTGAAAGAGGATCTTGCTTAGTTGTTGAGTCTGGTATCAAACTCATAGGCCTCCTGTCTCAGCCTTCCAGGTACTAAGATTACAGGCATGCACCACCATGCTCAGTTTTATTTTATTTTATTTTTGTTTTGAAACAGAATCTCAGTAGATTGCTAAGAGTTTTGTTAAGGTGATGAGGGTGGTCTTGAACCTGTAATTCTCCTGTCTCACCCTCCTAAGTACTGGGATTACAGAAATATGCAACCACGCCTAGCTTTGGCCTGTTCATTTTTAAATTGAGTTATTTTCCTTTTTCCCTCCAAGCTCAGGGAAGATCACACTTTCTAGTTCCCTCCAAGTTCAGTAGGCATAATGACTTTTCTAGCTAGTGATATATGATCAGATGAAATAAGAGGCACTTTTAGGCTTCATGAGGTGAAAAGCTTGGGTGGGATGGTCAAAGTCTTCCTCCGGTGATGGTCAAAGAAACATCAGATAGAGATGACAAAGCACAGATCAGGGTAGCTTAGATTCCAGAGGGATGAAATCGAGGACATTTGACCCTCTGGATTGCCACCTGGGACAACAGTGTGTTATGTGAGAGTGAGAAAGAAACCATTGTGCTAAGCCTCTGAGATTTGAATGCTGTCACAACACCGATTTAGTTTATCCTGATTAAATCCTTGCCTAAGGGAAATCTAGAGTATATTGTCCATCAACGAGGATTGACTGACCTAGCTAAGGGTAAGATGGAGATGCAACTGGGAAACTAGAATGAGTAACTTAAACTGAGTCTAACAGGAGAAGTGGAGAAACGCAGAGCTCTTAACAGGGAGTCTGCTGTAGGAAGGTCCAATGAGATTTTTGGTAGTCTAAAGCAATTTACCCTGGAAGATTGAGGAATTGTGAGTGTAAGGATGTTGGATAGGGCATCCACAAAGGCTTTGTGGGATGGTGTCAGGACAGAGATAAAAGAAAGGCTGAGTGAGATGCCTGTATCTTCAGTGAAAATGGGAAAGTCACCGGGAGTTAGTAATATTATCTAATAAGAAAGGATAAAGAACAACCTCGCTGGGTGACATAAGCCTTGAAGGATGATGTACACAGGGCAAGGAAGTGATGGTTCTGGTTGATCTAGAAGAAAGTAGTTTTCAACTTCAGACCAGAGAGGATGGGAGTATTAGAGAAATGGGACCTTAAGGAAAATGGTATTTCATTTAAGATTTCATTTAAGACAAGACTATGGAAGATACAAGAAAATATATTTGCTTTAGATTGTAGCCTGAAAGGGCAAAATTGAAACAAGAACAAAGCAGCCAACTGAAAATATGCTTTGGTGACAGTTAATAACAAACTTGACACTGTACAAAATTGCATCCTTGACAAAGAAGCCGACTTGAGATACAGTTCCAGAACATGCAGAAAATGAAAAGCTCTGAATAGAAAAAAGGAGATCTAACCTTTGAATAATAGATGTTTCAAAGGAATGCTTACTATTAATCATAGGTGAGACAATATATGCAAAACTCTTAGCGAATGCTCCAAAGACAGTACATCTTATTAATGTTTTCATAAAGGAATGCTGAACAAACATGCTGCCTTTACTTACACAAAAACCTACAGCAGGCCCTCGAGTGGAGGTGGGTGTAGTTTTAAGTTGAGACCAACTGTAAGCTAACCAGGCTGAACGGAAACAGCTCAGATGAAAACAGGCAACTAATGAGGATTCTAAAATCCAACCAAATTCCTTCTCCAATTCTTACTATTAACCCCATTAATAGCTTCTCTGTCCTCACATATATTGAAGCTACAACAGCTGTACAATTTAGAAGGTGACCAACCTGGAGGCCTAGAAGCAAGACGTTTCCCATCTTCTTCTCTTTTAATTTTTTTATTGGTGCATTGTAGTCATACATCTTAGTGGAGTACAAGATGGTGGAGGTATACATGCACACATCACCCAATTAGCCCTTAACCAATCCCCACCCCATTCGCTTCCCCTCCTTCCTTCTCATGTTTGGCTTAGTGATTGACATTTATATGTTTGTTAATGAACATCATGTGCATTAGAGAATTTCCCTCTTTCTCCCTCCCTCAGTTAGGTTGCCGTATTTGGTCATCTGGAGTATCTCCTTCTTTGTCTAGAGTTCCTCCTATGACCCATTTTCTTGCTAGCTTTTACATATTGGGGAGATCATCCAACTTTTTTTTTTGGTGGCACTGGGGTTCCTGGAAACCCTTCTACCTCTGGGCTACACTCCAAGACTTATTTTTATATTTTATTTGGAAACAGGGTCTCAAGCCAGTGCCGCTGGCTTCGAACCTGTGCAATCCTCCTGTCTCCACATCCCAAGCCTGGGGATTACAAGCGTGCACCACCATGCATGCTCAGCAGCATCCAACTTTTTACTTTTTGTGACTGACTAATCTCATTTAGCATAATATTCCATTTTCTTTTTCTTTTTCCCTTGCAATGGCAGGTGCACAGTTGTTTAAAACAATGCAACCAGAAAAATACATAGACATAAAATAATTTTACTCATTACAAAGTCAAAAGCAGTAGTCAAAATTGTTTAACAAATATCAACTTTATTTTTTATTTTATTTTAGTTTTTTACAATACTGGGGATGGAACCCAGGGACCGTCTACCTCTGAGATCCACTCTTAGCCCTATTTTTTTTATTCTTTATTTTGAAACAGAGTCTCACTAAGTTGTAGAGGGCCTCACTAATAGCTGAGGCTGTCTTGAAGCTGAGATTCTCTTGTCTCAGCCTCCCAAGTACTGAGATTACAAGCTTGTGCCACCACATCTGGCTAAATATCAACTTAAGAATCGTAGTTATCTCTGTGAAGAAAGAAAGTGAAAAGAGGAAAAGAAACAGTGAGTTAGGTTTCCCTGTAAAACTAGACCTTGGAAAAAAGAAAGAAAACTAAAGTAAATATGGCAAAAATGACTATCTGTTAAATATGGAGATGGTATCTAAGTATCTGTCATCATATCTTCTGCCATTTTCTATATGTTTGACTATTTTATAATTTGTAAAACAATCTTAGATTTGATGCTTTTGTAATAATAGATATTTAGATGTAGTAAAATGAGAGTCCTAACAACTCCATTTTATATATAAAAATAACATAATTTTTTTTTGGTGGTACTGGGGTTCCTGGAATCCCTTCAACCTCCGGGCTACACTCCCAGACCTATTTTTATATTTTTATTTGGGAACAGGGTCCCTTAAGCCAGCGCGGCTTGGCTTCGAACCAGCGCAATCCTCCTGTCTCTGCCTCCCAAGCGCGGGAATTACAAGCGTGCGCCACCACGCCCGGCTAAAAAATAACATAATTTTGACTTTTAGATAAATATGAATATTTTGGGAATATAACTATGTTAAAAACCAAGTGGAAGTTGGGTGTAGTGGCACATGCCTGTAATTTAGTATGAGGGAGGCTGAGACAGAAGGGCAGCAAGTTTGAGGCCAATCTGCGCAACTTAGTGAGATAGATTCTGTTTCAAAATTAAAAGTAAAGAGGGTTGGGGGTGTAGGTCAGTGGTAGAGTGCCCCTGGATTCAATTTTCAATGCCACACAAAGAAAAATCAAGGTGATATCGGGTTTGATTCATTTAGAACTTTTCCAAGATCTTTTTCCCCCCTTATTCCAGAATACCACTCACTGTGGCAATGATGCTTGTGGTATTCAGAGTACAATATAAAACATCACATCAGATCATACATGTAGCTGTTCAGCTTCTACATATGGGTTCAAGGGATACATTATGTCAATTAGGAGAGTCTCAAACATTAACACATTGAATTTTATGCTGTATCATTGTCATTCATATTATCTGTAGCAATCATAGTTTTGCTTATACATGTTATCTAGGCATCATATTTATTTTCAAAGCTACGTGTAAAGGTAGATAATATTATCTTTGGTGCTCACTGCAGAATAGGGAAGGAAAAGTTGGAAGCATGGTTCTGTGTTGATTCTCCATCTCAACACTCATCTCTTTACACAAAGCTCTTAAGAAATCAAGACCATCTGGACAGAGGAGCTGCTTTAGGGGAATGAGGGAGGGATGTGGATTCCCTCAAGTGTGAGAAGACAGAGGGATGAGAGTTTCTGTAGTGGTAGAGATCCATTCCCACTCCCTTGCAGCTCTTGGACATGAAGGAACTTGGGGTGAGTGGGTGCTTAGGTGAGGATGGCTCTGAGGGCCTGTAGGGAGGAGCAAAGCCCAGCAGATGGAGCCACAATGACAACTGATGGTGGACGGTCAGCCAACCTCTGAGCTCTCCTAAGTAGATAGACAAAATTAATGAAACGTGTTGGAGGTAGTGAAAGGAGATTCTGGCAGGACAGGAACAATATAATATTAATAGCTCCATGCTAAAGCCCTTCCATAATCCTGGTTTCAGAACATTTCCCCACAAGTGTCTCTTCTCTTGGGCCTCTGCCCTTTCCTGTGGCCAGCTCCCATCCTTAATGTTCAAATTTTTCTTCTATCTCACAAGTTTTTTTTTGTTTTGTTCTAAGCACACAGAAACTTTGGTCTCCACTGCCCACAGGTGAAACATGAAATTTCCTTGCCTCACTTTTTTTTTTTATCATGCAGAGCAAATTTATTTATTTTTTTTACTCTGTCTCATTAGTGACCATTCCAGATTGCATCTGAAGACCACCTTGCATCAGTTAAAAGGTTCATGGAGGGCCCTTTTCCTTTAATCCCAAAATAAATTAAATAATTTACCTGGCTCACCTATGATGAAAATTACTATAAATTGTGTCAGGGCATGTATTTAGGTTTCCTTTACATAAACCATCATCCATATTTATAAGAACATAAGAACTCCATAGTACAAGAATGTCAATTCTTCAAACAAATGTTCAACATTTAAAAATCTATTACATTTATTATAACATATTTAATTTTTATTATATATAAATATATTTATATTACAGTTATTCTGAATAGTTATGCAACTTCTGAAAGAAGTGAAGTAGGCCATTCTGATACAAAGGAAAAAGAAAAAGTCAAATTTAACTCACAAAGTTATCATCACTGTATTTAGGAAAAATTTAAATAAAGTGGTTAAAATATATAGCATTATAATAGCATAGAGTTACATTCTAACTTAATAAAGAGCTCATAAAAATGCAAATTAAGTAGAAAAGATTCAACATAAAAAAGATGAATATTTGGACAATTAACTAAAGAGGAAATGCCACCAAGTTAATAATTACAAAGAAAGTGTTCAAACTCCATTAATCAAGTGTGAATTCAGATTTTTATAAGATGAGATCATTTTTTCCTTCTCAACTAGTAAGAATTAAAATAACAGTATGTAAACATACTGGTGAATGAAACAGCCACTCTTATGCATCAAGGAAGAAAGAATGAATACAACAGTAGGTAATCATTCACAAAGACCGTCAACATCCTTCAGATGGTCTAACTTAATGACTCTCTTTTGGGGGAAATTTATTCCAAAAAAGAAATTCTAAAATTTGCTGACAATTCTTAATTGTAGCATTAATTATAAGCTCAAAATTTTGAAAAATTTTGAAAAATCTTGCTTATCCAGTTGAAGGATGTACACTTAATCTATGAAACATTATGTAGTTATTTAAAATGAGTTTAAAGTGATAATACAATAAGATAGAAATGCATATGCTAGCACATAGGAAACCAATATAAATATTAAAATATGTCTGACTTAATTGGTAGCTAGGGAAATCAGATCTAAGGAAATAACACTTTGCTCTCACCAGACTGGCTAAAATCGACAGGAAATACCAATACTGAGGGGTTGTCACAATGAGAACCTCACATATAACTTATTAGAGTATCAACTGGCACAGCCAAATGTACCCATTAGTCCAGCAATGTTACATAGAGAGGCCTCTGCACATGCACATACAAGAGTGAAAGAGAAGGCTCGCAGTGGTTAGTGTTGCTTTACTAGTAGAATAGATAAATGGTAGATTACTTAAACTAAAAGAAGGAACACAATAAAATTAGCTAAACAGCACAACATAAATTGTTTTCACCAACATAATGTTGAGTGAAAGAAGAAAGTTATAAAAAAATGTGTTCCTAAATTCTCTAAAACACACAATGTATTTAAACATATTGAAGTCAACCACTAAGCCAAGCAAGGGAAGGAGGGTTGGGGAGGGAATGGGGTGGGAATTGGGTAGGGGTTAAATCGGTGATGTGTACATGTATGTACACACAAGTTTTTTACCCCAATATGATGTATGAATATAATGCACCAATAAAAAATTAAAAAGAAAAAAAGAAAAAAATGTGTTCCTAGCCGGACATAGGATTACACTTGAAATCCCAGCATTTGGGAGGCGGAAACAGGAGGATCATGGGTTGCAGACAGCCTCAGCTTCTTAGTGAGGCCCTTTTCAACTCAGTGAGACCCTGTTTCAAAATAAAGACTAAAAAATAGGGCTGGGGGTGTAGCACAGAAGTAGAATGCCCCTGGGTTTCATCCTCAGTACTGCAAAAAAAAAAAAAGTGTTACTGATTTCATTTATTCTAAGCTCAAAAGTAAGTGAAACTAAACTATCTATCTACTTATCATCTATCATCTATCTATCTATCTATCTATCTATCATCTATTTATCATGTATCTATCTAATGGCAAAAACTAGATGTGGAGACATACACCTGTAATCCTAGTACTTGGAAGGCTAAGACATAAGAATTACAAGGTTTTTTTTTTTGTTTGTTTGTTTTGTTTTTTTGTTTTTGTTTTTGTTTTGGTGGTACTGGGGTTTCTAGAAACCCTTCTACCTCCGGGCTACACTCCCAGACCTATTTTTTTAAATTTTTATTTGGAAACAGGGTCTCTTAAGCCAGAGCTGCTGGCTTCGAACCTGCGTGATCCTCCTGTCTCTTCCTCCCAAGCAGGGATTACAAGCGTGCGCCACCACACCCAGCTTAAGAATTACAAGTTTAATATCAGCTTCAGCAACTTACCAAGACCCTGTTTAAAAAAAAAATAATAATAGGGCTGGGAATACAGCTCAGTGATTAAGTGCCCCTGGGTTCAATTCCCAGTAAAACACACACACACACACACACACACACACACACACACACACACAGTAAAATTAAAAAGAAATACAAAGATCTGATCATTTAAATAGACCTGGTTATCTGATAATGGTTTCCTCTGACAGAATAGAGCTGTTATGGAAAAGGCAATAGAAGAATGGAAGGCTTTTCTGGGTCTAGATGTGTTTTATTTCTTGACCCAGGATATGACTACTTGGGAAGTGGTTTTGTAATAATTTTTAATTATTATTTACAAATGTATTCTTATAGACTATGTAATGTGTGTTGCATGTTTTAAGTAGAATTGTGTCTTCTCACCTCTGCCAAAAAGAGATATGTTGAAGTCCTAATCTCCAATAGCTTGGTGTGTGAATTTGTTTGGAAACAGGGTTGTGACAGAGGCAAATTAATATGAGGTCATACTGGAGTTGGGTGGGTCCCTAGTGTCGTATGACTGGTGTCTCCTTAAAAGATGGTTATGCGGAGACACAGAGACACAGAGAGGAAGCCATGTGAAGGCAGAGGCAGAGACTGGAATGAGACATTTGCAAGACAAGGAGCATCAAGGATGATGGGCCACCAGCAGAATCCAGGAGAGAGAATGAGACAATCTCCTCCACAGCCCCAAGAAGGAATCAACCCTGCCAGCATCTTAATTTCAGGCTTCAAGTCTCCACAGCTGTGGAAGAATAAAAGTTTTTCAAGTTATCTAGTATGTACTACTTTATTATAACAGCTCCCGGAGATGAATACATTGTATTTTCACGTTAAACTATTTGCAAAAGTTTCCAAGAATTTGTTTCTTTCTAATTTCTTGAATAAGTCACGAGATTTAAAAACATAAGGTAGTCAAATTGTCCAATTTCATATATTCTCTGGAAAGTTACTCCCAAAGACACAATTCACATACAAAAATAAGGAGCTCCTATTCAGCAGAGGCAACTAGGCCGCACATCTAGTTGTAGCAAGAGGTCAAGGATCAATTGTAAACGTCTGAGTCCATTAAAAAAATAAAGGATGAGGTTTGTTCCAACTTGGCCTATAAAAATTTCATCCTGACCCTTTGATTCTCTTCCTTACTGGAAAGTCTCCAGCGTCTGTAGTGACCCTGCACATGGCTTCCGGGAAGACATTCTTATTCTTTCCATTTCACTCTGGGGTGAAGACCTGACCCGAAAGAAGACCTTGCTCGGAACTCTTCCAGGGCAGAATACTGATGAACATAGAGGTGCTGTGGAAGATGGGCTTTCCTTACAGCGTTGCTTTCTGCAATTTAGATGTCCAGATGGTCTCAGAGTTTGCAAAGTCTAGGTGCTCTTAAGAAGCCTTCCTGGAGGGTTGATTTTGTACAGTACACTGAGCAGGATTGCAGGAACATTGCTTTTTCTCAATATATTTCGTGGGGCCAGGGAAGCCGGAAATGAGGGCATAAAGAGCAACTTGCAGAGAACAGATTTTTAACATTTACCAAATGCAACGTAATTTCTCTTCTGCCATCATCTACTTTTCACACACTGAGTGAGAGTAATGTACAGACAAAATTTCCTGTGGAAAAATAATGGTGAGGAATAATGGTAAGGTAATAAGGGATTTTTGGAGTCAGGATGTCTGCTTTCGGACCTTGGTTTTGCTCCTTACTAGCTTGATGTACTTTTGGTAAATTGTTAACTCTAGTACAAATTTCTTTATCTGTAAAATTAGGATAATAAATGAGCTTACTTCAAAGAGTTGCTGGAAAGATTCAATGAGGCAATAAATGAAAGGAATTTAGCTCAGAATGTTGCACATGGGTAAATGCTAAATAAATATTAGTTATTGGCATAATAACAGTGATAATAAAAATAAAAGTCTCTTCAGTCTTACAGTTAAAGGGACTATAAACATTTCTGGTAGAATTGATTATAGAGTTGCCCCCCTAGGGGTCATTTGGTTCACCCCATTAAATCAGAGAAGGAAGATTTCAGCTTCTCGTGTTGACCATTCTAGTACTTAACATTCCTTAACAGAGAAATAAAATTCACTTTAGTTTCCTGGTTTAAAAACTAAGTGGGTTAGGCTAATAATTTCAAGGAGCTTTCCAAGCACAGGAAAAAAATGTATTTCTAACATTCTTTGTCAACCATAAATCAGACATGTTGCAGTCTCTATATTATTTTCTTTCTTTCAGTGAATATTTCTATTATATTAGCTTCTACCCTTTTTAATGCAAATTATGACCTTTAGGCTAGTTTAGTGGCTAAGCAGTGTGTGTGTGCGTGTGCGTGTGTGTGTGTGTCTTGCATTCTAAAGAAGATTTGAAGACCAGGCATGGTGGCGCAGGCTTGTAATCCCAGCATTCAGGAGGCGAGACTGGAGGATAACGGTTCACAGACAGCCTCAGCTAATTAGTGAGGCCCTCTGCAACTCAGTGAGACCCTGTTTCAAAATAAAGAATAAAAAATGGGGCAGGAGGTGTAGCTCAGAGGTCAAATGCCTCTGGGTTCCATCCCAGACCCGCAAAAAAAAAAAAAAAAAAAAGAAGCAGCAGCTTTGGAGACTTAAGCAGTTTAATACTATGATTTCAGTGAAAGGACAGACAATTTTCATGCCATTCAAGTTTGCCTGCACCAAACTATTAGGTTCATCTGCTTTGGTGGTACTGGGGTTCCTGGAAGCCCTTCTACCTTCGGGCTACACTCCCAGACCTATTTTTACATTTTTTTTTAAATTTGGAAACAGGGTCTCCTAAGCCAGCGTGCGCGGCTGGCTTTGAACCTGAGCGATCCTCCTGTCTCTGCCTCCCAAGCGCGGGGATTACAAGCGTGCGCCACCACGCCCAGCTGGTTCATCTGCTTTGAAAGAGAAGAGGAACACTGTTTTGTGAAACATTCAAAGTGATCAATGATTCAATTTTTGTGTGTGTGGTGGTACTGAGAATTGAACCCAGGGGCATTCTCTTCCAGAGCTATACCCACGCTCTGCCTCCCTTTTTTTTTTTTTTTTTAGCATTTTTTATTTTGAAACAGGATCTTGATAAGTTGCTAAGGCTGGTCTCAAACCTGTGATTCTCCTGTCTCAGTGTCCCGAGTATTGGGATTACAGGCACACATCACTGCACCCAGCTGCAAGTGATGATTTATTTATTTATTTATTTATTTATTTATTTTTGTGGGTCTGGAGATGGAACCCAGGGGCATTCGACCTCCGAGCTACACCCCCTGTCCTATTTTTTATTCTTTATTTTGAAACCGGGTCTCACTGAGTTGCAGAGGGCCTAAGTAGCTGAGGCTGTCCGCGAACCACAATCCTCCAGTCTCAGCCTCCTGAATGCTGGGATTACAAGCGTGGACCACCATGCCCAGCCAAGCGATGATTTTTAAAGCTACTTGTCTGAATGTCAGTGTTTGCAATATACACTTTCATGAAAACAAACTGGGTTTGATCCCCAGTACCAAATAAAAACAAAACAACAACAAAACTCAATATTTTTTCCTCTTTTTGGGAGTGTGTCCAGGAGCAGTTGTTTCTAAAGAGTTAAAGAGTGACATCTATAAGGGTCAGAAGTGAGACTGGAGAGAGAGAGAGAGAGAGAGAGAGAGAGAGAGAGAGAGAGAGAGAGAGAGTGTGTGTTGGGGTGGGGTATACTGTATGGCAGTCAGAAGTTAGCCCCTCTTTAATGAATCTTGACAACACTAGGAAATTATGTTAAAATAATTGTTTGCCCTTTTTTCCCTTTATAGGTGCAAATGTGAACATGAAGACCAACAATCAGGACGAGGAGACGCCCTTGCACACGGCTGCCCACTTCGGCCTCTCGGAGCTGGTGGCCTTCTATGTGGAGCACGGGGCCATCGTGGACAGCGTGAATGCCCACATGGAGACCCCGCTGGCCATCGCCGCCTACTGGTCGCTCCGCTTTAAAGAGCAGGAATACAGCAGGGAACATCACCTCATCTGCCGCACGCTGCTGGACCACAATGCCGAGGTCAACGCCCGGGATGACGACTTCAAATCTCCCCTCCACAAGGCAGCCTGGAATTGCGACCACGTGCTCATGCACATGATGCTGGAAGCCGGAGCTGAGGCCAACCTCATGGATATCAACGGCTGTGCCGCCATCCAGTACGTGCTGAAGGTCACCTCTGTGCGACCTGCCGCCCAGCCTGAGATCTGCTACCAACTGCTGCTGAATCACGGGGCTGCTCGGATATACCCTCCGCAGTTCCACAAGGTGAGTGTCCGGGGCCACTCAGCAGGTAACTGAGGCGAACATTCTCTAGGTAACTGGAGTTTGTTTTGTTTGAGGCTTGAGTTCTTGGATCAACTACCTCTGACTTCTATTTGACCTGCCACTTACATACCTGACCCTGACCATGTCAGCCCAGTTCAACTCTGTCTGTCATCTGTGACTGAGCAATAGGAATGAGAACAAGCTGGGCAGATCACTTTTCATGTCTTGTGTGAACACCAATGAACTGATGGTGGCTTCCTGGGGGACTGAGATGAATTTTCCAGAATGGTGAATGGTGGTCCGCAGGTATACACTTGATGCCTTTGGAGCAGAATGTCTTGTCTAAAGATGACCCAGCATGCTTTGGGATAAGTTACTGCATAGCCATGAAAGGGTCACCCCATTTTCCAGTTTGATGATAGCTAAAACTTATTACTACTACTACTACTACTACTATTATTATTATTATTATTATTATTAATTTGTTGGCCTAGGAATGGAACCCAGGGGCATTCGACCTCCGAGCTATACCCCCTGCCCTATTTTTTCTTCTTTATTTTGAGACAGGGTCTCACTAAGTTGCAAAGGGCCTAAGTAGCTGAGGCTATCTGTGAACTGTGATCCTCTGGTCTCAGCCTCTCACATGCCTGGCTTAGCTAAAACTTATTAAGGATTGATAAATGTATTTATTTATACATGTAATGAGTTAAGAGCACTGTTATATGCATTTTGCATTTGCTAATTACTTTATTAAATTCCTATAATTCTACAAAGTATATTAATATTACTATTTCTATTCTACAGAGGAGTACACAGAGGCATAGATTCTTGCCTGAGCTAACCAAAGTGGCAGGGCTTAGACTCAGTGTGAGAAAGTTAGGTTCCAGCATTTATTCTTGTAATACAGCCTCTTTTTTTTGTTTGTTTTTGGTGGTACTGGGGTTCCTGGAAGCCCTTCTACCTCTGGGCTACACTCCCACAGGCTACACTCCCAGATCTATTTTATACTTTTTTTATGTGGAAACAGGGTCTCTTAGGCCAGCACGGCTGGCTTCGAACCTGCGCGATCCTCCTGTCTCTGCCTCCCAAGCGCGGGGATTACAAGCATGCCCCACCACGCCCGGCTTCTCTTTTTTGAACAACATTTGTAATTTCTCACGGGGTGGTAAGGATTACCTGCAAATCTGATTGCTATAACTAAGACATGATACCCTCAGGAAGCTTAGAATTTAGTGGGAGAGACCAACACATAGACATATCACTTTAGTATGCTGTAATAAATGAGAGAGTAAAAGAACAAGGGATGTGATAGGAACATGGAAGAGAGAGGATTTTTGCATTAGGTGAATGATGACAATTAATTTGGTAGCCAAGATGTATTTTATTTTAGAATAAAAAAAATCAGATAGCACTGTACCTAGGATCCTTCACATTCTAAAAAATTTAATTAACACGAAGCAGAGGAGTTCAAGTTGTAGGCCATTTAATGAATGTTGGACTACAGAAAACAAATTGACTTTTTTTTCTGGGCTGAATTCCAGCCAAGTTTGTGCTTGTACCTTGGTAAAATGCCAGAAACTTATCTGAAGTTCTGTAATGTGAGTGTTGTTTAGGAGAAAATCTACTAAAGCATTTAAGGGCTGTGCATTCATAGGACAAACTCTAGATAGACGACCCAGAGAGGGTTCAGGTGAAGATAAGGTGGGATCAGCCATTGCCATGACTTCAGGAAGAAATTTTGTCTTGTTTGTCCATGTTTTAGTAGAAGATTGAGTGATTTCTTTCCTTAAAGTTATATATAAAGTTCGGAATGCCCTGGAACTTTTATTACAGTTTTTATAGACAATCCCAAATGGTAATGTGTTGGATTCAGACTGAAGTCTGTTTGGCTCTGGAACCTGAGCCTTTAGTTTCTGCTTTTTTTTTTTTCTAATGATATATTACCATGAAATGTAATTAACCCTAAAGGATCATGAGATAAGAAGCAGACTGAAGAGGTCATCTTGTTTAATTCCCAAGGTTCTGAGCAGAAATAGAACTTTTGTCCTGCTTATGAACCTCCATGAAGGCTGACCATACAACACCCTGGGATACCCTGAGCATCTCTTTGATTTTGAAACACCTCCTCCCTTATACTTAGTTGATTGATTGATTGATTGGTACTAGAGATTGAACCCAGGGCACTCTACCACTGTGCTACATCTCCAGCCCTTTTTATTTTTTTTATTTTCAGACAAGATCTTGGTAAGTTGCCCAGGCTGGCCTTGAACTTGTGATTCTTCTGTCTCAACTTCCTGAGTTGCTGGAATTATAGGCATTTGCCTCAAGACCCAGCTCCACTCAAATACACACACACACACACACACACACACACACGCCATTTTAGTTCGAATTCATTATCTCAAATAGCTCATATGTATCATACTAAAATTTTACACCTTTGTATCAGTTTGTAATATGGGCTTCTTAGTCTTTCACAACCAAATTTTATATTTCTCAAATGTTTTAGCTACTAATTATATTTTATATTCAAGTGTGTGTGTGTGTGTGTGTGTGTGTGTGTGTGTGTGTGTGTTATACTTGGAATTGAAACCAAGGATGCTCTACCATTGAAATACACTCCAAGCCATTTTATTTTAATTTTTATTTTAACAGAGTCTTGCTAACTAAGGCTAGCTTTGCTTTGAACCTGTGATTCTCCCGCCTTAGCCTCCCAAGTACTGGGATCACAGACGTGTACCACCATGCTTATAATGCCTCTGAATGTTAATTAAATATATCTGAAGAAGCCCCAAATCATACAGATGCTTAACCTTATATTTCCCCCATAATTTTAAAGGAAAAATTGCTTCATTCATGGCCTGAAGTAGTTCCTCTGTCAAATCTACAGTTGAAGGTTCCTGATTGACCTTGGTTGTGAATTCCTACCTTCCTGTGATTTTAACTTTTAAATACTTTTTTTTTTTTTGGTGGTGGTACTGAGGTTCCTGGAAACCCTTCTACCTCCGGGCTATACTCCCAGACTTATTTTTATATTTTTATTTGGAAACAGGGTCTCTTAAGCCAGTGAGGCTGGCTTTGAACCTGTGTGATCCTCCTGTCTCCGCCTCCCAAGCATGGGGATTACAAGTGTGTGCCACCATGCCTGACTTTTAAATACTTTTGAATGCAAGGAATATTTTCATATCAGAAATGTTATACATACTGCAGTCTTAGAAATAAGGTCAAAGCTAGGCGTGATGATGCATGCCTGCAATCCCAATACTTGGGAGGCTGAGACAGAAGGATCAGAGCTTCAAGGCCAGCTTCAGCAACTTAATTTAGCAAGGACTTTAGCAACTTAACAAGAATCTGTTTCAAAAAAAAAAAAAAAAGAAGAAGAAGAAAAGAAAAAGAAAGTCAAATCGTTAAAACCTACGAAAATGTCAGCAACTTATGTTAAAAGCCCAATGACCCATAGGTTTTAGATACAAATATCTACTACTCAGGCTGCATTTACTCTCTGAATTATACACGGGAAGTTTGAACTTGGCCAAGACAACAAATGGTAATGACCTTTAATGTGAATATACAGCCCAGTCTCTTAAATGACATAGGACATTGTTCCTGCTTTTAATTTTCCTCTCTGCATTGTCATCTGCTGGTTCTTCATTCTAGATCTAGCTGTTCTATTCCCATCAGAAGTAACGAAGCATGGAATTTGTGGTCAAACTTGAGTCCTGCTATGTCAGTCATGACTGAATAAGTCAATTAAAGTTCTCTGAGTCTCAGTTTCCTCCCCTGCAAAATGGGTGCCCTGGGCCTTTATGCCTTGGTGATACTATGTGATCTCAGTCCTTTGCCAGAAAGAAGTTAGTCCTACTCATAGCATACCCCAGGGATGCTCAAAGCCTGGGGGACTGTGCAAACATGTCTCTACTCTTTCTCTAGGCCATTTTCCATCCTTGCAAAGTGTCCCCAGCTTATGCTGGACCCTCATCTGTTGCCGTAAACATCTCTCCTTTGGTCTACTTCTACCTCTTTAACCCACAACTCGGTAGGCCCTGCTCATTCTTTCTTGTGGAAACCCTGGAAGTCAAGCAATTCATCTAATGCAGCTCTCTTCACAAAGCACATTTTTTTCTATATTCACACCACTTTCCTTTTAGAGAATAGAATGGAGAGAGATGTAAGATGCTAAAGAAGCCAGAGAGACATACTGTATCACTTAATCTGTGAATAACAGTAGACTTCTAATAAGCTTGTTTTGAGGATTAAATAATATTGAGTAGTATTTAGCAGGGTGCCTGGTAGCCACTAAACAAATGGTGACCACGACTGCTGTCATTATTACTTATCTGTGCTGCAGTAGAATCGGTGTTCCTGGGCTTTCTTAACCCCTGGGGGGCTTGTCAGCAAGGAGCAACAATTTGTGCATGAATCACTGACCAGAGACTGTAATGCTGAGTTTTATTCTGATACCCATGGCTGAGTGGTGAGACTGGGTGAAATATAAGATCCCCTCCTCATTCCCTTTGAAGAGCCATATTGTCAAGTACGGGCCTTTAAATGAATTTCCGGCCTCCATAAAGAAGTCCTGTGAATGTCCCCAGGTCTTTTTTTTCTTTTTTTCTTTTTTTGCAAAGGTGGTGTTCTGAGAGCAGAGACCTAGTGACTGTGGATACAAGTCCCGGTTTGACCATGTAATTGCTATATGGCTGTGTGTGTGTGTGTGTGTGTGTGTGTGTGTGTGTGTGTGTGTGTGGTACTGGGGTTCCTGGAAACCCTTCTACCTCCGGGCTACACTCCCAGACCTATTATTTTATATTTTTATTTGGAAACAGGGTCTCTTCAGCCAGCAAGACTGGCTTCAAACCTGCACGATCCTCCTGTCTCCGCCTCCCAAGATTGGGGATTACAAGTGTGCGCACCACACCCGGCCCAGACCTATTTTTTTATTCTTTATTTTGAAACAGGGTTTCACTAATTTGCAGAAAGTCCTCACTAAGTACTTGAGGCTGGCCTTGAATCTGTGATCCTCCTGTGTTAGGATTACAAGCTTGCGCCACCACGCCTGGCTGCTATATGGCTTTTGAACATGTCCCTTAATACCTCCGACCCCTAATTCTTCATCTGAATAGTGATGGTCACATGAACTTTTCAAGAATGGGTGAGCAGTGAGGGAGGAGGGGTGTCCTCCATGTGCCCGGGGCGGGTGCTCAGTCACGCCTTCATCCTTCCCCTCCCTTGCCACATGTGCTTTTGGTCTAGTGTAGGCGTCTCCTCTGCTGGCCTGTAAAACAGGCCTGCAATCATGTGTCCCAAGAAATATTTAATCCACCATTAGCATTTTCTTATTCAGTTATGTTTGCTCCTCCATGTTCCTCTAGTTTGGCCATATGCTAAAGAGATTTAAGGGAGAGTTGGCTACTGGTAGCTGCCTGGTATTGTAAACATTTTTGTCAGTCCCCATCGCAATGTGTAAGAGAGCTGGCCCCCTTCCAAAAACAAAACAAACAAAAAACCTAAGGAAAAACTATTCAGCCTACTATGCAGATGCTGGAAAGATATTTAGAACAACTATTCCTCAGTTCGAATTTCCAAAGAGAAAGTCATTTTTAGGACAAGTAAGTGACTGACTCATTTATCCAGAAGATAAAGCATCTCGTTCTCTCAGGGATGAAGAATTTGGCTGCCTTATTTACAAGGAACAAGGTCGGAGCTGAAGATGCTGTCTTCCAAATACAAAGCAAATGTGTAGAGGGTATATTTCACTGGAAGCCAATGTATAAATTACATAAGCTTGGGGGGTTGAGAATTATAGGGTGTGTGATTGCTTTCCAGGGTACAAAAGGACATTCGATTTTTCCCCTCTAAGTATAATTCAGTAGGAAGTGACACCCCAGGGAGCCAAGATTGGGATTTCTTATAGGGCAACACAGACATTTTTCTAGGGGAGGAAAAGGTAACGTGAGGTGTTAGGGGTGGTAAGGATGATTTCTGCCTTTGAACAAAACTATAATATGAAGCCCAGGGTACAAGCAATTCTCTTTGATCAATTATCTTTCTGCACACAAATACATCAATATATAAGGGCAGAGGTAGTTTTGGAATTTCTCTACTTAACTGGCTTACAAGTGGCAGTTGGATGGGAAGAGTGGCAGGGAGACTTCAATCTGGTTTTTAATAGATGGTATAGTTATCTGTGCTTTTAAGGGTCAGATAATGATGGGAGGTATCTAAAACTCTCTCTAGTTGTCACAGTCGTAGGAGGAGGAGATTTTTCCCCCGTTGTTTTTCTTTTTCCCTCTATCCAGTCGTTCTTCTGTGATGGAAGAATAGACACTAGAGACTCACAGAAGGTAACGCTCCCAGGGTCTCTGTGGCTTCCCAGACTGCCGCGTCAAAGAGGGAGCAGAAGTTCTACCTTGAGGGTCCATGGTGACCCACTGTCGTTTGATGTTCCAGGCTCCTGGCGGTCTGAATAGAGTGAGGCTTTAAATCTGCTGCCTGTTAAGACTCTTTAGTTGTTGTTGTTATTGCTGCCTGGTGATATAATTACGGAGGCCTGAGAAGTGTGTCCAGCTGTCTTAGTTTTAGAAGAAACCCCAAGTGCCAGTCGAGAGAACTGGGAGGCTGTCAGGCTAAAAGGAGCCTTTCATGCTCTGAAACCAAGACTTTTGTCAGCAGAAAACTTAGTAGTCAGAGTGTCAGCAGAAACTAATGATGGCAGTGGAAATTTAGGGCTTCATAAATTTAAAGACTGCAGAAGGTTAAGATTTGAAACCACCTTTTTTTTTTTTTTACCCTACTGAAAGGTGAGAAGTCATTTCCCTCTGATATGCAAGAGGATGCCAGGTGCCATTGCAAGCACTGGAATGTGTAAAGTTGGGCTCTCAAATTATAAATGCATTACATTCCTCTGCCCACAACTTAGTTTGAACTGTTTCTGAACAGGGGCTGAGAATAGGATTGCTGGGTGAAATACTGGGTGGTAAGTTAAGTGTAAATTTCAGAGAAATAGCAAATTTTAGCATAAGCCCTCTCAACAATAGTTGAGACATATTTATACCCCCCCCCAAAATTTGTTGTGAAATTTGAATTTAACCTGGCCTCCTGCATTATTATTATTTACTAAGTCTGGCAACCCTCGCTCAGAAGGAGTTAATGTGTTGCAAGAGAAGAATGACTTAGCTTCATCTCTTCTGTCACTATTTCTCTGTGTTCTCAGTGTTTGCAAAGAAGGGGAGTTAAGTACTACCTAGGGACAAATCACCTGCATTCTTATGTGGGCACTGCTTGTTTAAACATAACCTGTCTGGCTCCCATGAAGAGCCAGTGTAGCCTAGGAATTAACGCAGAACATAGAGGTCAGTTTTCTGAGAAGATACTTCAACCATAAACAGAGATTCCTGATTAGCTTTCTGATTTCACTGTGCTCTTTCATTTTAAAAAATTCCTCAAGCCGGGCGTGGTGGCGCACACTTGTAATACCCTCACTTGGGAGGCAGAGACAGGAGGATCACGCAGGTTTGAAGCCAGCCTTGCTGGCTTGAGAGACCCTGTTTCCAAATAAAAAACATATAAAATAGGTCTGGGAGTGTAGCTCGGAGGTAGAAGGGTTTCCAGGAACCCCCGTACCACCAGCAAATAAATAAATAAATTAATTAAAAATTCCTCAATAAGCCCCTTCCTTCCATCCTTCCTTCTTACCTTCCTTCTTTCCTTTTTCCCTCCCTCACTTTTTCCCTCCTTTTCTCTTTTTGTGGCACTAAGAATTAAACACAGAATAAGTGCTCTACCACAGAGCTACATCCCAGTCACTTTTTATTTCTTATTTTGAGACAGGTTCTCACTAAGATATGTAGGCTATCCTCAGACTTGTGATCCTCCTGCCTCTCCCTCCTGAGTCACTGACATTATAGGCGTGTGCTCCTGCAACCAGTTTTAAGTATGATCTTGATACAGGTCTTGGTCTACTTTCAGCTATCATATCTGTATTTGAAGCTTAACTTTATCTTCATTTTGGATTCCTCAACTGATTACCAACCTACTTCTCAACTGATTACTAACCTACTTCTCAATACAAATAAACTTTCAAGAAAGGATGTGTCTGGATATCTTCTAGGATAGATGCTCTTTCCATATTGATTAACGTAAAGTCTTTGAATTTATAAGAGAATTTGAAATTTAAACAAAACTCAAGTTTCAATTTCTTCATCTTCAAATGGGGGAGAGTATTGGATTATTTCTGGCATCTCTTGCAACTGTGGTATGTTATACTATGGTGACAGTTTATAGCTAGTGTTCACAGCATTTAGGAAGTTGTAGCTTTTTCTGTATCTTTTGCATATGACTACAAATTTGACACACATTGAAGATCCAAAAAAGACCTGTTTCATTTGCCTCAATTTTCTAAGACCAAAGTGTTGAAAAATTATCTGCTCACCTGGCATCCATGAATCCAGAGAAAAGTTCTCCTAGCTCACTTTCCATAGGCTCAGAAATGTTGTCTCTTGAGAGGTCCCAACAGCAATGGGTGACCGGTTCCAGATACTTACTTACCTCGTTGTGTGTTCATGCTAATATAAGATTGCTCTTTGCTTTTTTAGACTGTGCTAAAAAAAGCCACGACCAGCAGCAGTTTAATGCACTATGCCCAGAATATGCATGTGAGTTCTCCTCTCATTATATTATATTTATTTCATGGTCATTTGGACCTGACCACTGGGCAGGATAATTCCGATGCCTTTGCTGATTTGGAACTTCAATATATGCATTTTGTGTTCTATGGCTTGTGATGTGTGCTTCTTAAATATGGAGACTACTCAGAGCAGCCGTGTATTGGAATTGGCTCCCAGCAGTCCACAGGATGTGACTATGTAATTATCAGAAATTTTGAGAGCATACTATTAAGTGCAGCTATTATTAAAAATTAGGTGACATAAACTTACAACAAAGTATACTAAATACACAGAGTAAATGTTGAAAACGCATTACTTCTTAATTCTATTCTTTACATTTTCTAGTTATGTTAGTCTATATACCTGTGTTCTTGGCATTTGCATCTATTCTTT
The DNA here is from genome assembly GCF_963383645.1 of Muscardinus avellanarius. Classification (NCBI taxonomy): domain Eukaryota; kingdom Metazoa; phylum Chordata; class Mammalia; order Rodentia; family Gliridae; genus Muscardinus; species Muscardinus avellanarius. Next base: position 66,620,349 of record NC_137795.1, read on the forward strand.
CTTTCTTTTTTTTTTTTTTTTTTTTTGCGGGTCTAGGGATGGAACCCAGGGGCATTCAACTTCTGAGCTACACCTCCTGCCCTATTTTTTTTTTAATTCTTTATTTTGAAACCGGGTCTCACTGAATTGCAAGGAGCCTCACTAAGTAGCTGAGGCTGTCTGCGAACTGCCATCCTCCAGTCTCAGCCTCCCAAATGCTGGGATTACAAGCGTGCACCACCACGCCCAGCAGCTTCTATTATTTCTGTTTGGTAGAAACACTGTAGAATACTAAGGAGGCCTTGGTTTATTGTTTCCCTTATATTCAGGCTTAACAAATTAATGGAGAACATGTTTCTAATGCAAATTTAACTTAAAATGACCTGTATAATGGCACATGCTGATGTCTGTGGTGTAAACTCTCCCATCATGGCGTATTTCAGTGTGTCCTTGGAAAGAGGTAGAAACATACACATATAGTAGGTGCAGAACATTATTAAAAGCCTTCTTTGGGGGGAGGTAATGTTCATTGCAAATGGCCCTCCTTCATCACTCCACATCTTGTTGCTCATAACACCCACTTGAACTCATGATGAGCCACTTAGAGGAGACTGGCTGTGTCCTTTGTCTCATGTTTTCATAAGGAAGATTCTTGTAAAATAAACCTTTTATCAGACTGTCCCTGCCCTCCTCACTCCACTTAATAGACTGAGGAGTTGAGAGAAGGGACTGAGTTTGCTGCTGGGCCTTGGACCTAGAGGATATCTGAATTCTTTGTTTGATGTGGCAAGCTTCCAGAAACAGGGTGTGCTGCTAGGGAGATGCCTGCAGTTTTGGAGTAAAAGATTAATTTTGGGGTAGAGTGTCAGAAGCTTTGTGTGGCTCCATAATTGAGTATATTATATATAAACAGTGTTATCAGTAGTAACGAGGACATTCTGATCCCCACTTTTTTCATCTTTACTTCTTTTAATGGGTTCTTAATTTGGAAGGTCCAGTTATTTCTTGGGCTTCTAAAACCATGCGTGCCATGACATGAGGGTCGTAAAGAAGATGACCGGTCAGCCCTAGTTAGAGTGTCTATCCATCTTCTATTTATCTCTCACAATTTGAACCTTCCATGTTTCATTTCACCTAACTCCTGGTAACCTGGTCTTCTAATCAAATCTGGTTCATCTATCTTCATCTCTCTGGTTGTCATGGCCCCAGCTCTGAACAATCTCTTCATCTGGTGTCTTTGACTCTGTAACGTCTGGTTTTCTTTTGGCTTAGGAGTCATGCAGACCTGAAATCCTGGTTCTACCACTTACTAGATGAATGACCTAGAGTTTCAATTTTCTCAGTCTTTGGTTTTAAATCTGTGAAATAGAGGTGGTTATAGGGCCAGCCTTATAGGGTATTTGAAGACAGAGCAATCTAAAGCACGTAAAGATGTAACACAGTCCCTGACACAAACAACAGAAGCTATCTTTTCCCCTCCTGCTTATTAGGAAGTCTAAAATGGGTCCTCTGTCTTTTCCATTTATATTCATTTAGACCAGCATCACAGCTTTAGCCAGCACATACTTTGATGGTGCACAAATCTCTGTCTCCATCTTGGCCTTCTCATCAGAGCTCTCTTCACGCACCTTTCTGACTGACCTTGATAATACAGGTGGGGGGACTCACCAAGTGCGGTGTGCATGCATGTCCCTATTGCTTTGAACTTCATTATGATGTGAAACTACGATGTGCCAATAAAAGTATATTTTTTTAAAAAAAGAAAAGCATTTCAAATAAAATGATCATTGATGCTAATTTTTAAATAAAAAGAATGTATTACTCTTCACTCGTTATAAATGACATATAGCTCAAAAAAAGAAAGAGAAGAAATATCATTCTGCTCATTATCTGTCAAATTCCTATGCTCTTCCAAGTTTTTCATTTTTGTCAGTGACACCCCTTCTAGTCTCAGATCTCAGACTTCCAAATCACACTTTTTACTCCCCATATCTAATTAGTATTAAGCCGCACTTATTCTTCCCCATGGCTTGTTGCTCTTCATTCTCTGGGACTAACTTTGACATTTGCGGAGAATGAAACTGTTCGATGCCCGCCCCCTTTAGCCTCTTGCTGCTCTCTGCCCTTGATTTGCTGGTTTTCCCCTTTATACTTCTGTTCATGGTGCTCAAGGGACACTTGATGATCTTTAAGTCAGTCTTTTATTATTTACTGACTTATATTGCTCTCTAACTCTTTGAAAAATCTATGTCTTTGCTGTTCAGCTAGGTTGTAAACTCCTTGAAGACAAAAAAAGGTCATAAACTTTTCTGAATTACTGTCATAGTACCAAACACAGGGCTCAATAAAGGCTTCCTAATGGAACGAATAGATTGGCTATAACCCTTTCTTGGTAAGAACATGTAACAGCCTCCTGTCGCCTGTCGAGTCAACCTCAGGGTCTTCACGCTGGCATTCCAGGTCAGCTAGCTTCACTGTACCTGCTCTTCACTTTGGTTCTATTCAGATATTGGGTCTCCACTCAAATTGAACCTTTACTATTAATACATGTGTACATGGACACACGTGTGCACACATACACACATGTTTACTTAGCTGAGCATTAAAATGATAATATTTCTGTCAGTTTTCTGAGACTCCAAGACATTAGATACTTGCCACCCTACATTGAAAAACACAATGCTGGACCATCTATGAAGAACTGGTAAAGGAAATGAGGAAAACCAGTTTTTTTTTTTTTTATCTTTTGTTCAAAAACAATAGCTTGAGGTAGAGACAGACCAGGAAATTAGGAAGCATTTCTTTATGGAAAGTCATTGCAGTGCAAAAATGTGACTATTTTCTAATGGTAGAGGTTGAGCGGGGCTTCTCTTACTCTTACACCAGGAAGAGGCAATTTAGTGGATTATCAGGGAGGTTGATATGTATTCTCTGGCTTCAAGTGAAACAATGGGACTTATCTGTAACTTCTGATGAGAGAAGTCAAAGGAGCTAGTCTGTGGCTGGAGCAGCTTGTCTTGTGGCAAAGGAGAAGAAGGTAATTCCATTTGGAGCTAAGAACTCTTTTGCTGAAAAATGGCTGTTTCCCATGGACCATTTGTGGGCCACATTGGAGAGCCAGCTGGCGTCAGTTCTGTTAAAATCTAGAAGCTTCTATGAGGGTGAGGGTTGTAAGGGAACACGCCAAAGAAAGGCATTGTTCTTGTATAGAGAGGTGGATATTACAAATTGGGGGGGGATCTCTGTAGAACTCACAGAACCTTTCTAAGAAAATAAAAAAGTCACTGTAGAAGGCATCCATGTGAGGTTGATAGATCCTTGGTCAATTTGCATGTTGCTCTGAAGTTTGCTTTACCTCATGGTCACCGTAGACCTAGGACCTTGGATTGCTAATGTTCAGCTTTTTTTTTTTTAATCATAAAGAGCTAGGAGAGTTTTCTAGCTGGAAGAATATTCCAAGGCTATCCTTTCTCAAGATGCTTCAATTATGGGAAGGACAAGTCATTCTTCAGGTTTCTACCTTCTTTGTTAACACCTGTTTTCATTTCTTCTGGATGGTAAAGAAAGATGGTTTGATTTGATTAATTTTACATTCATCATGGTGGTTGGCAGTGTGTTTGAATATTCAAAGGCATGAGATTTTTTCAAAAGCACGTTGGTGTCCCAGGGGGCCTAATAGGTTTGTGGATTCTTCTTATTTTTTATTTTATTTTATTTGGTGGTGAGGAGAACAGATCTTGCTATGATCTCAGGGCTAGTCTCAAACTCATTGGCTCAAGGGACCCTCCTGCTTGCATAGCTGGGACTACAGGTGCAGGATACTGCACCTGCCAAGACCTATGGATTCTTGATGTCTCTGTGAGCAGAATGCATGAATCAAATGTGTGCACTGAACAAATGAAACTCTGTGCTTCCTCTGCAGGTGATACAGGCTTGTCATTCTTGTCCTAAAGCAATTGAGGTTGTGGTTAATGCCTATGAACACATCAGATGGAACATAAAGTGGAGAACAGCTATTCCTGATGATGACTTGGAGGTAAAAAAAAATCAATTCATTTTCTATGGTTTTCACTATTGTGTACTGCTAAACCGTGATATAAGCATAACATTTTCTAACTTATAATAATGGGTTTGAGGATTAACATTATTAGTTGGTAATGCAGATTGAACCCAGGGGAATTCTACCTCTAAGATACACTCCCAACTCTTTTTATTTGAAACAAAGTCTTGTTAAGTTGCTGAGGCTAACCTCAAACCTTGGATTCTCCTGTCTCAGCCTCCCAAGTACTGGGATTACAGGTGTGCATCCCACCATGCCTAGATATTCTGAGGATTTAAAAAAGCCTTTCCAATATAATGAGACAGAGGGTTATAAAATGCAGTATGAGAGTAGGAGAGTATATTGTACTATCAAATATATGACTTTCTTGCAGAACTTCTCTATTTAGCAGCAAATTGAATAAATACATAAAGGTGACAGTTTTACTTTCTTTCTACCAATTATGATGAATTAAATAATAATATTTGGGGTCAATAAAATAGCATATTTTAAAATCAGAATATTATAATTTTGTACAGGCTATTTCACTCCCTTTTACCTATCTCAAAGTGATTATTACTAGGCAGGAAAGTGTTATCAACCATGCAGTGAGTCATACAGAAAGGTGCTGGCACAGCCTCATCTTCACTTATGAACTTATGGACTTTGCTGCTTCTGCAAGGTAGTCCTTCCCATCAAGCATCCAGTTCTTGGTTTCATAGGTCAAAGTTTGTCTCCAACACACCAAGAAGTATCAGGCACAGAGTGCAAAGTTCCCTAGGCTTAGAGGTTGAAGGATTAGGCGTGCAATCTTATTCTACTACTTAATAGAACCACCTCACCTGATCTATCACCTCTTTCCCTTCCCACCTCAACTTCATGTTTAATTTGGCCTCATCATCAGAGACCCTAGAAGGTTGCCCTTATTCCTAGAGTGGGGACTTAAATGCATTGCTGCTGATTCGTGTTGATGTCAGCTGTGAGCACTTCTGACACTAACCTGGCTTGACTTCCTTTTCAGAGGTACTGGGATTTTTACCACTCTCTCTTCACCGTGTGCTGCAACTCTCCAAGGACCCTCATGCATTTATCGAGATGTGCCATCCGAAAAGCATTACACAACAGATGCCACAAAGTAATTCCTTTGCTTTCCCTCCCATTGTCATTGAAAAAGTACTTGCTTTTAGAGCCAGAGGGAATCATTTATTAAGTCTTATGAGACAGCAGTTCCCAGTCCTAGATATTTAAGTGGACTCGCTGGGTAGACACAGTTTGCATAAATAAAATGGTACTTGGGTTGATTATAACACTTCAGGGATTTCAAAACACTTTATAAACATGGTATCATTAATCCTGGAGTGTCATGGAGATGGGAAATAAACAAGTGAAGTTAAGAAATTTTCAAAGACAAGAATGTATTCAGAAGGTACCCATATGACAGTAATAGCTGACATGTATAGTGCTCTTATTAGATGCCTGACATATTTTGCTAAATGTTGCATTTATTATCTCATCTGAAATGGGACCCATGTTTTCTTACAACCAATCTAACTCTTTACTTTAACAGTTATACGTTTACATTGCCAATCAGTTTGCAATCCAGCAGGTTTTGTGATTGGACTCTTAAACTTTATGTCTGCTTTCATGACCAGGTAGTACTAATTACTGTCATTAGTTTTGCAAACTCCTACTTGTCAAACCAAGCTCCACAACTTATTCTAGTGAATCATGCCCATGAATGTAGGCAAAACAAGGAGATCTTGAAGTCATTAGAGATGAGAAAGAAAATCCACCTGTCCACTTAATAATCAAGAAGGGATATGTCGACACACACACACTCACTGAGCTGGAGACTGGAGATGCAGGGATGAGTCCGATGTGACTCCTGTTCTCCAAGATCTCACCTTTTCTCAGAGGATCCGGACCTAAAAAGCAGATAACTGCGACAGAAAGTGGCGGGGCAAGAGTACAGGTGCAGACTCATGTTTAATGCTTACCTTTTGAAGTTGTGTTTCTGATATGAAGTGAGTGATGTTTTTTGAAGCATGAAGATAAAGAGTGAAGGGAGTGTGTAGAGGGATCTCCTGCTATTGTGAGGATAAATAGATTTACTTTAAATTTCTCCAAATACCTAGGTATTGTTTTACTTTTGTGTCATTTTTCTCTTTAGTACCGTCCTAGACTTTTTGAGAAGAATATTACACACCCAGTTGTTCTTGGGTGTATGCCAAGGAAGTTTAGGAAAGTAGGTGAAGTGTGGGAAGGAAAAGACTTAGTTGATGATATTTTATCGTTTTTATATACTAGATTGATGTTTCAGAGTGTTTAGCTAAAAGGGATATTTTGCTAGTGATGACTGGCTTTAGAGGGGAAAAAAAAACCTATTTGAAAATAACGAATGTTTGAGAAACCTAAAATGAAAAGGGTATTGATCAGACTTGTTAGTGGTTTGCAAAAAGAGAGATGTAGATGACTCACCTCTAGACCTCACGGTCTATGAGGCCAACTTTGCTTCGCCTTCTTGTTCTTGCTAATTTTTTTTTCAATAAGCTCATTGCCTTTTGGCATTGCTTTTTTAGAGGTGAAAGCAGAAGTAATTAAGTGCAAACAAAGCTATTTGCCAGTTGTGAGCAGGTGTCTTTTATTTGTGTGGTGTTTCATTTTATTTAATTTTAGATGCTTGAGTGTTGAATAGAGATGACGTCATATATTCCACTAGACTACCAGTAGGTTATGCTTCTAAACTAGGATTTTCTTATTCCCAGTGTTGTGTAGGAAAAAAAAAATATGGGCTTACATAATTATCTTTCTCAAGTATCAGTTTTACTCAACTAATTGGGGAGAGACATTTTGAACTAAAGTAAGATCTCTCTCATAAAACAGAATGGTGAATTTGTACAAAGTATTCATACAATACAGAATGCTGAGTTTGTAGAAGTTATTCATACAAAGTAGGAGCTTTCAAAAAAGTGGTTTGTTTTCTGCAGATAGTGTTAGAACCTATTCCAGAACATTTGAAGGGCTGCAAGCTTTTCTCCAGTTTTAGGAATGTTCTGGCAAAAAAAAAAAAAAAAAAAAAAAGTCAAGGACTGACTTGAGACCAGTAAACTGATGCTGAGGACAAGAAGAGACAATGTTCCTCTCATGGGAAATAGAAATGTTTCTATTGGCTTGCCTGTGTTTAAACATTTGTATTAATCTAGCATAGAATATGTGCCTACTTGCTTTGAATTGTTTATCTGTGAAATTAAAGTGATTTCCCCCCTCATTTCTGAACCCTTATTTAGAGAACTTCAATAAAGCTCTTCAGTTTCTTTTCATCTTTGTGAGTTGTTTATTTGCCAATGAGACTATTTTTCCTAACACAACAGTTGACTTTTTAGCAAGAACACTGAAGAACACTTTCTATCTTCGTTGCTGTCTTCAACATTTAAAAAGAAAAAGAGAATAAAGAACGAGGCTTGTAATTAAATAATGTTTCCAAAAGAAAGCAAAGGGTGAATATGGCTGAAGTATAGGTAAAATGCAGACCATGGCTATAGGGACAAGAGTGTTTTAATAATAACAAAAAAATTGTACTGAGTCATTCTCCTCCACTTCTCACCATCTCTGTCCTCCTGGGGTTTTCCATTTCCCTTCGTTCTCACCAGCCTCTCAACCCTGGGCAAAGCAACAGAGGAAATTACAGCCTCATGATGCCTTTGTTACTTTCTGGGAGAACTTTCTGTAAATAGACATCTAATGTTCCCAAGGAAAAAATGATCTCTCTCCTGTTGGTTACCTAAGAGGCAAGATTTTATATGAAGAAAAGACCACCTACTCAGCTTTTTCCACTTCTCAGGAACCAAATACCCTTGTGTTCTATTTTTTTAATCACCTAGTGTTACATTTCTACTTTGTCTTTCCATTTGGAACCCAGTGGGTTCTGGTAAAAACACAGTAGTTGAAAGATGATGTTAGGGCTGAGAAAAGTAACAAACCATTTGCGGTGGGTTATCAATGTTGGAAAAGACAGCTGAGCCTCATATTTTTTTTTTATTACTCCTTTGACTATGAAGAACACACAAAGTTCTGAGTTGATATACTTTCCAAAGTTTTGGAAAAGAATCTAACTATCCACTTATTTTCTTTGAAATGCAAACATCATAGTTAGTACTCAGAAGAAATTCCTCTTCACTTCCTATAGGAGGATCAGCAGATTCACTAGTTAGATGCTGAGTTTTGGCCCCAGGGCCTGTCTGTCTGGGCTCATATTCTGGCTTATTTGACCCATAATCTAGGGAAGATGACACACCTACTCCATGCTTTAATTACCTTATTTATAATATGGGAACAATGTGGCCCCTACCTTATAGAACTCGTTCCCCTTCCTCAGTACCAGGGATTGAACCCAAGGGCTTTCTACTTACAAATGCCTTATGAAATAAACCCCAGGCTTATTTTATTTTTTACTTTGAAACAGGATCTCACTGAGTTGCTAAGGGCCTTGCAAAGTTGCTGAGGCTGTCCGCAAATCTGTGATCCTTCTCAGTCCCCTATGCACAGTAATTATAGGTATGTGGCACCATACCCAGCTGATTTTGTAGAATGCCACTAGGATTGTTTTGAGGGCTAAATTGTTAATACATTAAGGCACAAAGAACAGATATGACACTCAGTAAGCACTTTGTTGTTAGTAATGACCATCCTTGTTATTATTGTAATCACTGCTATTTATGGGTAGGTTTATGTGGTGGGACAATACATTCTCAGAGTGATGCTGTCACTATGGGAGACACATGGAAGATGTCTGTTCATGTTGGGAAGTGAACCAGGTGAGCTCCTACAACATGCTGGGTATTTTGGTAACAGCTGGGAATCAGTGGGCAGAGGAGACAAACTAGACCTTGGACTTTTTTTGAGAAGGGTTGTAGGGGTGGAAATAACATTATTGTGGAGGATTAGCAAACAAACAAATGGGTTCATTTTTAAAACCTTTTTCATTTGTAAATGGGTTTATTAAGAAGGCAGATGCTTTTTCCTATCTTCAGAAAGGTGCAGAACCATTTGAAACTTTACTGTGTGGACAGAAAGGTGGTTTCTATCTTAAACACAATTGAAAGAGTAGAAGGAGATCAACCATGTGGCCAGAGGAGTGTGTATTATCAATGAGACTCCTAGCCATGATGGTTATTGGACATCAGAAGGAATGAACAAGGAGGGCTGGCAATTTCATTCACTTGTTCTTTTGCATGTAATTTTTTTTCAGTATTATTGCATACAGAGTTCTGGGTTAAATGCTGAAGGAAGAAGGGAAGGTTTTTTTTTTTTTTTTTAACCAAGTCATTATAAGGTTCGCATTTAGTAGCTCAATGTTTTTATTTATTAGTTTTTACTAAGAAACAAGAATAAAAATATGCATGGTGTTTCTTTTAATTAGGAATTATCTATCTAATGGAACTATTTTTTTTGCCAGCCTGACATAAAATGGTTGATTAAAAATGATTTCCAAACCTAGATTTTAGCTCTAAATTACCACATTCATATGTTTGGTCACACCTGCCACCAATAAGAAGCAATGCATGACATATATAAAAATATCCTTCAAGAAGCGGTTTCTTTTCTTTCTTTCCCTGTTTTCTTCCTTTCTCCCTTTCTTTCTTTCCTTCTTTCTTTCTTTCTTTCTTTTTTTCTTTCTTTCTTCTTTCTTTCTTTCTCTTTTTGGCAACATTAAGTGGATTAGGTGTGTTTAAATGTCTTCTTTACTAATTAGTTTTCTCAGATAGAGGTTCTGCCTCAATGATATTGGAAAACAAGTATGCAAATATATGCTAATTCAGCCAAGAATATAAAACAGTGATGACACTTGGTACTTACTAAATTAAAGACATCCCCAGATTAGGTTTTAGTGCTCATGAGGCAGGGAAGAACTGACAAAAGAGAACTACCATTGTGGTATATATATCAATCTTAAATACAGAGGATAGGCGGAGGATCCAGCACCCAGACACTGTCTGCTCAGAGACACAAGGAGAGGCATTCACTCCTGCTCTATTCCAGACTTGGTAGAACCTGGAAGTCAGTATTTGATTAACAGGTAGTGGGTATCAATGGAAATTACCATTAAATTGTTGGGGGAAGCAGGATGTACACACTGCAATGCCCTACTAGGTACCTGTTTTCTCTCTAGCCTGCTCTGGATCTTGGCAGGGTGATTTGCAGGAACTCCCTGTCCTGAGTTCAGTCAAGAGGGAGACTAGCAGGAGATTGTGACCCTTTCTGGCTCCCTTACTGGATCTCTTGAATTCTTTAACAGGACCACACCTTCTGTGGGAGTCTCTCTCTCTCTCTCTCTCTCTCTCTCTCTCTCTCTCTCTCTCTCTCTCTCTAGCTACTGAACACCTAGGCTGGTTCCATAGTTAGGCTATTGTGAATTGTGCTGCTATAAACAAAAATATGTATGTAGGGTTATAATATTCTGACTTTAATTCCCTTTAAAGATACCCAGGAGTGATATAGCTTTACTCAGCCATAAAGAAGAACAAAATTATTTCATTTGTTGGAAAATGGATGCAATTAGAGGATGTTATGCTAAGTGAGATCTGCCAGGTTCAGAAAGTGAAGTGAAGGGTCATATGTTTTCTCTGATATGTGGAAACTAGAGAAAAACTGGGGAACAAATGAAACTTTAGGTAAATGAGGAGAGAGACCAGCTAATAGTGGAAAAGGTTTCAGGGAAGGAAGATGGAAGGGTGGACTTGATGAAGGAAAGAGTTCAAACAATCCTATGTATTTTTTGTGAAGCTATCAATACAAATATCAATATTTTGAATGAGGAAGGGGAGGGATCTGGGTAGGATCGGGAAGTAAACATATCAGGTGCCATGTGCACCGATGTTTCTATCACCCTAAACCTCAATATGATGTAGAGTTACAATGTACCAGTAAAAAATATTTTAAAAAATACCTTGATTAAATTGCCTTTACTAATCTTTATTGAGTAGGTCTTCCATTTCCTAGGCATCTGGAGAGTTGCATACACACACACACACACACACACACACACACACACACACACAGAGCACTAACAAGTCAGGGACAATCCAGGTTATGCACGGTGCTGGACAGGAAGGTGCTGAGAAGCAGAGCAGGCAGCATGCAGGCAGGTGGGCTGGATCTGTCATGTGATGGGGGCTGGTGTTTGGATGACAGACTAGGAGGAGTAGCATTTAAGATGAGTGAGTAGCCCTGGCCCAGGGCTACAACTGGAATGTACAATGAGTTTTCACCATCACCAATCATATGCACTTGATGGGAGCTGAAGGTGCACATTTGTTGTAGAGAGCCGTAGATGAGGTTGGAAGGGCAGGTAGGACCACATGATGAAATGTCTGGAATCATGGAGAAGCACCCTGGGGAGCCAGTGAATATTATGATCAGCATCATAGTGATACTTTTTTCCAGCCTTATAACTTTTATAGTAATAATCATTATGATACAACTCTGTGACATTTACAGGGTAGTTCATCATTTTGGAACATTTTCATGATGCTTAAGAGCAGGTAACTGCCTTTGCTGTTACCTTCAATTCTTCTTCCATGCCAAAATAAATAAATAAATTCTGAAGTTTTAGATCTGAAAAAATATGTTATCATGACACTAATTAACCCTTTTTCTTCTTGTGGAAAACATTCCAATTATAGGGACTGATTTATTCTTGAGTAGAGAGAGGGATTATAGCTTTGTGCTTTTTAATATCGAAAGCTAAATACCTTTTAAAATTGCGTAGCAATAAAGGAATCGTTCCTGTGGCATCCTAAAATGATAGAAAAGAAGCAAAATTTGGAGTTCTAGGATTGCTACTTGGCTTGTGTTCAAGACATGGATTATTTAAAGAAACACTGATATAATTACTGTGGTCCTTTGGGGGCCACAGAAGTCCCAGCTCTATTGAAGTCCAACGGACAGTGAATGGCTGCTGAGGATATCTATCAGGGAAAGCTTAGGCATCAGCACATTGTCTCTAAGTGACTTGTTTGACTAATTCTGTGGTCAAGATACAAAGAAATTGAGGCATGTCATCTTCCCCGTGTTAGCACTGCACTGTAGCATAGGGGGAGAATAAAAGACTTTGGGATCCCATGGTTTAGGTTTTCAACTTGATTGGGCCATTTATTATCTGTGTGAACCTGGGCCAGTTTCTTCTCCCAAGTGTCATTTCTTTATTTGGGTGATAGTGATTAAATACCTGACACACAGGGTTCTTTGGGGCATTAAATAAAATGACATATGTAATTCATCTAAAGCAGCATCACATGTGTAGTTAACCCCTAGATAAATGCTCAGATAGCACATGCTTCTGCTGTGTGGGGATTATGTACAATATAATGTAGGACACAGCAGAGTTCCTCAGACACTTAATGGACACAGGCCTAAACTCCTAACATTTTTTTTTAACTGTACTTTAATGCAACAATTTTCCTACGGTACCAACTCATTCTCTGGGGTGAACTGTTGCAAGCTGACTTGTTAGAGGGTTCTGCTTGTGGCAGTGTGGTCTGAAGGAGGCACTGTGGGGGAACTTTTTCCTGCTAGGCATCAAAGCTCTCACTGGCCACTGGTGGCTGGAATTACTGGCAGCTCTCACTTCCGAAATACAGCCCTGAAGAAAATTAAACCTGAAAGCTCAAGGAAAACAAATAGATATTCTCTAGCAAATTTCCTTAATCTCTTGGCTATGGTTTCAAACAAATCTGCTCTGCCCTTCATTGGAAAGAGATCTGGGTATTAGGGAAGAGATTTTAGAACCACAGGTTTCTATCCTGCTGTTACATAATCTGGAAGGAAAATCATCAATAAGAATAATATTACAGCTATTTTCTCTCTGTATAGCCCTGAAATACACAACTTCATAAGCAAGCCTATACATTTCATCCCCCCATCTCTTTCTCCCTCTCTTTCTCCTTCTTTCTTCCCTTCCTTTCTTGTTTCTCTTTCTGTTTCTTGCCTTCTTTTCTGGCTCCTTTTTTTTTTTTTTTGCCTCTGTAGGGATAGCATTTCAATGTGAGCAACACAGAGGCCATTCTGGGATATTTTGGGGACCATCAATTACTGCAGGGAATAGTGTCTTCTGTAAAACTTGAATACCTTTAGTTTACACTTAAGCCATGCATAAACTGGGAAATTTTGTATGTCTAATTTTTTTATTTTTTATTTTGTTTTCAATTTGAAAACCCCAATTATAGATTTTTTTTTTCTAGCAATAGGTTACATGTGCTAGATCAGGGCCTTGGTAGAAGCAAAGCTTACCATAGAGGTTAACAAGGAGAAAATCCTCCAAAATGGAGTATGTAGCTCCCCTTCTATGCCAAGAAAGAGACCCACACAGCACATCTTGGTGACGGGTATCCCAGATGTTGGTGCTCAGAGTCAGAGGACTCCACCACTGAGTCATAAAGGTGTTCCCTTTGTGAAAACCACAAGGGAATTACTGATTGTGATCACAGCAGAGCAGATGATCATGAATATACTCAGAATAAAACATGAATAGGACACTAATAAACCCCAGAACAGACGAACAGAACACCAGAAATGGAATTCCTCTGTTGCTTACTCTGAGGCAGTCTCCATATTGGCCACCAGGGGCAGCAATTGCCTCACGGGAGAATGAAGAAAATAGTACCCTAGCATGTTGAGTGCAATGGCAGAAACAGGGTCAATTTTTCTAGTGTTGGGTGTTAATGAACTATTAGGACTAAGCAAGTTGAAAAGGCTGCATTCAATTTTACCTAAAATCTACTAGGCCTAAAATATTATAAATGCTAATTGGTTACTTCTCTTATAATGTTCTCATTTTCTTCTCAAGATCCAGATAGTGGCTTTTTAAAAAATCTTTTATTTAAACATATGATTTCAAATCTGGGTGTGTAGTCCCAGTCATTGAGAGGTGGAAACAAGAGAATCACATGTTTGAAGCCAGCCTCAACAACTTAGCGAAACTCTGAGCAACCTAATGCGACTCTGTTTCAAAACAAAAAATACAAAAAGGGCTGGGGGTGTAGCTAAGCGTCAGAATGTCTTAGATTCAATGCCCAGCACCATAACCCCAGTGGCTTGTTGCAGGGCGGAGGAAAGAAGGGGAGGTAGAAGGAAGGCTTGATGAAAAAAACAGTTGATGCTATGTGTATATGTAAAATTATGTGGGGTGGGATGGGCAAGCTCACCAAGTGATATATGTCCCTATCACTCTGAACTTCACTATGATGGGTGATTACAAGGCACCAATAAAAGTATATTAAAATAAATAAAATATGATTTCAAGGAATTTGTTACAATCCAGCCAAAGATGTTGTGTACCGTGAAAAAGAAGACAAGTGCTTTGGAGGGAAATATCATTAAGGCTATAGTTTTCTTTTTCATTCTTAAAAAGGGAAGGGAAGCTAGCTGTTTAAAAGATCAACTCCTAGAGAGATATTGTAAATTAATGTTATTTATAAGAAACAACCACTGGCGAGGAAATCATTTAACTCTAAGAAGTTTTATGAAATCTCACATATTTACATAAAGGAAAGTCCTCAGAACTTTCTGCCTGAAAACTTTCTCCCATTTCCACCCTTACTGACAGAAAGAAAGGCACGAGGAGTTGATGCTGGCCTTGTACCTTTTTTTTTTTTAAGGTACTGAGAATAGAACCCAATGGCATTCTACATCTGAGCTACAATCCCCAGCCCTATTTAATTTAATTTTTTCTTTTGAAACAGGGTCTCACTAAGTTGCAGAGGGCCTCACTAAGTAGCTGAGGTTGGCCGCACTACTGCGATCCTCCTGACTCAGCCTCTCAAGTACTGGGATTACAAGTGTGTACCACCACGCCCGGCTCTTGACACATTTATTTATTTATTTATTTATTTATTTATTTATTTATTTATTTGCAGGTCTGTAGATGGAACCCAGAGGCATTTGACCTCTGAGGTACACCCCTTGCCCAATTTTTTATTCTTTATTTTGAAACAGGGTCTCACTGAATTGCAGAGGGCCTCACTAAGTAGCAGAGGCTGGCTGCAAACCACGATCCTCCAATCTCAGCCTCCCGAATGCTGGGATTACAAGCGTGCGCCACCACGCCTGGCTTCTTGACACTTTTAAATAGAAGAGCTCAAGTTCCTGTAAAGCAAGGATCAGAATTTTACAGAGCTGACAGGCATAGAAGCCAATGTCAGAATGCAGATCTCCTGTTTCTCTGTTTCCTCGCTACTTTGCTTAGACTCCCAAACCATGCTAATTTACAGGGTAATTTCTTTTCTTTTCTTTTCTTTTTTTTTTTGGTGGTACAGGGGTTCCTGGAAGCCCTTCTACCTCTGGGCTACACTCCCAGACCTATTTTTACATTTTAATTTTGGAAACAGGGTCTCCTAAGCCAGCACGCACGGCTGGCTTCGAACCTCTCTGCCTCCCAAGCGCGGGGATTACAAGCCTGCGCCATCACCCCGGGCTACAGGGTAATTTCTAACTCTAGAAAGTCCTCACTGGGGTCAGCTGCGAATAACAAAATAGACTAACAATAACTTAAAAAGATAGGATTGTTTTGTCTTTTCTGTTTTGTTTTTATAAAACCCAAATTCTGGGGAAAGAGCCCGGGGCATGAAGAGCGACTGTCTCTCATTAGGAGGTAGCTCTTTCCACTTTCCTCTCTACCATTTTCAGCAAGTTGATTTGACCTTATTGTTATTATTTAATGGTTTCTGGATAATTCTCATAGCACTGAGCATCTGTCTGCATTTAAGCAGAAAGAAGAAATCACAGCAGCCAGTAAACTATCTTTTCATCTCCATTCTTTGTATTAGGGAACAAATACCTTCCCTTAAGCCTCTAGATTATCCTTTCCTGGTCAGATCACAGTCACATGGTCACAGAGGAAATAGAATAAATGGGAAATGAATGTGGGGATGGGGCCTGAGCCTTAATGCCCAACGAATACTGTGGACACTTGAAATAGCAAGTATTAAGAACAACAACAGTAACAACAACAACAAAATACATTAAAAAATTACTTCAGCATGATCAGAATGAAATTTACCATTAGTTGGTATTTTTTGCAAAGAATCATCCTTGGTTTTTATGAGGAAAAGCAAACCCAAGCCCTAGAATGCTCATAAAGACCAGCTTGAATAGTTGGTGCTGCAAACATCACTTGTGCTTCTTCCACAGGGCTTCAGTCTCAGTACCTTGAAGACTTAGACAGAAGGATCACAGGTTGAGGCCAGCCTCAGCAACTTGGTGAGGCCTTCGGCAATTTAGTGAGACAACAGCAAAATAAAAAATAAAATAGGGCTATGGGTACAGCACAGAGGTAGAATGACCCTGGGTTCAATTACATCTGGTAGAAATGGCAATTACCAATTACACAAAAGAGTTGTAGCCCAGGTCCTTTATATTCTAAAGACAAGTTTACATAATAAATAACTTCTATCAGATAAGCTAAAACTTCCCGAGCATGTAGGAGGATGGTACAGACCTTGCTCAAAGAGGACATACACCATGTGACCCCTGACTTTGTTAACCAAGTAACACATCTTGGTCATAACAAAGGCCTACACTGGAGATAATGGATGGGCCCACACCTGCATCAGGGCAGGAAAAAGGCTTTTGGTCAAGCAGGATGGGAGACAGTGTAAATCCTCATAACTATACCAAAAGGCTTACACTGGAGATAATGGGTGAGCCTAAACCTGCATTAGGCCAGGGGGAGGTAAAAAGACTATCGGTTAAGCAGGATGAAAGATAATGAATCCTTATAAAAACTGTTCTGTGTTCAAAAACTTTAGTGTCTTATTTTCAAGGCACTCTACCACATCCCTCTAATGTAGTGCTTTGTAATTCTGTCCCTTCTTTCTAATAATAACAAAAATTTCTTAAAATTTCTTAAAAATTTCTTTGTAATAACAAAAATTACTTAAGCTTGCAGCAGTATAGCTCTGGCTATTTTTCCCTAAAGTAGCCAAGAATATGAACCCTTGGCATGCTCTATCTCACACCGTTACAGTTTTGGCATCATTTCAGTTTGGGCACCCAACAGTAGGGCTCCAGCCACCATCTCACTCCATTACATAAAGAGAATGGCTCTGGAGTGTCTTTGGTGATCTGAAAAGGTTGGAAAGCTGGCATCTGGTGGAAATGGCAAAGTCTGGGGAAGGGAAGATACCACAAGCATGTTAAATCCAGGATGAGAAGAGAATTAAAACGTGTGGAGTTTGAACCCTGTGGAGTTCATAGTGTTCATTACATGATTACAATTCAGAGTCTTAACAATCATTGAAACTAAATTTTTGATGACATCCAACATACAAAATGCATAAACATAAAACACTAAATAAAGCTTCAATTTCAAAATCATAAACACTAAACACATTGTCATTCTAATTTTATTTATCAGGACAAAAAAAGCAATACCAATAAGTGTATAAAATCAGTTGCATTACATAAAATGAAAGTAATCAATTCTGAAAATTGAAAATCAATTAGATGTTTGGATTTTAAGTATGGTCTTAAGAACAGTGTGATGTTACCTTTTATGTGGAGCCTTAGAGGACAAAGTATTCCAACCCCAGAAAAGCTTATTATAATTTTGCAAAGACAGAAAACTGGATAAGATATAAGTACAAAACTAAATCCAAATATCTTCCAATCTTTTCTTTAAACATAGTTCCATACTTTTGTGATAGAATAAATATGGTCTTTCAGAAATTTTTATTTTTATTAAAAGCTGAAATATTTTTATTGACAACTATAGCTTTTGTTATTTAAGGCTCAGTAGTCGGCTTGCTAGATCCTGGGTTCTTAGCTTCTGCTATGAAATGGTCTTTGTTCAAACAAACAAAACAAATCAATCAGGCAGATGAGACATTTCCAGCACTAAACACTGCCAGTCTTTACGCTCAAGCTGACCCTATTGGAAGGGAGCCTAGTCTTGTAGTTGTGTCTTTGTTCCTTATAATTTCATTCAGGCTCTACTTTTTATATATTCAGGGAAAGTAGAACTAGAGTGAAATTGATCTAAGAAAATCTGGGTTAGTGTTTCAGTCTTTTTTATTTACTAAACCAGAGGCCTCGAGAGATCCTAAAAGCCTCTGTCTTCAGTTGGAGTGTAACTCTCTGAGTACTTCTCAAAGTAAAATAATTCAGCAACAATTCTATAAATTATATAGATTTAAAAATACCAAAGTAATCACAGTAAGTAAAATATTGGCTTTTTGGTATTTAGCAACCAATGGTATGATATGCTGGAGTTCTAGAATGCTGAAAATTGAGACTTCAGCCACTAATTAAGATTGTTTTGCTCAGGAAGTTTTCCTTTATCAAACCACTGTAGTGCTTAATTGTCTTTTTTTAGAGTAAATCTAGTTTGAGACAATTGTTGTAGGCTATATTTGGATATATGACTGTACCCTAAGGTATTTGCTCTTCAATCATTAATAACTTAGTATATATTACAGTTTGGATGTGGTATGTTCACTGAAGGCTCACATGTTGAAGGCTTGATCCCTATGTGGAGATGTCCAGAGGTGGGTCGTTTGGAAAGTGAATGAGTCATGAGGACTCTGACCTTATCAGTGGATTACTCCAGTGGATTCAATTAGTCCATAACTGAATAGGCTATTTTGAAGTAGTGAAAACTGTAGCAGTTGGGGCCTAGATGTAGAAAGTAGGTTACTGGGGGTGTTCCCCAGCAGGGTATACCTTATTCCCAGCCCTTTCCCCTCTCCCTCTCTCTCTCTCTCTCTCTCTTTCTCTCGCTCTCTCTTCCTTTCTCTCGCTCTCTCGCTCTCGCTCTTGCTCTCTCTCTCTCTCCTTCTTGGATATCATGAGGTAAAGAGCTATGTTCCATCATGATGTTTGTCTCACCAAAGGCTGAAAGCAAGAAGGCCAAGTAACCACAGACTGAAACCTCTGTAGCTATGAGTCAAAATCAACCTTTCCTCTTTTGAGTTGATTTTCTCAGGCATTTTGTCACAGTGACAAAAAACTGACTAACCCATCATAAGTCATGTAGTAGATAAGTAGTTAAGAATAGGACCCAGAACAAAACCCCCTCTTTTTTGAAGATGGGATAATAATAAGAGAACTATTTACAAGGAGGAGGATAATTACAATTGTAGTTCAGAATCTAGGGAAGGAGGCCCCCTAGATGGGCCCGAGAAGCCTGGAGCTACCACAGGAAGGCAAAGTAGGCTTAGAAGAAATGATACTGGTGCTGGTTTTGCCTTCTAATAAATCCTAGCTATCTAGTTGTCCCCTAATTATCACCTATATGTCACAAACTTTGGAGCCAAGTTGCCAATTTTGAGATAATAAGAAAAGTCCCACTTAGTATTCTATTACATGCAACTCGGCAACATGTGTTGCTATGCTTTAAGAAACTGGAGTGTGAATAGTAATTAATGTTTCTCCATGAGGGCGGGAGAATTTCCATCACTTCATATCGTGCTTGGCACATTAGAGGGCTCAATAATTATTGATGGAATGAACAAATCATGTAAATGAATAGCTCAAGGTCATAATTAGAAAATGGTGAACTGGCATTTCAAATCAAATATTTTTTGATCACCAGCACCTCTAAACGAAATGTTATTCTCATATAAATTCTGTGGCTAGTCACAGTCACATCATGTAACAGCTCATTCACCAGGACTCAGATACACCTTTCAGTGAATTACCTCATTTCACTTCCTCTCTTGGAATCCAGCCCTCTGATGGTTCCATCCGCATACACGCGAAACCAATTAGCAGGTCGCAAGCACAGAATGAGTGTGTCATGCCTGAGCTTGGCTTTCTTTATTTTGTATAGTGAAATTTTCCTGCGGAAGAACCCTTAACATTCATAAAGATCGTTCTCCTCTGAGCTTTTCTATTTTCAGTTGCTCAATAAACAATATCGATATGATATTCTTCCTCCCTTAATTGCTGTTGATTCTAAGCTTCAGTCAAATAAAAATTAACTGGTTACCTTTAGGGACTTTAAGCTCAAAAAGTATTGGATGGATAAATGGATGAGAGGAATGCATACATTTCAGGAAGTTGATGCCATGTGATTGCCCCTCAATTAATGGCAATTTTATGAATCAAAAACAGTTTATGCTTAGAAACTTTGAAGTACTCACTGGCTTTGAAAAAAAAAATATATATATATATTTAAAAATTGACACTTAGCTGGGTATGGTGGCACATGCCTGTAATCCCAGTTCTTGGGAGGTTGAAACAGGAGGATTGGAGATTTGAGGACAGCCTCAGCACATAGTGAGACACTCAGCAACCTAGCTGGAGGTGTAGTTCAGAAGTAGAATGCCCCTGGTTCCGTCCCCAGTACCACACACACTTGATTCTTACCCATATTATTACAGAGGAAGAAATCTTTCCTCTATAGTATTTGGTATTAAAGCTGGATAAAAGTAGGAATATTCTTGGAAAAGAAGTAGAGAGACCTCAATACCACTAAGAAAAGAGTCCAGTTTTCTCTCTCAGCTGTGTCTGCACTGGCAGAATTTCAAGTAACCTTTGCCTCTCTTGCCCAAGTTAGAGCAGAGGGTAATAGGGGGCAGTGGCAGCCCTCTCTCCCCGTACCTCTTTGACACGGGAGAGATCGATGGTTATTCTCCTTGGGCGCAACTTCAAAGGGCCATGGTCTGAGTCTCTGAGGCACAAATAAATGAAAGTTGAAGGAACATATTGACATTTGGCTTTTGGGGGCAATAGTGGTATTGCCAGAGGTAGAGTGACCTTTTGCAATATTTATTTATTTATTTATTTATTTATTTATTTATTTGCAGTACTGGGGATGGAACTCAGGAATGTTCTACCTTCGAGCTTCACCACCAGCCCTACTTTTTAATCTTTATTTTGAAACGGGGCCTCACTGAGTTGCAAAGGGCCTCAGTAAGTAGTAGCCGGGGCTGTCCACAAACCACGTTCCTCCTGTCTCAGCCTCCCAAAGGCTGGGATTACAAGTGTGTACCACCACACCTGGCTCCTTTAGCACGAATTTAAAAACTAACCAAGGGGTTGAAAAGTGTGGGCTTGATTTGGTAGACTAGAGGAGCAAAGAGGGTCACTGTCAACTCAGTGCCACACGGGGTCCTCATCCGAGCAACAAAGAGTCTCTACTTTTGGCATCAGTAGGACTTTCTCATATGTTTCTGGCAAGTTTCAGAAAGAACGGCTTGTTTCCTGCTACGTGTATGAAGGACTTCAAAAACATGTTTGTGTGTGCATGCCGGTAGTCAGAGCCGGGCCTAGTTGCTCCATGCCCCTCTGCAGTGTTGGGAAGATGCCTTTGACTTCAGACCTGCCCTGCGAGTCCTCAGGAACTGGGCTAGTTTCCAGGTTCCAAACGACATCATGTTGGCATGTCCATGAAGCTCATGTAACAGGGGCAGAAATAAAGTTTTAGGAGACCTCAATGTTCCTGCGAACGCTGGCTCAAAAATCAATCTGTGGTTAGGAGTAAATATAGATTCATTTTCAGCTAACCTCCTGTTGCAGTCACAGGCGCCTCCTTTGGAAACTTGCACCTGCTTCCCCCCTGAGATCCTCTCACTGGGCCTGATTACTCACCCTGTGGGAGCTAAGATAACACAGATTAGCACCATGCTGGTACTGCCAGCTTGGAGGCATTGACTCACTCCCAGCTCCCCGCAGTCCCTTATCAGGAGAGTGAAATCTGAGCAGAAGGAGGGATTAGTCAGCCTGGCCTTAGGGGCCCCTGCCCTGACTCTTGTGTTTCCAGTAAATAGAAAAAGAGTCATTAGAATGGCTACTACCTCCTAGGCCCTTTGGGCAGAGAATGTAGGTCCACTTGTCTTGGATTCTAATAGCAAAAACAACCAAAATATTATAGAGTATCTCAGGGATGAACTATTGAAGATTATAAGATTTCTCCGTTACAAGCCTGTTCTTATAGACAAGGTAGGTCCATAAAAAATGGGGTCTTCCCTAGAACTTTATGAACTCAAAACTTCATCTTCCAATATACTGAACAACTTGTCTAATCACTCCTAACATATCTTCCTTCTTCTGGTCTTGTAGTTACTGCTCTTCCTTCTTCTGGTCTTATAATGTAGTTGAGTGGAATCAACTGCCACTCCCCCCATCTCCTGTAAGTCTCTCCTAAGTGCTGTACTCTTCTGGACTTCTTCATCCTGCTAAGCTCCTTAAATTCAACATATCTAAAATTTATTTTGTCCTAAGGGACAATATAGTTTAGTGTAGTGCTTTAAAAACAACACAAAACAGACATTGCATGGGGATGGTTGAGTCTGAGTAGTGTCTGCACCTCTAGTTAGCTGAGTGATCTTGGGTAGTTTAATATTCTGTAGGTGCTGCAATTTAATTGTTCGAACAATAAAAAATACTGCAACTTTCTTCATAAGGTTGTAGTGAGAATTAAAAGAGTTAACTCATGTAGTCAGCACTATTATATCTGTCAAATTAAAGTTAAAAGTATGAAGCAGCAGACTTAATGGTATTTAGTAGTATTTAAACAAATGTAATGGTACTTAACATTTTATTTGTCAAGCTCCTAATAACAAATTAAAACTCAAAACATAAAATACAGAATTTGAGAAGTCCAGATTTGAACAGCAATTTCAAATAGTTACTAAATGATTGATCAAGTCACATTGACTTTTCCAATTTTCATATTCTTTACATATAAAACAGGGATGGCACTTAATCTACCAGTTGTTGGACATGGGCTCTGTGTCAAGCATTATGATGAGTACTTTATAAGCACTTAGTAATCAGTTTAGAATAATTGCTCTTGATGGATGATAGATCATTTCTTCCTTCATTCAATAAGTAGTATTGAGTGTCTACTAAATGTTAGGAGTTGCAATTTAAATGTTACAAATTGCAATTTGTACAGATAATTCATTAAGAAAGATAAACACATAGCCAATAAATCAATGTATTAGGGTTCTCCAGCAGCAAAGAACTAATAAAGTTGGGCATGGTAGTACATTTCCCCTTAACAAACTTTTTTGTTACCTTACTGTCTTTTTCCCTGTCACTTCTAACCCATGAGGGGTTTATGTAGAAATACTCATGTGTGGTGTGGTGTGGGGTGTGTGTGTGTGTGTGTGTGTGTGTGTGTGTGTGTGTGTATGCAAGCATTACGTACATATTCTGGCCCTGGAACATAACACTTTCTTTTTCTCGTCATTTCTTTCCCCTGCATCTTATTTAGGATGGTACCATCCAGCACTGGGCTAAATACCATTTTGCAGTGATTTCTAATTTGTCTTAAGAACATTAAGGCTGTGCTATAATTTTCACCTTCCTTCGCATCTCCCACAGCCCTTTCTGGTGTGTGATGAAACATAATAAACAAGCGTTCATGTTCAACGGCCCCCCTTCCGCCTCTACTTGGAGGGCTGCTATGTGACTCAATGTAGAGCACCTACGTGAGGAACCTCAACCTTCCACGTGCCACCGGCAGCCTTCTCCTGCTAGGCTAAGTTGATCAGGCTCACTGGTGGCCACCATGTTCATTGCTGAACAGCAGCTCAAGAAGAGATGAAACAGCCTTCCTCACGGGGCCTGGTGGTACATGCCTGTAACCCCAATGTTTGGGAGGCTAAAACAGGAGGATCATAGGTTTGAGGCCAGCCTCAGCAGTTTAGTGAGGTCCTCAGCAACTTTAGTGAGATCCTGTTTCAAATAAAACAAAAAGGGCTCAGAAGTGGAATACCCCTGGGTTCAATCCTCAGTACCTCCCCCGAACAACACACACACACACACACACACACACACACACACACACACTAGCCCTTTTCATCTTTTTATGCATACCGTACCCTCTTCAAGTCTGATTTCTGTGAGGATCATTCCTAGGCAATGACCAATACTAAAGTAATAATTCTTCATATCCCATTTTACACTGTTCATCTTTCAATGCCAGACCCTCTGTTTATCATCTCATGAATTCTAATACTCATCTCCTCACACCATATCCCACCTCTTCCTTCTTTTTAAGGTCAACCCCTTGGCTAACAGAAAATTTCTGCACCTAAACTTGATTCCTTCCAAATCACTTCTCCTGAAGGTCTCATGGCACAGATATCTCATGTGGGGGGTCTACGGTCCATGCCGTTCTTATTTACCATAGCTCCGTCACCTGTTCACAGAAAGCCCTGTATCTCTGCCGCTCCTGGGCTTAGCTTCCCTGCTCCTACTCCCCCGTTAGCCCCTTGGAAAGGCCGCTGGTCACTGTTGTACGAGGCACGTTCACTGTGCTCCTCTGCACTGCTATGCACAAGCTGACTCACAAACTGCATTCCTATTCCTGACCCTTCCAAAGGCTCCATTCCACTTCTTTCTGTCTCAGAAATGTCTCCATCATTCAGCTGGGTATATAAGCTGGAAACCTGGGAATTAACCTTGAGAATTTGTTTCCCCTTCCTAAGTGCATCCAGTCATTCAACACGTTCTTTCATTATTTATTTATTTATTTATTTATTTATTTATTTATTTATTTTGGTGGTGCATGCCTGTAATTCCATTACTTAGGAGTCTGAGACAGAAGGACCACAGGTTTGCAGACAATGAGGCCCTCAACAACTTAGTGAGACCCTGTTTCAAAATAAAAAATAAAGCAATAAAATAGAGCTGGGGATGTGGCTCAGAGGTAGAATGCCCCTGTGTTTAATTTCCAGTAACATACACACACATACGCATGTGCACGCGCGCGCACACACACACACACACACACACACACACTATTTTTGTAGCATGTATTGAAAATTGATATAAGCTATACATAAAGAAAAATTTGATGTTTATATCAACATTATTATAACCAAGATAATGAACATTTCCTTCACCTCCAAATGCCTCATTTTCTTTTGTAATCTCACCCCTCCCATCTCTTCTTTTCTACCATTCAGTAAACTACTGAACAGCTTTCTTCCACTAAAGATTAATTTTCTAGAATTTTGTATAACAGCACCATAAAATATATACTTTTTTGGTTCTAGCTTTTTCGGTACTCATTATAAAAATGATTCATCTTTGTTATATCATTTCTCTTTAGGCTGAGTAATATTCTGGTGTATAGATTAGTCCTTTATCAAATATATATTTGATAAAGAAAGAATGTATGATATATATATAATATATATCAAATATATAATATATTTGATAAAAGAAATATTTATAAATATTTCTTCCAGTTTATGGTTTGTCTTTTTATTCTTTAATAGTTTCTTTAAAGGAGAAGTTTATAAATTTGATCAGGTCTAACTTATCTCTTGGATGTCTATAAAGCTGGAACGTATAGAAGATGTTTATTTAACTTTTTAGGAAACTGTTTTTCCTATATGGTTTAACATTCTCACCGGTAGCACATGAGCTTTCCAGTTGTTCCATATCCTTGCTAAGATATGCTATAGTCATACTTTAAAAATAATAGTCATTCTAATAAGGATTCCTTATTAGAATAGTATGTAATCTATTTAATTTGCACTTCCCCAGTGACAAGTAATGTTGAGTACATTTTCATGAGAGTATCTGTCATCTACATGTCTTCCAATCAAAACTTTTGCTAACTCTATTTTTAATGGATTGTATATTTTCTTATTACTGAGCCTGGAGACCTTTTCATTTAATTTTTATATATATTATGATTGAAGTTTACTGTTTTGTCAGTGGATATCCATTTGTACCAGCTCGTTTGCTGAAAAGACTATCCATTCTGTATTGAATTGCTTTTGCACCTTTGTAAAAAATCAATTGTCCATCTATGTGTAAGTTTATTTTTGAAATATCTTTTCTCACCAATTGATTTTGTCTGTTGTGACCCTATCACCACTTGGTCCTGATAACTACAACTTTATAATTGGCCTTGAAGACAGATATGTTAGTTTCTTAACTCTGTCCTTCTTTTTCAAATTAGTTTTGGCTATTCTAGATCTCTTGTATTTCCATAGGAATTGCAGAATGAGCTTGTCAATTTTCACTGAAAAGCCTACTGAGATTTTGATTAGGATTGCATTGAATCTAAAGATCAATTTGAAGAGAATTGATTTCTAAAAAATGAGTCTTTTGATCTGCAGATATATCTTTCCATGTATTTGTGTCATCTTTATTCTCTCTGCATTTCTTTTTAATTTTTTACACAGAAAACTTTGTATACCTTTCATCAATTTTGTTCCAGATTTATGGCTGTATTTTTAAATCTCATAATAGTGCCTTTACCAAGTAGAAGTTTTAACTTTAATACAATTCTACTTATCGGTTTTGTATTTTCATGAATTATACGTCTGGAATGAACAAATGTTTTATTTTTTTTTTGCATTTTCTGTAATGCAAAATTTGTATCCACTACCACTGCTCAAGGCTTAAGTATTTTTTATTGATGTTACTTAACATTAACCTTGTCTTTGTTTGTTACATGCTAAGTATCACAAAGGTAGAGACTATGCCTGTTTTGATTATTATTGTATCCTCGAGTCTGACTTTGTGTTCAGCAGTTGGCAGACATTTAACCAATGTTATTTGAATCTATTCATAAGTAATAAATGATTAGTGACTTCACTATCTGTGGACTCAGTGTGTCAGTTATTTTGTTCACAATACTCTGCACTTTATTACCTCTTTTTATTTTCATCTTATCCACCACTGATGCTTACTTTGCTTGCAGTAGATCAAGAATCAGCAACCTAGAGCCTAATGAAGTAGTTTCATATTTAAAATAGTTATTAGCCAGGTGTGGTAGAACATACCTGTAATCTCAGTACTTGAGAGTCTGAGACAGGAGAATCACAGCTCCTGCAATTGACTCAGAAAGTAGTGAGATCCTGTTTCAAAGTAAAAAATAAAAAGGGCTGAGGGTATAGCTCAAAGGTGAAATGCCCTTGGGTTCAATCTTCAGCACTAAAAAAAGTTATTAAAAATGCATAAAAGTGAAAGAGACTGTATGTGGTTCCCTAAGCCTAAAATTTTTCCTGTCTGATCTCTTCCAGAAAAAATTTGCTTACATTGAATCCAGATCACTGAGTACATTATGAGAAAATCACACTTTTGATCAGCAAATCTCCAATCCCTCCCTTCTCTCACCTTCCTAGTCTGCTAATATTTCAAAGCCATTCTCAAACCATGGATCCTCTTCTCTTTCCCCCTTATCTCTGCAGATAAGCTTCTCAGCCAGGAAGATAATCCACCTGCATCTCATGCCGTTTCCTCCTACTGTTATAGAAGAATTGTTTCTCCTGTAGCCAGGTGAAATCTCCCACCTGTGTGCTGGATCTTATTTGCTGCTCTAGTGGACATATGCTTTTGGTTAGCTCCCATTCTTCCCTTCATGGAAACTTTTCTTCATGGATACTTTCCTTCACTGTTTTCTCTTTATCCTGCTCAGTTTCTATGATTCAAATTGGATGAACTGTGACCATACCCCCACTCTTGTAGCCTCATGTTTCGGAATATAGACCCAGCATTGGGTAATCAGAAGATTCCATCCCCATGACTATCCAGGAGATCAAAATATGCCATCCCTGAATATGCCACTTTGGCATACATGTTATTTTGAGCTTAAAAATATTTATAATGTAGAAAGAAGCCTTCAAAGGTTTCTTTTTTGTTATTTTCATTTTTATTTTTATGTTTTTAATTTTTTTATTTTATTGGCTCATTATAATTACAGCTCATAGTGATATTCAAAGTAGTACAAATGTGCATGCACACAGATCTTGGTGTATACCCCTCCATGTTCCTCCCCGCACATGTTAGTGAGATTGGTAGTGATACCTTAGAATATGGACATATCATTATTTGAAGTGTTTGGTTTCTTTTCTTTCTTTCTGATTTCAAACCTTATAAAGCTACAATAATTGAAACAGTGTAGTACTGCCATCTTTTATTCTTTATTTTGAAATGGGGTCTCAATGAGTTGCAAAGGGTCTCACTAAGTAGTTGAGGATGGCTGTGAACACAGATCTTCCTGTCTCAGCCATTCAAGTACTGGGATTACAAGCGTGTGCCACCATGCCCAGCTAGGACTAACTTCTTTTATTTTAAAAAAAAAATTATGGACTTCTGGGAAGATGGCGACCGAGAAAAGCAGCATTTACGAGTCCTGTTAACACTCAATCTCTATTGCCACAAAATCAGCACTTTTCATAGCCAGAAAACACTATCAGCAGAGATGTAAACACAAGGGACAGAGAAAAAGAAGACTAGAAGAACAACTAGAGACCAGAAAGAAACCAGCCTGTATCCCAGTAGTGGAGCCTCGCTGGTTCTATCTTGCCTCACAGTGCCAGGCTCCAGAGAGGAAAGGTAAACAAGGAGCTGAAGTGAGCAGCTGTGGATCATTCAGGTGTAATTCAGCAGTTCTTTCAGTGCAAAGAATGTTTAAAACTCCCAGTGGCCAAGCTTATCACGCCTTCCAGGGACTCAGAATGGAGCTCAAAACCAGAAAAGAAATACCCCAGCCTCATGGCCAAGGGCATGGCAGCAGCACCATTTTTCCAGCAGCAGTGATGAGTTCACCAGGCATGCGACAGCTCCAGATCAGAGCACACAATGACCGTAAGTGAAATCGCGGCCCCTAAGGAGAAATCTCAGCACTGCACCCCCAGGGACTTGTGTAGCTTTGATAATCTCCCTGGGTTTAAGATTTTGTAGTCCAACCCAGTGAAGGAGTAGTGGTGGCAAAGATACCACACCCTAGTTGCAGCTCCCCATGGGAAAATGCCCAGCTCGGCACCCCCATGGTCTCGTGCAGCCTCAATTAACTCCCTAGGTCTGAGACTTTTCGATACAATCCAGTAAAGGAGTAGTGGCAGCTGAGAATACCAGACTCGAGATCCAGAGCACCCTAAGTGAAGTCATGGTGACTCAGGGAAGAACCCAGAGAAGGCACAAACTTCTGAAATCAAAAGTTTCCCTTATATGATTAAAAGCGGAAACTTTTGAAAAATGAGGACTGCCTTAAATTATCCTAGGGAAGAGTTGTAGCCAGGAAGAAGCTAAACAGTGCTGTGATGGTCCTGCACATGTAAACCTTACTCTCTGTTTCTCCACATCGTCCCCTTGCTACTGACTGCTGTCCTGGGAAGCCAAAAACCTTTTCCTTTGTCTTTCCACTTTCCTAGAAATGTATTGTTCATTTTAGTGATGTCCTATTGAACCTAAGTTCTAAGCACCCTTTGAGGGACTTATCACAGAGTTTGTTGGTATACTTTTATGCAGCATGAGTTAATACACTCTTTTCCTTTTTTTTTTTTTTTTGTAGTACTGGGGATGCAACCCAGGGCATTCTACCTCTGAGCTACACACCCAGCCCTATGTTTTATTCTTTATTTTGAAACAGGGTTTCACTGAGTTGCAGAGGGCCTCACTAAGTAGCTGAGGCTGTCTGCAAACCGTGGGGTTACAATCATGAGCTACCACACCCAGCAATACACTATTTTTCCCTCTTATTATTTTGTCTTTTGTTAATCTAATTTTCTAGATCCCAGCCAGTGTAGCTAAGATGGTAGAGGAGAGAGTTTTCATTATTTCTTCTTCTGCTATATCTACATTGATTGACTGAGGAGAAACTGGGCCTAGTTGCTGTCCTGAGGAAGCTAGTGCTATCTCTTCCTCTCTAAGGACCACACTGAAGAGCAAAGACTGAAAAAAAGAGAAAAAGACAGAAATTTTAATGGCATTCTCTGCATGGTTAGGGCTTTAGGTACAGGTTTTAATAGGATCTGGGTTGAAGGACAAGCCTGGAAACTTAAAGATAACTGAATAGATAATAAGAGACTTGTCTGCCTCAAGGTTGTTTGTATTTCTTTCTTTTTTGTGTGGTACTGGGGTTCCTGGAAGCCCTTCTACCTTGGGGCTACACTCCCAGACCTATTTTATATTTTTATTTGGAAACAGAGTCTCCTAAGCCAGCGCACGCGGCTGGCTTCGAACCTGCGTGATCCTCCTGTCTCTGCCTCCCAAGAGCGGGGATGACAAGCATGCGCCACCATGCCCGGCCCATGGGTTGTTTGTATTTCAAGAGGTGATGGAACCTTAGTCATGAAGACATTCCAGGGACTGTAAATTTAGAGAAATTTACATTCCAAAGTATAGAAATGGAAGATCCTTCCTATCTTCCTGAGAGAGAGAATGAATGTATATTACAGAACAAGCTCTTTCTCTCTGTCTCAGACGGAAAGTTGTGAGGTGGCTTGCCTTTTTCTATATAAATTCAATATATATTTTTCTATATGAATTCAATATATGAATTTTCTTGGGATTCACTGCCTATAGTACTGACTCTGGCAAGTGTAAGACCTCTGGCTATCATCACCTTAGAAGGAGAAAAGATTGGGGCAAGGGGAGATGATGTAGCTTTTACTATATGTAAATTTAAATAGTCTGCTCTTGCCCCCAAAATCTTGTTTCTATTCTCAGGATCATATAAATAAGTGTAGATGTTAAGACATAAAAATATTTATAGCATGGTTAACCTGGACACTCATTGTTGAGAGGGACAGGGAAAGAGAATGGGGTGGGGAGAGGGCACCAAGCACAGTCTAAATGTATACTATTTTCAATATGTTCCACATATAAATAAAATAAAGAGCTAAAACAGGTAAATATTCATGAACTCAGTTTCTATGTTCACAAGTAGGCTATACTGTCCTCCTGCATGATTTATTATGGTATTCCCTGGAAGTGTGTGGTACTTAGGAAGTCTTTGTTGATTGCTTGTTAAGTAAGTAAGTGAATAGCCCCAGCGTCTGAATAATGGTGAAGTGCTATACAATTGAGGATGGGGACGGTCTACCAGCCCCAAGCTTCCAACAGCTCAGCAAGTAGGTGAGGCCTCCTGGAAGCATTTGCCGGAAAAACTCCAGGAACCTGCAGCAGTGGCACTGGCTTCATGCTGATGAGGTCCGTGTCAGTGTTCCTCTCCCCTGTGGATTCCTTATGGATTACTCTTCAAGATCTCACATATCACTCCTACTACTGCTGTCCTGGGTATATCGGGGGCTGTTTCTACAGAGCAGAGGCTCTGGAGTATGGAGTGCCTTCTTTTCAATGACAGCTGTTGTTTGATAGAAGCAACTCACTTGACTTCTTTGTGGCTTGTTTTTCTATTTATCATTATGTAGATAGAAAAATATCACAGGTGTGATGACAAAGGAAGTCTTATATACAAAGGAATTAATATAATCAATTGTTGAAATGACAAAATAAATTTATATAAAATACTTAGAAACATACTTGACATATAAGTCCTATAGATTTTTTTTGTCTACTTACTATTTAAAAATAATTTAGAGAGAGAAACATGAAAATCTAGTGAAACCAATTTTTATTCTAAAACATAAAATAGATATATATGGCCTCTGAAATCTATAGTTGGAAAAGACTGGATCAATGGTATTGTCTTTAGTTAGGAAATTGTTTCTTTCTTTCTTTCTTTTTTTTTTTTTGGTGGTACTGGGGTTCCTGGAAGCCCTTCTATATCTGGGCTACACTCCCAGACCTATTTTTTAATTTTTGGAAACAGGGTCTCTTAAGCCAGCGCGGCTGGCTTCGAACCTGTGTGATCCTCCTGTCTCCGCCTCCCAAGTGCGGAGATTACAAGCCTGTGCCACCACGCCCGGCAAGATATTGTTTCTTTAAAGTTCCGGGTGTGGTGGCATTTGCTTGTAATCCCAGAGAGGAGGATTGAGGGTTTGCAGCCAGCCTCAGCTATTTAGTGAGGCCCTTTCTCCACAACTTAGTGAGACCCTATTTCAAAAGAAAGAATAAAAATAGGGCTGGGGATATATCTCAGAGATAGAATGCCTCTGGGTTCAATCCCTAGTACTGCAAAACCAACAAAAGTTCAGTAGCAATTTTCATCCTTCCCAAATAATTTCACTCAAATGAGTGGATGATCAGTGGAGATCCTAACTGAAACTATCTGGACCATGTAAAAGCAAGAAAAAACATCTGACTCCGTACAAAAAGCAAGATATATTTTTAGCTACAGAGAGCCATCGTCAACCATTTTTTTTTTTTTTTTTTTTGGTGGTACTTGGGTTCCTGGAAGCCCTTCTACCTCCAGGCTACACTCACACGGGCTACACTCCCAGACCTATTTTTTAATACTTTTTTTTTTTTAATGTGGAAACAGGATTTCTTAAACCAGTGCAGCTGGCTTCGAACCTGCGCGATCCTCCTGTCTCTGCCTCCCAAGCGCGGGGATTACAAGTGTGTGCCACCATGCCCGGCAATGCTCAACCATTTTAAGAAAGAAAAACATTCTCTACTTTGCAACAAGCCAGGGCACTGTTTTTATTTTTATTTTTAATTTTTTTGGGGGGGGTACTGGGGTTCCTGGAAACCCTTCTATTTCTGGGCTACACTCCCAGACCTATTTTATCCTTTTTTTTTTAAATTTGGAAACAAGGTCTCTTAAGCCAGCCTGGCTGGCTTCGAACCTGAGTGATCCTCCTATCTCTGCCTCCCAAGCACGGGGATTTCAAGCTTGCGCCACCATGCCCGGCAGGGGGCACTGTTTTTAAAGGCCATTAAAGCCAGGCATGGTGGCGCAGGCTTGTAATCCCCGCGCTTGGGAGGCTGAGATAGGAGTATCACACAGGTTCGAAGCCAGCCTCAGCTACTTAGTGAGGCTCTCAGCAACTTAGTGAGACCCTGTTTCCAAATAAAATATAAAATAGGTCTGGGAGTATAGCCTGGAGGTAGAAAGCCTCTGGGTTCCAGCCCCAGTACCACCAAAATAAATAAATAAACAAATAAATAAAAATAAAGGCTCTTTAAAACCGCATTTTGTGCTTTTTTGTTATCATTTGGAAAATTGCATTCACAAGACAAAATATGATATTTAGAAGGAGAAAGAGGCCACCTAGTAAACAACTGAAGCCTAATTGTTACTCTACTGGTGTAAGCCTCTTTTCAACCATTGAACAAACAGTTATTGAGAATGTGCTTTTGATAGAGTGCTGTGTTAGTCTGTCTGTGTTTTTGTTTATAATGTGCTGTGAGCTGGCTTCTCAATGTTCTTTTGGTGTTTGCAAAGGGACCTTTACAAATTAATCGTTCTCATTAGGTAACACGTGGCACCACCATCCACCTGACTTTTGGTTGGATAGAATTAGTAAACAGGCCAACGGCTGGATCTGATCTCTACCTGTACAGGTTTCAACAGCATCAGGTCATAGGTCACACTTTGACCTAAAAATTTAACTTTAGGGTCATGATTGGGCGATGAGATGTTAGTTAGCTTTTTGTGGTTATGACCAAAATACCTGACAATAACAACTTCGAGGAGAATAGATTTATTTTGGCTGACAGTTTCAGAGGTCCATGGTCAACCACCTCCATTGCTTTGGACCTGAGGTGAGGCAGAACATCTTGATGGAATACAAGGTAAAAGCAAATCACTAAGCTCCTGGCAGCTGGGAAGGAGGGGAAAGGGCCAGGATCTCCTTTTCCGAGGCATGCCCTCCTTGACCCACTTCCTCTACCTAGGCCCCACTTCCCATGAGTTCATTCAGCCATCAATCAATGAGATCAAATCTGTGACGATCTCCAATATATTTTGTGCTCATCTGATATAACTTAGTATCTGAAGGACCATATTCTATTTTTATTGCTATCAATTTTTGTATAAAAATTTAATAAAGGATCAAGCATTTAATACTTAAATGGCATTTTGATAGACATAATATCTATATAATATTTATTATGTGCCAAACACTGGTAAAATGCTTTACATATATTAATTCATATTAATTTTTAAAACAACTTGAAAAGAATGAGGCCACAAGATTATACCTATTTTCCCAATCAAAAACTGAGGCAGAGAGCTGGGCATGGTGGTGCACACTTGTAATCCCAGCACTTGGGAGGCTGTGACAGGAGGATCGTGTAGGTTCAAAGCCAGCCTCAGCTACTTAGTGAGGCTCTCAGCAACTTAGTGAGGTCCTGTTTCCAAATAAAATATAAAATAGGTCTGGGACTATATCCCAGAGATAAAAAGCCTCTGGGATCCATTCCTAGTACCACCAAAACAAAACAAAACAAAAACTGAGGCAGGGAGGATACGAAATTATTAAGTAGCAGAACTAGGATGGAACCAAGGCATTGTGTGACTCCAGAGTCTACATGACTGACAGTTTTCACTCAGTAACACACATCGAGTGTTTCTTTTTGTTGCTTGAATATTAAATTCTCCTTTCAGAATGTTTGATTCTCAAAAGCTCATTTCAGAGGATAGTCTCATCTTCATGTCTTGCTGCATGGTATGTTAAAAGCAAACTGACCGTGAAACACATAATCTTGAATTTTTAGTCAATTAGATTTTTTTTTCTTTGGGGTACTGGAGATTGAACCCAAAGGTAGTCTGCATCTAAGCTAAACTCCTGGTTCTTTTTAAAAATGTATTTATTTTGAAACAGTTGCTGATGCTGGCCTGGAATGCCTGACCCTCCTAATTCAGTCTTTCAGGTATTGGAATCATAGGTCTGTACCACCACGTCCAACTTTAATAGGACCATTTTGATCCTTTTACTAGAAAATAGCTCCTTGACACTCTGGCTACCATATCCAGATATTCAGACTATCTTCAGTTGAGCTTGAATTTACTTTTTCAACCTTCTGACTAGATACCTTATTCAACAATATTTCCATTTTTTCTTATATAAGTTATTCTATTTATACCTAAATCCTGTTTGGAGTCAGTTTTCTTCTCTAAATATTAATAGTAGATGATAGTGAATTTTTCTTATTATATTAGGAATTAGGACATCACTTCTATTGTTGGATTGTTATTAAAAACCCTGATCATGATTTAACTTATCATATATTCACATCTTGTCTCTTCGAATTTTTAATTGAACTCTAGGTTCTTTAAGGGCCTACATTAAGTTTGTAAAAATGACTTAGGTATGTGTGTGTGTGTGTGTGTGTGTGTGTGTGTGTGTGTGTGTATGATAGCTATAGTCCATTTGAAAATAAATGTGGATCCTTGCAGGACTGATAAAAAATGTCAAGTGCCATTAAGAAAATACTAAGATGAGTGGCTTTGATTTTGAATTAACAGAATAATGCCCAATTAAAAATTATTTCATTGATTTTCCATGTATTCCCAATTCATAAAAATGTATTAATTAAGAAATAATTTTGATGTCTACTGCCCATGAGACTAATTAATGTCATGGATTTTATCTAGATATTTTAAATTTATGGTCCAACACAATTAAGCTGGATTTCTAGGTTTTATTTCTATTTATAATTCAACTATCAACCTTAGAAATTATGTAATAAGTGCTCTAATGGCCCTGATCATGTAAGAGTTTAAAGAAGGTTGGTATTCCCAATCCATAGAGGGAGGTTTAAGATGAACCTAGAAATTTGAGGGGCATTTAAAAAAAAGGAGGAGAAGAAGAGCATTATGGACAAAAAAAGAAATATGTTTATTGAATATTTAGAAGACAAAATACTGAAAAGAGTTCAACAATGAGAGATAGGAATTGTAAGATTGGCTTTGTAGATTGGATTACAGAAAATCATAGATATCAATATGAGAGTTTTAGGCACTGGAACGCCAATAAAGAATTTTGAGCTCTGTAGTGATCTTATGAGAAGGTTGGTTTAGAAGAATTAGTTTGTACTCATTGTGTAGGAAAATATTAGAAAATTTAAATTAAAAAACTTTAGAATTTGAAATGCCTTTCTTATACAGGAATACCTCATTTGGGTAGAATAAATAAATTTAGGACCCAAATAGATACAGAAAATACCTAAGAACATGGTTTTATTTTTAAATTTACATTTTTATTTAGGTTCAAGAATTTATAATTTTACTATTTTTATATATTATAGTGATGGTGACATACATGCACACAGCACCTAGAGGGTTTTCCCCTGGCTCCTTCTGTGACAAATTTTATTATTTTAAAATAAATTTAAAGGGAAAAGATTAAATTAAAGACAATTCTATCAAACATAAGAGTTTTTTTTTAACTAGAAGCATAACTTTATGAATTGACTAAGAACTTTAGATTTGCCATTGAACAAACTGTCCTAGATATTAAAGCATCCTCTTACACTTATGGAAAATAATATGATAATAATTAATAGCTACATTATTTGATTAGCAGTTTTATATTATTTCCATTACATTAAATGGTATCAGTGAACATGAAAATGATGTCTTAAATTCACTGATGAACTTTACTATTTCGTTGTTTGATTTATCAGTGAGCCAGCTCACTTTGTTTTCACATCATTTGATAGATTGAACATGTTTTCAAGGCTACTGACATTTCTGTTGGTGTTGAGTGGCTTTTAATGTTTATTTACACTTGGGAAGGAACTGAAAAATATCATCAAAATGTAGTTGCTCATTTCCATTAAGGAGACATGATATATAGGTAGTTAATATGTTTTCATCAGTCCTAGGTGAGCAAAAAGAAGAATACTCATAAAATCTAAAATGCCATCCTGATAGCTCAAGAAATTTCCTTCATGATGATAACTATAACCATTATTTAATTTCTTATGAAACATGATGATTTCCAGTGGCCAAAGACCACCACATCAACGGATAATGACATTAAACAAAATCACTTGCAATTTTGAAAACACATTCCAGAGCTACTGAAATATTGCAAAACTTGAATATCTCTTAAAGCATAAAATCCATGTACAATTATTTAACAGAGTTTCAATCTGTCCTTAATCAAAAGGATGCTATTCTAAAGCCAGATGTTTATTCATGTGTTCATTCATTTATGTGTCCAGAAGATATTTATCGAGTGCCTAAGTAACTGTGATGTTTGTGATGAAATCTAAAAAAGTGATGTTAAAAACAAAGATATGTGAATAGAATGCTAATGGAGATACAAATAACTGCTATAGGCACTCATGGTAGAGATTTAGTGACTTCCTTCATTACATTTGAATCAGTAAGTCAGAACAATGTGACCAAGTGATTCCATATCTTGTGAGTGTTGTTCTATATGTAAATGTAAATGTAATCTTTGTAAGTGTAGAAGGTGAATAAATAAAATAACAAAGTCAATGCTCAGGCTAGTAGCTCACAGTGATCTCTCTCTGTGCACAAGTTGTGGTAGTTGAGATCGAATGATCTTAATATTTATAGCCATATTTGAAATTTGAGTGAAATGATCTAGATATAGTTTTGATGAAAATGTGCTTCACATTGCTGAACTTAAAAATTAAAATCATTTGGGGATATACACACTGACTTGAGTCAAAAAGACACGTGTGTGCATGTGTGGAGAGTCTCGAGTCTCAGTCTTGCAATTATTACAGAAGGTGGGTGAGGGTTCTGAGAATGCACAATGCATTAACTCTCTACCTGCCAAACATCTTGAACCAAGGAGATAGTATAGCTATATCCTGAGCATCTGTGTGAACACGTGCTTCCTTTAGAGATATTTACATAGTAAGCATGGGAAAAATGTCATAGGCAAAGGCTCTTAATATGGGTTCTTTAAGGTCTAATGCCTTGGGTTGATGGAATTTTTTTTTCCAAATATGAATATTTTGACAAGATTTTAGGATCTAGTTATGGTAAACTCATCTGACTCATTTGGTTTATTCTAATTTTCCTATCATCCTCATTCTATTCTTTTTATTCTTTCTATTTGCAGAACCTTGTGAGTAAGGGCATCATGAAGGTGAGCAAGGACTGCTGTGAAAAGATAAAGTAGGACTCTATTAGTAAAGGAAAGCACTGTGTGTAGCAAAGATAATACATGCCCCAATTAAATCCAGTAATTGATATCCTATTTTTACTTTCTAATTATTCAGACATTTACTATGCAAGTTGTTTTGAGCCTGCATTATCAAGGTAATTATTTTGGTATAACACTATATTTATACAAACACAGACTCTAAATGAAACTTTAAATTTACAAAAGAAAAATAATGTAGGGAATATATGCATTGCACAGCATACCCCAGTACTATTAGTGAGGCATACATAAACAAAAACAGATAATCTGAAATTTTTGAATTGCTATAAAACACTTATCTTTTGTTTAAATATTAAGATTTTAAGTTGCTTTCAGTACTTGTAAAAAGGTATATAAAATGTATAGGTAAATTATAGTTGAACATAATGTGAGGAACATAATTACTCATTATACTTTGAGGTTACTCAAAAAATGAACTTTAAAAGGCCGTGTCTACTCGTATAATAAAAATATTTATTATAAAAATTATCACATTTCTCTGTACATATCCATACACAACTCATACATGAATAATTTAAGTGGGTCCGAGCATTCAGTAGCCATCCACTAGAACCCTAGAGGTCTTTCATAGATTTCACATATATCATGGAGACTATTTCTATTTTATTTACATAGTTGATGTTATTGACATACTAACATTTCTTTTTCTCTACTGTTTTAAAGATAGTTCACAGTGTTTGGGTAATTAATTCATCAACTGTTTTAAATCTTTGGCAAATAAAAATATTTACATGCAAAAGCATTTTGCTTTAATTTCAATAGAAAACTGAAACAAGTAACCTATTGCAAACAATTTTGTGCAGTCAGTAAATGTAGGAGTCAAAGTCCCACCATCAAGAAAAGTCACTGTCTAGAACTTTAGATGATGAAATCTGAAAACTACAACACAGAGTTGAGGCTCCGATTGCCACAACCAGAAGAAGCACCACAACACTAGGTCATCACACAATTAAACACAAATGTCAAGTCCAACATATAAATATCAATCATTTTTACAATGCAGAAATACAAGTTTCACTTCTGTATATCAGTTCAAACATTAACTAGACACAAGTAAGCTTATTATCTAATAAAGCCTATTATTTTGTAAGAGTGAGAGCCGTTCAAAGAAGTCATTCTTCTGTGAAAGATACCAATTCATCCTTTTGACAGTAATTTTTCCATGAAAATATAGACCATTCCTTCAAATAATTGGTGGGAAAAATGAAAAAAAAATGCCTGCCTTCTGCTTCCCTCTCTTCTTATTCCCTTTCTTTCTTCATTGTTTCGTTCCTTGTTTTCTAAGAGCAATCTGCACAATTGTCCCGCCAGCCTCCATATGGCACAATAATTCTCCCAATGTACCATGTGCATCACAGATTTCATTCATTAGTTCGCAACCTCGACCATTCTTATATGAGAGCATTCCGGCATGGGAATGTCTTCCTTCCAGGCTATTTGTTAAAAAAAAAAAGTTGTGTGCACACATAAATGCATCACTCTGAATCTCATGACAATGTATAATCACACTGTACCAATAAAGTCCTAAAACAATCCTCCAACAGGTATTTAAATTCTAATGTTCTCGATCCACTTGACAACTAGAAAATTTTAACAGACATGTTAATGTTGGAGTGTAGAAAATATAA
Organism: Muscardinus avellanarius; assembly: GCF_963383645.1. Lineage (NCBI taxonomy): Eukaryota > Metazoa > Chordata > Mammalia > Rodentia > Gliridae > Muscardinus > Muscardinus avellanarius. The sequence continues at coordinate 66,659,747 of NC_137795.1, forward strand.
TTAAATATATAAAAATATATCTCTGTAAGCCTAGAAAATGGATGTCTTTGGATGATCACCACTTCAGGCTACAGAACAGCCCTTCCTACTGAGTTAGGGTTTGAATATGTGATTTCTCTCCTTAAAGTTTTTTTTCTCCCCAGTTTATAAACAAAACAAGGTAAGGTGCAGTTTGCTGTCACTTTGGCAATTCTTTCTCTCTCTGTCTCTCTTCAACCCCCAACTTTCTAAGTTCAGTGCACATTTAACGGCTCACCCAAGACTAGGTACCTGACAATAAGTGTTCACTTATTGTACAGGGTAGTGTCACAAAGGAGCTGTGTTGATCAGAAGAAGTTCTTCTGAGTTTTTACACATGCCCAATGCTTTGGCTAAAATGCTGAATAAAACATTCAGACTCATTCTTTCTCATAGTGAATGTTATTTTAGTCATTTTCCCCCTAGAGCATATATAAATGTGCATGTGCATACATTTCTGATCACATAGTGTAAACTAAGCTCTAATCTTTGCATGGCAGGAAACACTGGTTTCTTGACACTTGATATTCATTACACCAATATCTTTTGATATCAACAAGAGGCCTAAAATATCTGTCTCTTGAGACTGTTAAAATATGTCTTCATGTTCACCCCCTTTCCCATGCTTGTTAGTAGAGATGGGAAGCAGGTTTATTTCTTCTGCAGGATTTGGAATACACTCACAAGTCATTCTACCTTAAGAAACAAGTTGCTGGCCATATGTTAGCTTCTGTTGTCCTGCCCTTTGTGCTCCTGGGTGGCAGAGAGGAGCTCTATCCTCATTGGATGTTTTTGTTGCTGTGGCTTGTTTTTGCAGAAACAAGAGTCACACACAAACATTCAAGAAGCAGCACTGCCATAGACCCACTTTGATCCCGTAAGGTGTCCTGAGCATCCCTCTTCACACAGCCACCTTTTCCTTTCCCAGCTTCTTTGGCTCCCTGCTTGGGATACACCAGTCGTCTGCCTCAGAACTCATCTGATAATGTTTGAAGGCTGACTTGTTAAAGACAGGGAGTTTTTCTACAGACTCAGAAGACAATGCCTGTAAGAAGAGTGGGAAAAACATCAGACTGAAGAAATAAGGCATGGCATAATGAAGTGACATTCAAAATACATTCAGAGGCATTTATTATTCAAGTCGATTTAGGAATTATTTAGTTGATTTAAAAATAAGAGCATACCAATGGCCACAGTGTGCTGGGCACTTCATAAAATTAAACTAGAATATAAATATCATTTCCACCCAATAGGGGTTGAAATAATACATATGCAATTATAAATTGGGAAATAGATTTTGTGTTTAATATTTATGTATCCTTTGTGTTGTTCTTTCCATGGAAAAACTTTTGCATCTGTGATAGAATGAGCATCCTAATCTGATGCTATAAATTTACTAAAAGGCTCTTTCCCAATAATTTGAAGACTTTGGCCCATTTCATATGTAAACACCTTAACTATTTCATCAAGTCAAAGGCCATTTGGCATTTAATTCCAATGCAAAAAAAGGAAACCAAGATGTTTAATGTTTTAGCTGCAATTGTCTGTAAATATATTTTCAGTTGAAATAGTAGGCAAATGATTAAAAGAATAGAGACAGTGATCATAGAAAATAAGCTGAGGCTTATTCAGAAATAGATAAACAGAAACCAAGTTTGAAGGTTCAAACAGGAAATGCCTAGGATCCCCTGACAGCTTGTGAGTGCTCAGTTTTCCTTTCCTTGGATTTCTAATATGCTCAGCTTAAGGTCCCGAGTGTCTTGATTTCTGTTGTTTTCTAGGCTAGAACATTATTAGCATATGTTTTCCACAAGTAAAACAAAAGCTAGTCTTCAGGATGCCAGGAAGGGGTCTCTTAAATTCACAGGAGCATGTTCTCACTCTGAAACACTGGTAGTCTGCTTTTTTGAAAAGCATGGCTCAATTTTCTCTTTGGTAAGTTACCATATTAAATAATATGTATGCACACATCTGAACAGAAAATAGAATGACTTGTGATCATTATTAACTTAGTTTGGGGAATATACCCTGGACCATAGAATTCTGGACTGTTAAAAAGAAGCAATAATTTTAGAGAGATTATTTTCTGTTGAGTTTAAAGGGTACCTTTAAGTAGATGATGGCATCTGTTCCATATCCAGACAAAGAGTAGAGATTCAGATCTCCTTGAAAGTACTTGGCATAGAGACGAGAGATTGGCAAGCCGTAACCAAAACCAGCCTAGAGGTGGAAGGTCAGTTATTAGTGAAGTGGATGTGGTCATTGAAATATGAAATATAGGAAGGCATTATGATCCTCACTGATACTAATACCCTAAAACCTAGACAAGTATCTTCTGCTTCCAACCAGAGACCCCTTTGTAGAATTGCTTCACCATCCTTAGCATGATTTATCACTCTCATATTCCTCATGCCTAACTTAACTACATTAATTAACTTGCCTAAATATTTCCTGGTTATTCTAGTTCTGCTTTTAGAACAGGGTGGCTGGGGTGAACTTAGTCGTCAAATTGGTCTTACCAGAGGAGCGTTCCTGGAGTTATCCATCACAGGCTTTGGTGCAGTGGAGTACATGTAACTGAAGAGGCGGTCAGTAATCCTCAGGGGGACGCCACCACCTCGGTCAGAAATCTTAAACAAGCAAACAAATAGGTCATCAGACCGATGTATTAAAACGATGCACACATGTCTATAAAAATTTCTTTCTTTCATTTAAAAGTCACCTGGTATACATGACTTTGATTAATTTCCCAAAGCAGGTATTCTTATTATTATTGACCCTTTTCAATTCAATCAAGAGAGAACCAGAAGAGAAACAGAGAAGGGATACCTTAATTGTAAGGTCTTCTTTTCCCAAGACCACGATCACCTCAATGGGTGTAAGGGATGGCCAATTTTCCTGGTGTTCAACTGTGGCCCTCATTGCGTTCTAAAGAAAACATAACCATAAGAAATTCAATGGCAGAAGGACAAGAGACAATAAATAGCTGTTTTTTATGTTTAAAATAAAAACTCAGAGGGTAATTCAAAGTTTCTATTTTTTTAATTTGGTAAAACAGCTCTGTAAATAGCCATTTATGAATGTGTCATGCAGGATGTATAATGAAAAATATTCATTTACCATGTAATATAGCTCCTGGGAGCAATGTCTAATGGAAAAACAATTCTGCTGGCTGTCAAGTGCTTATTTGTAAGCTTAATTTAAATGTAGAAATTGGTTTTTATAGTCCATTTCCTGGCTCTCCCTTTTCTGTCTTTCCATTACATTTTATATCTAAGCACCAAAGACTATTATATAACAAATGAAAAGTGAATCATTGAACCAATTTATTGGCTTTTATAAAATTTGTTGGTAAAAAGGTTGTTACTGTTTAAAAGGACAGTCAATAATTCTAAATTAAGTTTCAATTTGCATTTGATTATCATCTTAACTTTTACCAGTGAAAGCAAAATAACTATCAGTTGGATCATTCAATTTAAAAATAATCCAAATCAACAAAAAAGTATCTTTCATCTGTTAGCACAGAACAAACTAAAACAAGTTTGCAGCCACTGGCTGGATGTCCTACAGAAAAAGTGCTGGGCTATTTAATCCATTTTTGTCTCTACTAATTTTCTGTATATTATCTTTTTTCTGTTTTATTGTGTAAGATTAAGTTATGGTCATTAGCTGAAGTGAAGTGAAATGGATCAGATGTTTATAGATCAATCAGTACCTCATTGTGGTAATATTAGAATAAGTGAGGAGATAGTAAATTCTAAGGCAGATTTCACTTATTTTTAAGGCTTCCTCTTCTCCAGTTCAGGAGACACTTGGGAGGTATCAGAAAGCTTCAGATGTTTCTACTGTTGTTGTTTTTTTTGTTGTTGTTTAGTTTTGTTTAAGTTCAGAGTTTGTTTGCTCTTAAAACTCATGAAAAGATTGGTTTTTAGCATCTGGTTATCACAGATTTAGAAATACCAGAATCCTCTGGGAGTTTGTTGGAAATGCAAATTCTCAGACCCATAGAATCCAAATGTCTAAAGGCAGAGCCCAAGCCTGTGCAATTATTTTTTTGTACTGAGGATTGAACCTACAGGGATTCTATTTTTGAGTTACATCCCCATTTTTTTTTAAGCAAGGTCTTGCTAGGTTGCTGAGGAGCTCGCTAAGTTGCCAAAGCTTGTATTGCGTCTGTGATTCTCCTGTCTCATTTCTCAGGCATGCACTACCATACCTGGAAAACCTCCATTAACAAGCTCTCCCTGTGATGGTAGAGCACACTAAAGTTTGGGAAGTGTCAGCAGCATCATGAGTAGGCTTACTGGAAATTCAGTATCAGGTCCCATCCAGACTTGCTGAATCAAATTTCTCATTTTTAACAAAGTGCCCAGGTGATTAATATGCACTTTAAAGTATATGACTAAAGGGACTGACTGTTCTCTAAGTGTATTCTAGACTCAAAATGTGGCCATGCTATATCAGGTAACTCTGAATTGGAGTCTCTGAGTTTGAAGCTGGAGCCTATGGGGGTAGAGTTTACAAGGCCCTCGTTCACTGAAGCATTCGCCCCATGGCCTCTCTTAATAAGCACATAACTGGCTAATGCTTTGTTGGACACTTGGACCAACAATGGGAACATCTTGACGCTGAAGTACTGAGAGATCATATCATACTGTACATTCTCAAACACGTGTTGATACTACAGCAAACTGCATGCACTTTTGCCAAAGTGCTTCTTCCTACTAGTCATAGCACAGAAGTATTCTTGGAATAGGATGGTGAGGCCCCTGATTAGTGGGGAATGATAAAGGAAATGAGATATAACTAGTGGACTATTCTTAAAGACGAACATCACGATCATTGCGGGGTATCATACCTTGAAAAGTTCAAAAAGCATATGATGAAGATGAGAAGGGACATACACGATGTTGATTGGTTGGCCAGGAAATTTTCCTAGGAAAGTTAAATTCATTTAGAATCAGGGAACAAATATTTTTCTTGAATGTACTTCTATATCAATTTGGTTGCTATTTTGGATTTAAACAGGGTTAAATCCCACGATTTTCCCCACCTGAAAATCGTGCCCAGGAACTTTCCAACTTAAACAATAAACACCTTATTTTCAAAATAGAACACTGTTCCAGTTGCTACTTAGTGCTCTATGATTACTTTTTTCATTTTTCTATAAATGCATAAAGTTGGATGAAGTGTGAAACAATGCTACTGTATATTAGATTACATGGGCTGTTTGTTTCCATTTTCAACATGTTTGTACTGGACAATATCAGAGTTAAAATTATAGGCATTTTAAGATAGAAGAAGGAAATAACTGGGCTTATACTATTACATTTAAGTTAACGCTAGGTATAATTTTCATATTTTTTATGCATGGCGAAATAACACATCTGATTTTTCTATTTCCCTAAACATTAAATGTTGCATGCTGAATATGCTTAAACTTCACCAAAAGGCAAAAAAGAGAAACAAATGAACAAACAAACAAACAAAAAACCCTCATGATACTGTTTGAAAAGAAAAATAAAAGAGTTATTCTTTAGTGTCCCAGGCCTTGGCAAAGTTTGAATTGAAAAACACACGGTCTGGCACAATTCCTTCTTTATTTTACCAGACAGTTCAAGCAGGTTACCTACACGTATTGTGCAACGAAGCTACTTGTGCTTAGAGAGTTTTCAATCCTTATTTGTACTCCCACCTTTAGTTTAGCATTCACTTATATCTGCATGTCCCCCAATTTATGAGTTAGGCTACTCTTAACTTGAGCAACTTGAATTTAACTTTTGCTACTAACAAAAGTTTTCCTATATAAATATTATTTGGAAAAGATGTTTACTTTGAACAGAAATGAGGCTATTCCAATTTAAGCACACTGCGCCTTGCTTTGAAGATACAACTATCTTCTAGACCAGAACAGGAAAGGGTGAAAATAGTGCTTTGCATTCACCTATAATCACTTCAATCCATGTGAGAAGATCTCTTGTCAACACCCTAGAGCTTTTGAAGTTTGTTCTGCCTCCAAACAGTGGTATACACTTAAAGTATTTTTCTTATTTTGGTAAAAACATTTAACATGAGATATACACTCTTAACAAATTTGCAAGCATACAATACAGTTTTACTAACTGCGGATACTGTGCTATACAGCAGGTCTCTAGAACCTATTCATTTTATGTAACTGAAACTGTGTGTGTGTGTGTGTGTGTGTGTGTGTGTGTGTGTGTGCGCGCGCGCGCGCTCGCGCACGTATAAGTGTGTTACTGGAGATTGAACTCAGGGGCGTTCTACCTCACCAGCTCTACTTTTTATTCTTTTTTTTTTTGTGTGTGTGTGTGTGTAGTACTGGGGTTCCTGGAAGCCCTTCTCCTTCCGGTCTATACTCCCAGACCTATTTTATATTTTTAAATTTGGAAACAGGGTCTCTTAAGCCAGCGAGGCTGGCTTCGAACCAGCGCAATCCTCCTGTCTCTGCCTCCCAACCGCGGGAATTACAAGCGTGTGCCACCACGCCCCATGTTACTTTTTATTCTTTATATTGAAATAGGGTCTCACTAAGTTGCAGAGGGCCTTAGTAGCTGAGGCTGCCTCAAACCTGAGTCCTCCTGTCTCAACCTCCCAGTACTGGGATTCCAAGTGTGCGCCATCAAGTCTTGCTGAAACTTTAGAGCTATTGACTAGCAAGTACCCACGTCTCCTTCCTCCATCCCAGCCTCTGGTATCTAGTAATCTACTCTCTGCTTCTGAGAGTATGACTATCCTGGATATGTCAAATAAGTGGAATCCTGCAGCATTATCTTTTTGTAAGTAGCTTATTTCTTACAATGAAATTTTAAATATTTTTGTTTTCAGGTCTAATGAATAACCTCTTTGGGGGTGTCTCCACTGCTAAGTGGTTCTGGTCTCTTTATCCTTCATACTCAAATAGTGAGCAATCTTCTCCATCTAAGATAATGGAACCTAGATGTTACTTTAAATCCCAAATTATTTGTTCAATTCATTCTTTATAAATCATTATTAGCAACTTAATATGCAAAATTTGAGCTTACAGGATGAGGTGGTTAAAAAGAAACTTGACTTCAAAAATATCTACAAATTTTAGGCAAGTTCAGAAGAGAAAAAAATGAACATGAATGTTGCCTTATATTTACAAAAAGTAATTATACTGGAAGAATAATGAGTTTTCCATTAGTTAAAATATATTTTATTTAGAGCTTACCATTCACTTGTGTGAGCTTTAATTCTGGAGATGTTAAATAATACTGATCACAGAGCAACTTTGAACTCTCAAAGGCATCTGGAATAAAAAGATTTTTCAGAACAATGAAATGAGATTATACCAAGGACACTTGTCAAGTGAACATCAGTGTGTACAGTATTCTTAATCTAAACTATTCACAAGAGTAAAGCTTTATGTGTATGAAAAATGTCTTTCTAATATATTATTAATGAATAATATTTTATTGAAGTTGTAGCTATAGTAATAAGAATATATGCACTTCAGAGATCAAATATAATATATAAGAATGTGACATATTAGCCACTTATGTTTAAATTTTTAATAATATTATAAATGAATGTTTATACTCCTGACTCTCAAAAGCAAATGATCTTGGGGGCAGTATTTTCAAAACTGTAAAAAAAAAAAACACTGCGAACATAAATTCACTCACAGAGTCACCTTGATTATAAATATGTCAATCACAAAGGAAGAGAAACTATAGATGAGCAAATAAGGTGGCCTAATGGGGGGTAATGAGAGAAGGGAAGAGGGAAATTCCTAATGTACTTGATGTACATTCACAAATATATCAGTCAGTCACTAAGCCAAACATGAGAAGGAGGGAGGGGAGGGACTGGGGTGGGAATTGGGGAAGGGCTAAATGAGTGATGTGTGCATGTGTGCCTCTACCATCTTGTACCTCATTAAGATGCATGGCTACAATGCACTGATAAAATAAATAAGTAAATAAAAATAAATAAATATGTCAATCATTCATTATACATTTCCAATAATGGAAATGCAAAAAATCTAGAAATTACCTTGGACCACTGCCACAACATCACAAGTTGGATCAATGCTTCCAATGTGGCTTGGATTTCCTGTCTTTGAGTCACTGAATAGAAGAACTGTTGAAAAAATAAAACCAAAAACATGTCATCTTAAAAGTCAGGATAATTATTAGACCTGGCACTGAGGGACGACACTGTGACCTACTACTGTGTGGACCTTGGAGCAATAGCGTGGTTTCTATTCTACATGTCTGTGTGTCACCATCATGATAGGTTCACTTACTGTGCTGGTTCATCAGCATCCGAGTAGAAATACGGTTCATGTAAAATCGATCCAAAAAGTACTGAAGATTTTGATTGGTGACTGGGTCAACCATACAGGAATCTTTATACTCTATGATTCCTTGAGCCATCGTTGGAACGACATTATGGTGTCTGTTTCGAACTTTGGTGAGTGCATCTACAAAGCTAAGCCATAAGATTTATAGTTAGTGAAAACTGAGTTTCATCTCCTTATCTTTCTTAGACTACTTCAAAGAAGTCTACAACTCTTTACATGGTACTTGTCTAAATCTAAACAAATCAAATGATAAGATGTTAGGGCAAAGCTTTATTAGGGATCCCATATAGATTATTTCACTACAGTAGAGAATATAGTTTCAAAAACAGGTGTATTTTGTTTCCAGGCTATATATAAAACTACTGACTCTATGGTACATTTATTACAGTGTTCATTAAGCCTTCTCCTTAAAAAGTACTATAATTGAGGATTATTTTGGAATTCCATTGTGAAAAAAATACCCTCAAAATTTCTTGTCAGGTTTAGAAAGGATTCTTATTTAGGTAGGTAGAAGCTTTCAGTTACTCTGAAAGCCTGTAATTTCAACAATGACAGTGAAATGTATTTAAATTATGCAGTATTAAGCTCTCTTACATATATAATCATTGTAATAAATTTATAATAAAAATATAATAAAAATACAAATGTTTGGTGGGGGACCCTTACATTCTTTCATCCTCAGCATTAATTTTCAATGCTGGATAGCTTCACTTCTAAAAGCCCAACCAGCCAAAATTTGTCACCTGGTAGTAATTTGTTATTCAGAATTGGAATTCCTTGAATTTAGGCCTAAAAATTCTAAAGCATGTGTCTGAATATGCCAAAGTTTTTTTTTTCTTTTTATTGGTGCATTGTAGTCATTCATCTTAATGGAGTACAAGATGGTAAAGGCATACATGCACACATCACTCAATTGGCCAAAATTTTGTAGATCTTACTCTGACAAAACTTTCTGGTCGTCTGCGCTTTTCTCATGGAATTCCACCAACTCCATCAGGCTCTGTATGTACCTGAAAACCAAGAAAATTTTGTTTTAAAATTAGTAGTCAGATGCAAATGACTGAAAATAAGCACCTCCTATTTTACACAATTATTTGAAAAGAGAAGGTAAGCCTTATGCTTAAAATTAAAACTTTCAGAAAAATATTTTAAAAATAGTATGCTTCAAATATGAGTGGCTACAACTTTTAACCCTCAACTTTCTAACTTAAAGTTCAACTTACAATGGTTTTCTAACTCTTTCAGGTTGGTATTCAGTTTCCTGACTATTTTGTTTGACAAATGTTTTCATATCCTATAGTAAAGACGCTTAGAAACAACTTTTTAGAGGGTTTCTTTTTTTGTCTTTCTTGGAACCGGGTATCGAACCCAGAGCGCCACACCTGCAAAGCAGGCGCTTTGCCACTGAGCTACATCCTGGCCCCTAGAAACAACTTTTAAAAAATGTGCTTCTTTTCATCTTTCTAATAATGCATTTGTAGAAGAGTAGAAGTCTCATATGCAGAAATAAATACAATAGGGTTTTCAGGCTGTAATTGTTTTATGGGTATGTGATACATTTATTTCTTGACTCAATGAGTAAAATGCGGTTTGGTCAGAGGACTGGGGTGAGATTCTGCTTCAAGTCTGCACAGTGTCTCTGTCTTGTCTCTGTTCTTCAAATCTGTGCTCTTTTGGGTTACCTACCTTCTCTACGCATCAGTATTCTTATTCATGAGATGCTACTATAATCACTGATGCTTACTGAGTGCTGATGGTGATCGTATAACTACTGATAGCTTCTTAGTCTCAGTGGTTATGTTAAGATGCTATTATAAGCACTGATAACTTACTGACTGCTGGCTGAGTGCTAAATGCTGTTCTAACTTTTAAAAACCGATGATCTCATTTAATTTTGCTTGAATGGCTCTTTGAGGCATACACTTTATTCTCCTTAACAACATAAGGGGGAACTGAGGCACAGAGGGTTTAAAACACTTCTCAAGGGTTCCCACAAATAGGGACTGACAGAAGCAGGATTTGAAACCAGAGCTCACTCTGTTAGTCACAGTTAAGTAATAAGTATTAGACCCTCCCTAAATAGCAGTCAGCTGAACCAGTTTCTAGAGATAGTATTTCTTTTGCAACATCAAATTCTGTCTTTTATTACGTAAAGTACAAAATTAAAATTACATGTGTCAATTATTTTTAAACTTCTTCCAGAAGTCAAAACTATATTGTAAGGGAACTACATTTTCAGGATAAAAGTCTCCACTTATGGCTTTGATGGTTTAAAGTAATAAACATTATTTTAGCTTTCAAAAGTATTAACTGTTCAGATAACTTGTTTTCCAGTTTGGTCATTGATATAAGAAACCATACTCAGGTAACCATTTTTAAACTTAAGACTTCAAAATGGTTCATCACATACCAGCTTTTAACCAACTGCACTGAAGAGGTATTTACTAGTCGGTCAGGGAGAATGTCGATCTCCTTCAGGATATTGGCCAGCCTCACAGGCAATTCTTGTCGCAAAAATGAAAAAGAAGTTCTTTCACATGCATTGTCAGAACCTATAATAAAATATAATCATTTAGTGTTTAGAAAAACATCTAAATGATAACTTTGAAAATCAGTGCCAAATATTGAACACACATATATTACAAACTTAAATTTCACTCTCAGTTGGGTTACTGTTGACAGATAAGTCAGGGCCAGGATGTATTTGACCTTTTCTTTCTTTTCTTAAAATGGCCAATTTAGGAGACTATTGTTTTTATCTATTTGAAAAGGATTCCCTCCCAAGAAGTAAGAACATTCCACTGAGTGCAGGAGTCCGCAGACACCCCCTTGCCAGGAACATAACCTCCTTTATTTAGCCTAGACCTGAAATGGCAATGCGTTCGGAAGGAGGAGGTGGAGTGGGAGTTGTTTCCAAACTAGCAATAAACAGCATCACATTTAAACCCTTGAACTTTTCATTCTAATATTACTGCAGCAAGTGTGTAATTATTTTCAGCAATCATAGAAATATATGGGAAAGTATCATGGTGAAAAGACAAAGTTTGTTAGGAGTGCAGAGAGATGTACTGTGTGGAGGAGTACAAAGGGCTCAGAAGTAAAAATCTATTAATTCGAGGCTTCTTTATAATATTAGAAATCGCCTCCAAGAAGTACTATGCCCTAAAGGAGGAAAGTTTTCAGTTCTTTGTTAGTTACTTGGTTACAGAAGGCGAAACGCACTTTGACTCATAGATCAGGGGAGACAGAAGAGGAAAGACAAGCTCAAACTGCCCAGCAGGAGCGGAGGGTTGAAGTTGGTCTTGGCCTGTAGGCACAAACTGTCAGAAAGTGGAGAAATCTGGGAAGAGTTAAGTAGTGTAAGCGTTGAGGCTCCAAGCTCAGAAGCAAAGTGGACCTCAGTTGCTTTGGGCTGAAAGTTATGGCAACCCCCACCCCCACGCCAGCCCTAGCGCCACCGCCGGAGCCCTGTGTCCCCTCTTACCGAAGTCCAGCAGCTGCTTCATGGACAGTGGGGAAGGGCTGTAGCGCGAGAAAAGCTCGACCTCTCGGGGCACCAGGCCGGCGCTGCTCAGTGAGCTGGCGCTGCGCACCAAGAAGCGGGCCGCCTTCATCTTGACGCCCACCGCTCCTAGCAGGGCCCGGGCTGGCTTGAGAGGCAAAAGCCCTGGGGAGCAGAACTTGGGTCGGTGGAAGGGGCGCTGGGCGTCCGGGCAGGGAACCTCGAGTGCGCTGGCGGGCTGCGGTTTGGGGGATGCTGGAGGGTAGAGCCGGGCAGAGTCGGAGGTGCGGTGGCTCGAAATTCGCGTCTTTCCACGTCTGGTGGCTTTTTATGTATCTTCCTGCCCTCTTCTTCGCTCCCCGCCGGGAGGAGTCAGCGGGACTTGGAGATGTGGTCTGAACTTGGGGCCACACCAATCAGCTCAGAGGAAGAACTTTGGGCCCCGCCCCCTGGCCCGTCCCCGCAGTGTCCGGACACGGTGAGCACCCAGCGCCCGGGCACTGCTTGCTGCTCAGCGCTGCGAGGGGCAGAGGACGGGAAGGAAGCCAGGGACCAGGAAGCTGAAGCTGACAGCTGTGGCAACGTGGGTTCCCTATCAGCCTCTTGGGACCCGGCCCAGGTCCCGTGGGCTAGGGGCCGGCCCAGACTTGTCCTTGTTTACAACTCCGAGGCTGTCTCAATGTCACGCATTCCTGACCAGAAACTGTTTCCAAGAATCAGGGCTCCGGAAGCTCATTGGTTCTTGCTCAGAGCGGGACTTTTACAGTAGCCAATCATCTGCGTACAAAAGTATGGCCTTTCCTGTCATTGGCTAGCGAAAGAAATGAACAACCTGGAGTTTTCCCAGCGTTTCTCCACCAGCAAACAGCGCACCGCAGGGACTAGAAGTTCCTCTTGCTTTGACTTCAGGAGCTGCCTAAATGCATTTACTTTCTTCCTGTGGTGAAAAAGACCACCTATTCGTTTCTCCCCAGTAGCTCTTTTCCCATGAGATTTATCTCAATTAATTAAAAGCAAAGTGAAAAGGGGACCATTTTGTCAGTTTGACTCACCTTTGTTTTCTCCCAGTAGAGAATCTATTCATTTTGTCCCCCTCTATGGAATGCTTTTTTTTTTTTTTTGCAACCAAATCTTTGCGTCAGGAATTTTATTTTACCCTCAAAAGGTCCCCACACACTGTCAGGTCCAAGAGGTCTTCTGTAATCTCTCCCCTCCTTCTTTCAAAGACGGCCTTTGTCACTCAAGTAATTGCCACACAGAGTAGTAATTTAGGTTAGTATATTATTCCTTCCTGATGGTCCTTCCCTAAGAGAGTTCAGAGTAGGGGCTGTGTTTGATGCATCTTTGTGATTCATAACGTGCTATGTCACTACTCAAAAATTGTTACATTAGTGACAGTGATTAAAACCCATTACTCTTTCATAAAACTCTCACTTGAACCACCCTCCCCTCTCCTTACTCTCCAAAGGGATTAGGGAATGAAGCCACAGTGTTTGGGGAAGCTGGCATTCCCCAAACCAAGCCTCTGGTTGGTTGAAATGGAATGGAAAGGGAACTAATGAGGTGTTAAATGATGGTTTGCTATTTAAAAAATTCCCTTTGGCATCCTGCTGTTGTAATGGGGGATTTTGAAAGTCATGGGTGGTACTAGGCTTCATCATCAGTCTTTGCCTTCTTTCTCCAGGAAATTTCAGTCACAGGACTGATTTCCAATTTCTATTTCTAGTGCAAACTCTCTCCTGACAGCCAGATTCCATTCCAGGGGCCATTAGACTTTTCCACTTGTATGTCTAAGAAGCACCAACTTTGCTGCTTTAAACCCACCACCATTACTGGGAAGTATTTAGTTCTGGCAAACTTTCTGTTACTTTTGTAAACTGTGTAGAGGTACACATTAGCTTTCCTACCATTTCCCCCTTTGTCTATCCATTGCCCATATATCTTCCAAGAATTGTGATCTCTACTTGTGCCTAAATATTTTGCTTAGATCTGTGAAAAACAGTGCTGTAGAGACACCCAACATTTCTTAGCTTCCAGTGCTGAGAGTGGGCTTGGGTTCTTAAAAATACTGAGGGATGATCCTGGGGTGAACGAAAGACTCCAACAATTGCACTTGAGCAAGAAAAATAAATAAATAAAATCAAATAATAAATGGGATGATTTTTTTTGTGGTACTGGGATTCCTGGAAGCTCTTCTACCTCCGGACTAAACTCCCAGACCTATTTTATATTTTTTTATTTGGAAACAGGGTCTCTTAAGCCAGCGCGGCTGACTCCAAACCAGCGCGATCCTCCTGTCTCCACCTCCCAAGCGCGGGGATTACAAGCGTGCATCACCACGCCTGGCATAAATGGGATGATATTAAACAAAATTTTTTGTTCATCAAAGGAAACTATTAAGGGTCTAAATAAAGAGCCTAAAGAATGGGTGATCTTTGTCAGATAATTCTCTGATAGAGGACTAATATCTATACTATACAAAGTACTTAAGAAACTTTACACTAAAAAATAAATAAATAACCCAATCAAGAAATGGGCAATTGAACTAAATAGACATTTCATAAAAGAAGAAATACAAATAACCTATAAATATAAGGAAAAATGTCCAACATCATTAGCAATCAGAGATATGCAAATAAAAGCTACTCAGATATCTTCTAACCCCAATTAAAATGGCAATCATCAAGAAGTCAAACAGCAATAAATACTATCGAGGATGTGAGGAAATGGGAACCCTTCTACACTGTTGGTCAGATTGCAAATTAGTGCAGCCAGTATGGAAATCAGTGTAGAGATTCCTCAGAAAACTGGAAATGGACCCAGTTGTACCACTTCTGGGTATCTTTCCAAAGGGACTGAAATCAGGATATTATAGTAATACATGCAAATCCATGTTTATAGCAGCACAGTTCACAATAACCAAATTATGGAACCAATCTAGATGTCCATCAACAGATGAATGAATTACAAAATTATGGGACTACACACAATGGAATTCTACTCAGAAATAAAGAGTAAAATTATGTTATTTGGAGGAAAATGGATGGATCTGGAGAGCATTATATTAAGTGAAATTAGCCAGTCACAGAAAATGAAGAGTCATATGTCTTCTCATATGCAGAAGGCAGGGAGTGAGCGGGTTACAGAGGAACTTCGGATAATGGGAGAGAAACCCCAGTGGAGTGAGGGAGGTGGTCTAGGGGAGTTTGGGGAAGATGGAGAATTAATGAAGGAAACACTTTAGTGCACATTAGGTACATATGTCCAGTGCCAATCTCAATATCATGTATGGGGAAGGGAAGTAGTGGGGAGGGAACAAAGGGAGGGACTCACCAATTACAATGAGCATGTGTGTCACTACCACTATTTACTACGTTGTGATGTGAGAGCATAAGACTAGAATGCACCAATGAAAGTGGATAAAACAGAACAAAACAAAACACAGCTACTTCAAATATGATGCACTTATCTTAAGCTCCAACAGTGGTGAAGCATGAGCAACTCCCAAACTGAATCTCTACTGGTACATAGGTTTTGATACCACCATCATTTATACTTTTGTGCTTTGGAATCTTTTATTTAATATTTACATAGTTTTATGAAGCAAAGACATGAGTCAAGAAGCCAAAAGATGAAACAAGACTTTCTTTTTGCAGGTCTGGGATGGAACCCAGGGGAATTCTACCTCTGAGCTACATCCTCAGCTCTGTTTTTTTATTCTTTATTTTAAAACAGGGTCTCACTAAGTTACAGAGGGCCTGGCTAAGTAGCTGAGGCTGTCCATGAACTGTGATTCTCCACTCTCAGCCTCCCGAATGCTGGGATTACAAGTGTGTGCCACCACGCCCAGCTGAAACAAGACTTTCTTTAATGAAGCAAATAGTTAAGGTAAAATAATCTCTTTTCCATGGATTACATCTTAGGAACAGAAATAAAAAATGTTTTAGCTTTATCATGCCTGAGATAAGGAATGGGCAAGAATATATATAGCAAAGAATTATTCTTTTATACTCTAATATGCAGAGGGAAGGTAATAGAAATTATGTGGTATAGGTGGATCTAGTTTGGGAAATTCTCATCTCTCATATATCTCATGAAGTCCAGTGAGTGTCTGTCCTTACTTCCCCTGTGTGTTGTGGGCTGATTGAAGATCAGGTGGAGTCATATGATGTTTCCAGAGATGACTAAGAGCTGACTGTGAACTTAGGTCACCGACACTTAGTTTCCATGTTATCCCATCCAATAATATGTACCACAGTGGGTTACTCCCACTGTGCTTGCCATTCTCCATTGTCACTTCTGTGTGATGGGGACTCTTGTTATCATTGGCAACACTGAGGGTAGCTGGGCTGGAATATCAGGTCACACCATTTACCTAGTTGGCAAAGATGCCCTGTATCACCGTGATTAAAGAGTCGCCTGGGAAGAGAGTGGCACTGACATTCTCAGGGTGACCACAGATAGCAGGGCTGAGCCAGTTGGGAGAGAGGTGAGGCCATGAGATGGGCTGAGGACAGGGAGCGTGGACCAATCGTGATATTCAGTTGAGTAAAGGCAAGCCGCGAGAAGACTGCTGAGCGACGTAGTGCTGAGTGTGGTCATCGAAGCTGCCTGTTGTGGACAGTGCTGAGCATAACATCCTTGCTGGAGGCACCTGATACTTGCAATATTCAGGTGCACTCTTTCCTAGTATTAAATACTTTAACTGGTTTGCTTGAAAAAATTAAAAACTACAAGGCTGCTGGTAGAGCTTAGGAATATAAGTCAAGCTTTTGCCAGAGAGTAAGGGTGGCCAATTTGACAAAATGCACCAGAACCCTTAGAGAGAAGTCCCTTCCATTTTCCGCCTCTATGAACACATTTCAAGGAAGCGATTAAAAATACATGTCAGGAGGGCGTGGTTGCACACACTTATAATCTCAGTACTTAGGAGGATCAGATAAGAGAATTGCAGGTTCGAGGACAGCCTCAGCAATTAGTGAGGCAACAAGCAATTTAGCGAGATCCCGTTTCAAAATAAAAAAATATAATTGGGCTGGTGGTGTATCTCAGTGTTAGAATGACTGTGGGTTCAGTCTTCAGTAATGCACACACATACGCACTGCATGATTTAAAAACTTGGAGAAAATATTTATATAATGTGTAGCAGATGATTACTTAATAATGGCTGTTTTGGTAGGGAACACAATGGTCGTGATTTGTTCCTTCATGGAGATCACAGACTTGCGAGGAAATCGGAATTATCAAAGCATATGGCCAGTATGCCGGTACTTTAAACCAGGATGAGAGTTCTAAAGAAAATGCATAGAAAGTATGTAACGGGCTGGAACTCCCATGGGTTTGGTGGCCAGGGATGTTCTCTTTGAGAAAATGACAATTAAATGAGATGGAAGCAGGACGTGGCGGCACACACCTGTAATCCTAGTACCTAGGAGGCTGAGACACAGATTCAAGAGCAGCCTCAGAATATTAGCAAAACTCTCAGCAACCTAGTGAGACTCTGTTTCAAAACAAAAAATTAAAAAGTAGGGCTGAAGGTGTAGCTCAGAGGTAGAATGAACCTGGGTTCAATCTCCTGTACCACACCAAAAATTAAAAAAAAAGAGAGAGAGATAAAGCAGCCTTTTATTGGCGATAACAAGAAATGCTGGTGAAAACATATTGGTGAAGATACTGGGGAAATTTGGGCCTAAATCACCACTTGGTCTCCTGTAATTGGTAACTTAGAGAATGCTAGTTGCCCAGGGCTGGATTAGCTGCCTTGATGGATGCAACATCTTCTGCTCTTGAGTACCCCAGGCTCATAGTAGATGTTACAAAACAATAGGCAAGTCACTTTTTTTAGTTTATAAGATTTCCATTTAATTATTAGTGCATAAGGCTGTAATTAAATGCACTAAAACAGCAGTTTCTAAGAAAGTTTTGATCAATGTGCCATGTTGGTGGTAATGCTGGTATGGAGACGTGCCATGAGGCTACTGGTGTGTGGAACAGGAACTATACTGGTGATCAGAAACTTCATTTGAGTCGACCTTAAAAGGATGAATACAGTTTTGGCAAGTCATTGGTACATAGTGAGGAAGAGTGTCTAAGCACTGGCAGAAGCATGGATGTTGGAGCTAGGGTCTGTAAAAAAAACAATGATTCCTATAGTCTGGCTGCTGTAAGAGGGGATGGGACATTGTGGTCCCTGCTCAAGTTTGTTAAACAGTTAAACAATTTAACTACGCTTTATTGAACACCTATGATGTGCAGGGCACTGTGAAGGATGCTGCAGACATGAAGATGGTAATGATTTAGACTTCCTGTCTTCAGGGATGGGAGAAAGATATCAGAGTGGCCTTTAAAAAAGGTGTGATGCAGAAGAATGTAAATAAAAATGGCGAGAAAGAAATGCTTATACATTAAGGGTGGGACTGTAGACTAGTACAACCATTATAGAGATCAGTATGAAGTTTCCTCAAGAGACTAGGAATGGAACCACCATACTACTATATGACCCCGATGTACCACTCCTTGGTATATATTAAATTCCAAGGAATTTAAAGGAGCAGTCTCTAGCAACACATGCATGCCCATATTTATAGCAGCACAATTCACACGCGCCAAGTATGGGACCAACCTGTGTCTGTCAGCAGATGAATGAATGGATAAAGAAAAAGTGGCATTTACACACAATGGAGTTTTAGTCAGTTCTCAAGAAGAACAAATTAAGTCATCTGCAGGAAAATGAATGGAACTGGAGACATCATGCTAAGCGAGGTCAGCCAGACTCAGAAAATCAAGGGCTACGTGTTTTCTCTCCTATGTGCAATCTAGAGAGAAAAAAGTAAAAAAAAAAAAATGAGAGGGGGAACCTCACTAAAATCAGGAGAAAGCTCCATACAGCAATGAAAGAGAATTTGAAGGAGGGATGAAGGGAAAGGGGAGTTTTGTGGAAGGAAACAGACCAAATAATGTCATGTGCATATATAAATGTATCATTATGAATCTCACTATCATGTACAATTATAATGCTCCAATAAGATAAATTAAGGAAAACAAAAGTGTGCTGCATGTAAGGTGTGTGTTTGTATGGGGGTGGGCAAACAGTTGGGGAAAGCTTCCTAGAAGGGAACAAGCCACGTAAGTTATAAAAGACAAGCACTGATAGATTAAGAGGAAGGGTGTAAGACAGCGGGGAGAGGGCAAGGAAAGAATCATTCTGTTGGTAGGATCTCCAGGCTTTGTCAAATCTGAGAATGAAGTTTTTCCTTTTTTTAATTCTCAGATGTTCTAAGCCTTTACTACAGGGAGGAGATGATTCCATTAATGAAAGCAGGGTAGTCGCGAGGGTCAGGAGGAAAGGATATGTTAGCCAGAGGGGTGGTACAAGTGATGAGTGTGTTCAGAAACACTTTGAGTTAGTGAGAAAAGGAGGGAGAGTCTGACTGTAATCACAGCTGAAGGGAAAATGAGAACTCAAAGGCCACTCGGGCCTGCTGAGAAGGGAAGATAGATGGGCGATATCCTGTCTGTAGTTTCTTTACACAAGACACTGTCTCCTATTTAGCCTTTAGCTGCATCTCACTTTTTCCACGCACAACTGTTGGATCTGGGCAACCCTTTGTTTCATTCTTGGCTTCCCTATGCTTATTGAGGCCAAAATCTTACTAAAGCAACACTGAAGCAAAAGGACTCTCTCCCACCCCGACACACAGAGGTAGCTCCAATGTTATCAGAAAGAAGCAAGTGAACCCTGAAGCTAATTAATACCTTTTAAATTTTTGTGGGAGGATGAGGAAATTTTGTCTCAGCTCTTAAGGTGGACTTATGCTTTTTCTCCCCCAAGAAACTTCCCAATAACTTTTAATGTTTGTTTTTACAAAATAGTAAGGAAATTTGAGCAAAACGGAAGTGCAAAATTAACTGAAGCCAGTTGTGGTAGTGCGTGCCTGTACTCACGCACATTATTTGGGTGGCTGAGGCAGGAGGATCAGGTTGGAGACCAGCCTTGGCAACTTAGCAAGACTCGTTTTAAAATAAGAAAATAAAAAATAAAAAGGGCTGGGGACATAGCTCAGAGGTAGAATGTTCCTGTATTCAATACCTGGTACTAAAAACAAATAAATAAACAAACAACAACAAATTAACTGAAGATGGAAAAGTTAGTGCAGAATTAGCAAATGAAAGCATGCCTAAACTAAGGAATGCTTAGAAAATAAACAGCAATATAAAATGAGACATCAGTGTTCTACCATCAGAATGGCAAACAATGAAAAAGGCTAATGGCAGCTGTTGGCAAGAACTGGGAAAATGAGCACTGTTCTATACTATTTGAGTGTAAAATTGGCAGAATTGTTTGGAAGGCAATTGGCAGAATCTATAGGAATTCTAAGAATAATTATCCCATGTCTCAGTCATGCCACTTCTAGAAACCAGTCCTGCAGGTTTACCAGCAGAGAACATAAAAGTATGTATAAAATAATTCATTGAGGCCGAGCGTGGTGGTGCACACTTGTAATCCCCGCGCTTGGGAGGCGGAAACAGGAGAATCACGCAGGTTCGAAGCCAGCCGCGCTGGCTTAAGAGACCCTGTTTCTAAATAAAAAAAGTATAAAAATAGGTCTGGGAGTGTAGCCCGGAGGTAGAAGGGTTTCCAGGAACCCCGGTACCACCACCAAAAAAAAAAAAAAAAAAAAAAAAAAAAAGTTCATTGAGGCATTAGCTGCAAGAACAGAAATTTGAAAACAATTTGTCTACCTAGAGGGTAATAAATAATGATCCAAGGGTATAAACAAATGATATACTCATTCATTAAACACTACAGAGCTGATAAAGTGAATGAGGTGAATCTTTGCAGCAGCCTTGGAGGTCTTTGGCTCAAGCAGCCTTGGAGGTCTTTGGCTCAGTCCTCATTGGAGGAACAGCTTGCTGTTAGTTGTAAGGAGTGCAGTTAGCTGATAGCCTCCAGCTGCATGCAACATGTTTGGAACCCACAAGCCATACCCTTTCCAGGCAGCCCATAGTGATGGTAAATACCTAGAAGGATCTGGCCATTTCTCTGTAATGCAGGACTCCTCTGATGGGAATTCCTTGTTCTGGAGGTGTCTGCTGGGTTGGCCGGGCTTCATCAGCTCTGTATCTAGTCTAAGTCTGTCCTGCTTGGTTCTGCTTCCGATGCCCTCTTTCTGTCCTAGGAATCACATATGCATCAAAGTCAGAAGAACTTCTCTGCTTCACATTGCTTCCTCCCCTTAGCCCTTCACAGGCCTCCCTCGGCCAACCTAATAGGAACTCTGGAGCAAACACTTCCCAGCAGAGAAATCCTAAACTGAACAGAGACAGAGGTTATTTCTCCTGTCTCTAATATATAACTGAGATTTGCATACTTGCCAGTTGGAATTCAGACCAATCCCACATTAGGACCCTGGCTTGTGCAGTTAGAGCTGTCATAAAGGCCAACTGTAAGTCTTGGAAACTTCCCCCAGCTCAAACAGTAAATACAACATAGTATGGCATTTGGGTGGAAATGACTGATATTAGTGCCACCCTCATAAGTACCTTATAAATATGAGTATGGTGCTTCTATATGATTCATATTAACCCATCTACAGAAACTTGGTGGTTCCTTGAGAATAACTGTGGGCTTCTACAATCGAGTGTATTAATAGTCCCACCTGAAACTACTGTTCTTACAAGAGCAGATTAATTAATGTGTATGTAAATTAGTATTCTGGGTATTGATATGAAGTAAATGAGATCAGTGTGTTGGAGAGACATGTGCCCTTCTATGTTCATTGCAGCACTCTTCATATTAGCCCAAAAATATAAACTACATAATTGTTTATCAGTTGATAAATGGATAAAAATGGTACCTGTATACAATGGAAGATTATTCAGCCTTAGAAAAGAAATTCTATCATGTGTGACAACATAGATAAAGCTGGAGTACATTACATTAAGTGAAATAAACCAGACACAAAACACATGATCTCACTTGTATGTAGAATCTCAAAAAGTTGAACTCTTTGAAACAGAGAGTAAAATAGTAGTTGCCAGTGGTCTAGGGGAAGGGGGAAATTGAAAAAATGTTGGTCAAAGGACACAAAATTTTAGTTAGACAAGAGATATAAGTATAGTGTGATAACTATAGTTGACAGCAATGTATTGATTAGAGAGTAGACTTTAAGTGTTCTCATCACAACAATTAAGTGTGTGAGGTAATGCATATGTTAATTATCTTCATTTAGCCATTCCACAATGTATAAATATTTTAAAACATCATGTTATATAGCATAAATATTTATAATTTTTTCCAAAAATATAAAAAATTGTACAGGTTATGATCAACACTAAAAATATATGGCAGGCACTGATTTGAAGAACTTATGCTATTGTTTCTACCATCCCTCCTTTTCACACATCTTTCGCATCGAATCAGGGATGTAAAGTAGGCTCAAAGTTATTGAGATTAAAGGGTTAAAGAAACCATGAGAGTTGGATATTTCATCCTCTTGACCTTTGAGGTCTCCTAAGACTACACGGCTTGAATCTCCAATCCATCCCTTTAATGGATGCCATTAATCTGTTTTCCATTTCTTCCCCCTCCAGCCTAGTTTTCTGTTCATTACTTCTTTCATTATCACCTCTATTCTTTTCTTTTTCTTCTGTCTTGCTAGTTATTAACCAAGGTATAGTATCTTTATTTTCCCCATAATAATTTCACCCTCAGCCTACAACACTACATCATGGCAGAAGAAAAGTACCCAAGCTGGACATACCTGGAAGACTGAGGCAGAAGGGTTGCAAGTATATTTTGGGAAACTTAGTAACACTCTGTCTCAAAATAAAAGGGCTGGGGATACAGCTCAGTGGTAGAAAACTTGTTTAGCATGGGTGAGACCCTGGGTTCAATCCCAAGAAGGAGAAGGTGGAGGAGGGAGAAGAGGAGGAGGGGGAAAGATGATGATGATGACAATGAGCCCCCACTATCACCACCCAGGCCTTCCCTAAAGATTATACTTCTGCTAAGATTCTTATTCTCCAGGAAATTATAACATATACTGGAGGAGTTAACAGTGACCTTTTGGTTTTAACAGCTCAGATAACTGACTTTCTGAACCCTGGGTCCAGAGGTATCATTGGATCTCAAAGTCTTCTACTTGGATCCGTTTCACCATAACTCAAGTCCTGATTTAACTCAGGCACCATCTGAAATTTCTTCCCTCATTTTATCCATAATGGACTAGTTCTTCTTCAAATCATTTTGTATATCCTTCAATGTGACCTAGTCACTCACTCTCCTCACCTTACTTCAAAACACATTCTGCTTCTAGAACTTAGGGTTTGTCCTCAAACTCCTTATACCTCCATTTTCTTTTTTTGTGCTTTTATTGGTGCATTATAGTCTCACATCATGATGTAAATCATGTTGATAGTGGCATACATGCACATGCTCTTGGTGCCCGCCATCTCTCTCCCTCCCAATACAGAATACCCAGATTAATGTTGGTATATATTCACATACATATACATAGTCTATGGTAGTATTTCTATTAATGAACCTAAGTCTTCCTCCACCTCTACTCTTATATCTCCTCCCTGGCTCCCCTCCAGTTTCTCCTCATCATCTGGAGTCTCTCTCGTATCCCAATTACTCCCTATTATGTCCATATTAAAGAAAACATATGACTCTTCATTCTCTGTGATTAGCTAATCTCACTTAACATAATGTTCTCCAGGTTCTTCCATTTTCTTGCAAATGATGTAATTTTATTTTTCTTTATTTATTGCTGAGTAGAATTCCATTGTGTGTATTTTCCATAATTTTGTAATCCATCCATCTGTTGATGGGCACATAGGTTGGTTCCATACTTTTGTTATCATGAATTGTGCTGCTATGAATATGGGTATACATATATAACTGTAGTTCTCTGGTTTCAACACCTTTGGAAAGATACCCATTAGTGATATAGTCAGATCATATGGTGGATCCATTCTCAGTTTTCTAAGGACTGTCCTCCACACTGATCTCCATATTGGCTGGGCTAGTTTGCAATCCCACCAACAATGTAGAAGTGTGCCTATTTCCCCATAGCCTCACCAACATTTGTTGTTATTTGACTACTTTATGATTGCCATTCTGATTGAGGTTAGATGGAATCTCAATGTAGTTTTGATGTTGAACCTTTTTTCATGTATGTAGTGGCCATTTATATCTCCTCTTTTGTGAAATGTCTATTCAGTTCAGTTGCCTATTTCTTGATTGGGTTCCTTGTTTTTCTAGTATAAAGTTTTTTAAAGTTCTTTATATATTCTAGATATTAGGCCTCTGTCAGAGGGAAGGATGGTAAAGATCATCTCCCATCCTGTTGACTTTCCCTTTAGACTCTTGATAATTTCTTTGATGAGCAGAAACTTTTTAATTGGATGCCATTTTACTTATTAATTCTTGTTTTAATTTCCTGAGCTTTGGGGGTCTTGTTGAGTTATACTCCCAGTTTCTACTCTGAAAATTCCCTTTGTATTTTTTTTTTTTTTGCCATGTTTTATTCAACTTCTTCAGTGTTGGTGACTTTTCATCCTTCTTTTAGGTACTGAAGGTAAGATGGTCTCCCCTCCTCCTTTACCTTGCCTGTTCCCTCTTAAGCATTAAAAACATTTCTCCTCCATTCTCTAAAAATCACAAGCTCTAGCTGGGCGTGGTGGTGCGCACTTGTAATCCCCGCGCTTGGGAGGCAGAGACAGGAGGATCGCGCAGGTTCGAAGCCAGCCGCGCACGCTGGCTTAGGAGACCCTTTTTCCAAAATAAAAATGTAAAAAAAAAAATAGGTCTGGGAGTGTAGGGCTTCCAGGAACCCCAGTACCACCAAAAAAAAAAAAAAAAATCACAAGCTCGCTCTTTCTTTCTTTCTTTCTTTCTTTCTTTCTTTCTTTCTTTCTTTCTTTCTTCTTTTGTTCCTCCTCCTCCTCCTCATTATTATTATTATTATTATTATTATTATTATTATTTTTATTTTGTGGGTCTGGGGATGGAACCCAGGGGCATTCGACCTCTGAGCTACACCCCCTGTCCTATTTTTTATTCTTTATTTTGAATCAGGGTCTCACTACATTGCAGAAGGCCTCACTAAGTAGCTAAGGCTGCCCACGAACCGCGATCCTCCAGTCTCAGCCTCCCGAATGCTGGGATTACATGCATGTGCCACCACGTCCAGCTACAAGTTCTTTAAAGAACAAATTATCAGACAGTAAAACTTTTCTGTTGCTGCCATTTATAGAGTGCCTGGCTGCCATTTTCCTTGTCAGCATGATTATCTGTCATCTTGTTGCTTAACATCATTGTAAATGAGCCAGCTACACTTTCTCCCCCAGTTCACTGATCTCTTTAACTTAATACCTCTCCATAGCCCAATTCAGCTCCCCATTTCCAAGATCACACCACTGAACTTGTCTTTACAAATAATGCTTCCATGTTCACATGATCCAATATGGATTCATGACCCATGTCTCACTCCCTATATACCACCTCCTTTGAGCATTTAACCTAAATATTTTCTCAAGTATAATACTATAAACTAAATGAGACTTCCATTTCTCTTTCCTTTATTCCTCTTAAGTTTCCTCTTTCCCTCTCATCCAATAAGAATACCATGGTATAACACTGTAATTATACCTTGGAAAAAAAACTTTACCTCTCCTATTTTGCTTACTAGGCAAGTCAAGCCTAGTTAAGCCTCTAAATATAGACTGGGTACAAATTTCAGTCCATAAATGTCAAATGTGCAAGGGATAATATTTTCTTTGCCTTGCTTTCCTACAAGTCAAATTAATGTCTATTATGAAGCCCTTTGGTGAATGTAATATTTCACAGTTCTTTTTCCCACAGCTAAACTTCTTTTTCCTGAGGAGTTTATAAGCACCCAAGGTTATCAGGGAAGGTGAACATCTAGCCACACTAGCATCCATTAGGATATTTCCCATCAAATTTGGTCCTATAATGTAGCTTAAGCAACTTGCTGCCCCATTATACTTCATTTCCATTTAGAAGACCCACTTGGGTCGGGTACTCTCTCTTTCTCTGTGTTTTTTTGAGTCCATGGGTAATATTTCTTTCTGTTGCTTCTGAAACATACTGAGCCATACTCTCATACTTTGGCCACCTTAGTGGCCCTTTGCTGTGGCTATAAAGCATTGGGCTGAAGCAAACTCGACAAGGCTGTCCCAGGCACAGGTGTCTTAATCACCCAGGTGCCATTTCTGTTCCTGCCCTCTTCCAAGGGCCTGCTGCAGAATATGAGTTTCAAAAGTATAGATCTTGAAGGGATTTGTAGCATAGTGACTGTGCAATAAATTATATCAGGGTCCCCACTATTACTTGTTTTTGTGTGGTACTGGGGTTCCTGGAAGCCCTTCTACCTCCAGGCTACACTCCCAGACCTATTTTTTATATTTTTATTTGGAAAAGGGTCTCTTAAGCCAGCGAGGCTGGCTGCAAACCTGCATGATCCTCCTGTCTCCGCCTCCCAAGTGCGGGGATTACAAGCATGTGCCACCACGCCAGGCCCACTATTACCTTTTAAACCAGAATAGATTCTGTGGTTATGAGGGCGCAGAAAATAGTAAGTGTTGTAGGAGAATTGATACAGTTCAGATGAACCTGAAAAGGGTGCTAGTGTAGGTCATGGAAACCACACAGATTTCTGTGAATCTGAGAAAAAGGAAAACTCTCAGTTCAACAGGAAATCTCAATTCCTTCATAAAGCCAATCTCTTAAACTTTTAGTGAGTATTTTTGTCCATATGCCCAAACTGGGGAGAGGCTCATGGGGTCATAAGAAATATTGTTGAAAAACACACATGGAGACAGACATGGTGGTGCATGCCTATAACACCAGTACTGGAGGGAGTTGAGACAGGAGGATAGCAGGTTTTAAGATAGCATCAGCAACTCAGTGAGACGCTCAGCAACCCAGAGAGACACTATTAAAAAAAAAAAAGGAGAAGAAAGAGCTAGAGTTGTAGCTCAGAGGTGGAATTCCCCTGGTTCAATCCCTAGTACCACAAAACAAACAAACAAACCACACATACATACACAGTTAAAACTTAGTATAATATATGCACAAATGTATGCCTTAAGAAAGTACACAAAGCTGAGCATAGTGATGCATGCCTGTAATCCCAGTACTTGGGAGGCTGAGACAGGAGGATCTCAGGTTTGAAATCAATGTAACTTAGCGAGGCTTTCAGTAACTAAGCAAGACCTTGTTCCAAAATTTTTTAAAAAGGAGAGAGTTGGGGGTATAGCTAAGACACGGAATGCTCCTGAGTTCATCTTAAGCATTGCTAAGTAAAAAGAGAAAGAAAGAAAGAAAGAAAGAAAGAAAGAAAGAAAGAAAGAAAGAAAGAAAGAAAGAGAGAGAGAGAGAAAGAAAGAAAGAAAGAAAGAAAGAAAGAAAGAAAGAAAGAAAGAAAGAAAGAAAGAAAGAAAATACGCCTGATGGACCACAGTAATTATTTTGGGGTGATATAGTTACAGGTATTTAATTTATATTTCCTTCTTAAATGTGTTTTTGAATGTTAAATAAAGATGTAAGTTAAATATTAATTATAGGAAAAAAAGTGTTATTTCAAAAGTTGAAATAGAGAACACGCAGAAAAATTTGGCAAACGTGTTCAAAAAAGGCTTTTGACTGAAATAGAGGGCAGAATCAGGGCAAGAAAATGGGTCAGTAGCTCTCTTGTCTTCAATTTCCAGCCCCTTGGGTCATGCCAAAGGGCTTAAAGACTAAAGCACAGAGGAGCCTACAGTTGGTCTCTCTTTTCCTTATCATTCCTGCCCAGTTCTTCTGGGAAATGACACCTTTGAGCCACTGCTGGCTGAAACCTTGTTTCCAATTTTCTGGTCTCTTTCATTCCTAAAACTCTTGAGATTATCACCAAAGAAGATATTTCTTCTTCCTCTAGTCCTGCCATACAGAGTTCATATAGAAATCATTTGCTTGAAAAACTCTAAGCTTTGCCCTGCTCCAATCTTACGTAGCACTGATTGACCAGTTTAGGTCATATGGAAGCCAAAATGTTCACAAGAAGAAGTCTTGTCATTTCTTTGCTAAATTCAGGGCAGGGTTAAGAAAACAAGAAATAGAAAGAAAAAATGGTATTTATGTTGCACTGACTATTTAGGTAAAAATGGGAAAATTTGGTCAGTTATACAAATATCACTCACTATCTGGTTAATTTAATCAAATTATGTGCCTTGCTCTATTAGTACGAGGAGTTCACCAAATTTCTATCTCTGTGTTTGTCAGCAAAAGGACATATACCACGATGTTACACTAAAATTGTGTTTGTTTGAAAATGCTAGTTTAAGCAATAGTATGTTATGCAAACAGTTAATAGTTTTCTGTCCAACTGTGGCTGCCACCTCTATTAATAGGTCATTGTGACCTTTCCTTTTTGGGCTAGTTTTGCTTTGGGAATCTTCTCAACAGAGCACTGTAGATGTCAGTGAGTCAGGGAATTAGATTTGGGAGCTCTGATCCCCTTCCTGTTTCTGGGCTGGGGGTTCTAGCACTCTGGGAAGGGGGTGGGGGAGTCATTCTGGTCTACAGCATTCTTACCCCACTTTCACTTTTCCATTTGGAAGAATTGCTCCTTATTGAGATTGTCAGTGACTAACAGGAAAATCATTCATTCACTCCAAAGTATTCATTTGCAGAGGGAAAAAAGGAGGCATAGGAGAGAGGTCACCTAACCCACCTAATTAGTGGGAAACAAAGGTTTTCTAGATCTCAGTTTAAATAGAAATCCTTGCCACACCCTCCTGGGGCTTGAAAACTTTAATACTTCTTACATTAGCCTTTCTGGCACCAGAGTCCATTTGCCCTCTTGGCCCAAACAAGGCAATAGGGTGAAAGTGAGTTCAAAACAGATGGAGTTGTGAAGTCGGCTTGAAATTCAATGGCTTGTTTCTTGAATGACACCGATTTTACCTGATGTCTCCTCGCATGTAGAGAATTGGGTAAAGTCCACCAGAGAGAATACTAATCTGTTTTCAACTTTAACAGCTATCACAGAGGGGTTCTCCTTTTCACCTTTAGGATTTTCCATTTTGAAAATAAATTTGAAGATCCAACTGTGTGCTTAGTCTGGCAACATGTTTAAGTTCTTATTGACAAAAGAATGGGGCTGACACAAGAGTAGCCAGTTACTGAGTGCAAAGGAGAAGTACAAATAGGGAAGGTTTGGGGCTTCCCTTTCTCATTCTTTCTTCCACCTTTATACTCTATGGTTCTCTCGCCTCTCCTTTCAACATCCAGGCTCCTCAAAATGCACACTTCCTAATGTCAAGGGATTGTTTTCCTTTGGCAGGGCAGTCATTCATAGATTGCGTTTCTTCTTTAAAAATGAAAATTAAGTTACCTTCCGTTTGATGGCTCTCATTGACATTATTTTGGAAGAAAGAAACAGCCCATCTAGCAGAAGGCAAGGCTTCTCCCTAGTAAGCTAAGTGGGTGAGAGGTTGGACCCACGCCCACAGAAGGGGCTGGGCTCCTGGCAGTGAGGGTAACAAGGGGAAGTTTAGTAGGTGAAGGGTCACTGCTGCCCAGCAGCAATAACTTTCCATCAGTCAGCTCTCAAACATCCCGGTTTCTGTTTGTGTAAATAAAGCTTTCTAGGGGAAAGGTCAAAGAGAGAATAGGCGGCCCTATAATAAGTCATGCCTGATCTGAAGTGTGTCCAAGACATGAGACTAAGCGGCTCAAACCTCCTGGCCATTAGGAATTCTGCTAATGGCCAGGAATTAGCAGTGGAGAAACAGATTGTACAGTGCTTTGGAGGTCATCCTGTGCTGAGCATGGCAACCTGATAAACAGCCGGTCCACTGGCAAAGCCATATTATGTAAAGTAACCTTTAAAGGAGAGCTTCTTCTTTGGCTAGGGATATAGCTCAGTGGGTAGAGGAGCTTTACAAGTAGTAACCTAGCATGCACAAGCCCTGGGCTTGATTCTTAGCACTGGCCAAACAAATAAAAAAACCCAATTATTATTTTATATAATTTATATTATATATTATACATGTTATATTATATATATATGTATGTAAAGTATATATAAATAATTTTTTTTTTTTGCGGTACTGGGGATGGAACTCAGGGGCATTCTACCTACGAGAGACACCTCCAGCCCAATTTATCATTCTTTATTTTGAAACAGGGTGTCACTCAGGGGCAAAGGGCCTCACTAAGTAGCTGAGGCTGTCTGTGAATCGCGATCCTCCTGTCTCGGCCTCCCAAATGCTGGGATTACAAGCATATGCCACCACATGTGGCAAGTTCCTTCCTTTTTTCCTTCCTCCCTTTTTTCCTTTTTTCCTTCCTTCCTTCCTTCCTTCCTTCCTTCCTTCCTTCCTTCCTTCCTGTCTTTCTTTCTTTCTTTCTTTCTTTCTTTCTTTCTTTCTTTCTTTCTTTCTTTCTTTCTTCTTGAGTTATACATTTGTTTCAGATCTGTCTGGCTCATAATGTAGAGACCATTGTTCTGGGTTCTAGGAACAAGAACTTATTACCTTAAGACCCCCTAGTGAATTATTCTAATTAAAACTGGAATTTAGTGTTCTTAGAATTCTCTACCAAATCCACAGGATATTGTGGCTACAATTGGGAAAACTGCCCCTCAATTATTTTGAAAAATACTTTGCACACAGTTAAGTGCGAGCATTTCTCCTTGAAGCATCAGAAATGTAAAGAAAAGTTATGATCAACATTCCAAGGTGAATAAATTCAAATGAGAAAGATATTGGTTGCTCAAAAGCCTAGACAAAAACGTGCCCAGTGTGAACTCTACTCAAAGAAAACAGAGTAAACTAAGAAGGAACCATGATGGCCCTTCTTATCTGTGGGATTATGGGATGGTAGGTAGGCTGTCGCTGACAGTGTCTAGTATCAGCCAAATGGTAGGACTGGTACTCTGAGAGGATGGGGCATTCCCACTGGAACTTCTGAACAACAGAATAAAAACTTGTCTAAGCTTGGCACGATGGCACATGCTTTTAATCCGAGCACTGGGGAGGCTGAGATAGGAGGATCGCAGTTTGTGGACAGCCTCAGCTACTTAATGAGGCCCTCTGCAACTTAGTGAGACTCTGTTTCAAAATAAAGAATAAAAAATAGGGCAGGGGGTGTAGCTTAGAGGTCGAATGCCCCTGGGTTCCATCCCCAGACATTATATATGTGTGTGTGTGTGTGTGTGTGTGTGTGTGTGTGTGTGTGTGTGTGTAAACTTGTCTAACAGCTTTTAGAAAAAGAACCCAGAAAGGGGGTGAAGTAGTAATGGAGATAAGAGACTCTAATTATTGGATACTCTTTTTGTTTTTAATAAAGGGTTTGTATTACATCATTAAAATATCACAAATTGGTTTTCTAATCCAGGATCTTGCTTCTGTAGCTGGGTAACTCGTAGATCTTACTTATCAGCCTGCCAAATGATTTCCTTTTTGGAAACACAGCTGCCATCCAAAATTTTTCTTATACCCTTCTTTTGAACTGTTGGGGTTTGCAAAATCAAAGCAGCTGAATTTGAAACAAGTTCACTATCATTTCCTTTAAGGATTAACTCATCAGTCTGGGCTTGAGTTACTGAACAAGTAGCATCCAAACTCTGCAAATGTATTTCTCACCCAGGAAATCTTGGATTCAAAAAGAGAGCCATTCTCCTAGATAATGAATAATATGGACAAGAAAGTGAGCATACTCCGACCTCACCCTGAAACAGAACCCAGTGTAACACCCCGATCCCGTTCTGTGAGAGATGAGATTGTGCAAATAGTACAGTAGCCAGTTCCTTTCTATTTCCCCACCATTTGTCAACTTGAAGCCTCTTTTTCTTTCCAAGAAGGCTGAATTCTACAGTCTTTAGAGATTTCATCTTGGGTGCCTCACAATTACTTTGTGTGTTTCCAGAGTGACATCAACATTTTTTGAAAATTTGATAGTCTGATTTTTGTGAATACTCTTCCTTCTCACAGTGGATGTGGTAAAGAGAGGAGGAAAACTATTTTTTCCCTCTCCATTGTCTTTTCTTTTTCTTTCTGATTTTTCCTTTGATTTTCTTTTAATGTGTGCTTCTGAGTTATGCTACCCCATTCTTGGTTGCTAATGGACACTATATTTCAGGATGCAATGGAGAACCTATATCATGCACCAATTTCCAAGGAAATAAGAGGCCACCATTATTAGAACTACTTATGACATCTCTAAATGACTAGTTTAGAAAAAGAGGTTTTCTTAATTTATCTCTATACTTTGTCACACCACTAAGGAAATTTTTATTTTTCTTCTGCCTTTACATTGAAGAAGCAGAACTAATATTATATACACTATTCTTTATAGAAGAGTGTCTAAGGATTTAATCTACCTAGTTCAGTATTCAGATTTATGACGGAATTTCTTGAAACCAATGAATAACAGCATTTGCCCTTCTTTCTCAAGAAAGGAAGATTTCCTATGTTCTGGCAACCAAAGAAATAATTAAGCTAATTTCTCCATGGACCTTGGAAAAAGTGGCAACAAATAATGGATTTGTCCTTTAAGAGACATTTCAAGCCAACATCTTATCAGCTACAAATCCATTTAAGGTAGTTCCAGATCAGCCATAGGCTATTTTTCTCATTAAGGTAGTGTTTAAACTATTGTATCTAGATGACATAGGAGACATATCAGACAAACAACACCCATAAGAAGAACTGGTAAAGTATCGATTTTTCATCAGACATAAAGTTTGCTAAGCAGATGAAAAATAATTTGCTTTCACAGTGACATTTTCCTGAGGTTTTGCTAGTGGGCAAGACATTGCTTTTCCTTTAACATCAAAGTTTTAATTACCAGAAAAGCCACAGACATGTTGGCAAATTAAAGGTCATATCAAAACAGTAAATTCATTTAGGTTTGAGTGAATTTTTTATCTTGTGTCCTTCCAGCCTCTCTCCCTCTCCATATGACCACACTTTCCTGTGTTCATATTAACTTTATTAATAACGTCGAGTACCTGTAATCCCAGTACTTTGGAGGCTGAGACATAGGACCTCAGCAACTCAGTGAGGTTCTCAGCAATTTGGTGGGACCCTGTTTCCAAATAAAAAATAAAATTGGTCTGGGGTGTAGATTGGAGATAGAATGCCCCTGGGTTCAATCTCCAGTACCACAAGACAAAACAAAACAAATAACAATGAAAACAATGGGTATATTTGGCAATTTCATTAAGTTTTGTATTTGTTCAGTGAAAAAAGGGAAGGAATATTTTGTAACAGGGAAGGATGGGTTGAGGGTATAGAGATCCTGGGTTCTGTATTTTTTTTTTTTTTTTTTTTGGATACTCGCTTCGTTTCATAAGAGCCCTTGGAAGACATTATTTTTATCGGTCTAGATATCAATTTTCATGTTAATAAAATTAAGTGCTGTTATAGATGACCTCTAAGATACATTTCACTTTTAAAATCTCCTTGTTTTTCCTATACTGATTTTAAAGTTCTCACTGAAGGAGTTTGAATGGTTGTTGCCGGTCCCACATTGAGGGAGAATCTTTGGTTAGAGTTCATTTAGCATAAACACCTTCTCCCAGCAGGGACATCCTTATAGCATCTTAAGCCAACAACCATTTCATTGTTGCTGGACTACTTTAGGTGGCACAGTGCTCTCTATCCAGAAAGGGATCTTTATTTCCTTCTAGTGCAATAAAAACTGTGACTAAATTCTTTACACGAAGATACTGACTTTACTCCACTGCCTCACTTTCTAGTTCTGTCCTCTAGAAGAACTAAAAATATGTTCAACCTCTTAAGTTTCTTTTCTTTTCTTTTCTTTTCTTTTCTTTTCTTTTCTTTTCTTTTCTTTTCTTTTCTTTTCTTTTCTTTTCTTTTTTCTTTTTGGTGGTACTGGGGTTCCTGGAAGCCCTTCTACCTCCGTGCTACACTCCTAGACCTATTTTATATTTTTTATTTATTTGGAAACAGGGTCTCTTAAGCCAGCGAGGCTAAGAACCTGCGCCATCCTCCTGTCTCCGCCTCCTAAGCGCGGGGATTACAAGCGTGCGCCACCCCACCTGGTAACCTCTTCTAGTTTCTTCACGTAACATTTAGTAGCTCTGGCTGTCTCAAAGCTGAACATCAGGGAGCACCACGATTTTCTTTGAGGGAACACCTCCATTGTACTTTGTCTTGGAAGAAGAAATGGATGAAAAATTCTGGGACCTCTATTTTTTTCTTCTTTCATACAGCCACAGCCAGAAAATTGATTTTGGTTTTACTCATTGAATGTTCTTTAGTAGAATTTTGACTCTTGATTGAAAGCTCTACTGCAAGAGCATGGGACAGGCTCTGGTTATTCTTCATTATCCACAGTGACAGGGGAGCTGGGACCAGATGGCTCCTGCATGTCCACCCCCTGGGCTTCGGACACCCCTGTCCCAGAGCTGACTCCATCTTTACTGAACCTGACTCTCCCACCACCTTTGGATTTTGTGAACACTTTTTCTCTCTGCTTAAGAATCCTCCTGAGGAAAATTTCATAATAGACCCAGAAGCTGGAAGTCAAAATGCATGAATGAAATGTACCCATAAGTTTGGAGGTTAATAACACTATGCCTGTGTATTTGTTTCCTCAGCCTTTGAACTTTTTGTTTTAACATTATCCTCAGACATTCCAGCATCTTGTAGATTTACAGTAATACTTAGCTACAATGTCTCTCTTACTTCTCATTGTTCTTTTTTAATTTTTTATTTCTTTTTAAATTTTTTATTGGTGCATTGTAGTCATACATCTTAATGGGATAAAAGATGGCGAAGACAAACACACACATCACCTAATAGCCCTTACCCAATTCCAGCCCCATTTTCTCCCCATCTCTCCTTCCCATGCTTGGCTTAGTGATTGACCTTGATATGTTTGTTTAAGTACATCATGTGCTTTAGAGAGTTTCCCCCTTCCCCCCTTCCATCTCCTCAGTTAGGTTGCCTTATTTGCTCATCTATAGAATTCACCATTCTTTTGACAGTATAGACTAGGGTTGAACTGATTTTTTTGTTGAGGTACTAAAAGTGGAGCCCCAGGCATTGTCTCTCTGAGCTATACCCCCCAGCCCTATTTTTTTCATTCTTTATTTTGAAACAGAATCTCACTGAGTTGTAAAGGGTCTCACTAAGTAACTGAGGCTGTCTTCAAACCATGATCTTCCTGTCTCAGCCTCCCAAATCTGGGATTACAAACAAACATGTGTCACCATGCCGGGCTTCTTGGACTGATTTTTGATGTGGCAATATTATACTCTTGGTAAAGGTTTTGTGTCAATTAAAACTCTGATGCCTGGTCTTCCTTGTCTTCAACAGAATATATATATATATACACACACACACACACACACACACACACACACACACACACACACACACTTAGCCAAGTGATTTTTCAAACCAAATAAAGGTGTGTTTTTTTTTGTCTCAATAATCTTGCCCGTCTAGGTCTTAGTGAATGCAAATTATATTATATTGCTCATCTTAAAACACCTATTGTGAGTCATCTGAAAATTTGACAATTTTGCTTTTTTACATTAGGCCAAAATTAGTTTAAAAGTTCATGCTCCAAATTCTTTGGAGGATCTCAAGTTACTGTTTCTGGAAGAATAGATAATAGAATACCAATTTTGAAAGATGATGCTAGAAAAAAACACCATGCTCAGATATATGTGAAAAATGCTTCACACAAATCCAAACATTTTGAGATACATGCACACACAACACACACTCACACACATACACGCACACGTGCACTGATGACTAAAACCTTTGAGTAGAATTCAATTAGAAACTGCCTTCCAGATGGACATTCATAAACTAATTTAGCATTTCTGAACTGTTCCACTAGATATTCTTTGCTCAAATAAATTAAGACAGGTTAGCAAAAATGAAATTATTTGCTCTAGGAGTTTCAGAACCATGTTGTGGTGCTGTATAATGTGAGACCTGCAGATAAAATATTCAATCTTTCTATAATGTATTAGACCACAAAGGCATCTTTTTTCATAGAGTATCTTTGAAGACTGGGATAGTCAATTTGGTCAAACTGTGGTAGTAAGTATCTGGGGACCATGTTATGACACCAGCTCCATGTCTGCCTGGTATCTAATATCAAATTTTGTGAATAGAGCTAATGAATGAAATATATACTTGAGTACTATGAACAAACATGAAATCTACTTCTTAGAAAAAAATCAGCTTTCAAAAATCAACATCACTGAGTTCAAATTAACTTTATTATTATTTATATATAATAAAATGTGTTCCTTCTAGGAGTCATGTCCTGATAAACCCATCATCAGTTGAAAACATCATAAGTCAAAACTTCTTAATCGCCTAATCTGCCAAACATTATAATGGCAACACAGTGCATCGTAGAGTTAACAGTTGTTTTCCTTGTGATCGCATGGCTGAGTGGGCATTCTGGCTGACTGCTGCCGCCCAGCATCGAGAGAGTGTGTAGTAGTACACATTGCTTTCCAGAGAAAAGATCAAAATTTGAAGCTTGATTTCTATTGAATACATCACTTTTGTAACCATCATAAAGTAAAAAAAAAAAATGATCATTATGTTGAACTACAGTAAGTTGGAGACCATCTGTAAACACACACACATATACACAAATATATGTTGGAAATTGTCTATATGCACACATATATATCATCTTTTGGACATATATTAGATATTTCCTCCTGCCTATGGTTTATCTTTTCATGTCTTAAATGGTGTCTCTTTTCTTTCATGTTCTTGCCATTTTTAGCCTTTCTAAGTACTCTTTGCCTACTTTATGGTCATAAAGGAAGTTCATTTTCTCCTTGAAGTTTTGCTTTGACTCCTTTCAATTATTGTGTTAAGACTTGGTTGCATTCCCTGCCCTTCTTTTTTATATGAGTTGGCTGGTATAGCTTCCAGTGGTTGGGACTCTGCATTTGCTAATATGGCAGGACAGCGGTTAGGCCCAGTGTAAAAAGAAGATAGGGCACGTTTAAGCATGAGGACCCCTACATTCAAAGAGCACTCTGAGAGACCTTTCTTATCCACCCTGCTAATAAAGCTTCTCAAGGTCCTCTCTATCAGTTAACCATGGAAATTTTCTTCAAGACGCACTCATCTCTGATCACCTTGTGTATTTGTTTCTCCTCTGATCTGGACATTAGACTATAAGCCTTTTTACATCTTGTTCATTATGATGAATGAATAAATGAGCCAGCCGAGGCCAGGTTGCTGTATGGCTGATCATACTGACATCCATTTGGGGTCTGTGCACCCACCACTTTAGACTTTCTTTCTGTGTCACTGTCATCTAATGCTGCACTTCTGTAAATTACTATATGAGGGGCAAGACTTTTGCAGGAAATTGCTAAGCCCATTCCTTTAGGGAGGCAATCTCTCTCTTTCTCCACTTGAATGAGAACTGAGATTCTCTGCAACTTCTATGGTCACCCTTTCATTGGTAAGGGAGGATTCAGGAGAGGGGTAATGGGGAATTATTAAGAAGATTGCTTTTTTCTATAATTTCCTCTCTAGCCTTTCAGATGGGTAATTAGCAACAGAATATTGGTTTTCTTAGATTGTTGCCTAGTAGCATGAGCTTGGTTAAAGCGGTCCTGCTGGCATTCTAGAAAAGGGTTTCTTTTACTGGTGTTTATCATTCAGCTGCTGAAATTCACACTGGGTGAAAATTGGCATGACAGCCCTCAGCTCAGTTGCAACTTAGAAGAAAACAGATTCTGCTTTGCTTAAATTGTTTTCGATTGACTGGGTAAGAATAAATTAAAGGTTCTTGTAGGTAATAGCTTCTGAATTCAATTAAAAATATCATCAGGCAGCTGCTTTATTTTTTTCCTGCAAGTACAGAAATGATTTTGAGCTACTTAATTGATTTTCTTATGAAGTTTCTTGACTGACAGATTGAGCCTAATTCCCCCTCAATGTTTTCCACTCACACTAATACAGGAATAGGGGACAGGAATTGGAGGAAAAGTGTAATTATCCTGCTAGGGTAAGAGTCTCAGAGTTACAGTCTTAAAGGTCAGTCAATTTATCTCTTCATGTGCCCATTCATTCAAACATTGACGTATTGATCAAACATTTATCTCTTAATTTGGGCCAGGTTCACTGCACAAGCATTTAATACTTATTGTACTTGGAAGTTTTTGTTTACAAGTGACCCTAGTTTGTTAGTATATAAGCTCCAGCCACTGGGGAGTCATGTTGATTTCATTTACTGATGGATATTAAGTATCCAGAATGGTGGATGGTGCATAATGTACTTTCAATAAGCATTTGGTAGGAAGGAAGAAGGAAGGAAAGAAGGAAGGAAGGAAGGCAGGCAGGCAGGCAGGCAAGCATGGAAGGAAGGAAAAAGGAAGTTGGCAAGGGCAGGAACTTAAAGACATAGATTATGATGTTTTCTTTGCTTTTGAGAGTCATAGAACATCACATAGGAGGAGGCTAGAAACACACATACCCAGGGACCAAGGATCCAAACTTTTCTCTTTTTCAGTATAGGTCAGAGGAGGCCCCACAAAAGGTCCCCCCTTAGCCATGTAGGCAAGTCATGTTTTCTAAAGCAAAAGGAGGAATCACTGGGCTTCACATTACACAATAGGCTTATGACATGATGGCTAGGCTGCTTATTTTCACGATGAGAAGACAGTGCTGGTGCATGTTCTTCTCTATCTGGTAGTAAGGGGGTAGCCTCAGAGCAGGGAGCCTGAGATCCCTTCTACCTCCACTTACAACCAGCCCTGAGACTGCGGGTAGCTTGCTCAGTCTCCCATGACTCAGTTTCATTTCCTCAGAAATGAGTTCAACGATGGCAGGAACATCTACTACCCTGCACTTTGTGAGGCTTCAATGTGCATCTGGGTGAATGCACTTGATAGAAACTAGTTATTGAAAGTAATTTGTGCTGATACCATGGAGAAGAATTGAAACAATTTTGCATGCATCAACCCAAAAGGCCTTTATGTAATTGACAAGAAGAGACATTGTGAGAGAAGTTAACTCCCAAGTGGCACAGAGTACATGATTCTATTTTTCTCAGGATTAAAACCAGTCAGAATTAATTGATGCAAGTGTCTGAAGGTTGGAAAGAAGAGCATGAGGGGCTTCTGGGGTGCTGGTAAATTCTGTCTCTTTATTTGGTGGTGGGTAATTCCATGGGTGCTGATTGATTAATTGATCTCTACACAGTTAGGAATTGCACCTTTTCTTTATAGGTCTCTGCTTTAGTAAAATAAAATAAAATTTATAATACAAAAATTATAAGAAAAAACTATCCATAGTTCAACCACTCAGATAAGACCACTATTAGCATCTTAGTTTCTGCTTTTCCGTTTTTTTCTTTCATGTACAAGTCCATACACATTGACACAGATAAAATTGATACAAATATAGACACAGACACAATACATATTTTTAATTTTATATAAAATAGGGATTTAGCCGGGCATGGTGGTGCACAATTGTAATCTCAGCATTTGGGAGGCTGAGACAGGAGGATCATGGTTCGAGGACAGCCTCAGCTACTACTTAGTGAGTGCCTTTGCAACTCAGTGAGACCCTGTTTCAAAATAAAGAATAAAAAATAGAGCTGGGTGTGTAGCTCAGATATAGAATGCCC
Organism: Muscardinus avellanarius; assembly: GCF_963383645.1. NCBI lineage: Eukaryota > Metazoa > Chordata > Mammalia > Rodentia > Gliridae > Muscardinus > Muscardinus avellanarius. Next base: position 66,699,290 of record NC_137795.1, read on the forward strand.
CTGGGTTCCATCCCCAGTACCGAAAAAATAAATAAAATAGGGTTTCACTATATACAACACAGTATTATTTTATAATCTATTTTAATGAATGAAAATGTAAATTCAAAGGAGAAAGTGCACTTCAACTTCACCACTCAGAGAACACTGCACTCTTACAAATTTTGATGGCATTCAAATTCTTTTCCAAAGTAACTTAACAAAATAGAGTATCTGTGTTTTTTCCTTCTGATCAGATTGTGCAACTTACTAAAGATGTTGTTTTAAAAAATGCAGGTTTTTTTGGTCAGGCCTAATGTGAGTCTGCATCTTTATCCATTCACTGAGGCATACTTAATCTCGGCTCCGAGCTTCGTAGGTCAACAAAACTCATGTTATGAGTTAATAAGAAGTCAGCTAGAAGTCAAATTTGAGATACTTGTATTTGCAGGACACACTTTCATATCTGGAATGTCATGAGAGCTCTTATCTTGGAACCTAATGTTCCCTCTCCTTGGAACTTTTCTTTCTCCAGTCTCCCTTTTCATCCAGGTCTTTGCAGAAATGTCACCTCACCAGAGGTCTTTTCTAACAACCCTACTTCCCAAACACTAGCAATCCTGTTTTATTTTCCTTCTAGGCATTACCATCAGAATATAAAAAAAGTTTAGATTTTAGACTGTTAGGCAGGGTCTTTCGGGTTTTGCTACCCCGTGTCTGGCACACAGCAGATGGTTGATCGATTTTTGTTGGAGGAAGAATCTTCCCAAATGTGACATAGTTGATTGACCTCTTTTGCTCATTCTCCACTTATAGAGGTTTCCTGGGGGAAATGTGGTTAAAACCAGGAGGTATTGTAACACCCTAATGGTTTCACCATGAAGAATGCACTTGGCAGTAACATAGTAACATACATTTTATTCTATTGATGAGATTTTTGGAAACGCCTTACTTCAAAAGCCTTACTTCACCAGTTACTGACTTGGGACTCATGATGCCAGAAAGGTTTCTGGAATACCTTTTAATAGTTTATGAACCCTAGCTTGGTATGGTGACTCATGCCTGTAATCCTAGTTTTTGGGACGTTGGGTCAGGAGGATTCCAGATTCAAAAACAACCTTAGCAACCTATCAAGACTGTGTTTCAAAAAATATAAAAAAATAAAAGGCTAAGGGTGTAGCTCAGAGGAAGAATGCTCCTAAACTTGATCCCAATAACACACACACACACACACACACACACACACACACACACACACACACAGCACATTCACAAACCCCAATGAAATTCAGGCAGTTGTCCTTAATAAGGTGGAAAGGTAAAACTAAATTAGGTAATTTAGAGGTTGCAAAGCTTTCTGAGATAACAGTGATTTATTCATTTCTTTTAGCTTAGGCATTCCAGAGCCAAAATAAATTCTTAACAGTTTTGTTCATTAAGCATTTTCATCCAAACAACTTATTGGTAATGGTTAATTGGTTTCTGAGCAATGTCACTATATTTCTCTAGAAAACTGAACATATCCTGCAGTGACTTTGTGAATTCATTGCAGTAATCTGGCATGCCTTAGCACACAGTTTTGGAACTAGGCAGGTGATCAGAGTATTTAAACAGTATGTTTTTCAGAAGACTAAGACCAAGTTGCTATAATTCCAGTTTGATTTGGCCATTGGTGACATCATTGAAGCTTTTGGGATGATAGTGCTGAGTCATATGTTACTATCAGGTGATAGATTTGGCTTGAATTGGTGGAACCAGGATTTCAGTGTTGCTAATACCATTCGTGATATTAAGCAACCAAGAGTTCTATGTTCTAAGAGACTAAATTATTACTTAATCTTGTTTATTAGTAACCTTAATGTCCTGATAGCCAATTATGTGAGTTCATATCATAAACTTTGCTGCTAATGAATCATTGAAATCTGCATTAACAAGGACCAAAATATAGCGATCATACACATGGAACAAATTTTTGCTTGACACATATGCAGTATTTTTTAAGTAGACAAATATTATTTAAAGATTTCACTGACATATGGGACAACATGGAAGTAATTCTTTAAAAGTTACAGCTGTGGTGAATTGTTCATAGTGACTCTAGTCCTTTACTTGGATGTGACTGGCTTTTTCGTGTGAGGAACTAGTTTAGTGAGGCAGTGATGAACTCACTTTAGGGAGAGAAAGTGGAGGCTCCTTCTGCAGAAGACTACCAAATTTCTTTATGGCAATTTTGTTTTGTTTTGTCTTTGCTTTATGGTACTGAGGTTTGAATACAGATGCATTCTACTTCTGAGTTACACCCCAACCCTGACATTTTTATTTTTTATTTTTGAAACAGGTTTACTGAGGCTGTCCTTGAGCCTGTGACTCTCCTGTCTCAGCCTTCCAAGTAGTGGGCTTGCATGTATGTACTATCACATCTACTTACGACAATTTTTTTTTTTTGGTGGTACTGGGGTTCCTGGAAACTCTTCTACCTCTGGGCTACACTCCCAGACCTATTTTTATATTTTTATTTGGAACAAGGTCTCTTAAGCCAGCGAGGCTGGCTTCAAACCTGCGCGATCCTCCTGTCTCTGTGTGGGATTACAAGCGTGCGCCACCACGCCCGCCAACGACAATGTTTTGATGAGGAGCATTGTCAGGGGATAGTTTTGGATCTTCCTCCCCAGGCTTTGGGTTCTGGATCCCTGTACATGTAAACTAACTTTTCTTTCTTTTTTTAAATAAGCATATTTTATTTAAATAAATTCTCCAGTAAAGAAATGGAGGATTCATTGCCTTTACTTTGAAGACTTTACGTGTAAATGGTTATCTGTCAAATTCCTTTGTGCAGCGCAGCAACATTCCCTTATTGGAAAATGTATTTCCATATCCCAGTCCCCAAAGGGACTTAAAAAGTCTCAAAATTCTGTGTCTCCTTTGGCTTGCTTCTCTCTTGATTCCACCAAGGCTTTATTAATGGTTCGCTTCATATCATCATCTTCATCTTCATCAATTTTCTTTAGAACATTCATTGATCCCTCACTGGGATCTGTTTCAGTGTCTTATGAAGGCTTTTCTTTCTCTTTGCACTCTTTTTCAACGTGAGTCAAGTACTCCCACTGTGTGTTTTCTGCTTACTTTCTACATAAGAATTGTATCAGTCTTGGCTTTTTATGAACTGCTTTCCACAGAGATGGGTTATAACAGATTGTTCACAATCATGGAGTAATTTTTCCCATTTAGATTCTTCACCAAAAGATCAAATGACCTCTCTGTGAAATGCACCTGCACATTTTCAGCAGGAACTTGATGAATTCCAGCTAAGGTAATATATGTTTTCACAAACTTATCTGACTGATCCCATCCATAATGACTAATTTTCACCGTATATCCAGTTGTAATGGGAGCAACCACAGCAGCTGGCTTTTCACTGTCAAGAAGTTCCGGTTTCTTCTGTGATTTCGGCTGCATTTTGTTCTTTATTCCTGGCTCAATCTTTTCTATTCTAGATCTCTTCTCCTTCTCCTTCTCCTTCTCCTTCTCCTTCTCCTTCTCCTTCTCCTTCTCCTTCTCCTTTTGGTGGTACTGGGGTTCCTGGAAGCCCTTCTACCTCCGGGCTACACTCCCAGACCTATTTTTACATTTTTATTTGGAAACAGGGTCTCCTAAGCCAGCGCCCGTGGCTGGCTTCGAACCTGCGCGATCCTCCTGTCTCTTCCTCCCAAGCGCGGGAATTACAAGCTGCGCCACCACGCCCGGCTTGCCTCTTCTAGATCTTTCTGTGGCTCCTCCACAGCCGAAGCCATGGCCGCGCCGAGTTGGCGCCCCGGCTGCCGCCCTGTGCCCGAGGGGCCCAGAAACGCCGCGCAGCTCCTCACCCGCGAGTCCGCGCCCGCCCTCCGCACGCGGCGCCTCGGGGTAAACTAACTTTTCAAACAGTGCTTCAATTTGAGGGTCTAGGGATGATTTAAATCAACGCTCAGCCGGGCGTGGTGGCGCACGCTTGTAATCCCCGCGCTTGGGAGGCGGAGACAGGACAGGAGGATCGCGCAGGTTCGCAGCCAGCTGTGCGCGCTGGCTTAAGAGACCCTGTTTCCAAATTTAAAAAAATATAAAAATAGGTCTGGGAGTGTAGCCCGGAGGTAGAAGGGTTTCCAGGAACCCCAGTACCACACACACACACACACACACACACACACACACACACGTCAACACTCATCATTTCTATATGAGTCTGGAGTTTTTCATATTTTCATTCACAAAACTGAATCTTATGAAAAAGATAGCTATGCTTTCTTTCTCATTTTGGTAGCAGAGTATCCCTGCTTTAGGAAACTCATCACCACAGAGAAATACCAGGATCTTAAGAGAAAGTATATGTAATCAGGTATAAGGAAAGACATACTTGGAACCTTCCTTAATAAGTTACATGACTTTGCACTCATTATTCTAGGCAGAAGATCAACCACTTTGTATGTAGTCACTTTGTATGATAAGAGTAGAATACACATTTTTCTCATGTTCACATGGAAAATTCTCAAGGAGAGACCATAAAATAAGCTATGCTATAAAATTAGTCTTATTAAATTCAAGAGTATTCTATTCATATATAATATGTTCCCAATACAATTAGCTACAAGTAGAAATAACTTATAAAATCCATAAATATGTGAAATAACACATGAAAATCAATAGATTTAAGAGGAAAAAAATTAGTGAAATGCTTTTACATAAGTGAAAATGAAGATATAGACTACTAAAATTATGTAAGGGATGCAGCAAAAGCTTACATTAATAAGGAAGAAATATCACAAATCAACAACTTCACTTTTTTGCTTTAAAACATTTCCCATTGGAAAACAAAACAAAGCCAGGCATGGTGGCGCATGCTTGTAATCCCAGCATTCGGGAGGCTGAGACTGAGGATCGCGGATCCCGGACAGCCGCAGCTACTTAGTGAGGCCCTCTGCAACTCAGTGAGACCGTTTCAAAATAAAGAATAAAAAATTGGGCAGGGGGTGTAGCTCGGAGGTCAGATGCCCCTAAGTTCCATCCCCAGACCCACAAAAAACAAACCAACAAAAAACAAACAATCAAAAAACTAAAATGACAATGTGCCAATAAAAGCACAAGGAGAACAAGGAAGAAAATAATGAATATTAGAGTAGATCTGAATGAAATAGTAATAAAAATAGAGAAAATTAATGAAATAAAAAGTTGGTTTGGAACAAACAAAATTGACAAAACAAACTATTCTGAAAATTATAAAATGTAAAAGCTACCCCATGTGGATGAATTGGAAGACAATATGTAGAGTAAAATTGCAATACTCCCATAATTGATTTATAGATGGACTGGACTCCCCTTCAACTTCTCCTTTTTTTGTGGTACTGGGCTGGGGGCGGAACCCAGGGAGTTCTACTTCCGAGTGATACCCCCAGCCTTATTTTTTATTCTTTATTTTGAAACAAGGTCTCACTGAGTTGCAAAGGGCCTCACTAAGTGGCTGAGGCTGTCTGGGAACCATGATTCTCTTGTCTCAGCCTCCTGAATGCTGGGATTATAAACATGCGCCACCAGGTCTGTCTACAACCCCCACTCCCTGCTGACTCTTTTGCAAAAAATTGACAAGCTAATTATAAAATTAGCTTGAAAATTCAAGTAAATCAGAATAGTCAAAGTTATTTTGAAAAAGAACAAAGTTAGAGAACTCAGTCTTCTCAATTTCAAAACTTAGCATAATATAATAAGATGGTGTGGCATTGTCGTGAGGATGGACATATAGGCCAGTGAACTAGAATTAACAGTCCAGAAGTAAATCCTCATGTTTCCAGTAAATTGATTTATAGTAGATGTGCCACACAGTTAAATAAAGGAAAACATGGTGATTTCAGTAAATAAAACTGAGACAACTGATTATCTGCTTGCAAAAGAATGGAGTTGGAGCCATGTTTCACGCCATAGAAAAATGAAGCCAAAGTAGAACATAAATCTGAATGTAAGAGCGAAAATTATATCACTCGTAGAAGAAAATATGGATATAATTATTTATTGTCTTGGATTTGGTGATGGTTTTCTAAATATGATACCCAAAGCATAAGTAACAAACAACAACAACAAACTCCAAATAATTGGCTTCATCAAAATTAAAACCTTGTGCTGCAAAGGACACTAGTGGAGAGTGAAAAGAAAACCCACCAAATGTAAGAAGATATTTTACAGACCACATATCTAAAAAGGGATTTGTATCCAGAATATGTTAAGGACTCTTACAAATCAATAATAAGATTGCAAAAATTCCAATTAAAAATAGTAAAGGAGCTGAATAAACATCTTTCCAAAGAATATTTACAAATGCCAAATAAAAACTACAAGTAGACATCATTTGGGTGTGACACCCATTAGGATGGTTATAATATAAAAAGATAATAGCAAATATTGGCAAGGATCTGGCAAAACTGGGACCATCATACATTTCTGGTGGGGATGTAAAATGGTAAGCCACTTTGGAAAACACCCTGGAAGGTTTTTAAGAAGTTAAACATATAGTTACCCTGTGATCTAGTAATTTAAATCCTAAGAAATGAAAGTATATGCCTAAACACAAAGAAAAGCTGTATGTGAATTATTTTTTAAATTTTTATTGGTTCATTGTAGTCATACATCTTAATGAAGTACAAGATGGTAGAGGCATTCATGCACACATCACCCAATTATCCCTTTCCCAATTTGCACTCCATTCTCTCCCCCTCCCTCCTTCTTATGTTTGGCTTAGTGATTGATTCAGCAATATAAAGGAATGCAAGACATATGCATGCTACATACCACATAGGTGGATACTGGAAACATATTAAATGAAAGAAACTGGTCATAAATAACCACATTTTATATGATTCTGTTCACGTAAAATGTCAAGAATAAAGAGAGTAGATTAGTGGCTACTAGCTAAGGCTAGGAGAATTTGTGAAGGAATTGCTACAAAGAACATGGTTTCTTTTGAGTCCTGGACTCTCCTGAGGTCCAGGCCAAGCGCCACTGGATGCTGACTGCCACATACTGAGGTTTTATTACTGCCCCAGTGGTCTCATTCAAGCCTCATGGTTGTTACACTGTGTCCTATTCCTTCTTATCTTGTGAGCTACAGCAGCTTTCATAGCACTGACGTCAATGATCTGGTGGCTTCTATGCGGCTTCTATGCAGATGGTGGAGTTCTACTCGCAATTCTATCATTTATGTGCTTAAACAAGCACAAAGAGAAAGCCAAGCAGACCCTTCTCTGCTATGTGCTTTGTTTATTCTTAGCACTTTTCTGGGACTTGGCAACGACCAATGGAATCAGGGGATCATTTGTTTAGATTAAGTCAACAGTCATACTCTGAGATTTTTAGTTACCTTGTTTGTTATTCTGCTCCATAAATGGTTTGCATAACTTCATCTCATAAGTGACATAGAGATACCAATAGAATCACCGGTATTTATTCATTTTTAAAATGCACACTTAAAATCAATTATAATTAATAAAATGACAGCCAGATCTGCCAAGTACCCTTATTTTCTTATGCAAACTCTCAAAGAATTTCAGTTTCTCTAAAATATCCACAGATCTGTAAGCATGTAGTTGCTTGGAAATACACTTTCACTGATTTAGTTTCAGTTATCTTGGAGAAGGTATTTTCCTTTTTTCTTGATATAGTAAAATTAGTAGCTTTAAAATTTATTATTTTTGTTATTATTCTCAGCACTGAAAATTGAGCTCAGGGCCTCTCACATACTAGGCAAGCACTCTACCTCTGAGTTATATTTCCAGTCCTCTTAAAAGTTTTGAGACATGGTCTTGCTAAGTTGCTCAGGCTAGCCTTGATCTTGTGATTCTTCTTCCTTAGTCTCCTGAGTAGCTGGCATTATAGAAATATAATACTATGTATGATGTGCCCACCTCTTAGTAACTGTTTTTTAAAGAAAAAACATCAAGGAAATAAGTCATACTCAGTAGAATAAAGCTAAGCTCTACTTTTCAAAGTACCTATGTAAATATATAACCAGACTTTGTAGTTTTTTAAAATATCTTTTCACTTTAAAAAATACGGGATTCTTCTAGTAGATACTCAGACCGTTTCCTCAGTGTTAGTGCCTTTGAAATATATTTCTTAATCTATCATTAAATCATCTAACTTACTATATTGCACAGCACTACATAGTTTTCAACCTTCAGTATTTACTTTGGCGTTTGCAACATTTTTGTGAGGCGGGGAGACAAACATTGTGTGCTTTTCCATTTTATTTACGGTATAAAATGGTTTTCTTCTTATAATTAGTATAGTTATAATAAACATTGACTATACTTCAGGAATTTTACAATGCTCAATGATAGATATGGCATCTAGAAAGTTCTAGAAAAGCCTGTTTCCACACATAAAACAATTCCATTTTGCTTCTTGGCCTCTTCTCTGTTTTTCATTTTTACCCTTTAGGCCATATGTTGATCTTTATTCACATTCCTTCCTTTCTTCTTCTCTCTACAAGAATGATCTTTACATTTCAAAGTTTACTTGCATAAAAATTTAAGATATGGGGTATAGAGGAGCTTGAGTTCTATAGAAGTCAGAGTAGGTAAATGCTAACTGTTTTGACAATTATTTTAAAATTTCATTTGCTTAACACTACAAAGAATTCTTTTTCACACTTGTCATAGTCAAATGCAGGTCATACAGATTTTCTTCAGTGGTATCTCAGAGATCAAGGCTGCTTATATATTGTAACAATGCTATTTCAAAATTCTTTGCTTTCAAATTCACCAATGGGGAAGGAATGAGGGATGGAGATAGAGACAAAGGGTAAAAGGAGGGAGGAGAAAGAGAGAGACTGAGAGAAGTGAGAGATAGGGATGAGAGATAGAGATAGAGGGAGAGATAGAGAGAGAGAGGAGAGGAGAGGAGAGAGAGAGAGAGAGAGAGAGAGAGAGAGAGAGAGAAGAAGAAGAAGAAGAAGAAGAAGAAGAAGAAGAAGAAGAAGAAGAAGAGACGGTGTGAATTGTGAATTCACAATTTACAGTAGCTTGTAACTGTCTTGGACCCAGAGTAGCACATCAGTTAAAACTAGTTATGAGGTCCAATTTTGACTTTGTATTTTGACTTTCATATCTCTTCTTTTTAAAATACACAGGTTGCCTATGTTAGATTTTCACATGCTCTTCAAATCTAGTGCTTTTGTAATACATAGAGTATTTGGTTGAGTGTCAACTCTCTCTGCTACAAATGTACAGAGCAATTTTGATTCATAGAAAATTAGAGCTTTAAGATATTTTATAAATATGTAGTTTATTTCATTCATTTTATATGTCAGAGAAGGATCAGAGACAAATTACAGGCTATAGAGTCTGAGTGACTCAATCAAAGTTGCATATCTGACACGGCAGAGGGAGGAATTTTATAGTAACTTGGATTTATTCAGCACTTTGTAAGCACTGGACACTATGCTTATCTGTCTGAACCCTCACACTAACCTCGTGAGACACTGTTTTAACGATGAGGAAAATGACAACTAATGTATCTCATGTCACACAGGTAAAAAAGGGCAGAGAAGAGACTCAAACCCAGACTGCCTATCATCTTGATGCCTCAGACAGCCTGTGGCTTGATGCACCATTCTGCTCTGGTCTCTAAATACTCCTTCTCCCCACTTCCATCAGATAGCATGGCTTTGGAATGAAATGGAAAATTCTTCCGCAAAGAATGATTTTGCAGAAATGTTAAGACAAAAACTTCTCCAAGATTCTTAATTGTCTCAAAGGCAGAATGAAGTCACTCATGAGAGCAAAGGGAAAGCCATGGCATGAACACAGGCAAGTCACTACAGGATGGGCACAAATTTTGGGTGAAATTTGCCACCCACTGTAAATAGCATCTTTTCTATAAGACCAAGGAGCATTTTCTGTCACATGAGAAGTAGCCATTTCAGACCATGAGCTAACAAGTATTAATTTACACCCACAGGGTATATAGATGAAAAAACAAATATTACAACATATGTTTAATAAGCAAATACTAGGCATTATGCAAGTGAGAACAGCCCGTCACAGAAAGTTGAGTGATATGTTTTCACTCATATGTGGAAGCTTGAGAGAAAATAGGAAGCAAAAGGTACTTCAGATAAATGAGGAGAGAGACCAGGAGAATAGTGGGAGGAGATTGGGGGAAGGAGATGGAGAAGGGGAAAAATAGAATTGATGAAACAGCTCAAATATGAAAGTATCAATACAAATCTCACTAATATGTACAGGCAGGGGGAATCCTGAGGGAAACACACCAAGTGCTGTGTGCATGTATGTTTGTGTCACTTTGAACCTCACTATGATGTATAATTACAATCTAGCAATAAAATATAAAAAATAAACCCATGAATTGTGAAAAAAGAAGCAAGTGCTAAGTTGAATAAAATAATCATTTCTTGTTCTTCTACATGAGAATAATACCGGGAATTTTAGTCATAATCTTCACTTTAGAACAAGTATAAAGGACCAAAGCCGGACTTCCGGGAAGATGGTGACCGAGAAAAGCAGCACTTACGAGCCCTGCTAAAACTCAATCTCTATTGCCACAAGATCAGCACATTTTATAGCCAGAAAATGCCATCAGCAGAGAAATAAAAAATGTAAACACAAGAGAAAAACACAGAGAAAAAAAGACTAGGAGAACAACCAGAGACCAGAAATCAAGCCTGCAATGCAGCAGCGGGGCCACACTGGCACCATCTTCCCTCACAGCACCAGGATCCAGAGAGAAAAGATAAATAAGGAGCTGAAGTGAGCAGCTGCAGATCATTCGGGTGTAATTCAGCAGTTCTTTTTGTGCAAAGAACGTCTAAAACTCCTAGTGGTCAGGCTCATCATGCCTTCCAGGGACTCAGAACACAGCTCAAAACCAGAAAAAAATATGCCAGCCTCACAGCCAGGGCGTGGCAGTGGCACCATATTGCCAGCAGCTACAGTCAGTTCACTGTGCCCTAGACAGCTCCTGATCAACACGCACAATAACTGTGAGTGAAATTGGGGCCCCTAAAGGAGAAATCCCTGTACTACACGCCCAGGGACTTTGATAATCTCACTGGGTCTGAGATTTTGCTGTCCAAACCAGTGAAGGAGTAGCGGTGGCAGAGATACCACACCTTGGTCTCAGTTCCCTGTGTGAAAACACCCAGCCCAGCACCCCCACGGTCTCTCAGAGCCTCAGTTAACTCCCTGGGTCTGAGACTTTGCAATATAACCCAGTAAAGGAGTAGTGGTAGCTGAGATTACCACAGACTCGAGATACAGAGCACCCTAAGTGAAGTCATAGTGATCCAGGGAAGGCACAAACTTATGAAATCATGGGAAAGAGGAACAACAATAGAGCAATGAATGCCTACAATCCCATATTATCAGAACCTGATAACACAGAAATTCAGAGATCTCCAGAAGATCAAGTCAGGAATATAACTGTTGAAATAACCCAGGACCTTCAAAAAGAATTTAGAGAGAGTCTAAAAGACATAAAGGATGCAATAATTGAGGTAAAGGCCTCAGTCCAAAGTATAAACAATTGATTAGACCACATGGAGAATAGAATCCTGCTCCTAGAAGAGGATCACTCCAAAAACGAATGAATAATTTATAAATTAGAAAAAAAATCAGACAGCAGGAATCTGACATTGAAGAAATATGGGCCCATTTTATGAGAGCTAACCTAATAATAATTGGAATAGAGGAGGGAAAAGAAGGTGAAACCAAAGGGATTAATAATATTTTCAAAGAAATAATAGCAGAAAAATTTCCAAACATAGAGCAAGAGGTCCAGGAAACATATAGAACTCCCTTTAGACAGGATCAGAGAAGAGGTTCCCCACACCACATAATTGTCAAAATGACCAATGTGGAAGCCAAGCAGAGAATCTTAAAGGCAACAAAAACAAAGGGCCAAGTGACATTCAGAGGCAAACCAATTAGAATCACTCCAGACTTCCCAAACCAAGTCATGAAAGCCAGAAGGGCTTGGAGTAACATATTCCAAACTCTGAAAGAAAACAACTTCCAGCCAAAAATTTCTTACCCAGAACAACTATCTATCAAATTGGATGGGGAAATAAGAAGCTTCCATGACAAACAGAAACTGAGGGAATTTATGTCTTCAAAACCAGCACTAGAGAAAATACTCAAAGAGATTAACTACAAAGAAGAAATAGGTAATACACACCAGAACCAGAGAAACAAGATTTTCTATCCAGCAGACAACTAAGCAAAGAATAATATATTCATGTGTTTATTGGTTAAAATCTTTGGAGATTCATTATTTATTTTAGTCTTTTACCTATTTCTAAATTGTATTGTTTGCTTTTATTGTTGCTAATTTTTAGGATTTCAATTTGGAATATTAATATACCTTCAGATATAGCATTTGGAAATATTTTACCCCATTCTCTCAGTAACTTTTAACTCTGTTTACCTTGTCTTTGGATGTACATTTTTTTTTATTTTTAGGAAGTTTGTTTATTCTGTTGTTGCCTGTGCCTTTGAAATCATATCCAAGAAATCACTGCCAATTTCAATGTTGTGAAGTGTTATGACCCAGATTTTCTTCTAAAAGTTTGTAGTCTTAAGATTTACATTTAGGTCTTTTATCTATTTTGAGTTAATATTTGTATATGGTGTTAGGTAAGGGTCCAATTTTATTCTTTTTCATGTAATTATTATTTTTCAACAATATTTAGTGAGAAGATTATTATTTCCTTCACCAAATGTTCTTGGAAACTTTGTCAAAAATAACTTGAACATATATGGAAGAATTTATTTCTAGGCTTTTTATTTTACTCCACTGGTTTATATATCAGCCTTTATAGCAGTACTACACTGTTTCAATTATTATAGCTCTATAATATTTGAAATCAGAAAATGTACATCTTCTAGCTTTGTTCTTTTTCAAGATTGTTTTGGGTATTTAGAGTTCATATTTTATGTTAGGATAGATTTTTTCTGAAAAAAATGTATGATAGTTTTACTTTTTAAAAAAAGAAATAAATATCCTCTGGTAAAAAAAAGAAAGCAAAAAGTAATACTGAAATGTAATCTCTAAGTGATCAAAAGTTTGATATCAGACAAATGAATCTGTTATGTGAGATTATCATTGTTAATTTTGGATAAATTGCTATTAGATGTTAACCACTAAGCCAAGCATGGGAAAGAGGGATGGGGAGGGAATGGGGTGGGGATTGGGTAGGGGCTAACTGGGCAATGTGTGCATTTTTGTCTACACAAGTTTTTATCCCATTATGATGTATGAATACAGTGCACCAAAAAAAGCACCAAAGCCTAGAGTTTTAAAGTTAGTTACTTTGTCATCAAGATAAATTTCTTTATTGATATAGAGAAGACAAAAACAGATTATTAAATTATTTCTTATTAAGATCAAATTATAAGATGTGTTTAGCACAGTACCTGTAATACAGTAAGCATCATCCAAATTAAAGCTCTTTCTCTTGGTCATCCTCCTCCTTCCATATCTTGGCTGGTGAATCAACTTCTCCCTACTTTCAACCCTGATAATATTTCAAAATTCTATATCCCAGTGGGGAATTAAAATTTCACTGGGGGACAGATGGGAAGGACATAACATTACCCATTTTATTTTTTAACTGAGATGACTTCTTGCTGGACTGAATTCACCAAACTGCCAGATTATTTCAGTGCAGTGCAGACCCAGCTTGCAATTGGAGGCCCACCAATAGGAAGGCATGGAATCGCATCCTTTCAAAAACATGTGGACCCAGGCCAGGTGAAACGTGAGATAATTAATGAGTCCAAATAAGTGTTTTGGAGGAAAAGTAAGTTTCTGTTATCTAGTCTGGATGAAGTCTCCTGGGAAGGAGGCCTGATGTCCAGGAAAAAATCAACATATTTACCGGTAGGGGTTCCAACTCTTATTACTATTTTTTTTGTTTTTTAAATTTCTTTAGAGCTCTTTTAGTCTTTTAATTTCTTCAGAGCTGTTTTTATTTTATATTCTTGTTTTTATTTTTGTGTTAGTATTTTGAGAATATAACAACATAGTAAAAGGCTTTAAACATAGTTCCACATTCATGTAAAATCCTACCATAACATAATAAATGATGTCTGAAAACTCAGCTATGCAAAATGTGAGGTCAGTTTAGTGCATGATTCATGAAATTCAGAAAGTTCCAGGGTCAAATGTGCCATCCACTTTTGCCCAAGTTTCCTACCGAGGTTTGACACATCTGGTTTCTCCCAATTACTTGACCAGATGGAGCCAGAAGTATAGTCAGGATTCAAGGTTCCATCTTTTTCTGTTTTCCCCAAATGGTTTGAGATTGCTTGCCAGTAATGGGCAAGCATCTCTTTTTCATCTCTTTCTTCTATCTCCTTCACCTCACTCTGATGTAGAATGGGATTGAGCAGAGGTGGTCACTGCCAGTCATGCTATATCCAAATGTACCTTACTAGGGGATTTCCACCATGTTTAGAGGGGTTAAGTTACCACCATATGCCTAATGTGATAGGGTTTAAAAGTTTATTTTGCTGAAAGGTTTTATGGAAAAGACTCCATCTACTTGAGGAAGAATCTGATAGAAAATAGTAAAGTGAGAAGAGAATCTTACATCACTGCTGAGGTTTGAGTAGAGATGGGGGGGTGGAGGAAACACAGAAAAGAATAAGTGAGAAAAGAGTAAGAGAAAAGTGACTTAGCAGAGTAGTCAAATGCTATCTGCTCTGGGCTCCTGGTAGGCCCTGGATTTTTAGTGTAAGTATGAAGTCCATATGTGTAGTCATCGTCACTAGAATATTTGTGGAAATCTGGGAGAGTATTAAATTCCGGTTTGTAGTTCCCACCTGGCTGGTGTAGAAGAATCCTAAATTAACAAGTCATGTAGGTGCCTTTCTGTCATCTCACTTATCTATAAAAGAGCCCTATATTACGAAACAAGATAAATACTCATTCAGTCATTTAATATGTGCACAGAAATCTCTGTGGAATGGTCTTAATTTAACATTGACTGGGTTCATATAACTCACAGAAAGCATAATTTGTGTTGTTTCCTCTAATTCTAGAATATGGTGAAGTCTTGAAGTCTTAAAGTTGGAAACATCAATTTTTCTTAAATCCTTTGAGATGGTACATTCATTGAGAATGCACAGAAATCCAGAATTCACAACTTCATCCTTCCTTGCTTATCAAATAAGTAGGGCTCCATTGAGTAGCAACTTAGAACTCTTAGAATTCTTCACATAAAACTGCAGATAATTGCATTTTATAGAAATAAATTCATCTCATGAACATTATATATGAATTTTCTACTTTGTACTTATGCCATAAAAGAAATGTAATTTTCAGTTTTTCACCTGTATGTAGCTGATAGAGAAAAGCTGACTTGAATAATATATGAAATATGAATTACTTAGGTTATTAAATCATTACTAAAGAACATTATTTCCTGGATTTGTCCAAATAATTTCACACATTCTAATCAGGAACAGTAGCTTCACCAGGTATGATCCTCCTTTAAGGAGTGGTCAGAGAAGGAAAGAAAAAATGACACCTTTTCATTTATAATAAATGTGTGAAGATCATATCAGAAACAATCAAAAGAGTACAGGAACAACCTACAGAATGGGAAAAGCTATTTGCCAGCTATTTATCTGACAAAGCTCCACAATAAAAACCTAAGTAATCCAATTAAAAATAGGCAAAGGATTTGTATTGAAACTTCTCAAAAGAAGAGATACAAACGGCCAACAAATACATGAAAAGATATGCAATACCATTAGTCATCAGAAAAATATAAATCAAAACTACAATGAGATTTCATCTCATCCCAATTAAAAGAGCTTTTATAAAGCCGGGCGTGGTGGCGCACGCTTGTAATCCCCGCGCTTGGGAGGCTGAGACAGGAGGAACGCGCAGGTTCGAAGCCAGCCACGCGCGCTGGCTTAGGAGACCCTGTTTCCAAATAAAAATGTAAAAATAGGTCTGGGAGTGTAGCCCAGAAGTAGAAGGGCTTCCAGGAACCCCAGTACCACCAAAAATAAATAAATAAATAAATAAAAAATAAAAGAGCTTTTATAGAAAAATGCTGATGAGACTATGGAGAAAAGACACTAAGTCACTGTGTGTGGGAATGTAAATTAGTACACCCATTATTGAGAATAGTTTGGAAGTTCCTCAGAAACCAAAAATAGATCTACCATATGATACAGCAATCTCACTCCAGGGCATATATACGAAAGAAATGAAAGCCTTATGGAAAGAGATATCTACACACACATGATTTATAATGACACTATTCACATAGCTAAAATTTTAAATCAGTCTAGGTGTTCATCAGGAGATGAATGGATAAAAATGTAATATATAAGGGTATTAGTTCAGCCATAAAGAAGAAATCCTGTTGTTTGCAGCACAGTAAATAAAACTGGAGGACATTATGTTAAGGGAAATAAGCCAGATGCAAAAAAAAAATAAGCATGTTGTCTTTCACATGTGGAAACTGAAAAAAGTCCACTTGAAAGTAAGAGTTTATTATGAAAGACTGTAAAGGGTGAGGGTGGGTAGGAAAAGGGTGGTTGGATTTGATTCGTGCACACTGTATGCACATATGGAAATATCACACTGAACCCCACCAATGTGTACAATTAATGCATTAATACAAATTAAAGAAAAAATGTCTAGAGCCTTGTATGCAGTTAGAGAGAGTTTCTTCTGTGTATCTTGAAAATCTATGATGAGTTGAATTGTGTCATCTAAAATTCATATGTAGAAATCCTGACCTCCCTCAGTACCTCAAAATGTGAACTTATTTGGAAATAAAGTCCTCAGAGAGGTACTCAAGTAAAAATGAGGTCATGAGGGTGGGCTCTAACTCAATAGGACTGCTTTATTTTTTTAAGGGAAATTAGAGGACAAAGTGAAAGATAAGAGAGAAGGCTGTGTAAACATAAAAATGGCCATCTGTATTCTAAGGAGAGAAACAGCATGACCAATACCTTCCTTTTAACTTTTAGATTCCATAACTGTGACACAATAAATTTTTGTTGTTTAAGCCATTCAGTCTGTGGCATTTTGTTATAGTAGCTCTAGCAAATCATGATATTAATCATTCAACATTGGGAGATAAAAGAGATAAGAAGCTGACCATGTTTTAGTTTTTCCAACTCTAAATGGAAAACTGCTAGACAGCAAATCATGCCATTTGTTCTAGGTGGCTAAAGTCCAATGGATAGATCTTACTAGGACTAGATGTAAGAAAACAATTCACTCATTTATATTTTTTCTTAACCAACCCATTCACTTTTATTACTTAAATAATATAATTATAATATTGCCGGGCGTGGTGGCACATGCTTTTAATCCCCACACTTGGGAGGCAGAGACAGGAGGATCGCGCAGGTTCGAAGCCTGCCACGTTGGCTTAAGAGACCCTGTTTCCAAATAAAAATGTAAAAATAGGTCTGGGAGTGTAGCCCAGAGGTAGAAGGGCTTCCAGGAACCCCAGTACCACACACACACACACACATATATATATATATATATATATATATATATATATATATATATATATATATATATTATTCCAAATATGATATATTTACCTATCCATTTATTGAGAATTCATAAAAAGAAAAATGGTCAGCCGGGCATGGTGGCACACACCTGTAATCCCAGCATTTGGGAGGCTGAGGCAGAAAGGTCATGGTTTGATGACAGTCTTAGATGTTTAGTGAGGCTCTTTGAAATTCAGTGAGATTCTGTTTCAAAATAAAAATAAATAATAAAAATATAGGGCTGGGGGTGTAGCTCAAAGGTAGAATGCCCTTGGGTTTCATCTCCAGTACCCCCCCACACACACACACAAAGAAAAATGGTCAAAATGCTACCACCTTAATAAGAAAATGTTCTGATTTTTGTGTTTACTCCTTACTCTGACAAAAGTGCAGACTAATTTCCCTGGAAGTTAATCAAAATATAGAGAAAAATTTAGAGTGGTTCTCAACCTGTAGAATTCTGCTCAGCCCTTATCAACAGCCTGAGCCTTTTTGCAACATCTGGACAGGTTTTGTTGCCACAGTGGGGTTATGAGTGCTACTAGCCTCTAGTGGGTAGAGACCAGTGATGTTGCTAAACATCCCCCAGAACACAGGACAGTCTCTCAACCCACAGGGATGGTGTGGCCCAATATACTAATAGCACTGAGGTTGAGAAATCCTTTAAATAAGATAGAACAAATGTTCTACAGGTTGTTCCTGACTGGTCTTCATAATCTTTCTTTTTTGGCTGAATAGTATTTCATTGAATTGATGTGATTTTAAGTTATTTAACCAAGAATAGGTGGTAGGTTATTCAGATTATTTCCAAATTTTCACTATTATAATAATGATGCAAGTATTTTTTTTTATAGTAAGGATTGAACCCAGGGTCATTCTACCTCTGAGGCACACTCCCAGTCCTATTTTTTATTTATTTTGAAACAGTGTCTTGCTAAGTTGCTAAGGCTGGCCTTATACCTGAGATCTTCCTGTTTCAGCCTCCCAAATATTGAGATTACAGGTATATTCCACCACACCAGACTGTATCTTTAAAGTTATATAGAACTATATGTGATATTTAAGAAAAATTGTCAGTAGTAAGACAACAATCAAAGGTTATGAATAAGCCAAATATCTCACTTATCAGTGAGAAACTGCAATAAGATTCACCTACTAATATACATGTTTTCCTTTCTAGGGGGGTATTTAATTTCTTTTTTTCATTTCTGAGCTGCCTCAGAACTTTCATAGCTGTGGACCAGGATGGTATTTCTACTCTTCTACAATTTAAGAATGAATAACTGTATCAAAATTTTCCCAAGTCAATTAATTGCTCATTGTTTCATTTCAGGGGCAACCTTGGTCTTCTTTCCTGGTTTTTTTCTTGTCATCACCACTCCTTGGCTCTAAACAGCCTTTCTCAGAACAGAGCCAAGTCACATTCTCTTGGGTCCCAGAACTCTTCTAACTCACTCACATTGAGTGCTGAGCTAACTGCAAAAAACCACAGGTTAATTTCTTACAAGGGGCTTCTTCCTTCTCTTTAAAATAAGGTAAAAGATATTTTGCATCACAAAAGAACGAAATGACAAGTTATAAAACACTAGCTTTGAAAACTCCTGTGAGTATATTAATAAGTGAGTAGGTTATTAAAACAAACACATGAGAACCTTCATCCTCTTTTTATTCATCTTTATTTACTAATGGTGCCTCTCAAAGCATATAGATTTTACTTCAAAGGTAAAACAAAATAGTTTCAGGGATACAAAGTGACTTTACCATGGCCCTGGGAGACAAACCATCTCTTCATGCTCTGTCTATTCTTGGCAGACACTCCCAATTAGGTAAAAACTGTGACTGGCTAGATCTCCTGGCGGGTGGCTTCTAGCACCATAGTGAAAAAAAATTCTAAGCAAGTAATTGGGTGGCTGAGACAGGAGGACCACAGGTTTTAGGCTAGCACAGATAACATAACAAGATTTTGTTTCAAATTAAATTTATAAAAGGCCTAGAAGGTTTAGCTCAGACCTAGAACATCTCTGGGTTCAATCCTCATTACCTGCCCCTCCCCGCCACACACACTGAAAAAAATTTATCAGTGAAGTAAGAATGAGAATGAAGAAAAACTAACAACGATGAACATGGGAGCGAACAAAGGTGAGGTGAGGAAACAGATGCAAAGAAATTTGCCTTCTCTGGTCATTTAGGAAGAGGACATATTCTAATATTTTAACTTGGTAGTATTCTAGACACTCGTGACACTCATCATGGCTGGCTGCTGAAGGTATGCCATAATTCTTTTCCTTTGATCCTCCAACTTGTTTCCATGAACTCCCAGAACAGTCAGGAGCAGCAGACAGCAAACCCCAAGTTTTATTTGACCAAGGTGTCTCAAATCCTTCTTTATGTGTTAACACACAGCATGGACACATACCAACAGCTAGAAATGCCAAGAGGTCAGGAACAACCCTGTGAAATGAGCTCAGGTTCTGTCAAAACCATCCCATCAAAATAAATACCAAAATAAGTATAACCCAATGTACTAAACAGGAATACATGTACAGCTAGATCTATAGTTCAATTAGTCAAAAGGTTAAGTTGGAAATTTCTGTTTACTTTAGATTTTACCAAGAAAACCAAGTGCAAAGATTTCTAATGTCTATAGGTTATTTTAAAAATGCAAACATTTAATTAATTGCATTTTAAAATGTAATTAATCTTTTTTTTTTTTTTGCGGTACTGGGATGGAACTCAGGGGCATTCTACCTCCGAGCTACACCCCCAGCCCTATTTTTTATTCTTTATTTTGAAACAGGATCTCACTGAGTTGCAAAGGCAATTAATCTTGTATTGATTTAATACAAGATTAAATTAATTTACAGGACAGTATTTCATGTCAGGCAACGAAGAGGTGTAAAGGACAACTTATGCCATATCTTTGTCTTTTCTGGATTTCTTGAGGGAGAGACTGTAAAACAAACAAAATGAAATGAATACCCACTTGTTTTATTTGTAAAATTGTTGTTTCACTAATAAAATGTGGTTTTCTTGGCCTGGATTTGCCTGCAGAAATAAAAAAAACGTGTCTGTAGGAAGTTCATTGGAGAAAGTCATCTTAAGCCTCACAGGGCAGTAGGGAGAGAAGGACAGGTATAGGCAAAGCTGGAGCAAGAGCACAGCCTTGAGTTGGTTGCTGCCTTGGTCAACTGGGACTCTCTGTTAAGCAGTGCAGATGATGCTTCCATCAAGGGAATGGAAGGGAGGCCACCCGCCTATCATCTCTCATCCTCTGTCATTCAAGAGCTGCCTTATGGTATTTGTTGCACTTTCAGGCTGTAAATATTATAGAAGCATGGCGAATTCATTTTTGAAACACAGTTCCAGTGTGTTTACTTTTTCTAATGGCATTTTTTTCCCTTGCATGTAAACAAAAGTCCAACTTTCCCAAACAGACTTGGAGCAAGTTTACATTTAAAGCTTAGGGAGAATTTCAGAGAAATGTCAGGAGTTGGAGTGGCCACAGAACCTGAGCCTGGTAGAAAGAGATTTTTTAATGACAGAATATTTAAACATATTTTAATACCATACCAGGATAGAAAGAAATAAGAAAAAAATTCCCCCAGGAGGATGGAGAAAACCAAGCACCAGAAATTCTAATTATGATGACTTTACCGATGAATCATATGGCTTAGAGATGTCATGTGTAGTGATACAAATAAGATTGAATGTTTATCCAGGTAAAAGAAAAGGCAAATAGAAGAATCATTGAGCAGTATTATTAATTAAAAGCTTGAGCTGTGAACTAAAACATTAAACATTTTACAATTGGATGAGGAAGTCCTGCGATTTCCCCCAAGAGTTTGCTCTGCACTCTGACTTGAAGCAGAATGAACTCCCTGATGTGGGAGGTAGACTCGGAGGGAATTTATTTCTTTTCCAATTGGCAGAGGACATTTGGATGAAAGAAGTCCTTTGTTGTTAGTGGCCCAAAACATCCAGGTGATTTTTTTTCCTTTTGGAAATGCCTGTGATTTAAAGAGATTATGAGTGATAAAAGAAAGAACCTCCCATCTTGCCAAATGTAAAACATAAGCTTCTTTTGTTTAAACCAAGTGACAAGCTGCATCCAAAAACACAATGTACATACTTCAATTAATTAAAGCTCTAGAATAAATCTTAAGGTGCTACAAGCAAATACTTAATGCCTTATGCCATTTTCCACCCAGGAGAATAATTTTTTAATTTTTTAAACTTTTATTGGTGAATTGTAGTCATAATGTAGTTCATAGAAATATTTACATACATGCACACAGCACTTGGTAGGCTTTCCCTTGGCTCCCTCCTCAATACTCTCCCTTCCTCATACAAGATATTGAGATTTCTCCCTTCCTTCTTCCTTTAAACTGCTTCCCTGTCTCCACTAGAGTTTCTCCTTCATTATTTTAAGTCCCTCTCGAATCCCAGTTACTCCCTAGCTTCCCATACGACAGAAAAATGTATGACCCTTCACTTTCTGTTAATGCTAATCTCACTTAACATAATGTTCTACAGATCCATTCATTTTTCTTCATATTACATAATTCGTCCTTCTTAACTGCTGAGTAGAATTCTGCTGTGTGTATATCCCATAATTTTGTAAACTATTCATCTGTTGGTGGACATCTAGGTTTGTTGTATAATTTGGCCATTGTGAATTGTGCTGCTAGAAACATGGATATACATATATTACTATAATATTCTTAATTCAGTCCTTTTGGAAAGATACCCAGGAGTGGTATAGCAAGATCATATGGTGATCCATTCCCAATTTTCTGAGGAATCTTCTCAGATCAATATGATCTCCATAGCAGTTATATTAATTTGCAATCCTGCCAACAATGTAGAAGGGTACCTATTTTCTCATTTCCTTGCCAGTATTTGTTGTTGTTTGACTTTTTGATGATTGCCATTCTGATTGGGATTAGTTGGAATCACTGTGTAGTTTTGATTTGCATTGATGTTGAAAATATTTTCATGCATTTATTGGCCATTTGTATTTCTTCTCTTGTGAAGCGTCTATTTAATTCAATTGTCCATTTTTTTTTGATTTGGTGATTTTTTTTTATTGTGAAGTCTTTTTTTTTTTTTTTTGGTGGTAGTACTGGGGTTCCTGGAAGCCCTTCTACCTCCGGGCTACTCTCCCAGACCTATTTTTATTTTTTTGGAAACAGGATCTCTTAAGCCAGTGCGGCTGGCTTCGAACCTGCGTGATCCTCCTGCCTCCCAAGCGCCAGGATTACAAGCGTGCGCCACCACACCCGGCTGAAGTCTTAAAATTTCCTTGTGTATTCTAGGTTATTTGTCCTCTCTCAAAGGATAGCTGACAAAAATATTCTCCCATCCGGTAAGCTCGCTCTTTAGACTCTTAATGGTTTCTTTTGATTAACAGAAATTTTATAGTTTAATACCATCTTATTTATTAGTTCTTGTTTTACTTTCCTGAGTTTTGGGGTCTTTTTGAGGAAGTTTCTACCTGTGCCTGTATGTTGGAGCATTGAATATATGCCCTTCTCTAGTAATTTCAGTCTCTGGTCTAATTTTTAGGTCTTTGATACATTTTAAATTTACTTTTATATAAGGTAAGAGGTAGAAAATTTATTTTATTTTCTACAAATGAACAAGTTTTGCCTACACCATTTGTTGAAAAGGCTGTCTTTTCTCCAATAGATGTGTTTGGCACCTTTGCCAAAACTCAACTGACTGTAAGTGTATGGATTTGTTTCTGTAACTTCTATTCTGTTCCATTGGCCAGTCTACCTGTTTTGTGCCAATAGCATGCTGTTTTATTACTATATCTCAGTACCATAACTTTTTCTTTAAGACTGCCTTCAAATTGTCCCATTGAAATTAGTATGTTGTGTCTCTATTTTAATTTAATTCTAGAAATTAAATTTATTTCTAGGAATTTTTATTTCTCCTCTCATTTTTCTATAATCCAGTCCTTATTCAAAAGGGCATAATTCAGTCTCTGTGTATTTATGTAATCTCTTTTCGTCTTCCTGATGTTGGTTTTCACTTTTATTCCCCGATGATCTGAAAGAATACAAAAAATTATATTTAAAAAAATTTGCTGGTACTTGATTTGTGGCCCAGAATGTGGTCTATTTTGAATAAGCTTCCAAGAATATGTATTTAGCTGTTGTTGGTTGGAATATTCTGTATATGTCTGTTAGGTCCATTTGGTTTATAGTGTTCTTTAGCTCTGAGGAGTCTTTACTCATCTTTTCTTCTGGAAGACTGATCTAATGTTATGAGCAGTGTATTGAAGTCTCCAATATTGCATTTGAGTCTATTTGAGACCTAATGTCTGGAAGAGTTTGTTTTATAAAAGTAGGTACACCCACATTTGGGGCATCAGTGTTTGCTCTCATTACATATTTTTGTTGGATTTTTTTATTTTATTAGTAAGAAGTAACCTGCTTGTTGTCTTTTGATAAGTTTTGGTCCTAAAGTCAGCTTCATTGGATATGAGCATTGCTATCTGTGCTTGTTTTTGGTCTCCATTTGCATGATATATCTTTTTCTCTCCTTTCACCTGTAGCCTATGGACATCTTTGCTTATAAGGTAAATTTCTTGCAAGCAGTTTATAGTTGAATTATGTTCTTTAATTCACATTTCTAATATATGACTTTTAATTGAGGAGTTTATAACTTTGGCATTTAATATTATTATTAAGTGATTATTTTTGTTTCATGTCATTTTGAGTTATATTTTCTGTTTGATAATGGTATTATTTCTCCTTTGCTTATCTTATGGAATTCACCCCTCTCTGGTTCTGGTATTTCTTTCTTTCTTTATTTTCTTTGTGTCACTGGGGATGGGACCCAGGGTCATTCTACCTTTAAGCTACAGCCCAACACTATTTTATTTTTTTTATTTTGAAAAAGAGTCTGGCTACGTTGGTAAGAGTTTGATTAGTTGCTGAGGCAGTTTTTGAGCCTGCAATCCTCCTGTCTCAATCTCCTTGGGTTTACAGGCTTGTGCCAAAACCCCAAGCTTTAGTGTTTATTTCTCTTTTCTTTCTTTGTACTTTATTCTTTAAATATTTTTATAGTGCTAGCTTAGTAGTCATGAATTCATTTATACTTGTCTTGGAAGATTTTATTCTCCGTCAATTTTGAATGTTATCTTTGCTGGATATAGCAATCTTGTTTGGAAGTTGTTTTCTTTCAGAGTTTGGAGAACATCATACTAATCCTTTATGGATTTTGTGACTTGGGTTGTTTTGCCCCTGAATGTCACTGTTCTTTTGTTCTCAATACACTTCAGATTCTTTCCTTGGCCTCTATGTTAGTCATTTTTATTAGGTGGTGTGGTGTTCTTCTTTGTTCTTGTCTTGTTGGTGTTCTGAATGTCTCCTATATGTAGATGGCCAACTTTTTTTGCATGCTTGGGCAATTCTCTGATATTATTTATCTGAACAGGTTTCTAATGTCCTTGGTTTGTGCTTCTATATCATATTCAATGCCTATTATCTATAAGTTATGTCATTTTTTATTATCCCATATTTCTTGAGTGTTCAGATCATCATGTATTATCTTCCCTATATTTTTGACTGTGTGATCAGTATTGAAATGAGCTGTCTTCCAAGAGTTAAACTCTCTTTTTCATGTGTTCTAGTTTTCCAGAAGTGGTTTCTATTAAAATCTTTGATTCATTTACTGTCTCCATTTTGCTCAAAGGTTTTTTATGGTTCTTACTTTGGGACTCAATTTCCCTATTCACATGTTTTTTATTTTTCTATATAATTTCTCTGATTTATTTATGAGGCCTTTGATCACATTAAAAATTAAAATTCTGAATTCTCCTGGCATTTTCTACAGCTCAATATTGGTGATCTCTCTTTTTGTTGAGTTGTAGGAATTTATTGTTTCCTTTTTGGTTTTCATTCTCATGTTTTCAGAATTCTCAGGTTTGTATTTCTGTTGTTTTGCTATCCTCTTTCTCTTTGTGTGACAGTACTTTGTATATTTGTTATCCCTTTAAAAGAAAGCCTATGCTGGGGGTATATATTTGCCTCAACAAATCTGTCATATAATTAGATTTTTTAGTCTGTTCCCCCAAACTTATTTAACAATATAGAGCTCTTAGTCCAGGCAAAAGGAGTTCCAGATTGACTGAAGCCATTGTTCTCTTCAGGCCCAAACTCAGCAGCCCAGAGACTATAATGTTCTGCCTAGAGTTTATAGCCTGCTGGTTGGGATTTAATGCTCCACAGACAACACTGATGCTTTGCTAGTTGCAAACCCACTAAACCCTGCAGAATCTGATCTATGTCCTCTGTGTTGACTGTGCATAACTTAAATTGAACCAGAAATTACTATTTTCTGAGTTGTGGCCCATGTGACTGAGTTTTGATGACCCAGGGATACCAACACTGATCTGCTGGTTGCGATCATGTAGAGACCTATCCGGCACTGGTTTGCATGATTGCAAGACTCAAACTCTGCTGTCAGGGAGAGTGTTGCCTTCCCAGCCTGAAGCTGTGATCATGTAAATCCTTATGACCTCTGGCCTCTCTGCTTTCAGGGCCCAAATTCTGGCATGGAGAGATTGAACCATTCCGAACCTGGAGTTTGGGTGGCTCAGTTATTTAGCCTTAGGGACACTGCGGCTACTCTGGACAGCAGTGAGATCTTGTTGGCCTCCAGCCTTGGTGCTTGTGGAATCTAAACACTGCTGAGTGCAGATCTATAGCCTTCCAAGTCTGCAGCTGTATGATTGACTGAGTTATTTCACCCCATAGACACCACTGCTTGTGATCCCGTGGTGATTACTGGAGACCCTGCAGCAGTGTAGTAAACTGCCAATCCTAGGTCCCACTCACCTGAGTCTGCTAGTTCATGTTCCTGCAGTGTCCAAATTTAATCCCCCTCCTCCATCTCCAGAGAGATGATTTGCCAACTCACAGATTGTGAGAGTCTGCTTCTTTCTATGCAAGTCCCTATAGCTGCTCCGTATCCCACTGGGATGGGTTGTAAACTCACAGACTTGATGACTGTTGCTTGCTTTGGTCCCTGCAGGAATGAATGAGTTTAGTTGGAGCTATAATAGTTCAATGGGTGATCTGGCTGGTCAAGCTGTAGATTCATGGTGGTCTTGATGAAGTGGGTTGTACTCATTGGAGTACATGCAAGAAGGTTCTGCTGTTCCTTGGCACCAGTTAAGCTGTAGCTGCAGGAGTTTCCTGGGTAGATTGGCTGGGTGTTCTGGGGATTCACTGTCTTGAGGTATTCAAGTGTGGAAAGAATGTGATTGCTTTTGATGATGATATTCTGCAATAACAGGTTTGACAAGATTCTGCTTCTTCTTTGCTGAAGTTGTTCTCTGAGAGCTGCTGGATTCCAGCAGTCATCAGCCCCAGTGCTTGCTCACCAAGATGGCACCCCACCTCTCCCCCCCTCACCAGATGAGTCATGTGGAGCTCTTTTCAGTCCTCTTCTCTCTGTGCTATACTCAATTCTGCCTTGTTTCCACTGGTTTTCTTCTGTTTTCTTTTCTTGCCAAGAAGCAGTCCTCCCACTTGTTGAGTTCTGAGTCTTGAAGCAATTGAAACATGTGATCACCCTCTCTTCTTCTATCTTTAAGCCTCACCTTAGACCATTTCTGAAGTCCTAAGTGAGAGGTAAGCCAGGAATCAAACCTGTCTTGAAGTATTCTGAAACTAAATTAGTTTTCCATTCAAGAAGTGCAATGTATTCCCTTCAACATGTTTTTTTAATCAACCATGTCTTAATTAGCCTTTCCAAACTGTGACCAAAATACCTGACACCAGAAATTTAGAGGAGGAAGGGTTTATTTGGGCTCATAATTTCAGGAGATTAGTCCATATTCTGCTGTCTTCAAGGCAGCAACCTTGTGGCAAAGCATAGCAGAGTGATACTGCTCTCGTCTGATGGTGACCAGAAGCAGAAGAGTGAGAAAAGAGCCAAGTGATATATATGGTCCTTGAGGACACACCACTAGAGGCCCACCTCTTCAAGCCATGCTCTGTTTCTGAACATGGCTGCATTGTCCACAATGAGGTTTGGGGATAAATTACAAATTCAAATCATAATAATGGGGGGCCCGGGTTGCGGGACTCTGGGCCCCAGGCCGAACTGCGCGTAGCATGCCAGACCCCTGGAGAAACCAGGCCCAGTAAGACGCTGGGTTCTGGGCGGGGGTCGCGCGCGGGGCACGCCAGATGGGGCCCGGGTAGCGGGACTCTGGGCCCCAGGCCGAACTGCGAGTAGCACACCAGACCCCTGGAGAAACCAGGCCCAGTAAGACGCTGGGTTCTGGGCGGGGGTCGCGCGCGGGGCACGCCAGATGGGGCCCGGGTCGCGGGACTCTGGGCCCCGGGCCGAACTGCGAGTAGCATGCCAGACCCCTGGAGAAACTGGGCCCAGAACAGAAAAAGATAAAGAAATATATCGGAGAGGACGCAAGAAAGCCGTTATGGATGCCAGGACACTGGAGATGCAGACAAAACTTATCTAAATGCACTGGAACTTAAGGAAAAATTCGCCATGAAAGAGGACTGCTATTTCTCTATATTGTTAAGAATCTCAGACATCACATATAAGGAGAGAGTTTAGCGGAGACCAAGGAGAAATGCGGTGCTGAAAGAGTTCTCCGCAATGGTGGTGGAGACTTGTATTCAGGAGAAGCAGAAACCGGATCTTACCAACTTTATTTTTTTGGAGAAATTACACCAAATATCGAATGCTCCCATCACGCATGCTTAGGAACACTGGACAACATTCAGAGTGGAAAAAGAGCCTGGGAAGGATTTGAAACGGTGGAGGCAGTGACAATGCCAGTGGCCAATACTCAGGGGAGGCAGAGATCTGATATATTACACCTGGAACCTTTGAAATAATAACCACAGAGACAGTGATCGGAACCTGCTGAGGGGTTAGGTGGGCGCCGGGGCCAGTGGCCGACATCGGAGCTTGCTGTGAGGCAAGGCCACTACTGAGGCCTCCGTGGCCGGGATTGGAACCTGCAGAAGGGTTAGACCGATGCTGGGGCCAGCGAGGCCGGCATTGGAGCCTGCCATGAGGCAAGGCTTGTGCTAGGGCCTCCGAGGTCGGGTCCGGAACTTGCTGAGGGGTTAGGCCGGTGCTGGGGTCAGCGAGGCCGGCATTGGAGCCCGCCACGAGGCAAGGCCAGTGCTGGGGCCCCCTAGGACGGGATAAGAGCCTGCTGAGGGGTTAGACTGGTGCTGGGGCCAGCGAAGCTGGCATCAGAGCCTGCCATGAGGCAAGGCCGGTACTGGGGCCTCCGAGGTCAGGATAAGAGCCTTCCCAGGGGTTAGGCCGGTGCTGGGGCCAGTGTGGCCGGCATTGGAGCCTGCCGTGAGGCAAGGCTGGTGCCGGGGCCTCTGAGGCCGGTTTAAGAGCCTGCCGAGGGGTTAGGCCGGTGCTGGGGCCAGCGAGGCCGGCATCGGAGCCTGCCATGAGGCAAGGCTGGTGCCGGGGCCTCTGAGGCCAGTTTAAGAGCCTGCCGAGGGGTTAGGCCGGTGCTGGGGCCAGCAAGGCCGGCATCGGAGCCTGCCATGAGGCAAGGCCGGTGCTGGGGCCTCCGAGGCCGGGATCGGAGCCTGCCTTGAGGCAAGGCCGGTACTGGGGCCTCCGAGGCCAGGATAAGAGCCTGCCCTAAGGCAAGGCCGGTGCTGGGGCCTCCGAGGCCGGGATCGGAGCCTGCCTTGAGGCAAGGCCGGTACTGGGGCCTCCGAGGCCAGGATAAGAGCCTGCCATGAGGCAAGGCCGGTGCTGGGGCCTCCGAGGCCGGGATCGGAGCCTGCCCTGAGGCAAGGCCGGTACTGGGGCCTCCGAGGCCAGGATAAGAGCCTGCCAAGGGGTTAGGCTGATGCTGGGGCCAGCGAGGCCAGCATCGGAGCCTGCCATGAGGCATGACCAGTGCTGGGGCCTCCAAGGCTGGGATTGGAGCCTGCCGAGGGGTTAGGCCGGTGTTGGGTCCAGCGAGGCCGGCATCGGAGACTGCC
The DNA here is from genome assembly GCF_963383645.1 of Muscardinus avellanarius. Lineage (NCBI taxonomy): Eukaryota > Metazoa > Chordata > Mammalia > Rodentia > Gliridae > Muscardinus > Muscardinus avellanarius. The sequence continues at coordinate 66,728,850 of NC_137795.1, forward strand.
TCGAGGCAAGGCCAGTACTGGGGCCTCCGAGGCCAGGATAAGAGCCTGCTGAGGGGTTAGGCCGGTGCTGGGGCCAGCGAGGCCGGCATCGGAGCCTGCCATGAGGCAAGGCTGGTGCTGGGGTCTCTGAGACCGGCATCAGCCTGCCGTGAGGCAAGGCCGGTGCTGGGGCCTCCAAGGCCAGGATAAAAGCCTGCCGAGGGGTTAGGCCGGTGCTGGGGCCAGCGAGGCCAGCATCAGAGCCTGCCTTGAGGCATGACCAGTGCTGGGGCCTCCAAGGCCGGGATCGGAGCCTGCCGAGGGGTTAGGCCGGTGCTGGGGCCAGCGAGGCCGGCATCAGAGCCTGCCGTGAGGCAAGGCCGGTGCTGGGGCCTCTGAGGCCAGGATAAGAGCCTGCCGAGGGGTTAGGCCGGTGCTGGGGCCAGCGAGGCCGGCATCGGAGCCTGCCTTGAGGCATGACCAGTGCTGGGGCCTCCAAGGCCGGGATCGGAGCCTGCTGAGGGGTTAGGCCAGTGCTGGGGCCAGCGAGGCCGGCACTGGAGCCTGCCATGAGGCAAGGATGGTACTGGGGCCTCCGAGACCGGCATCAGCCTGCCTTGAGGCAAGACCGGTACTGGGGCCTCCGAGGCCAGGATAAGAGCCTACTGAGGGGTTAGGCCGGTGCTGGGGCCAGCGAGGCCGGCATCGGAGCCTGCCTTGAGGCATGACCAGTGGTGGGGCCTCCAAGGCCGGGATCGGAGCCTGCCAAGGGGTTAGGCCGGTGCTGGGGCCAGCGAGGCCGGCACTGGAGCCTGCCATGAGGCAAGGATGGTACTGGGGCCTCCGAGCCTGGGATTGGAGCCTGCCGAGGTGTGAGGCCGATGCTGGGGCCAGCAAGGCCGGCATTGGAGCCTGCCGTGAGGCAAGGCCGGTGCTGAGGCCTCCGAGGCCGGGATTGGAGCCTGCCTTGAGGCAAGGCCGGTACTGGGGCCTCCGAGGTCAGGATAAGAGCCTGCCGAGGGGTTAGGCCGGTGCTGGGGCCAGTGAGGCCGGCATTGGAGCCTGCCGTGAGGCAAGGCCGGTACTGGGACATCCGAGGCCGGGATAAGAGCCTGTCAAGGGGTTAGGCCGGTGTTGGGGCCAGCGAGGCCGGCATCGGAGCCTGCCATGAGGCAAGGCCGGTACTGGGGCTTCCGAGGCCAGGATAACAACCTGCCGAAGGGCTTGACCGGTGCTGGGGCCAGCAAGGCGGGCATCGGAGCCTGCCGTGAGGCGTGGCCAGCATCGGAGCCTGCCGTGAGACATGGCCAGTGCTGGGGCCTCCTAACCCGGGAACGGAACCTGCCGAGGGGTTAGGCCGGTGCTGGGGCCAACGAGGCTGGCATTGGAGCCTGCCGTGAGGCTAGGCTGGTGCTGGGGCCTCCGAGGCCGGGATTGGAATCCTGCCAAGGGGTTAGACCGGTGCCGGGGCCAATGGCCAGCATCGGAGCCTGGCGTGAGGCAAGTTCACTCCTGCGGCCTCCAAGGCCGGGACCAAAGCCAGCTTAGGGGTTAGACCAGTGCAGGGGCCAGCGAGACCAGAACTGGGGCCTCCCATGAGGCAAGGCCGCTGCTTGAGCCAGCAAGGTCTGGATCAGTCCACTGAGTAGCCAGGCCACTACTGGGACCATCAAGAGTGGGATCGGTACTTGCAACGCAGCATGCACAGAGAAATATCGCAGAAAATATAAATCAGACGCTTCTCTTAATCAGCAATAACTAGGAGGAAAAGGGCAACAGGAAGAGGTTGAGCTATAGAAAGGGCCCTATAGTGAAGCAACTAATGTGACCAATCAGAGGGTATGTAATACTGGAGGACGGAGCCTCTTTAAAACGCAGGAGGTACATAAACAAATGTATCAAAGTAAATCACCAAAGAAGCATGTGATGGAGGGAGGGGGAGGGAATGGGATGGGGGCTGGAGGAGGGCTAATTGGATGATGTGTGCTTGTATATCCTCTCAAGTCTTGTACTCCAATGTGATTGATATATGACTACAATGCACCAATTTAAAAAATAAATTAATAAAAAAATAAAAAATAAAAAATAAAATAAAATAAACAGATATCTCACAAAAAATCATAATAATGACATTTCTAAAGTTCTTTATAATACTTTGAAATTATGTACTCTTTTGTATTCAGAGGTTTATTCCTTTATTCTTCCTTTTTTTGAAACTAATTTTTATTATTTCATGCACTAATTTTGCAGTAGTATAGCCAGAAACTGAGGGACAGCCATCTTTGTGAGTATCATTTCTAAGATAGTAGAGAACTGTCTCAGGCTAGGGCTGTGGATTTGGGATGGGAGCAACAGATTTGTAGGCATCTGTATAGTGGCACCAACCAAATTCTGACTTTGATGGTTCCCATCTACATGTTATTTCTCAAGCCACTCACCCTGAATACTACAGCATGCTAATCTGTTGATACTTCTGATAGCACATGTGTCACCACAGGTTCCAATCCTGCTTTATGTCCTAGCACCTAGGACTTTGACTGGCTTTTGTCTAGATTGTGTGACCGGCTTGCATGGAATGCTCTTAGGTACACCTTCCCACAGAACCTTCTCCTCTTCTCAGTGTGCTGTAGGCCACATTTTAGTGATGCTCCATCTGCTTGCCAGCATAAGTCCCTCAGAAATTGTACCCCAGGTCAGTTCAAAGCTCTTGAGCATTTTTTTAGAGGAGAGGAGAGAATGGTTACTTCAGTCAGAGAGCACTTTAAAGGAGCCAAAGCTGGTCTCTGCATCTGGTAAGTTGTACTGCTAGTCAGTCCTAAAGAAACTCAAGTAGCAGATGGATCACAAAAGAAGAACTCTGACCCAGACGCAGCTGAGAGGCAGATGACATAGGGACTTGGATATTTGACTGTGGCCTCTTAATTGGAGCATGTGGTTAATACTCTACTTATGCCACAGCCCTTGCATCTAAGTTCCCATGTCATCTGTCTCTCAGCTGCATCTGGGTCAGAGTCCTTCTCTTAATGCCTCACTTGCTATTCAAGTGTCTTTGGGACCAACTGGCAGTACAGCTTCTTCCTACCCTCCTTTCCGGTGAATATAGATCTGTCTTTGGGTGTAGTTTCCCATGTGCAAGTTACTGATGCCCATAACGGAATCAATTCAATTACCTTTCTGATTGGTATGATAGCCAGTCCTACTGAACTATTGCCTGCGATTCCTTTTCTCTTTCCTTTGGTCTTGGCTTATACCTATGGCTTATTACTGTAGTTACATATTCTCCTTGTTCCCAGAGTCTCTATGGCCTCTCTCCTAGCTACTTCTGATCTTGACTTTTAATTAATAATCAACATCCAGAAACAATAGTATTATCTTACCATTCTTGAGTACTTCCCAAGTGTCGATATTAGGCTAATTATCTCTGAGCTTCCAACTTTTCTAAGGTAGGTCTCATTACTGCATTTTTTAGATGAGAAAATTTTGTTTTGGATAGACCAGATTACCGACAGATGGAGGAGCCAGAATCAAACTAGGGTCTGGTATTGAAACCCAAATTCCTCTACCTTTCCAAACTACCCCCCTCGAGATCAGGTACAATATATTACTGTGAATCATCACAGGTATCGTTATCTTCATTTATAGGTTAGGTAACTTGTGAATTACAAAGCCAATATTTGAATTAAGATTGACTCTGAAAACCTTGTTCTTTCTACTACATGATGCTGTCTTCCACTATGGCCCTTACTATGTTATAAATTGTATACTTTCTTTATAAACACTCAAATTTCAGCCTGAAACAAGTTTTAGTGCCCCTATAATAAGGTCCCTTGATATTGCATCTGAATGCTTCTGATGACACCTTCTTCCCGTCTGTCGTTCTTTCTCCTCAGCTTCCCCCCCGCTCCACTTGTCCTTGGAATGATTCATCTCCCCACTTTCTCATCAGCAGGCATAGATTGTCCCTAAGGATGTGTATAGAACTTGAAATATCAGCCAGAATGCCAGCTTTAAATTACAGTGAGGAATGAAGCTATCAAGCTCTCCAGTGACTCATGTGTACTGATCAGTACCCTCACTCCCTGTGGGCAAATCTATGTGGGGTGTTAAATTTATAATTGGGAGAAGGGTTAGCAAAGGAAGAATTGAGACAAGAGAAATGAGATGAGAAGACATGGCGTGACAGGCTACAGTGGTCCAATACATTCATCTTTGCATCTGGAATTTTGCTGTTTCCGGCCTTGACTGGTTAAACCATTGGACCTGGGTACAGATTCCCTCATAAGGTGTTATTGTTTAGTGTGGAAAACTTGTTATTGCTCTAGGTATGCTTAAACAATTTTTAAGAATTTTTAAATGACATTCAGTAAATATATAATTTTTATGAAAAATGTTTACTATGTAATGAATAAAGAAATTGAACATGTACTTCCAAAAGAACATTACCAAGAGCTTTGAAGTTTCTGAGCGCTGTCGTCTTACCAGTCCCATTTTTAAAAATAATTATGATCCAGCATTTTGTGTTTATAGTTTCATTTGTTTTCATAATAGCATTACCTTTTTATCTTGCCTCTTTAAATAATATATAGGAATTAAGTAAATGGAATCACACTGTATGTATTTTTATCACGTTTTTAAATCCATGGTGTTTTATATTGCTGAAATTCACTACATTTTATTAGTGTAGAGTAATCCACTGTTGTCAAATATAACTATTTATGTGTTCTGCTGATGAATATTTGGGTTGTATAGAATTTCTTGAGATAAAAAACAGTGCAACTATTTACATTACTGGATATTTTTCTTGGCGACTATATGCATATATTTTCCAGGAGTAAAATTCCTGGGTCATGGAGTATACCCATTTTTATTTTATTAGAAAAGGTGTGTTCTAAAGTGGTTGTGGCAGTTGATACTTCTCTTATACATTTTTTTTTGAGACAGAGGCTTATGATGTTGTCCAGGCTGCACATAAACGTGTGAGCTCAACTGATCCTCCCACTTCACCTACCTGAGTAGCTGGTACTACAAAACATGCCCCTGCACTTGGTTGAGACTCCTATCAGCAATATAAACCTATCCTTTCCTTGAATCCTCACCACAGTGTAGTGTTTCCAGACTTTAATTTTTAGTCGTGTGGCAGGTATGATAGTATCTCATTGGAGTTTGAATACATTTCACTGTTTCTAATGAATCTTTTCATATGTTTAGCTCTATTTACAGTTTTTCACCTGTGAAATTCCTGTTCAAGACTTTTCCCTTTTTGTTGGATTGCTTTTCTTTCTTTCTAATTGATTTACAGGGGATTTGTTACTTTTCGTACATATTTTGCTTTTTTTTTTTTTTTTTGGCGGGGATGGGGATGGAACCCAGGGGCATTCGACCTCCGAGCTACACCCCCTGCCCTATTTTTTATTATTTATTTTGAGCCAGGGTCTCACTAAGTTGCAGAGGGCCTCACTAAGTAGTAGCTGAGGCTGTCTGTGAACTGCGATCCTCTGGTCTCAGCCTCCTGAATGCTGGGATTACAAGTGTGCGCCACCATGCCCAGCTCATATTTTGCTATTAGTCTTTTGTCGGTTTTATGTGTTAAAAACTATTTTCCCAGTTTGTATATTGTCTTTTGATTATTTTTATACCTTTTGAATGAAAAAACATAGAATTTCATTTTTTCTTTATGGTTTTTAAGTGAACTTTAAGAAATCCTTCCCTATATGGAGATCATAAAGTTATTCTAGCTCCTTTATTATGCTAATACCATATACAAATAGGTACATTTCTGAGCTTTCTCATATGTTTTACTCCCTATGTTCTGGGAAGTCCCCTCTGTTTTAATTATTAAGGTTTTATAATAATGTATGTGATAGAGGAAGCAGTCCTTTTTTTTCTTTTTCAACTTAGCCATTTGCTCTTTCATATAAATTTTAAAATCAGGTTATGAAGTATAACATACCTGTGGGATTTTGATGAAAGCATCTTTGAAACTGACAATCTGAGAAGAATTGTTTTTTTCATAGTTGCAAATCTTTTTATCTATGTACATGATGATTATATCTGTTTTTATGTAGGTTTTCTTTGTCTTTCAACAAAATTTAGCACTTGTCTTTTTCTTTATAAGGTTATTGAACAATTTTGCGATATTATTTTTAAATGTTTTATAATTTTGATTTTAGTATAAGTTTCTTAAAATTAAATGTTCCCTTTGTAGGAAGTATTTTTGTATATCGAGTTTTATACTTTGAAATTGTGCTAGATTATCTTATGAATTTTAGTAATTTATCTGTAGCTTCCTTTAGATTTGACTACACAGATCCTATCCACACATAATGTCAGTTTTCTTTATTTCTTTCCAATCTTCGTACCCTTTACACTTTTTCTTGCCTGATTATTGGCTAAGACTTCCAGTACAATATTATGCAAGTGGTGCTAACAGATGTCCTTGTTTTGTTTCTAATCTCAAAGGAAATGCTTCCAATATTTCACCATTAAAAATATGTTTGCTATAGGATTTTTCTAGATTCCTTTTGTTGTTTAAGGATTATCCATTGCTTTCCCTATATCGGTTGTGATGATTATATGATTTTTTCTTTTATCTAGTCCTGTAGTGATAACAATACCATATAAGATATGGTACTTTATATAAACCAATAAATTGATTTCTTATGTAAATTCAAGCTTTCTCTTCTAGGATAAACTAAGTGACTAGTTAAATTAAGACATACACATGCACAAACACTTCTGATTATTTTGATATGTTAGAATTTCTATCTATTTTCATCAACAAGATTAATATTAAATTTGTAATTATATCCTCATACTTTGTTGTGTTTCTATATTAAAATTATACTAATCTAATAAAGTGAGCTAGAACTATTCTACTTTTCTATATCCTGATAATTTGTATGACATTGTAATTATTTTTCCTCAAATATATGCAGATTTATTTCTTCCTTTACTGTTTGGTGGAAATCATTAGCAACACTGATTGGACCTGGTTTTTCTGTAGGAAGATTTTTAGTTTCTGTCTCAATTTTCAGTGATTATATAATGATATTTTCTACTTCTTCCTAAGTAAATTTTGGTCAGTCATATTTTTTTCTAGAGATTCATTTATTTCATCTGAATTTTCATGTATTTTATAAAGTTGTTCATAAGACCTTCTATCTTTTTTAACATTTGAAGCATTACTTACTTTTTATTCTTAATATTGTTTACTAGTAGCTTCTTACCTTTTCAAGATCAATATTCAGAGATTTTAGTCAATTTTATTAGTTCTGTCAAATAGTCTTAATATATTTTCTACCTTGATATTTTTTCAGGAAATTTTCCTATCCTATGAAACCATTTCTTTTGTCAAATAATGGCTTTTGAGATTTGATATTACAATGGATACTTGAAAAATCACTTTTTCCTTCTTAAGTACTATCAGCATTTTGTAAGTATAAAATTAGGTTGAATTCCATCAGAAAAAATCATTTTGAAGCTAGTTGAGTTGAGGATTTTGGATATTAAATATTCTGCTGTGCAGACTTAAGTAGGGGATATTGGATGCTCAAACAAACCTTTTAGTGCTTTACCTCCATAAGCCTTTGCAAACAGGTCTTAACAGGTTGTTTTCCAAATCCTCTAAGCAACTTACCAACACAAAATACAGCAGCCATCAGAAAAGAACAAACAGAACCCTGGCTGCTTCAACCAAGGAGTGAAGCTGAAGGTTGGGATTAGATCTAAAGGGCATCGGCTAAACTTCCAACTTTATTTGTCATTGAACTCCCTCTTAGTTGCTATATTGGTATCTAGAAGCTACACTTGCTTGCTTTACTTCATTTCTTTTTTTCTTTTGTTCATTTTAATTTTTTTTTTTTTTTTTTATTGCCGGCGTGGTGGTGCATGCTTGTAATCCCAGCATTCCGGAGGCTGAGACTGGAGGATTGCAGTTTGTGGACAGCCTCAGCTACTTAGTGATGCCCTCTGCAACTCAGTGAGACCCGGTTTCAAAATAAAGAATAAAAAAAAAAATAGGGCAGGGAGTGTAACTCAGAGGTCAAATGTCCCTGAGTTCCATCCCCAGACCCCCCCCCAAATTTTATTGGTGCATTGTAGTCATACCTCTTAATGGGGTACAAGATAGTAGAGGCATATATGCACACATCACTTCTTTCTTCTGCCCATAATTCTTTTCTCTTTTTTCATCTTATTTGCCCAAAATATATCTACCCTGAAAAAATAAGAGATACCTATTGGTGTTTCTGCCTAGCCAAGGTCCCTTTTATTTTTTGTTGGTAGTAGAGATTAGACCCAGGGTCATTCTAACTCTGAGCTACACCCCAGTCTTATATATATTTTTTTTAATTTTGAAACAGGGTCTCCCTAGGTTGCTAAGAGTCTCTCTACATTGCTGAGACTGTCCTCGAACCTGTGATTCTCCTGGCTCAGCCTCCCAAGTACTGGGATTACAAGTGTGAGCCACCACACCTGGCTAGATTCTCCTTCTTCATTACCACCTCTCACTCTTCGCTCACAGTAGTGGTTTCTGTTGTTGAGCTTGTCCACACAGGCTCTCAACACCTAACAGTGTTAAGCTAACTGAAGTTGACACCTGGCCAAAGTTGAAACCTTTGAATCCTCTCTTTGGGTATCCTCAATTTTGAGTTGGAACCTAGAAGTTTTAGTGAGTCTCTGTGGTTCCCCTTGACCTAGATGATGAAAGGCTTTGAGGCTAAGGATGTCATTCTGCAGAAATCGTCATGATCTATGTGTACTCAGAAGTAGAGAAAGCCATTCTATAGAGTAAAAATGGATGCACAGAGAAAAGCAAAGACTGTAAACCTTGTGACCCTTGAGAATCAGATATAGTAAGTAATCTCTGCTCCATTTGGCACCATACTCCTGGATCCAGTTCTTTATTAGGCTCAGCTGTATGAAATTTCAACCCCTAAGTTCTAGAAGCTACCTTTGTATTATTACAGTAAAAGCCCCTTTTTATGCAAGTCAGATAAAACATTTTTTGCAACCAAATAAAATTTGATAAAATGCCTCTTCCATGAAGGTATTCATTATGCTTCCTATGAAAAGAATAATCTTTTAATAAATACTACCCAACTTTATTCCATTCTTTATTTACAGTTTATCATAGTTGTAAAAAATTTTATACTGCTAATTTATATTTTTCAAATGCAGATATTACATATTGAATTGCAAAGGAAGATGAAGATTTACCTCTGTCACTGTCTCCTGCTCTTCACTTTCCTGGCCTACTTTAGTTGTGACATAATTTTTGTTAGATCATTGCTTAATATTTATAGTTAAAATGCATATGTAAATATTTTAACAGCTGAACCATGTGTCATAATGGAGTTACTTTTCCTTTCTATATTCTTTCCCTATAGTGAATATTTGTCTTTTTCTTTTTGCCTAGTTTACTATGTCCTTATTATGAATTCAGCCACATATTTTCTCTGGGAGAACTTTAAAACTCCTCTAAACATGGCAAACACATCCGTTGCTTTGCAGGTTCAGGTTTTTTTTTCTTGATAATGTTTCATTGCCACCTGCACAATACTCATCCTGAAATATTCCTTTATGCCATCCTGAATGTTCCTTTATTCCTCTTCACTGTTAAACTCCTTTGTTTTCTGGGCCTCGTCTCTTCTTCACTCTTAAATTTCTTTCTGATAATTTGGAGAATTCTTTTCTTTAACCCCAGTGTTCTAAAATCTCATGATGATTTGCTTGAATATCAGACTTTTGAAAGTTTCATTTTGTTGTAGTTCCTCCCTTTTTTTCTTTGTTCTGCAATTATGGAACCTTGGTTATTGAAGTTTGGATTTTATGAATTAGCTCTTCCATTTACTCTATTTCTTCTTCCTTCTTCTCCTCCTCCTCTTCTTTCTCCTCCTCCTCTTCCTCCTCCTCCTTCTTCTTCTTCTCCCCCCCCCCCATGCTGGGGATAAAACCTAGGGCCTGGCATATATTTCCTACCTTTTTATCTTTTTATTTTTTTATTTTTTATTTTTTTGGTGGTACTGGGATTCCTGGAAACCCTTTTACCTCCAGGCTACACTCCCAGACCTTTTCTTAATATTTTTATTTGGAAACAGGGTCTCTTATGCCAGCAAGGAAGGCTTTGAACCTGCGTAATACGCCTGTCTCCAGCTCCCAAGTGTGGGGATTACAAGCGTGCGCCACCACGCCCGGCTTCCTTTTTATCTTTTTAAATTTGATTTTCTAGAATATGCTCATCACTTTCAAATCTTCTATTGGATTTCTAAAACTTTATTTTATTTCCAATGGTTTTATTAAACCCATGATTTCCATGGATTCTTTGTTATGAATTGAGTGGGTTTTTTTATAGCATCCTGTTCTTATTTTATAAATTAATATTTTCTCTTCTCCAATAATATTAATTATAGTGATATTTTTGTGTATAGGTATAAATTAAACTGTACAGTGTTTGCAGCAGAGGTTTTCTCAAATAGCTGATGATCCCGTATTTACATATTTAGGAGCAGGGTACCAAAAAGAGATTGATGATTTCCAAAGTCTCATGTTAGGTTAGGGCTTGTGGATTAGTAGGACTTCTCTTTCAGTGATTAAGGAAGAACTCAACTGTTTTTCAATTTCTATTGAGCTAGTCCATTTTTTTTTAAGGGAAGAATTCTCTATTTTCTGGAAGGAATTTCCTGGGGATGGGAGAGCTTGATAAATCTGGTTGTCAGTATCATGGGAGAATAAGCAAGCCTTCACTAAAAAATTGTTTTGATCTACTTAAATAACCTTTTCACAAACTTATGTGCAGATATAGTATATATATACTTTTCTCAGCCATAAAAAACACAATTATATCATTTACAGGGAAATGGATGGAACTTGAGGACATAATGCTAAGTGAGATTACTCAGTCACAAAAAAATAAGAAATTGGATGCTCTCCCTAATATGTGAAAGCTAAAGAGAAATGGGTCATAGGAGGAACTCTAGATGAAAAAGGAAATGCTATAGAGGAGCAAACAAGACAACCTAACTGAGGGGATGGAAGGGAGAAGAAAAAAATATTTTAAAGCACAGGATGTACTTAAACATCAAAGTCAACCACTAAGCCAAGCATGGAAGGAGGAATAGGGAGAAAATGGGGTAGGGATTGGGTAGGGGATAACTGGGTGATGTGTGCATGTATGTCTACACGAGTTTTTTTTTTACCCCGTTATGATGTATGAATACAATGCACCAATAAAAATTTAAAAAATGAATCAGACCACCCATGTCTTTGGTGGAATTAAATGGAATCAGGGGCAAGAGTCAACTTTGTTCATTTATAAAAGAGACACTTAGATTGTATATACTGTTTCTGTTTTTAAATGGCCACAAATTATCAGATAAAGAAATAAAACCCCCAAGTTTGCTTTTTCTAAATTTTATTCAAAAAATAAATAAATGAAATAAAATTAATTAAGGAAGTATTTTAAAGAGTATGACTTGAGAATATGACTTACTGGCCAAATACATGAACCTGTGCAGTTTGGCCTTTGACTTTCATAATTTTACTTCTTTCTATCCTTGAGGATTTTCTTTTCAACTTTACTTTTTTCACTGCTTTTGGGAAACATTATGTTTGAATATCTTCTCAATAGATATTATATGACCACTAGATGATTAATTGCTAACAAGTTGAAAGCTAGATTTCTAGGAGAAAAGTTAATGGGAGAGATGCAAAATGTATATTCAGATAATTTGGGAAAAATTTTTGGCTATGCTACTTCCTTTGAGCATTGGCTCCCTAATCTTTGGGGAAATGGAGTTGAGTACAATATTAGCCCTGTCTATTTCAGAAAATGTATAAATTGATTTGCACTGCAATCAATATATGCTTTTTGTTTCTCAGTGTTTTCACTTATTTTTTTTTTATTTTGTTTTTGTGGGTCTGGGGATGAAACCCAGGGGCATTTGACCTCCAAGCTATGCCCTCAGCCCTTATTTTATTTTTTAAATTTGAAACAGGGTCTCACTAAGTTGCAGAGGGCCTCACTAAGTACCTGAGACTGTCCAAGAACCGCGATTCTCAGGTCTCAGCCTCCTAAATGCTGGGATTACAAGCGTGCACCACCATGCCCGGCTTCTCAGTGTTTTCTTATGGGTCAAAAAGCCAGGAAGGAGCCAGGCGTGGTGGCCCATGCTTCAAATCCCAGCATTTGGGAGGCTGAGACCAGAGGATTGTGGTTCATGGACAGCCTCAGTTACTTAGTGAAGCCCTTTGCAAATCAGTGAGCCCCTGTTTCAAAAATAAAGAATTAAAAATAGGGCTGAGAGTATAGCTCGGAGGTCAAATGCCCCTGGGTTCCATCCCCAGTACTGCAAAAAAAAAAAAAAAAAAAAAGAAGTTAATTTTTTATGGTTTTGCCCATGATTGGTCTATAAGGCCTATTCTTTTAAAAAATATTTTTATTGCTGCATTATAATTATACATCATATCAACTCACATTTAAAGTAATATGAACACACATGCCCAGGGTCTATTCTAAGGCTCAAAAGTACAAAATAATTTTTTCATTGTTTTATTTGGTCTCCTACATTTATTTCCCCAACAATTTTGTCATTAGAATAGCATTGGCTTTCACCCAGATGACAAGAAATGTCAGCACAAATACACAGTTTTCTGCAATAATACTCAGTAGTTAATCACTTTTAACTCTAAGACTTCTATTCTGTATGTCTAAAATATAGTGTAGATGGTTTATTTATAGGACTGAGCTTCCTGTCAAATCACAGAAAGTTCCAGACAAAGACTGAATATATCCTCTACTTAACATCCTTACCTAATCTTGCCATACCGGAAGGCAAAAGGGTGGAAGAGCAGAGGAAGAGAGAGTTCTGTTTGTCAGGGACAATGATCTGTAAAATAAAGAGGAATGCCAAACTGGAGACTGTTAGAGATTATTTACAGTTTTACTTCATTTTACCTTTTTAGGACTTTGAATCTATCTTTAAATGTGTGATATGGTTAAGTGATCAAATAGAAAGGCAGTAAGGAGACATTTCTGCTTATTGGTTTTGCATCAATACATAAGAAAAGAGAAAAAATGGTGATAAATTTGGGGACACAATTTAAATATGGAAACAAGACTACTTTTCTAGCTTACCATGATAGTATTCTAAAGGTAAGTGTCTATTGAGCTCTTGCGATAGGCTCCTGAGCTGGCTATGGTAGATCCAGTCAACATGAATGGATCACTGTGGATTGGACAGGGGAGTCCTTTCTCTCTGCCTAACCAACACATAATTCCATTTTAAGCGGTTTGAAATTAATTCTTTTTCCTTTAATAGCTATTGTTTCCTCCAATGGCATTAACTATAAGGGAAAATATTTTTATCCATGCACTGTGTTTATACATCTCAGTGAAGTTCAGAATGACACATGCATACAGCATTCATTGTGTTTCCCACAGTTTCCCGCTCTACTCTCCTCCTTCTTATACATAGTCTTTACACCAATACAAATAACTTTTTGTATGAACAAAGGATTATTTGAATAGTTTTCATCATCGTATTTCCCCTTTCTCCTCCCCACTTCACTCTCTGGGTCCCCTCCCACATTCAACAAGTGGCTCCCCTCACTTATCTAAGGTCTTTGTTTCCCAGTCTCTTTAGTTTCTATAGATGAGTAAAAACATTGGCCCTACACTTTCTGTGACTGGCTAATCTTATTATAATGTTCTTGAGTTCCATTCATTTTTCTACAAATGACATGGTTGCATTCTTTTTATGGATGGGTACAATTCTACTCTGTGCATGTACCATAATTTTATAATCCATTCATGTGTTGATGGGCATCTAAGCTGGTCCCATAGATTGACTATCATGAATAAAGCTGATATAAACATGGAAATGCATATATCTCTATATTATTTCAATTCCTTTGGGAAGACCCCAAAAGTGGTATGGCTGGACTGTATGGTGGCTTCACTCACAGTCTTTTACGATACCTCTGTACTGATCTCCATAGTGGCTGTATAAAATTGCAATCCCACCAACAGTGTTTAAGGGTTTTTTATTTCTCCGCATCCTTACCAGCATTTATTGTTGTTGTATTCTTAATGATTGCCATTCTAACTGGGGTTAGATAGAATCTCAGTTTTGTATTGGTTTGCATTTCCCTGAATGATAATGATATTGGGCATTTTTCATATTTTTATGGGCCACTAGTATTTTTCTTTTGAGAAATATCTATTAAGATACATTGTCTATTTTTATTAGATTCTTTGTTTTTTTAGTATTGAGTTTTTTAAGTTCTTTTATGTTCTAGATATTAATCCTCTGTCAGAGGCGTAGCTGTTGAAGATTTTCTCCCATTCTATATTTTTCTCTCTCTGTACTGATCTCCATAGTGGCTGTATAAAATTGCAATCCCACCAACAGTGTTTAAGGGCTTTTTATCTCTCTGCATCCTTACCAGCAGTTTTTGTTGTTGTATTCTTAATGATTGCCATTCTAACTGGGGTTAGATAGAATCTCAGTTTTGTATGGGTTTAAGTGAGGATCTTGATAGTTTTCTGTGGTTTGGACAGGGGAGTCCTTTCTCTCACCCAACTCACACATAATTCCATTTTAAGTGGTTTAAATAAATTTCCACAAATAAGTTTTATAATCAAGATAAATTTTTTTTGGGGGGGTGGTACAGGGAGTGGAACCCAGGGGCTTTCTACCTCCGGGCTATACTCCCAGACCTATTTTATATTTTATTTGGAAACAGGGTCTCACTAAGTTGCTGAGAGCCTCACTAAGTAGCTGAGGCTGGATTCGAACCTGTGCAATCCTCCTGTCTCAGCCTCTTAAGCCCGGGGATTACAAGCGTGCGCCACCATACCCGGCTCAAGATAAATTTAATATGTAATTTATGTAGGGAATTTATACCCAAAGAATGCTACCATGTCACATTTAATTTATGCATTCACTCATCCATCCATCCATCCATCCATCCATCCATCCATCCAGTTCACCAACAAACCAGAATTATCCCTACTTCTGTCCCAAGCCAGGTATGGAAAGAACAGAAACCAAAGAAAAACCCTGCCATCTCCCAGCCCCAGTATCATTCTGAGAGCCACAGAGTTATATTATCCTTATTCATTGAGCTTTCTTTTACCCACCATTTTCAGATATCTGATTCCTAAAATGTATAGGTCCTATATGGACCAACCTAGGTCTCCATCAACAGATTAATGGAAGTATGGGAAATTACACAATGGAATTCTACTCAGCTATAAAAAAGGACAAAATCATGTCATTTGCAAAACATGGAAAGACCTGAAGAACATTATGTTAAGTGAGATCAGCCAAGCACAGAAAAAGAAAGGACATATATTTTTCTCTAATATGCACAAACTAGGGAGCATTGGGGATACCAGAGAGACTTCAGATAATGGAGGGGAAACCTCAGCAAAGCTAGAATGGAAGGGTAGGAGAGGAAGAAGGCTGAGGTTGATTAATGGAGGAGCTACATTCAAATATGTATAAAAGTATGAATGCAGTATGGTCAGCCTGGACACTCATTGTTGGGAGGTGGGTAAGGGAAAGTGGTGGGGGGAGACGGTACCAAGCACTGTCTGAATGTATGCCATTTTCAATATGATCCACATAATAAAAATAAATAATAAAAAAGAAAGGCTCAGGTTTCCTGAAATCATCAGAAAGATAATTTTTATGAAAGAACCTAGAAAGTTATCTGTTAGATTATAAACTGTTAGCATACCTTCAGGACTGTGTGGATACATTTATTTTTTGTTTATTTAGGGGCAGTGGATAGAAAGCTACAGGAGTCTATGGGATGTGAAAGGATGTATGTTAATGTGGTTGTAGGTAATCAGACCATGGAAAAATAGCCAGAAAAGGGTAAGTGATTTCTTCATTTTAATTAATCTGGAGATGCCTACACAAAGGTTATAAAAATTAACTAATTAGCTGGGCGTGGTGGCACACGCTTGTAATCCCCGTGGTTGGGAGGCAGAGACAGGAGGATCGCGCTGGTTCGAAGCCAGCCGCGCTGGCTTAAGAGACCTTGTTTCCAAATAAAAATATAAAAATAGGTCCGGGAGTGTAGCCTGGAGGTAGAAGGGCTTCCAGGAACCCCAGTATCACCAAAAAAATTAACTAATCAATAATTAATTACAAAAAATTAGGTGGATACCACACCGTGAACTTGGTTTACTATTAAAAATCAAAGGTGTAAACATAATACATACATTTTATGCAGTTTGGAGGACACTATTTTTTTGTGTCTTTGATTTCACATCATCTTCACCTACTGTCAAACTCCAGGTGAGAAGAAATAAAAATCAATAAAGTAACGTATTAGTGAATTTTTTTTGTCTGTACTTTGCCTAATCAAATATATTACAAGGAGAAATGTAGCAGAAATTAGGAAACCCAGGTGAGCTTGGAAAAGTCACAAAACCGCTCCAAATAGTTATAAAATGACAATATGCATAACTTGCCTATCTACCCCATGAGGTTGTTGTAAGACTAAACAAAATCATATATGAGCCAGGAGCAGTGACTCATGCCTGTAATCCCAATACTTGGGAGACTTGCAGGTTCAAGGCCTGCCTCATCAACTTAGGGAGATCCAGTTTCAAAATAAAAAGTAAAAAATGGCTGGGGACGTAGCTCAGTGGCATAGCACCCCTGGGTTCAATCCTCAGTAAACCCCCCACACACATACACAATCATACATGAGAAGCTCTGGGTTTGGTTTCTGTTACTTTTGACCAAAAGATGCTATATATTATGTCATTATTTTATTATTGGTTTTATTGGTATTATCTGTGCATCTCAGGCAGCTATTTTGTTTGATGTTTATCTTCCTGTTCCCCTCTTAGATGCAGCTCCATAGAATAGAAATAGATATTTTATTGTTCATTATATCTAACTGTCTAATGGAACTGTGGTGTCATGCATTCTGGAAACTCTCCTCGTCATGCCGAGGACAGAGTGGCATAGCCTTGTTATAAAGAGTGTCACTATTCACAGATTACCAGAGGATCCGACCCTGTCCTCTGTGTCCAGGATGATTGATAGCGCCTGCTGTAATGGTAGGCTATAATGCTGCAATCAGGGAACAGAGATCCCACTTGCATTACAGAAGAAGCCACACATAATTCTGTTCACAGGATGCATGATCTTCCTTCAGTGGTCTGAATAATGTAGCAGCAGAACTGCAAAAGAAAGTAATCTGGGAAATAAGGCCAATCTGTTATTAAGTGGTGCATAACACTGAAAGTTGCCAAACTATGCCTTGTTCTCATTACACCTTTATCTTTCTATGAGAAAAGTTAACAATACCTGATATCTGCCTACTATAACGCTCTTAGGAGCTTTTAGGAAATATTCTTGAATCCCTATAGTATGTTAATAAAGTAGGAAGAGTAGAGTTATGTTTTAATTTAATAGAAAGGAAAACTCGATTTAAAAAAAAAAACGGGCTAAAAGCTTTGAATATACACCTTGTTAGTAGTAATTGTGAATTATACTCACGTTGTTGACTCAGTGTTTTCATTTTCTGTAGAAAACATGCTATAAATGCATATGTAACATCACAAACATCCTGAATATGCGTTAAGTATACATATGAGAGCTCTTCTGGTGTAAAAGAGAAAAGATTCTAGAGAATATTCTAGAGTTTCTCCACCAACGGTACAACAAACAGATATAATTCTGAGCACATTAAAGAGAAAGTAACCACAAGATCACACAAAAATAAAAACCTGCCATATTTATTAAATTTATTTTGCCTAGAGACAATACTTCTGAAATATTCTAGTTGGATACATATGAGTTCTTTGAATAATGTGTCAGAGTTTCATGCCTTTTTTTCAGTTACTGTGTAATTATTCCTGTTATGCCAGTGGTAAGAAATGTACTCATTTTATTTTCATGGGGAAGATTGCAAAATATTTGCATGGAGCTCAAAGTGCATCCTTTGTTTCCCTGGTGATAAAGAGTCTCAGCCATAGGACAATTCAGTCAACTGAAGTAGCCAGTTCAGCAGAGGGAGGTGCAGTTTGCTTTCCTGTGCAGAATCTTTTATTACAGGTCCTAGCCAAGGCAATCTTGGCAAAGTCCTATTCATATTTATCTATGGCCCCTGACCTTTCTCCCATAAGAAGTTACTGTAACAGGCACAGGGGCGTCATTCCTCTTAGGACATAGGAGAATACTATGGGTTCTGTTCTATGGTTGTCTAATTTGAAAATATTCTACCTAATGGTAGGGAATAGTTGAAGTCAAGGATTAAAAAAAAATGTAATAGAAGTTGGTGTGAGATGGAGTGTCGTGCATCAAGGTACATTGTCCTTCCTTGCGCATCGTGCTGCATCCATAAAACAGAAGCGAGATGGAGTTTTGGCAATTATCTAGCTAATGTGATCAATGTTAATGGACAATCTGGTTGATTTGGCTCTTAAAAGTAGATTTCAGCAGTAAGAAGTGAAATGTCAAGAGAGTTCCTAAATGAATTTTCTTTAATTCTTAAGTTAAATTGCAGTTCCTAACTTTATTTTTCCAATTACCACATAATGTTTTAATAGTATTATTGCAAAAATAACACTTTGTTTTTAAATAGTTCCTTGCATTCAATTAGTTCAAAGTACAATTGAGTATGTAGGTTATCAGTTTCTACCTCGACTTATGAAGTGAATTTGAACTGCAAACATTAGTAGCTCTTAGTTTCACTGTACTTTTTATTCTCCACATTCTAGTTGTAGTGACTTCTCTGATGGGCCAGGTCCCCTCTCCCTCCCCTCACGGGACCCTGCAACTGGGACCAGAGGCCCCAAAGCCCCAGAAGTCAGAAGCAGAGGTGAGGCCGACTCCAGATGTAGAGAAGACCCGCATTCTCCTACCTCGCTAGCCCAACCCCAAGACCCGCTACTTAAATACCCTCACTTCCTTTCCCAGGCATGACTCTGCTGACCCTCTGTCCCCCCCACCACAGTATGGGTTGGCAGACCTTGCCCAAGGGGGCCAATTCATTAAAAGGTGCCTGGATTTAAACTCCTTTGCTGGATTTTGCCTCCTTTGCTACTCCCACTCAATTTCAACGTTACACTAATGTCCTTGGCAATTTCATATAAATGTGTGTGTGTGTGTGTGTGCACGCACATATACCATTTTACATGCTTAGATGGATAAATTTTTAATATTCCTCACTTTTAAAATATTAGACTAGCCGGGCGTGGTGGCGCACGCTTGTAATACCCGCACTTGGGAGGCAGAGACAGGAGGATTGCGCAGGTTCAAAGCCAGCCGCGCTGGCTTAAGAGACCCTGTTTCCAAAAAATAAAAAATAGGTCTGGGAGTGTAGCCCGGAGGTAGAACGGCTTCCAGGAAACCCAGTACCACCAAAATAAATAAATAAATAAATAAATAAATAAATAAATAAATAGACTAGACTTACCTTCTTTCAGTGTTAGACTGCAATACTTATTTTTTATTTTGTTTATTTTTTTTCCCCAGAACTGGGGATCAAAACCAGTTTCATTTGTCTTTCTTTTTCTTCCTTCCTTCCTTCCTTATATTGGGGATTGAATCCAGTGGGTATTTTAACTCTGCATTTACCCAATCCTTTTTAAAAAAAGATTTTTTTTTAAACCAAGGTATTGCTAAGTTGTAGAGACTGGCCTTGAACTTGTGATCCTCCTCCTTCAGCCTCCCAAGTACTAAACTAAACAAAATTCAAGGCTTAATTAGTTTTCTTTTCTTTTCCCATCACCCCTCCTTCCTTCCTTTCTTTCTTTCTTTCTTTCTTTCTTTCTTTCTTTCTTTCTTTCTTTGTTTCTTTCTTTGTTCTTTCTTTCTTTGTTCTTTCTTTCTTCTTTCTTTCTTTCTTTCTTTCTTTCTTTCTTTCCTTTTTTCTATCTTTTGTGGACTTAGGGATTAAACTCAGGGACATTCTACCTGTGAGCTATACTCTCAGCCTTATTTTACTTTGAAACAGTGTCATATAAAGTTGTAGAGTGCCTTACTAAGTTGCTGAGACTGGCAGCAGTGAACCTGTGATCCTCCTTTTTCAGCTTCCCAAGTACAGGGATTATTGGAATGTGCCACAACACCCAGCTAAAGCTTAACTGCTTAGGTGGGAACAGAAAATCTTTATAAAGACTTGTAAATATACCTCCTAAAGAAATCTCAGAGTCAATATCTCTCATATATAAGGCTGACCCATACAAAATAAAAGTTTATTGTAGGTCAAATGTAGGTGAATATCAAGTGAGGTGGTATATACGTTATCCCAGTATTTAGGAGGTTGAAACAGGAGGGTCACAGGTTCAAGGCTACCGTCGGCAACTCAGTGAGGCCCTCAGCAACTTAGCAAGACCTTATTTCAACATTAAAAAAAAAATAAGCCAAATGTGGTGGTGCGCGCTTGTAATTCCAGCATTTGGGAGGCTGAGACAGGAAGATTGTGGTTGGCTGACAGCCTCAGCTACTTAGTGAGGCCCTTTGCAACTCAGTGAGACCCTGTTTCAAAAAAAGAAATAAAAACTAGGACTGGGGGTGTAGGTCAGAGATAGAATGCTCCTGGGTTCCATCCCCAGTACTGCAAAAATAAATAAATAATTAAAAGATAATAAATAAATAAAAATAATAATAAAAGGGCTTAAAGTATAGCTCAGAGTTACACTGGGATCCCCAGTTACTAACACACACACACACACACACACACACACACACACACACACACCTGTGCATTGGAAAATTCATCCAAATCAACCTAAAACCTACGATTTTGTCCATGTGCTTATTAATGAATATAAATGAGTGAATGAATATTTTGATAAAAATAAGCATAGCAAACTGGGTGTGGTGGTGCACTCTTGTAATCCCAGTACTTGGGAGGCTGAGACAGGAGGATTGCAGGTTTGCAGCCAGACTCAGCTATTTAGTGAGATCCTCTGCAACTTAGTGACACCCTGTTTCAAAATAAAAGAATAAAAAAGTAGGGCTGGATGTAGCTAAGAGGTAGAATGCCCCTGGGTTCAATTCCTAGTTTTGAAAAAAATATCACTGGAATCTATTTTATGATACAAAATGTTGATGAGGATCAAAACCAACAAGAACTCCATTTATTGTTTGTGAGGATGCAAAATGATACAATTACTTTAGGAGGCAATTCCACAGTTTCTTACAAAGCAAACATGGCCTTGTCATAAGATCCAGAAATCATGCTCTTAGTTATTTACTCAAATCAGTTTCAAACTTACCTCCAAACACCTCCACACATTGTGTATTTATAATTACAAAAACTTGAAAGCAATCAAACAGGTGAATGGATAAACAAGCTGTGATATATTCATATAATGGAATATTATTCAGCAATAAGAAGAAATAAGCTATCAAGCTATGAAAAGACCTAAAGGAAATTGAAATTCATGTTGTTAAGTGAAAGAAGAAAATTTGAGAGGCTTTGCTGTATGATTCCAGCCATGTGACATCCTAGAAAATTTGACACTATGGAGTTAGTAAAATGCTCAGCGATGACCATGGGCTTCAGGATAGGGATAAAGGATAAATAGACGGAGTAGTAAAACGATTCTGTATCATACTGTAGTGGTAGATACATGATATTATGCATTTGGCAAAATCCATAGAACTGCAAAATATAAAAAGTGGACCCTGAAGTGAGCTATACAGAACAGAAGCTGTGAATTCTGATGAGATCCAGCTTGCTGATTCCTTCTTTCGTTGATCATGCTTTTGGCACTGCATTTAGAATGTCATTGCCCTGCCCAAGATCATCGAGAATTTCTCCTATGTTATCTTTCAGAAGTTTCTAACATGCATTTTTTTCTAACATATTTTTATTAGAGCTTTATTGTGTAAGAAGAAGAGAACAGCGTAGAGGCAATGGATGGAAAGAAAAAAATGGCTGTTTTTTAGAATGACATTGAGAAAGAAGGTAGCAGGTGAATGGAATTGCTCAAACTGAGCCCACTCTAAATCACACCTGGGCAAGAGTTGGGGTAAGAGCGTGGGGTGCCCAGTGGTAGTGACTGGTTTTCTTTGTTTCTTACTATTCATTGAAAATTAAAGAGTTTGAGCAGCTTGTGTATGTGATCCATTTATTCTCTCCAAATGTGTTGGAAGAAAATACCAAAGGGAAAAGAACAAAGACAACCCAGTCTAATTATCTATCTATCTATCTATCTATCTATCTACCTATCTAATCTAATCTAATCTATCTAGATATATAGATCTATCTATACAGATACTCTATCTATATATAGATACTATGTATATACTGAATACTGGGGATTAAACTTAAGCCCAGGGATAGTCTACTTCTCAGCCACACCCTTGCCCCTATTTTATCTTTTATTTGGAAACAGGGTCTCACTAAATTGCTAAGAGCCTTGCTAAGTTGCTGAGGCTGGGTTTGAACTTGCAGTCCTCCTGTCTTAGCCTCCCAAATACTGGGATTACAGGCATGCGCCACTGTGCCTGGCTCTGGTCTAATCTTTGTCAACTGGAAGTCCAGGTAAACAAACTAATCATACTTTCAGAAAGGAAAGGTTCTTATCTATACAATGCTTTATCAGGATGTACTTGCTAAGAATTACTTAGTAAATAAACTCAGAACCTATAGATCTTTGACACAGGGTTCCCTGAAGAATAACATGAGTTATGCAACTTTTGAGTATAAAACGGAGATGTTTCATAACGTCTGCTGTGTCAGGAAAACCTAAAAACTTTTATCTGAAACTTCATTTATGATTCTGGGTCAGAGAGTAGGTGTCTAATATGCAGATAAAGGGCCATGCAGCTGCCTTGATGTTCTAGGCTGTCTGTTTTGTCCTGGCTTTTTGCTTGCCCGTATCCTGAAATTATTTATAAAGCTTTTTACTGCACAAGAACTCTGGGAGTGAATCTGATATGACAACTTTATCTTGCATATTAGCCGACTCATGAATCAATAAAGGTAGTTTTTAAGTTACATGTTTGGTGCTATGTAGTGCTTTATTCCATGTAGCCCTGTGAGTAGATGAAAGTGAATTTAAATAGGCAACAGATTATTCTCAGAAATTAATCTACAGTTTTCTAGGATCTCTGAATACATCTGTGTCAATTCTGTAATAAACTCAAAGTGCAATACAACACAAGACGACATCCTTAAAAATGACTGTAAGAGCATATGCCAAAATATTAGTAATAGTTTTGTGTGGGTAGTGACATACGGAGTTATACTCACTTTTTCCTTTATTTTATCTGTTTTCTCAAAATATTTTATAATTGCTTGCATACTTCCTTTTATAAATCATGAAAGATAAACTTTGAAAACTCTAATCCATCTTGTATGATGCAAATTTATCACAACTATGTTTTTAAAAAGTACCAGGCAAAAGACTGAAAGGAAATACACCATATGTTACCTAAAGATTTTCCTGAAATTTGGGAGATTGGAATGATCTGTTTATATTTTTCAATGATTATAAAATTTTCATAATGAGCATGAATTATCTCTGTAATGAAAAGAGCTAAATTTTAGTGGAAGAATATGCAATTTGAAATATACTTTGAACAGTGATTTTCTTCCCATCTGTCCCCTTTCAACCCACTTAT
Source organism: Muscardinus avellanarius (assembly GCF_963383645.1). NCBI lineage: Eukaryota > Metazoa > Chordata > Mammalia > Rodentia > Gliridae > Muscardinus > Muscardinus avellanarius. The sequence goes on from NC_137795.1 coordinate 66,752,435, forward strand.
TTCCACTCATTAAATCAATAAAAGCAGTTTTTAAATTAAAAAATTGGAGCTATAATGAAAGCATTTAATAGGCATAGACAATGCACAAAGTTTTTTTTATTTCTTAGTTTTCTTTTTTTTATTGAACACAAATAGTATACATTTAAACTATATTTGGTGCCCCCCCATTTTCCCTTCCCCCCTCCCACCAATGGTTGTCCAGGTTAACCATGTCTTATTCATAATATTACACATGTTCAGGTGTAGACCCTCATTAATCAAGATCGACCTTCCTCCTCTCCTATCTTTCCATTCAAACTTAGCTAGTATTTCCCCTCTAATATCTGGAGTCCCACTGGTATCCTTTGTGTTTTCTAGTTTGGGCATATTAGAGGAAACATATGTATCTTCTCCTTCTGAAAAAAATTTTTTGTTGTTTTTTTTTTGTTGTTGTTGTTGTTTTTGGTGGTACTGGGTTTCCTGGAAGCCCTTCTACCTCCGGGCTACAATGCACAAAGTTTAAAGACTGGTATTAGCAGTTAATAATCCCAAAGTCATCAATATCATTTTGTCTTTATCATATTCTCTAAAAATGTTATTGAAGCTATAATTCTACATAAACTTATTCATGTCCATATAGATATTAACTTGGTTGGTGAAGAAATTAGCTTAAGAATTAAGGAAACATCATCTTCACCATAATCCTATGAATAGACTTCTTATATACTTTCTTTAAATGTTTTGGTCAGTGTTGAAACATGTAACATTTCTTGTTTATGACTCCAACAATATAAATCATGATCTTTCCTTCCTTTTGTTCTATTATGTTCTAAGCCCTGTAGTAACTTCCTGAAAATAGTTCTTTAGTGGTGTGTGTGTGTGTGTGTGTGTGTGTGTGTGTGTGTGTGTGACTAAAGATGGGATCCAAGGGTGATCTGCCTCTGAGCTACACCTCCAGGCCTACAACAGTAAGTTGCTGAGGGCTTTCTAAGTTGCTGAGGCTAAGATTTAAACCTGCTATCCTCCTGTCTCAGCCTCTCAAATACTGGGATTGAGAGCATGTGCCACTATGCCCCGCTTAGTCTTTTTTTTTTAACGTAATATTTTCAGCAAAATGGTTCAAAAATAAGCAGAAACATTTGATCTAATGTGAGAGCCAAGAACATAGATTCAAGCCCAATGATGATGGCACAGCTGCTGAGTCCCATGGACACAGATTAATCTTGATCAACATTTGCTTCAAAAGGAAATTGTACTGCATAAATACATCATCATTTATTCATTTAATAAATACTCTTTAGCAGAATTATGGGGTGGAGGATTTAGGAGTGTTCAGATATGAGCAGGATCTACATGGTCCATGATATTATTGAATGTCACATTTTAAGAGCGGAAGAGAAAAGACATTAAATAGTCACAAAATTAAGTATGTATTTATAATCCTTAATAATGGCTTCAGAAAATTTAATGGAAAGAACAGTACAACCTGGTTTGGGTTGAGTTTAGGAAGACCCTTTAGAGTTGACTTATTGGAGCATATTGAAGCCTGCTCTTTTCCTTCTCTTCATTTTTTCCTCTCTCCCTCCTTTTCTTCCTTCCTTCCTTTCTTCTTTTTCATTGTTGGTTTAATATTTGTGTGATTCCTTGTTATCCATATAGCCTTGTGTTAGTGACTATGTATTTGAAGAGACAGACCCCTCTTTCACAGACTAGTTTTTGTAAATTGAAGTCTTCTCCTATTAGTTCTCCAGGCTAATAGGATCATCTCTGGGATCATGGATCATGTTTGAGTAGGGTTGAATCCTATCTGATCCCTGGATAGACCAAATTCTCTCCAGGACTTTGGTCCTTAGAGCTGCAGATAGGAAGAAGGTCTGCTTCAGGAATCACAGACATTGGGCCTGTTACCAAGTTGCTGATAGGTGTACCTTCCTCTTGGTCTCTGGAAGAGCTTTAATCACATCACTGAATAGGTCTCTGATCAGGGCCCCATCTGAAACTGAGAGGGGCTATAGTCCCATAAATGAAAAAAGAGGATTTTTAGAAATGACATTTAGTGGAGGTTGGAAATATGAGTAGAAACAGAATGAAAGTTTGAGTATGAAGAAAGAAGATAGGAGAAAGCCCCCAAAAAGAAAATGTGTGGAGTATTAGAGGAACTATAGAAAGCCAGAATAAATGAAGGATCCTGGAATTGTCTAGTCCAAGTGTCCTGGAACTCATAGAATTTCTGCCCAAGAGAAAACATTCAAGGATTTTGAGCAGGAGAATAACCATAAAAATTAATGCCATCTTTATATTAAAAGCAGTCTTGTTGAGTTGAGGCACTAGATTCTTTCCCTTTGAGAACATAAATGTATATGGCTGTAAGAACAATGAACTTAAAATTTGATTTTATGGAACTAAGTACTTTTTGTAGCAGAGTGGTCAAAACTTCAGACTTTGAAATTAGACTGTCCTGGTCTGCCACTTTCTCTGTGTCTACTCTAGTAAGCTTCAAAATCTGCACAGTGGGAATAATTTGTTTTTGTGAAGATTAGATGAATAATACATCTGAAAGGTGAACACAGTGTCTGGTACATAGTTAGTGATCAGAAATAATAGCCGTTATTTTCTGACTCACTGCCATTGGGAAAGAATAAAATAATCACACAGTGGACCTTTACACGCCTTACATAAGCTAACGCTGGATGTGTTTTTTAGTGAGCTAAATTGTACTCAGTGTTTTCAGAGTAATGAGCCAAATACATTAACTGTTCTGAAAACAGATGAAGCCTGACTATTTTGACTAAATATAGGGATAATTAGAGTCTAGACTCTATCTGTTGATAGGCTTGGGGAAGCATAATGAGGATAATCATGCCATAATAGAATAATACACAGGGCTAAAATGAATCAGAAAATTCACAACACAGATGAAAAACAACTAATTTTATTGATGTCAGAAATATATTATTATCTGAATCTTCTTACAATCTTATGTTTGTTTCATGTTGTAATAGCTCCCTAATAACATAATCAATTATTCCTTTCTGTTTTGCTACTGAAGCCTTTTCTTTCTTCCAAACATAGTTTGGTAAAATTATCAAGTGTCAGATAAAACCCTATTTTGTGGTTTTATAATATGCATTAAGAGCACTCATTCTTTGATGTAGTTGAGCATAGAGATGAAAGGTCCTTATGGATACTTTTATTCAAAGGCAGAGAACTATTTTCTATATGAAAGGTATTGACTAGTTTGCCTGGTAGCAAGGCCAAACTACATACAAGTTGAGTTTCTCTAATCCAAAACTCTGAAGTTTGAAATTCTCAAAAATTTGAAAGTTTTTATCACAGTCAATGGCTGCAAATGGGGAATATCACCATGGTTAGACTTAGGTCCTCATGCCCAAGATATCTCATTTTATATATATGAAACTATTCCAAGATGAAAGAAAATTGAAATCTGAAACACTCTGGTGCCAAGCATTTCAGATAAGGTAGATTCAACTTGTGTTTGCTTATTGTTTGTGGAACAATTTGTATTACCAGGAAAGTTTTGATATTATAGAATAATATGCATGTAAACACATCTATACTGCTAATGTGTTCCATGGAAAGGAGACAATGGCAGACTAAAACATTAGGCTTTAGCCGTCCTGGAAAGCCAGACATGAATGGTAGAACTTCAGGGCTTCTATTCATCTCCAGGAGTGTGGGAGAAAGCAGTAAGACATAGCTTATGGTAAACCTGCTTTCATTTTATGTTTTGGAGTCAGGATGAAGTCCAAGGTCTGAAATACCAAACCAAGCTGTGCAGCAAATAAACAATTGGGAGGTGTTGTTAAACCAGATGAGCTTCATTAGGCTGACCATGGAAACTGATTAGAGTGCGGGACACAGTGCAGATTTGCAAATGACATTAATTACTCTTAGTCCATAGTTAAAATTTCACGAGTACTTTGAAAAAATAAGGATAAAGGCAAAATAGTAAGAAATAGTGAGTTTTTCATAGGGCAAGTTGTGTAGAAGATTTTATTTGGAATTTGTGTCTTTCTGTTCTTTCTTTTATAGAATAATATAAGAACAAATAAAAAGATAAAAAATTGGTAAGATTAGGTTAGCCTGCAAAGTATTTAAACATTGGTTTTCATTTATTTTTAAAATTATACATTATCTTAATGTGATATACAATAATTGCACATGTTTATGGTTATAGTGTGATATTTTAATACATGTATACAATGTCTATGATCAGATTAAATTACCTGACATATCAGTCGCCTCAGATATTTATCTTTTTTTGGATCGGGAACTTTTAGAATCTTCTTTAGCAGATATTTTGAAATGTTCAGTTTATTGTTGTTAACCATAATACCCTATGGTGCTATAGAACACCAGAAGTTATTTCTTCTATCCCACTAGCAACCCTGTATCTGTTAACATCCTCTCTGCATTTCTCTTTACCTCTTCCCAACCTTATGTAACCACTATTCTACTCTCTATTTCTATGAGATAAACTTTTTTTAAGTTTTCACAAATAAGTGAGGACATGTGGTACTTGTCTTTTTTATGACTAACTTATTTAACTTAACAGAGTTTTTTAGGTTTATCCATGTTGCCACAAATGACAGAATTTCATTCTTTCTTATGACTGAATAGTGTTCAGTTATGTACACACATCACAGTTACCTTATCCACTCATCTGTTGATGAATGACTTTGTTTATTGGATCTGTGGAATCTAAAGCTCTAGGACCCACCAAGAGATTGAGCATAATGCAGCAATGATGGTCAGCATGATAGGATGCTAAAATGAGCTTTTTAAGCCAGAAGAACCCCCAATAACTTTAGATTGCTAAGATACATATTTTAGAATCACTAGGGGTTGGAATCTAGATGCCCTGATTCAACTCATGACTCTGGACTCAGGCTAGTATAACATGCAATACATTTAATAAGAGAAATAGCTTCTAAGAACAGACTGAATTTAGTGCTGGAGTTAAGATTCTGTGCCAGGATTGAATATTTATTATAAATAAATGTGTATTGGGAGGTACAGGAATATCAAAAAGGAGATGAGCATCCAGGAACTTGGGATACTCAGCATAGCTGCCTTTTGTCAACTTTTAGACATAAAGTTGATAAAAAGCTGTCCATATTTTAGCAATTGGTTTGGAAATATCAATTGCCTGAATATTATCCCTGAGTACGTACAATGAAAATAAATCACTTAAATACCAGCAGGGAGCATCCTTGAGGCTCTTACAAATTGGCCATAATATTTGGAATCATCTCCTTTATTAGGCTGAGTTTTGTGAATTAGTCCTTAATGGTAAACTTTTATGGTTCCAAAAAGAGGTCTGGCTTAAGCTTGAATTAACTCTTGTAATAGATACCATACAGGCCAGTTTGATTCCATGAATTTTAGCCCTAGTCTTTGAAGGTTTATTCTTATCGTGGCTCTAAACCCCACTGACCAAGGCTCTTCTTTTTGTACACAGTGAAGAAAGTTCCAGTGTGAAAGTATTTTGAGATTGGACTTTTGGGTGATAATTAAGAGTTGCATGAGGTTATGAGAGTGGGGTCTTTGTGATGTGATTAGTTCACTTGCAATAAGACACATCAGCAAGCTTGTTACTCTGTGAAGTTACAGTGCAAGAGAGAGACCTCCTCAGAACTGTACCACACTGGCAATCTGATCTTGGAAGTCCAGCATCTGGAACTGTGATACAGTATGTTTGTTGTTGTTTAAACTAACCAATTCATAGTATTTTATTATGGAAGCCTGAGCCTACTAACTAGGGCCTTGTGAGGGAGAAAGTTGGAACTGCTTCCCATGTAAAGTTGATGTTCTGAAAATATTTCATTTTCAGCCAGTAGTGAAATAATTTTATTCCCTAGCAAACAGAAGTAATGGGTACATTTATTTGTTTTGTATGGGTTCTGCGTGAAGAAATCAACACAAAAGTGTTACTCATAATAATTTAATACTACAGATCTATGTCTCAACAAAAGCTTGAATTTAGCCAAAACAAATGTCATATTTATATATATAAATTATATTAATTCTTAGGCCAATAATACCCCAACCTACTGCCAGAAACCATGCACTCAGGAAAAATGTTCCCATGATACAGGCCAGAGAGAGTTGGTTCTAAGTGGAAAACATAAGCCAAAGAAGAGAGCTCATAAAAAAAAATGCAACCCACACAAAGAAGGCAAGGAGCAAGAGTGAGGGAAAACAATAGAATTATAACCCGAAACTTGACCTAGTAGAATGACAATCCAAAATGGGATGTAAGTTGTTAAAGTTATTAAGACATGAAAGAACTGAGAATGGTAGATACACTAGGAAAAGAGTAGAGAGGAAAAATTTAATAAATAAAATGTTTAAAATAGAACAAATTCAGCAGCTGAATAATTGGTGGACTGAAAATTACAATTCATTAAAATTAAAAATAGCCAAAAGACAGTCATCCTTCAATTTTGAAAATCAAAAAGATGTGTAATAAATAGGTAATAAATAATAATAATAATAAATAATAATAACTAGATAATAATAAGTAAATGACAAGATTACTATATAAAATTTATATATTGTGGCTAAATGATATTTAAATTCATTAATGAAATTATATATATATATATATGTATATATATATATATATATATATATATATATATATATATATGGAAAACACATACTAGAAATAAAGCATCTGTTCAATTTTAAAAGTTAGGGGAAAAAACACAATTTAGCAGGGAAAGAAAGGCTTCCCGCATTTTGTACATTCATAGCTGTGACTTGTCTCTAATCAATAACTAAAAGCACTTGACCCATCTCTACACTGCTTAGGAGTTAAGTGTGACAGAGAGATTGCATTGGAATTATGGCTCTCTCAATTACGAGCTGGATGGTTGTGGGTACATTGTATGACTTTCCTTCTGAGGCCCAGTTTTTTAATTTGTAAACTGGAAGTTATAAACATAAGAATTTCTTATTATACAAGTATCACCCAAAATTCTACAGAGAAATAACACATCATATGAAGATATTGACTAATGAATTGGCCTAATTATTTGAACACTCCATTCATGCACCTTGACCCTGCCTAGTGATGTCTGTTTTGTCCAGCCTTTCTCTGACCATCCAATGTCTAAAGTTTCCTGCATTTTCAGATAATGACCATTAAAAATAAAATGCAAATGCTTGTAAAGTAAAAATGCAAACAGTGCCAATTAAGCAGGATGTCATAAAGGCGATAAAAGTGGAGAATTATTTGAACCATGCACAATGCCATTGACAAATATTTGACTGGGCTAAAACCTGTTAACTCTCTGTGAAAAAAAAAAAAAAAAAACTGACCAGAACAATGACATGATAAGCATTTCAGTGGAGAATAATTTTAATATCAAAGTTCAGAGAAAGTTTATGAAGAGCTTAAAGAATTGTATTAAAGATTTCTTTCCAATCACGTTGAAAACACAATCCTGAAGCATAGTATATAATTCACTCATGTAATTTTCTTGAAAAAATTATGCATCCGCCCAAAAGCCTACTTGGATCATTCTTCATTTATTTTAAGTACAAGATTGCTGTTACAATATATGCGCTGTTAATGTAAGATAAAAATATGCTATGGTGTTAATCATTTTTAAAGATGACATTCTAATCAAATTATCTCCCCCACCTTTCAATCATATATGCACAATTTACCATGTAATCATAAAGAAATGACTTCCATTTCAAGTGAGATTTTTTATTTTTATTGGTGAAATGTAAATATTCATCATAGTGAGGCTCACAATGACGAAATAATATGTATGCACAGTACTTGATGTGTTTCCCTCTATGCCCTACCCCTCTCCCTTCCCCTCCACATACATAAAATCAACACTGATACTGATAACTTCATATATGAAGGAAGGATTATGTAAGCTATTTCCATCATCAGATCTCACCTTTCACCTCCCCACTTTCCTCTTCAAGACCTCTTACACTGTTCTACCAGTATCTTACCTTACTTGTCTGAAGTCCTCTTTGTTTCCCAATCTCTTTCTAGCTTCTACATATGAGTGAAAACATAAGATCCTTCACTTCCTCTGACTGGCTAATCTCACTCTTCATATTTGTTAGCGCCATCTACTTACCTACTACTGTTTCTTTTTCATGGCTGAATAAAGTGAGATCTTTTAACTGACCCTTCCTGACACCATTTGTAGTTGGATAAGGAAGATCTCTTGAACTTTGAAGACCTCAACATTATTGTAACTTAACTGAGATAATTCATGCAATTACAATGTGGATGACCCATGGTAATCAGTCAGTAAATATTAGTTGTTAACAATGCTGTGCTAAATTAAAGATCTAAAATAAAAGATCTTCATGAAAACTCTCAATTTAATTTTTGAACATTGTTACCCAGCATTGTCCCTTATAAAAACCACATCTTAACCAAATTAAACTTTTCTTCATCTTTCATATAGTTCAACACAGTCTACCTCATGATCTTTATTTGCTCTAAATTCTGCATGTCCAGGTCCTTCGATATTAAGCAACTTCTTGAAAGATCCTTTTCTAACACTCTGAGTGAAATAATGCTTTCTTACTTGATATCCTATATTGTCATAGTAAAATGTATGCTCTGGGCTGGAAGTTAGCACATTTTTCATAGGAAGGGTTGTTTGTGTCTTATTTCCTTTACTAAGCTGTCACCTCTATCCAAAGTAGGACCCATATTTGAGTGACCTTGATATCCTCATAGCATCTTGCACTGTGACTTCTACATAATTATCATATACTCACCCATTCATTCACAACCATTTGTGAAAGATCAAAACAGTTGTTTTTTAATAACTGTTTGCGATAAGTGAATGAATTAGAGCAGCTTATAAAGGGGGCAAAACAAGAAGTTTTCTCTTGGCTTGCCTACTGAGATCCCTTCCCAATCTTTTCTAAATGATGAGAATAAACAGGATTCTGGATATGTGCCTTTCCGGAGATGCGCTTGGGGAGGTAGCATGTGTTATTCATTACATCACATATAACCTTTTCAAGTTTACAATCAATCTTGCTTTGACGGCACGTGTCATTTAAAAAGTACGGCAGTGTGCTGGAAGGAGAGACAATCTGAGCTGGCTACAGTCTGTGAATCCAAATACCCTATTTAAAGGTCCAAACATGAAGAAGGAGGATGTACTAAACACATCATTTTCCTTCCAAGTGATTGAAAAGGGATGGTACACTGAAGCTTTGTTGGGTTTCAATGCATTGATTTTTTTGCTACCTATTTTTCTCAGGTTTGTCAGGTACTTAAGAGTCTATTTCAAGCTGCCTACAGACTTCTTATGTTTCTTAAAACTGGTTGTGATTAAATCACCCACATTGTCTTCCAGGCTTTAATGATTCTCTTCCTCCTAAACCCTGTTTTTTCCTTCACTATATTCTGTTTATCACATCTTTATTTTCCACTACACTGCTTGCTTTTTGTATCCCCATCAATTTTTCTGTTTCTGGATTCTCTGCACACTCTCATATTTGTTCGCCTATCTATTCATTCAGCATATAGTAGTTGCAGGGCAACTCTCAGGTCAAACACCGCACTGGGCAGGATAATAAGGTCCCCAAATTTAGAGGAATCACAGCCCAAAGTAGTGATGGAGAGCTCAAAATTATAAATGATGCCATGCGACATAATGAGCAAGCACAGGATAACCATGGATAACAGGATAACCTCCATATATACCATGGAGGCATCTCTAACAGATGCCGGAGGGGCACATTCATTATGGGGTAAATTTGATAGCTGAGGTCTCTTGGAAGAAATTAAACTGAGATTTTTAAGTAAAACATGAGTGGAAAGAGGCATTCCAGGTGATTCAAATAGAATAGAAGACATGATTGAAAGACTTGATTAAGAGCAATATTTCTCAAAGTGCTGTTTATGGATCAACTGCATGGGGATCATCTGAAGTATAATTATATTCACACATGTATGGACTCATCCCCAAATCTATCAAGCTAGAATCTCTGGAAGTAGCTCCGATCTGTGTTTAACAAGCACCCAGACTCATTTTGGACTAACAATTTAGAAAAGGTTACATAGAGATAAGGGAACATTAGCAGGTAACAGGCAGGATGAGTTAATTAACATGAATAATGAATGGATATAAGTGCAAGGGCAGCCAGGGAGGCCCCCAACCCATATTACTATTATTTTATGACTTATTTGATGTCCGTTGACATGGTGCTAAATATTTTCCAAATAAAATAGAATTTGTTTCCCCAAACAGTTAATCTACCTTTTATGTTTCTACAACTGCTCTGCTGAGTACTGTTAGAGAAAACCAGACGACCACATGGATTGGTTTCACTATCAGTATGTAATCTTCACTCTCATTTAAACCTTCAGCGTTGTATGGCCATCTATACTCCTATAAGACATCTCATTTCATTTTTTACCATAGCTATTAGAAACTTCCTTTGCTTTCAAACCTCCTACTATACTACCTCTTTTCTAATTCTTGATAGATAAGTTCAAATCCCACTTAACTGGGAGAAGGAAACCTTTCAGGCAAGGCCTTGAGCTCCCCTCCATTCCAGCTACAGAACAGCAGCATCTACACTGAGCCTCACCACCTCCTACCCATGCTTCTTCCAACCTGCATCTAAGATAGCAACATCAGCATGACCTGGGCCCATCTAGAAATGCACAACTTCAGACCCATCCAGAGCTACCAAGTCAGTGTTTGCATAGTAACAAGACAAAGTTTGAGAAAATTTGCTCAAAAAAGACACACTTCCCCACTTTTGATGCTGGATCCTCTCAACATTTCAAACATTTAAGTCTCTCCCATTCTAAATCAATAAAAATTCAACTCTTCTTTAATGCTCTACTGTGACTTAAGCTTTGTTCCTCAACAAAGCCCCAAATCCTCAAATACTTTCTTATATTGTTTCTATTTTGCTCCCTTTCTCCCCTCAATTCATTGGCTAAAAGATTATTAGCTTCCCCCTACTATCCAGTCTCCCAATTTTCCATGGTTAACAATATCCTAATATTTAGCTGGGCATTTAACTGCCTAGAGCACAGACTTTATTCCCTAGCCTTCCTTGCAGTTCAGTGTGTGCAAGGCTCTAGGTTCTGACTGGGGGGATGCTGATGGTAGTGATATGTCTATCTTCTGAGAAATGATCTTTAAAGGAGAGAAGACAACCATAATTTTAATCTCCTTCCTGCTGGTAGAATGTGGATGAGATGGCTCAAATCCCAGTAGCCAACTTGTATCATGAAATGAATTTGGGAATAGAACCCATACATATCGTGGAAACTAGGACAAGCCTCTCAGTAATGGAAACAGTGGAATCAATCAATCAATACTGACTAATATTCTATAGCAATCTGCCAGTCTTCCTTCACTTCCACCACTCCCAATGCTGTTCCAGTTGTCAATGGTTTTTATTGCTATCCTTAAGGCACATAACACTGTTGGTCATTGCTCTATTGTAAACACTCTTTCCCTTAGGCTTCTATGGATGTATGTGTGTGTGTATGATATATATATATCCATGTATTCATGATACCTGGTTCCATCCCTAGCACTGAAACATACACACACACACACACACACACACACACACACACACATGCACACACACTTCATGTATACATACTAGGCAAATGCTCCATCACTGAGCTATACCACCAGCCCTATGGCACCATATTACTGTATTTATTTATTTATTTATTTATTTATTTGTTTATTTATTGGTGGTATTGGGGTTCCTGGAAACCCTTATGCCTTGGGTTACACTCCCACACCTATTTTATAGTTTTTTATTTGGAAACAGGGTCTCGTAAGCCAGCACCGCTGGCTTCAAACCTGTGTGATCCTCCTGACAGCCTCCATGCCCGGCTTTGTTTTTTTTTGTTTTTTTTTTTTAATCTAAACTGTCTTCTGCTTTTTTTTTTCAATACTGAGAATAGAATTTAGGGGCATTCTACTTCTGAGCTACACTCCTAGCCCTAATTTTATTATTTATTTTGAAAAAGGATCTCATTGAGTTGCAAAGGACCTCACAAAGTAACTGAGGCTGGCTGCAAACCATGACCCTCCTGTCTCAGCATCCTGAATGCTGGGATTATAAGCGTGTGTCACCACACCTGGCATTCTTCTGCCTCTTCTTATTAAGTCAGAGAAGTTCTTGTTCCATTGGTCAGGTATGTGGTGCTATACTCTATAAGCTCCCCAGTTTCTCTAACACACAGCCAGGGGGTCACAACCATAGCTGCAAATATTGGTGTGCAGAGGGCCAGTGCAGACTTCAGACTCTCCTACCCTTCACACGGATCCTGACCAGTTTCTTTTGTTTCTAGCTTCAGTTATCATCTACACACTAATGACTTTCAGACTGAAGATTCTTAGACCTCTCTTGAGTCCAGACCCATCTGTGTAACAGCCAACAGGACAGCTTCAAAAGGTATCATTACCACCTCAAAATTATCGTTTAAAATTGTTCTGATTAATTCCTCCTGACCACCTAAAAGTTCATGTTCCTCTTCTGTGTTAACCATCTGTGTGGACAGTACCACAACACACACACAGTTGTAAGAGCTGGACGTTTCAGACTCCAGTTCTCATTTGCTCAGTCTCCCTGTTAAGTCATTCATAACACGTAGAGTCCACATTTTCATCTTTCTCACACTCATTTACCTCTTTCCATCTCCACTGCCATTTCCAGGTTGAGGCCATCATTAGATCTAGCTTGTACCAGTTTCTCTGCCATCTTTCTTCTTTCTAATCCTTTCTCCATATAGCAGCTAGAGTGAATATTTTACGTACATTCATTTATGACACTTTGGGGTCTCCTCTTTGCTTTAGGATGGAAGCCAAAGGCCTTTGCCTAACACACCAATCCCTTCATGATAAGGCTTAATGGTTTGGGTTCAGAATGCCCCCCAGACCTCAGGTCATAGACAACGCAGCTATGTTGGAAGGAAGGCTTCATTGCTGAGGAGTTGTCCCTGGGATTGTGGCCTCACGGACTCCATATACATGTCTCTCCTTCCTTTTTCTTCCCCTTTCTCTGCTTCTAGACTCCATGACGTCACAGTCTTTCTGCCACCTGCCACCATGCCGTGAGTTCTTCAATCTTTACCTGGCCTAACATGAACTGGAACTTCTTAAGCCTCCATAACTATGAGCAAGGAAATCTTTCTTCCTCTAAGTTGTGGTCATAAGGTATTTTGGGTCAGAGCAGTGAGAATGCTGATTGAAACAATGGGCTTCTGCCTTACCTCTCCAAAATCATGGCTCATCATTCCTCTCTACCCTTAAACTACTGTACAGGGAACCGTGGTTTCCCAAATTCATATGTTCTGCCCTGCACCCACCTTTAATAGAGTGAAATACCCTGCACTATGATCTGGTTGACTAAATAGTTTGTAAACTTGCCTGAGTTCTGGGAACTGTGTCTTCTTGCCACACACTTTTACACGTAGATTTTTATGCAATGTCTGTGATGTGGTCAGCTCCACAACAAATATTCTTGGCCATTTTACTGTGTTCCAGATATCACAGAACTTACATTACCATGAATTCAATATATACCGAATGAAAATAGGCAATTATTTTATAGATAAGCCCAGAGAGGTTTAAAATTTTCTAAGCATCACAGCAAAAAGTGTAGTTGAAGTTATGTTTGACCTAGGTTTTCTGGCTTCAGTGTTCACACTCTTTCTACACTAATATTTACATTTTCTATATAAAGATGCCTTGTGAAGAGGCTATAATGAAAATGGCATTTAAAGCAGTTTCCTTTAATATCCTTAAAATGTTTTCTAGGTTATCATTTTATTTTCTGGCTTTTTCCAATTAGCCTGTGGCTTCTAACAAGCTCATAAAACAGCAGTCTGAAGCTATGTTCATCTAAAAGCAAAACATTTGGTCAATTAAACCAATTTAGTAAAAAAGAAATAAACAGCCAAATCCATTGGAGGGACATCAGTTTTCCTTTGGAAGAGTTAGTTGGGCATCATTGGGCACAGCCTGGCACTCCAGAATGCCTTTCCTCTCTCCATTTGGATTTGGAGTCTATAAGTGTGGCTTTTGCTGTGCTTTGCTTCCTAAAATTACACAAAAGATTAACTTTAGGTCAAAAGGACAGGTGCTTGCGGGAGCCAGGTAAGGAAAGCAACACATGGAAAAGTTGCTTACCACAAATACAGCAGCAGACTCACAATACATGTGCATTGTGGTACTGTTGAAAAGAAATACAAGACTTTGGGGGTGGAGGGAGAGATGGTGATTTAAAAAAAGAGAAAGAAAGAAATATACCAGACTCTGGGGAAGAGAGTGGAGAGAGAAGGTAGAAAATTTTCAGTGGAAACTTGGCCCCTGTTGGGTTCAAGGTGAGAAGAAATGGACTCCTTCTGAGGGAACAAGGTGACTATGGCAGCCACTGTAACCTGGAGCCTGGGGCTGAGTATGACCCTGGGAGGAGTTTCCACTATGACAGGAGAAGTGGCAACGTAAAGGGTGGAAAAATCTACCCACACTTACATATAAGTTGCTTGTCTAAGAATCACAGAGTCGTAACAAATCCAATCTGAGGAGAAAGAACAACAGTCCCAAGAATAAGAAGATGTTCTTTTCCCTTAGCACAGAGGTGAAGAGGACAAGGAAACTAGATGATTCACAGATATTTTCCTTACCTAGAGGCAAAGCCCCAGAAACCTGAGTTCATAAACTCTATAAACTTTTAAAAGTAAATCAAAACTGTCTCCTTAAGCCTGATGCTATTGGACTTTGTAAAGTTAGGAACTGAAAAAGTCTGAACTTTATCAGCAGTCTCTCATAAAAGACTATAAAAAGTTGTTTAATCTTACACAAGACAAGAGAAATAAATTCAAGTGTAAAGAGATACCATTCTCCCTATCAGACTGGCAAAAATGCAAATATTCAGGCTATGCTGGCCAACCTGTGAGAAAGTAATCACCGGCATACATTTCTCCTTTTTTAAATTTTTTTTGGGGGGTAGGACTGGGGTTCCTGGAAGCTCTTCTACCTCCAGGCTACACTTCCAGAACTATTTTATATTTTTACTTGGAAACAGAGTCTCTTAAGCCAGCAAGGCTGGCTTCGAACCTGCGCGATCCTCCTGTCTATGCCTCCCAAGCACGGGGATTACAAGCCTGTGCCACCATGCCCGGCGGCCTACATACATTTCTGATGAAATAAAGGAGTTGGTTGCAATGTTTATAGAGAGTGATGTGGGAATATTTATTAAAATTAAAAAAAAATGCATGGACTATTACCCCAGCAATTCCACTTCTAGAAATTTATTCTACAATTGTACTTACACATGTGAAAAATGGCTTAAGTATGTGGTTCATTATAGTATTGTTAAGTAGCAATGAGATGAAGGAACCTAGATGCCCCTCAGGAGAGACTGGTTAAATGAAGTATGGTACATCCATATGGTAAAATACTCTAAAGATAGAAAAAGCATTGTGAGTTTTAATCTGATGTGTGTTATTTCCAGTGTATGTTTTGCAAATCAATACATTTTACCACTTGTATATGAAACAAAAACAGACAGAATATGTATTGGTATATATGTATATGTGCGTATAGATACATGTATGTGTTATATAACTACCTGGAAAACCATACAAGATGATAATGAGTTGTTACATATTCAGGAAGCAAACATGAGAACTTACCAGCCAGGAAACAGGTTAAAAAGGACTTTATAGAGCCGGGCATGGTGGCTCACACTTGTAATCCCGCGCTTGGGAGGCTGAGACTGGACGATCGCACAGGTTTGAAGCCAGTCTCAGCTACTTAGTGAGGCTCTCAGCAACTTAGTGAGACCCTGTTTCCAAATAAAGTATAAAATAGTTCTGGGAGTATAGCCTGGAGGTAGAAAAGCCCCTGGGTTCCACCCCCAGTACCTCAAAAAAAAAAAAAGGACTTTATAGGTCATAGGTGTTTAATTGGATTATTTCCTCTTATTCTTTTCATTTTAAATAAAGAAAAACTAAGCTAGAAGATGTATATTTTCTGATTTCAAACCATATAAAGCTACAATAATTGAAACAGTGTAGTACTGTTCTAAAGGCAGATATATAGACCATTGGAGTTAAATACAAGCCTAGAGCTAACTTCTTCCCTATATTGTCAAGTTATTTTTGACAAGGTTTCCACGAAGATTTGGTGGTAGAAATAATAATCTTTTAACTAAATATTGTTGAAAAATAATAATTACATGGAAAAGAATAAAATTGGACCCTTACCTAATCCCACATACAAGTATTAACTCAAACTAGATAAAAGACCTAAATATAAATCTTAAGACTATAAACTTTTAGGAGAAAATCTGGGTCATAAAACCTCACATCATTGAAATTGGCAGTGATTTCTTGGATATGATTTCAATGGCACAGGCAACAGAAGAATATACAAACTCCCTAAAAAATAAAAGAAAATATTGTATATCCAAAGACAATGTAAACAGAGTTAAAAGTTACTAATAGAATTGGATAAAATATTTCCAAATGCTATATCTGAAGGTATATTAATATTCCAACTAGAAATCCTAAAAATTAACAACAATAAAGGCAAACAATACAATTTAGAGATAGGTAAAAGACTAACATAAATAATGAATCTCCACAGATAACCAATCTTAGTTGTCTGTTGGATGGAAACTCTTGTTTCTCTGGTTCTGGTGAGTGTTACCTATTTCTTCTTTGTAGTTAATCTCTTTGAGTATTTTCTCTAGCGCTGGTTTTGAAGACATAAATTCCTTCAGTTTCTGTTTGTCATGGAAGCTTCTTATTTCTCCATCTAATTTTATAGAAAGTTTTGCTGGATAGGAAATTTTTGGCTGGAAGTTGTTTTCTTTCAGAGTTTGGAATATGTTACTCCAAGCCCTTCTGGCTCTCATGACTTGGTTTGGGAAGTCTGGAGTGATTCTAATTGGTTTGCCTCTGAATGTCACTTGGCCCTTTGTTTTTGTTGCCTTTAAGATTCTCTGCTTGGCTTCCACATTGGTCATTTTGACAATTATATGGCGTGGGGATCCTCTTCTCCGATCCTGTCTAAAGGGAGTTCTATAAGTTTCCTGGATCTGTGTATCAACCTCTTGCTCTATATTTGGAAAATTTTCTGCTATTACTTCCTTGAAGAGATTGTTGATCCCTTTGGTATCACTTTCTTTTCCCTCCTCTATTCCAATTATTCTTAGGTTAGCTCTCTTAAGATGGGCCCATATTTCTTCAATGTCAGATTCCTGCTGTTGGATATCTTTTTCTAGATTAGAAACTATGCATTCATTTTTGGATTGCTCATCTTCTAAGAGCGAGATTCTGTTCTCCATGTGGTCTAATCGGTTGTTTGTGCTTTGAATTGAGGCCTTTATTTCATTAATTGCATCCTTTATCTCTTTTTGGCTCTCTCTGAGTTCTTTTCGAAGCACATCTATTATTTCTACAGTTATTTTCCTGATTTGATCTTCTAGAAATCTCTGATTTTCTGTTTTATCAGGTTCTGATGTTGTGGGGTTGTGCACATTCATTACTCCAGTGTTATTCCTCTTTCCCATGATTTCGGAGGTTTGTGCCTTCTCTGGGTTCTTCCCTTGGGTCACTATGGCTTCACTTAAGGTGCTCTGGATCTCGAGTATGTATTATCTCAGACCCTACTACTCCTTTACTGGGTTGTATCACAGAGTCTCCGACCCAGGGAGTCGATAGAGGCTGCTTTAAACTATGGGGGGTGCCAGGTTGCACGTTCTCCTATGGTGTGATATCTCTGCCACCACCACTCCCTCACTGGGTCAAGTCCCAGGAGGCACAATACTGGGATTTCTCCTCTGTGGCCCGCAATTTGACTCACTGTTCTTGAGTACGTAGATGTAGTTGTACTGGACTCGGTGAATTCACTGCTGCTTGCTTCGAGATTGTTTTGGGTATCTAGAGTCCATATTCCATATCAGGATAGATTTTTTTCTGAAAAATAAATATATGATAGTTTCACCTAAAAAAAAGAAAAAAATATTCTCTGGTAAGAAAGAAAGCAAAAAGAAATATTGAAATGTTATCTTTAAGTCATCAAAAGCTTGGTATCAGACAAATGAAACTGTTATGTGAGATTATCATTTTTAATTTTGGATAAATTGCTATAATACTAGATGTCAACCACTAAGCCAAGCATGGGAGGGAGGGATGGGGAGAGAATGGGGTGGGGATCGGGTGGGGGCTGACTGGGTGATGTGTGCATGTATGTCTACAAAAGTTTGTATCCCACTATGATGTATGAATACAGTGCACCAATAAAATAAAATTAAAAAAAATAAAATAAAATAAAAATAAATTTTGAAACAAATAAAAAGGAGTATAAAGTTATTAAGTTCAAACATATTATTACTATTAAAGTTTAAGGAACCTTTGATTTTCTTTATTTTAATCATATAATACATCTATAACTTCTATTTTTCAAACTTCATGAGAGATGATAATAAAAAATCACATTTTTAATAATAAAAAAAAATAAATAAATAAATAAAGAAAAGTGTTACCTATTTGAAAATTCCATCCATCTATTTTAAAGAACATAAGAGAATCTTTACTAATTCATTAGAATGATAAATCCCTGGGCATGCATAGAGATTCAGGTTCTGAACTACTGTCTGCATAGACTGACCTGTCAGACTTCTACCTTCTAGAATTTCTGATCTATTGCAGCTCTGAAAGATGGGATCTATAGTGGTCTGAACAGACACTCCAAGAAGCAGTTGGCCCCTAGAGGACATGTTGAGAAGTTCTGTTATTTTGTTCCTCCTTTAAAGTCAAAAGAGTTTAGGACACAGGACATATGGCCAGAGGATGTGACCATAGGTTTGTCATTGCTAATGATAAAAAAAATGCTCATAATGATTGCTGTAAGCTCTGTGAACAAAGCCAATTTATAGAGAGCACGTTGGGATGAAGATGTGCTGAAGCAAGAAGCAAGCCTGGATTCTGACATCCTTGTCACCCACACCCCGGTGACTACGGGCAAAGATTCCTAGCCTTTTTGAGCCCTGTTTCCTCCCTTCTAGAGTCTAGATGATATTACCATCCTTGTAAATGCCTTGCTTTCTAAACTCATCTTCTTAAAATTCAGAGCTCAAATAGGTCAGTGATATTCAATCCCTTAGTCAGTCCCAGGTCTTCCAAACTCATCCAACAGGAAAGGAGCTGCTATAGAGCACGGGCAGGCATAGGCCATGTCGAACAAAGAAAAACTCTAGAGACAGAGCCAGTGTTGCTGGAATATGTTAACAAGAAACTCTATGGCATGGTGTGGACTATGTTCTAGTCACCTCTGTTGTGTGTCCTAGTTGTTATATTTCCCGTGGAGTTTGCTATTGTTGTTTGGGGGGTTGTTTGATTTTGTTTTTTGGTACTAGAGGCTGTACCCAGAAACATTCTACCTCCAAGCTACATCCCCAGCCCTATTTTATTTTTTATTTTTAAACAGGGTCTCCCTATATTGCTGAGGATCTCATTATGTTCCTGAGGTTGGCCTTGAAACTGTGATCCTCCTATCTCAGCCTACCAAGTACTGGGATTATAGGCATGTACCACCAGTCTGGCATCCCATGGAGTTTTTAAAGCAATTAAGTTATTATTTATTAATGAATAGTTTTATATTGGTTGAGGATGATGAATATTATGATTTGCTATTAATTGCGGGTGGCAAGCTTAGATCTGATAATAAAAGAAACATCTATCACCTAGATAGCCCAGATCTGAAGTAATGAAGATTAGCTTTCCTTAAAAATAAGGTTAGTGATTTTATTTTTTTGTAGTCAGCAGAACTTTTTTTAGTTGTATATATTGGAAAAAGGATACACATAGACATTGGGGACCCTCTTTGGTACTTGTTTCATTTTTTTTTACACATAAAACTGTAATTTCTTCAAGCAGGTCTAAACGCTAACCACTGGCCTGAACCTCAAGCATTAATCAAGAGAATGGATAAAGCTGACTCTATTCCTGGCTTAAAAAAGAGGAATTTGTTTCAGAACAGTATAAACATTTTTCCCCAATAATATAAACATAATATCCCAGTTTAGGTTAACGATAAAGAGAGCAGCTGGCCCAGAGATTTTTACTCAACTTGCTGTTGTCAAGTTACAAATCTGAAACTTCCAGGGGTCACCACATGAAAGAAATTCAGGCAAGATAAAGGACAGAAAAAGAGAGAAACTCTTGATATGCAAGAACATACAATGCTCAGTTTTGTGAAAAATAAATTTCTCTTTACATCAGCCTCTCTGAGTTGGGTATTCTAACTCTTAACTAAATCCAGTGAATCTTTGATAAATAAAAACTCTTAAATATGGGAAACAAAAATAACACACACACACACACACATACACACACACACACACACACACACACACACACACACACACACACCAGTTTCAAGTATTGGATTTGCAAATATCCATGATTTTGATACCTTACTATATTGTCCAACTTCCTTAGATAGGAATTATCATACTTTGCTGGTGGAAGTACTAAGAAGGTACAATCTATTTGGAAATGTCTGTCAAAATTACAAATGTATTGCCGGGCATGGTGGCGCACGTTTGTAATCCCCACGCTTGGGAGGCAGAGACAGGAGGATCGTACAGGTTCAAAGCCAGCCGCGATGGCTTAAGAGACCCTGTTTCAAAATAAAATATAAAGTAGGTCTGGGAGTGTAGCCTGGAGGCAGAAGGGTTCCATCCTCAGTACCACCAAAAACAAAACAAAAAAAACCCAAAAATAAACCCCCCCAAAATGAAAACAAACAAAACAAATGTGTTTACCTTTTTGTTAACAATTTTACTTCCAAGATTTATGTTATAGATGTACTTATATATGTAAAATGAAGTAACATTTATTCATTATAGCATTGTTTGTAATCATGAAACACACCAGCCAAAATGGTCAGCAATAAGGATCTAGTTAAGTAAAAAATTGTAGTACATTTCTGTAGGGAAATCTGTGAAGCTGTAAGAAAGAACAAGATATTTCTTTTTTTCTCTTCTTTTATTTTTGCTAATAGACACATCCTTTCAACATATGCTGTTAGGGGAAAATGTTTAAGTGTAGATACTTGGGTAAACCATTTGTATAAAAATAGAAAAATTATCTTTATATTTGCGTGTATGCAAATGACTATCTCAGGAAAGATAGATGAGAAAATGGAGGGAGGAACTATGGAGGAGGCAGAGGTGGCACATGAGATATAAGGGGCAAGATGGGAAGGGTATTTTTATTGTACATCTTTTGTTTTATTGTATTTTAAATTTTTTGGAACTATATAAATTCTTCACAAATATTTTCATTAAATATTTTAAGGACAAAAACAGTAAAAGAATGAGAATTCTAAGTTGTGCGTGCAGCGCTGGTGCTGAAATAATGTTTGCTACATAAATTAGACGAGCAGGCTTTCTTCCAGCTTCTAGAAGGTCAGCTGTAAACAGACCTGTGCTGCATTGCTGAAGGACGCTGCCCTGTGGCAACAGTGTCATCTACAGGACACATTGAGAATCTCCTGTTTGTTCATTTCTACTTCTCAGACTTAGAGGTGATGATGATTTGTTTTCCCCTGGAGCTGCTGGATAAACGTGTTCCTACCATCACTGTAGATTCACCATCATATTCACCTGGCAACAACTACTGCCCTTATTATTTAGAGTTTGTGTATATTTGGACAAAGGTACTTGATTAAAAAAATTCATAGTTTCTTCATTTGTGAAATGTGGATTATAATAGGTACCCGAGCTTATTATTCCCTCCTAGTAGTTATATCACTTAAGGATCTGAAATTGGCATGTAGTTTCTCAACCTCAAGCTTCCCCAAACACATCACCACGAAATGGAATCCTAAACAATTGCAGCCCACAGAAGGAACTGGGAAAGTATCCTGGGGCTTCTTCAGTCTGCAAGCAGAGGAAGACTGCCAAGCAGAAGGGAGCTGGAGAGAGAACCACAAAGGGAGGGTGCAAGAGAGAACAAGTACAGGCCTTGATGGCGGCCTTTGAAGCCTTGTATCCAAGTAGACTGAAAGCTCCTAATTTACCTCTGACTTTTCAGTTTAAGGACAACAAATCCCTTTTCCAAGAGCCAGGGTGAAGTGGTTTGTTTGCCTGTTTTTTCCCACTTATAATTAAAAGGCTTCTGAACATTCGTGTTAGAATTTCTCAACCTCTCTCCTAAAAGAAGAAATTAAAAACGAGGTAGCACTTTTTATGTGTTATATTGGCAAAAAAGACAATTAAAATTGATAACACATTATGTCAGCCGAACTGTGGAGAAATAGACATTCTCCAATTTTACGAGTGAGAGTATGAGTTTAACAATCCCTAGAGAAGGCAAATTAGATGTATTTATTAAAATTGTAAATGTATGCATGTTTCTATCCAGCAATTATGCTTTTGTGTAATTGGCCCCACAGATATGTACCCACACGTGCAAAACGAGTTGTGTACAAGATTATTTGGTGCAGCATTGTTCAAAAGAGCAAATAGTGAGAATCAACCTAAATGTTTATCACTGGAGATGTAGCTTCATTCATGTGGTGCAGTACTCTAAATCCATTAGAAGGAATAAATCATTTCTTTAGAGACTGATAATGGTACATTTCTCATAATGTATACCTGTGTAGAAAAAAAGTTTAAAAAGGAATATGAACAGCTTGCTATAATCTGTGTTAAAAAGAGATGGTAAGCCAGGCATGATGGCTCACGCCTATAATTCCAATACTTGGGAGGCTAAGACAGAAGGATTGCAGTTTCTCAGCCAACCTTAGCAATTTAGCAAGATCCTCAGCAACCTAGAAAGACTCTGTTTTAAGACAAAAATAAAAAGGGCTGGGAGTGTGGCTTGGAGGTAGAATGTCCCAAGTTCTACCTCTCTCTCAAAATAAGAGATAAAGAGAAAAGCCGGAAGGACTCTATGTTCATAGTTACTTGTATATGCATTAATGTTTCTGCAAAAAAAAATAGACTTTCAGAACCATGGTGAAGGCTATGTAGAGAAAACTAGTGACTGACAGAGATGAAGGGATAATTTTTTCAATGAAGATCTATTTGTACATTGAATTTTTGAAGCCTGTGCCTGTATAATCCATTGAACAATGCAATGGATAAAAATTCTCAGGAAAAGAGTTCAAACTTATATGTTGGAGCTATGAATTCTAAACTCATGAGTGTGTGTGAGAAGGGGGGACCACAGATTGAATAATATGTAGACTGGACTACATCTTCTAGAATACCTGGCCCTTTCCAGTGTTAAGAGATAAGCCTATGTCTCTGGAAAGAAAGAAGCCATAGATACAGTGACACTTACAGGATGAACAGAGAATGTTTTAGGTGGTTTCTTCCTGCTCCTGGGGAAGCTTAGGGCAAGTCAGAGCAGTGTAGCAGCATATAGGTGAAAATGACTTTTCCCATTAGAATTGGGAGTTATTGCAAACCTAATGTTCATAAAAACATACCGAAAGCCTAGACCTTAAGCCTAGACCCTGATGACAACATGATCTGTGCACTTACTGGGTGTTGCTCCCAGCTATGTGCCTTTTGGTAAAGGAGCTTAACACTTGGAGCCATAGTGCCTATACTGGTGAATTGTGTAATATGGCCTCCACAGTGTAGGTTTCACAGTGTAGATTAGTACCTCACAGCATGTTGAGAGACTTATTTTGCCAGAGAGACTCCAAATCTGGCAAACAGCAACCTGAGGTTATTCAACCCTTAAGATAATCCTAAACCCACCAAGTGTATTCCAATAGGAGATGAGCTATGGAAAAGATGTAGTCTACAGAAAAGACCTCCTGCCCCAAGGTCCCCAGCTCACAGGGCCGATGGGGAGTCAGGGAGCAAGGAGGTTCTGTGGACAACTGACCAGAGCAGCCAGATGGGCTAAGGAGTGTGCTATGCCTCTATGCCATTGAGACCTTGCTCCTCCTGCCCCTTACTGCACATTGTGCGACTTGCCATAGGCCAAAGGCACCTTTTGCTGTCTCCCGTTCTCCTCTTTCCCAAGTGGATTTAAAAAATGTTATCTTGTTCTCTCTCTGTCCATCCACATATTGTGTTTGTGGCTATGCTGGGGTTGTAGTTGCTGGGCCAGGAGGAGCCATATCAGAACCTCACCAAGAACTGCCAGGAATCCTGGGCTTGGAGCAATAACAGATGAGACTTTGTATGGCCTCTCTCTGGGAATTGTGGGGTGCAGTTTTCATGGTGTCTAATTATAGCTTCATTAGGTAGAAATGGGTTTTTTTGAAGGATATATATATAAGTAGAAGGGTATATATATATATATATATATGCTGTATATGTATGTCTCTATCAGCCTTAACTACATACTACACCACACTAATAAAAGTATATTTTAAAAAACCTATGGTAGCATCTATTGGTTCTTCTGCTTATAATATCACATTGACCTTTCATTGGACAGCTGGAATTCCAATCTCTCACTCAACCCGATTGGGTGACTTGGTGCTGTCCCTGGCTCTGGGAGTGTGTGACTCAAGCTTGCCAGCTTGCCAATCAGAGAGCTCAAGTCCCAGAGATTCAGGGCTAAGTCTCTGCTGGTGTTAAAGCTGTGAGAAAGAAAAGAATGGGTGGAGCCAAGTGAGAGGAGAGAGCAAGAGAAAGTGATATAGAAAGAGAGAGGCGAAATATCACAGCTAATGGTGACATCCAAGTCTTTGAATTAAGGCCCTTTGGAAATTCTGCATTTATCTCTAAACTTTTTTTTTTCCTGGTGGTACTGGGGTTCCTGGAAGCCCTTCTACCTCCGGGCTACACTCCCAGACCTATTTTATACTTTTTATTTGGAAACAGGGTCTCTTAAGCCAGCTGGCTTTGAACCTACACTATCCTGTCTCCGCCTCCCAAGCGTGGGGATTACAAGCCTGCGCCACCATGCCTGGCTATCTCCAAACTTTTTAATGATAAGAAAACAAGTCTCTTCTTGCTCCTTCAACTGGGAAGGGGGAGGTTGGGCTTTCTTTTACTTGCAATCAAAAGAATTCTAAGTAATCCCAATAGTTTTGATTGATTGAGTGAGACGAGAGAGAGAGAGAGAGAGAGAGAGAGAGAGAGAGAGAGAGAGAGAGAGAGAGAGCAGGAATTGAACCCAGGAGCATTCTACCTCTAAACTATACCCCCACAGCCCTATTTTACTTTTTATTTTGAAGCAGGATCTTACTATGTCAACTCAGCCTTTTAAGTTGCTGAGTCTGGTTTCAAACCTGCAATCCTTTTGTCTCAGTCTCCCAAGTACTAGGATTACAGGTGTGGACCACCATAGCTTCCATGGCTTTTAAACCAAAAGATGCTCAAAGTCACTTGTACTAAGAAAAAAAATTGATACCATTTTATTTTCATTCTCAGATAATTGGCAAAAAGCCCAAACACAGTGTGTAGGGAAAATAGACTATTTCATACATGGCTGCTAGGGAACATAAGCTGGTACAAGTTCTGTGAAAGGCAATTTGGAAATGCCTGTGAGCCCGGCAAATACACACATCCTCAGGTACATTTAGATTTGGTCATATGCATGCAAAATAAACTACATACATTTATTTTGTATTACTCTTAGTAGCAAGAGAATTAACTTACATGTTTATTTATAGAGAATTTAGTAGATAAATTTAAATGCATCCACACAGTGTGAATATTGGAGAGAGTGAGAGGGAGAGAGAAAATTTTTTATTTTCTGATAGATAGCACAAGATTGTGAAGGTATTGTGTTATATAAAAATGAAGATGGGAGAAAAAAGGTTATAGTACATTATGCAAAATAAAAGGTAGTTTTAAAAAATACTTGTTTGTGCAGAAAACATTTTCTGAAAAGTACAAAATAAACTAATAATATTGCTAACCTTAATAAGAGGGCATTATTCCCACTATATTTTTTGTGTACTTACTTGTTTTTGAACCACAGAAATACATTACCTATTCAAAAATCAAATGAGTAAAAAATTCAAAATTCCCTCACTAGTACTCAGGAGCTAAGAAGAAACAAATAAACAGATAAACAAAGATTGCAGATTCTGGCACTAAATTGCATAAATTAGTTGAGCCAACTTCTTCTACCTTCTAGAATATCTAATCTCCTGCAGCCCAGAGAGATCCCACAAAGCTGGAAATAGATGTTCTAGGATGAGAGTGGCACCTGCAGGACATAGTGGGAATTTTTAGTCTTGTTTTTTTTTTTTCTTTTTTCTTTTTCATGATGTGTTTCTGACTAGCAGAATTCAGTAGGGCATGAAGAAGGAAAAGGGGCCACACGAAATTCCCACTTAAAGTTGCAAGATATGAAAGTTTTGCTAGTAATAATAGTAGAGCTATTGTGAATAAGATGATTTTTATATAAAATACCCAGGAAAGACATGGAATAGAAGGTAAAAGCAGACCCCTCTGTGGTTATAAATACTGACTTTGTCCATCCTGAGCTGTGTGGCTTTAGGGAAAGCCACATGATATTTCTGAGATATAGAATCTATACTTATGAAGGGAGAATAATAAAAATTACCTTGCAGCTTTTAAAAGGAATGCTATAGCCAGAGAAATCCCATACCTGACAAGCAGTCCCCTAGGATTCCTCAGTCTCTGATGTGAAGACATGTCCCCAAACCCACTCCTCCAGGAAATGAGATCTTAAGCAGTTGTAACCCGTAGAAGTGGTACCCTGGCCAAATGACTCCACTTCAAATGGGGCCATGAAAGATAAAAGACAAGAGAGAACCTTCTGAGGTGGCTAAACGTGTATGACCAAAGAGCTCACTTCACCTCAGGGTCCAGGACCTGGGTATATACTCAACTGTTTGAGGTCGGAGGCCACGGTGCAGTTTTCTGTTTCCTTCTTTTCCAAATGAAAGGCTTTATCTCTGTTGTCATCGCTCTGTGTATCTAGAAGGTGAGTTATGGTCTTGATTTAGTCATAGTTTGCTGGATTAGCAGAAACCACTTTAGGACCTGACCAAGAGGAATATTAATCTCCCAAAGATTCTGGACTCGAAGCAATAACGTGTGTGTGTGTGTGTGTGTGTGTAGTACTGGGGATATATATATATATATATATATATATATATATATATATATATATATATATAATCTTAAAAAATACTTGTTTAGCTGGGTGTGGTGGCGCACGATTGTAATCCCCGTGCTTGGGAAGTTGAGACAGGAGGATCGCGCAGGTTCGAAGCCAGCCTCAGCTGGCTTAAGAGACCCTGTTTCCAAGTAAAAATATAAGAAAATAGGTCTGGGAGTGTAGCCCAGAGGTAGAAGGGCTTCCAGAAACCCCAGTACCACCAATATATATGAGTATTTTGGTTCCTATAACCCCTATTTTTGAGGTATAATATACATTAGTATATTAATATATTTTGTGTGCCAATTTAAATTACACATAATTATTAGTATATTTACTTAACATAGTAAGCATACTTACTTAGTATACATAAGTTTGTCAACATGACCGGCCCATAGAGCTTCCTAATTCTTAATCAAACTTTATTGTAAGATGGTTTCTATGAGGGTGATTTGGATGATATTACCACCTAAACTTATAAATTAATAAGTACAGCAGGTTTCCCTCCATAATGTAGATGAGCTCCATACTGATCAGTTGAAGGCTTGAATAGGAAAGAAAAAACTGACTTTCCCTATGATATTTTTCCCGATGACCTTTACAGAAGGACACTAGCTCTTCCTAGTTCTACAGCGACCTGGCAGTCTTTAGATTCAAACTAAAACAATGACCCTGCAGATTTTGAATGTGTAAGCTTCCATAATCTTGTGAAACAATTACTATATGTTGTTACTATATAGTAATTATTATGTATAAATTGGTTCTGTTTCTCTGAACCCTTTAAAATGTCCCCTCATTACATTTTCTTCAGTTAAAGCCCTTGAATATGATATTGGTTTCCTGTGTGTATCTTGACTAATACTGTAATTGGTATCAAGAATGGTCCAAGGAAATAGACCCTCAAATGAGATTCTGGGATTCAATTGAACATATGTTTCATGAGCCCACAGTATCCTCTGCCAGGGGCAATGAGGACACTAGCAATCCACAGTATGTAACAGTAAAATGATTACTGAAGTTATCACTGCTGTGTGATTCAGGGCTAGTGGAAGGCATCATCAACTGACTGGTTCTTTGTTGCTATGGCAACACAAGGATGATTACAATCTATGCCCTGGATGCTCTTAATTACCTTGGAGAGCTTACAAATAAAAAAAATAAATAAATAAAAATAAAAGCCTAAAGCCTTGAGCTTCCAACTCAAAGAACAAGGAGAAAGAAAAAAAAAAAAAAACACCCAAGTGGTAGCCTTAAGAAATTATCTAGAGTGCAGACATGACTGAAAATTAGGTCCAAACACTGACCAAGTGAGTGTTAGAAAAGCAATACTATTTGTAAATTCTACCTCTCCAGAGGAACCAATTAAGGCATTAGTGAATAAAGAGTGGGAGTCTAAGGATTGTATTAGGGACATGTGTGTAACCACATATGAAGCTGAGAGTTTTGAACCCTGAAATCCCCCCAGACCTTCCTTCACTAAGAAGCCCATTTCTTCTCCCTCTTTCCAAGAAAGCTTGACTTCCCTGTATAAATTTGCTTTGTTGACTTAACCTAGGGCAGTCACCTTACAGTGGGAGTCAATCCTCCCCCACATCCAGCCCCACCATCCCTCATTTACCTCCAGGCCTATATTGGTAATTTAGTGCCAAGAGAACCCCAAAAGGAAAGTGGAGGGTTGGCTCTGGGAGGATGTGAAGGACATCCCGGATAATTCATGAGAACTTGTCCTGTGTGTTGACAGGTATCTAGGGAGCATGCCCAGCCAATGACTGAGTGTGTCAGATAAAACGTGGGATTGTATTGAGTCAAATGTATTGGTGTGAAGGTACTCGCAGGGGATTGCTAATTTATGGTATTGGCTGGAACACATGAGTGTGGCTAATTGATACCTGGGCAATGGTGGCCTAAGTTAATGAGGCTTGGCATTGGGATTTTTTGAGCAAGCTCTAAAGGGCAGAGTTCAAAGACATAAGGAAATGGGACTACTGAAGTGAATCTATCTATATGTAGGTTGCGTGACCACCTCCCACTCTCCATCATAACTAGCATGAAGGGTCAGAAGACATTTTATTCATCATGCCATTAAAAAATGCCTTAAAAGTTCTATTTAAAAATTCAGACTTAGCAGTGTGTAATAATGATGGAATATGCTGCCATGGATTTGGGCCTGATTTCAACGGGAGTAATGGGATCCTGGAATAGAAGATGCCAGGCAGCTCTGCTTGACTGTCAGAGATAAAATGGGAGTGATTATTTTAATGAGTCAGAGACCCAGTGGTAACCAAGGTGTTTTGACTCATAGGTCCATTAAATTGATATTATGCTAATTGGATCTGTACACAGGAAGTAAAAGCACCTTGAATACCTTAGTAAGATATGCACATACTGAGCCCACAGGACTGTCCTCCACTGGTGAAGTTTCTAGCCGTCAGTGCTCTGAGCCTTTGCGAGAGAGACAAGTTATTACACCTGCATGAACCACTGCAGAGAAACAGTGACAGTACACAGCCAGCTTCTTAGGAAAGAAGAACCAAGATGTTCCATATTTTGGTTGCATATCTCCAGGCCTTTTACTGGATAATCTATAAAATCACCATTTGATAAAATCACCAGAGCAAAAGATAGTGAGGGACTAGTGGTTTACTGGTAAAAGTTTAATGACCAGTTCACTAGCAAAGCAAAGAGCTGGATTTATAGCATCTGCCAAGTTGTATAATAGCAACACTCTCATCAGGGCCATTCTCAAGCTGCCATTGTCAACCAACTCACACAACTTCTGAGCACGGATAGTTGGCTCTTGTGAGCTAGTGTGAGCTATTCCCATCATACTATGGGTCAAGGCTAAGGTGCAATCCACTTTGCCTTTTGGGACTTAGGATCCAGCAGACCTAATGGGATGTGACATCATTCTGTAGCAGTTAGAGATACCTTATGAATGTTTTACAAGCCATTCACCACAGGGCAGATCCAGAAGGTTTGGGATTAAAACCTTCCTGATCAAAACCTATTGTCCACTCAAAAAGCCCTCTTGGCTTACAACTGAGCACTGGTAGAAACTGAATTTCTGGCCATTGAACT
The DNA here is from genome assembly GCF_963383645.1 of Muscardinus avellanarius. Taxonomy (NCBI): domain Eukaryota; kingdom Metazoa; phylum Chordata; class Mammalia; order Rodentia; family Gliridae; genus Muscardinus; species Muscardinus avellanarius. The sequence continues at coordinate 66,782,628 of NC_137795.1, forward strand.
CCAAGAAATTAGTTGATACAAACTGCCCATCCATAACAATTGTTTACTCACTGGCAACCAGTTTCTGTTTCCCTATACCCCACTCCAAGCCCAAGTACATTAAACCCTACAGAGAACATCCTCTAGTCTTCCAGCTGGAATTGACTAACGGAAGGAGATCAGAAGTCAGGAGGAGAGGGGCCAGGGACATGTCTTGTCTTTCCCCCACCTGCTTCCCTGCTACTGTGGTTCCAGCAAAGGTTATACTTCTCTCAGGCCACAGACTGTGAGACAGAGACCATCTTTCACAGCTCTGGCTCTTGCCAGTGTCAGTAACACAGGTTTATCTCCTTGACTTTACTTCAAGCTTAGGGGTGGTAAAACAACTTCTTACGATTTTAAGCTAGTTTCTGGCTATTCACCATCCTTTGTGGATTTCCTTTATCTCTTGCCCACCTCTCTGTAAATTATTGCTGTAGTGTACTCTCTATCATTAAACTCTCGAGTATCTTGTTTCCTGCAAGATTCTTGTTGATGCAATGACCAACATTCAAAATGACTTAAGGCAACTCCTTTTGCAAGAGGCAATGGGGTGGGGGTCCTCAAGATCATAGGCATGGGGCCAGAGCAGCTCCACTACTCAGCAGCTTTGTGATCTTAGATCTTAGGCAAGTTATGTATCTTCTCTGGGTGTCAGATTACTCGTAACAGCCTATCCCTCAGTGGGTTGTGGTGAGGATTACATGAGTTAACACAGCCACAGCCTTTAGAAACTAGCCCAGAACATAGACATATGATGTGCTGGAGGCAGGATTTTGTAATCTCTCCAACTGGTGAAAGGGATGGGTTATTGCTCCTGGAATTATGTTTTCTTATACGGCATAGTTGATCTTAAAAGAGGGAGATTATTTGGGTAAATCTGATCTAATCCCAGGACCCCTGTTAGCAGAGCGCATTCTCCTGCTGATAGCAGAGAGTGGGGTCAGAGAGACTTCAAGTGTAAGAAAGGCTTGATACCCGGGATACCCTTGCTGATTGAAAGGGGAAGAAGCCATGTAAGAGAAATGTGACTGCCTATGGGGTTAGACAGTAGCCTCCTGTCTGCAGCCAGCAAGGAAGAATGTACTGTAATCCCTCAATAGCAAGGAATTGAATTCTGCTAACAACCCAGTGAGCTTAGAAGCAGAGTTTAGAGAGAAGAGCCCAGAGGACCCACAGTTTGCCTGTCTGTATTAGATTCGAGCAGAGAACTTGGTTCAAAACCACCCAGACTTCTGATCTCCAGAACCATGCGACAACGAGAGTTGTTTAAGCTACTAAGTTTGTTGTTATGGCAGCAGGAGAAAATAAATTCAGATTACAATTGTCATTGTCATTGGTAAATAATAATAAACAATGGAATTGGAATCAGCCTAAATAACCATCAATAGAGAACTATCTCAATGAATTATTTGGGATTCATCATTCAATTATTTAGAATTCTTTGCAGCAGTTTAGAAATATAAAGAAGCTCTTTATGCATTGATATAGGAAACTCTAATATATATGTTTTATGTAAAAGCAACAAGGCAAAAACTAGTCCATATAATATGCTGCAGTTTGTATAATGGGGGCAGTGATATGTATGTATACTTTTATATATGTTTTTACACTTTCTGAAAAGAGACAAATAGCTAATAACTGAAGTAATCTTTTCTGAGAGGTCATGAATAAAAACTGGGCATATGGAGGCCAAAGCAGGAGGGATATTGTTTATTATATGCCTTTTTCTACTTTCTAATTTTCATTATCAGGTAAGTATTTTCTATTTTAAAAAATTAGAAATGCTTTTTAAAAGAAAAAACCACACCCACCCCCACACACATATTCATAACATACATGTCAGTGCTCCAGAATGCTAAACACATGCTTGGATTTGCCCAGGTGAACAGTTAGCCACAGAAATTGGCTTCTGTCTTCTAGAATTTCTGATCTCTTGTAGCACTGAAAAATCAAAGCAAGACCACTAGAAAAAAAATAATGTGTGGTTAGGGTGCCACCTACAGGAAAAACTGAGAATTTTCACTTGTTGGTTTTAGTCTTTTCTGAGAGGCATGTGAGTCTTGTTGAAATAATAGCTAAGGTGATAAGTTTAGGTAATGACTGATTAAAATACTGCAGCCAAAGACATAGTCCCATGGGCCACACTGGGCAGGAAGTGTGGTAAAAGTTGGCTTCAGAACCTGACCCACTTGGCTTCATGTTTTCTTCTGTGGTAAAATGAACTGCAACCTCTTGGGCATGCCTGGTTTCTTCTGTGTAAATCTGCACAATTCCTCCCATGTTCAGGGTCAGTGTAATATTAGAGGAAGTATCTATGAAGAGCAGAATCTGGGGTGTGGCACACTGTTAGTGCATCCTTGACCTTTAACATCTCTTTCAGCACTCATAAGACCCACCTCCAGCCCTGTGAGCACACCCTCTCTCCACCCCACTCATATAATAACTGCATTTTCAGCCTCACACAATGTCACTTTCTTATATCTCTCAATATCAAACCAAACTTGGCATGAAGGTGCATGCCTGTAATCCCAGTACTTGGGAGGCTGAATCAGGAGGATCATAGGTTTGAGTCAGCCTCAGCAACTTAATAAGATTCAAAGCAACCTAGCAAGATCCTGTTTTAAAACAGAAATTAAAAGGGCAGGGGTGTAGTTCAGATGTAGAATGACCCTGGTAAGACAAAATAATAATAATAATAATAATAATAATAATAATAATAATAAATAATTTCAAATCAGTATGGCTCCATCATGCCACTTTTCTCTGCCATTTTATGAAACTCTCCATAGTTCAACTATTTTATTTTTCAGGAACAATGTCACAAATTATGTTTATACATTAAAAAAAACTTAAGCAACAACAACGTGCATTTCTCCACATAATGGCATCTTCTCCTCCGGGATCCTCACTAAGCTTGAGTCTGACCTTTCTTCACCTTCAGAATATAAATGTTCTTCTGAATCTCTGATGCCCTTTATGTATATATGATTAGCAGCACATTTTAAAAGTGATAAGACTGAATTGAAATAGAATGTGAGATCAAGAGCCAAGAGAATTTTATTAGTAATTATGAACCGTGAATACATTTAAAAGATTTTGTAACTCAGTGAAGGGAGTATGTACCAGGGTAGCAAATGAGACAAGCATGATTTTTAAAAGTAATCAACTACTTATAAGAAAATATAGTTGTGTTTAAACGTAAAATAATAGGTGAGTTGATTCTCTGTTCCTGTGATGTTTGGGTAAAAAGAGAAGCGAAAACTAGGCAGTAAAAGGATGTGATGATTATGATTAGAAGTAGTGGGGTATCTAGACAGAACTGGGGGGCAAGAGAAGAAAGAATCCTCTGTTTCCAAGCAGATGGTGCTGCATATCATAAATATTGTGATGAAGATAATGACCCAGGGGACTCTGGGCCCGTTAGTTGACACTCTAATGAGAGATTTCAACAATCTGAATGACAGGAATTGCAGCGTGACCAGTGACGATATCACAAATTGTACACTATAGCAGACATCGGACAAGCTCCATCGCAGAACAATGAAGACTTAATACGACACATATAATGGTAATATACAATGTTGATAATTACAAAATATTGCTAAAGAATTAAGACATCAAGTTGGAGAATTGGAAACCACGTGGCAATATGTGTGTGCCATATTCCCTGATACTACTGAAGTTAAAAACAAAGGAGAAGGGGGAGGCAGGTGGCATTCAGACAACAAAAATGTCGCAGGCTGGAGATGGTCACAGTAAAATGAATATTTACAGGATGGAAAATTAGATGGCTGACATCAAACCACAGCTTAAGAGATAAATCATGGAAAGTGTGTAGAACTAAACAATCTTGATGAAATAAAGAGAAGGAATCCTGGGCTAAAGATCCAAACAAACTGTGATGTGTACAAGTAAAATTATGATTAGGACGTATGTACGGGAGGATCTTCCCAGAACTGCAATTACAAGAGTAACTGGAAACACAGACATGTAATAATGTCTCAGTTGAGAGAAACATGCTTAGGATGTTGCTGTTTGAATTCTAGAAACTAGAGACTATTGAGAAGAAGAGTGGACTTGAGAAAAATAGACAAAAAATAAAAAAAGAAGAAGTGGGGGCATACCTGAAAAAAATATATTAAAAAAGAAAGAATGGGAACTCCCAGTTCTTCTAGACATGAAAATAAATATGTCCATTTTAAGAACAGATAAACTTCCATAAGACAGAATAACAAATCGTATAGGGATACACCGTCTTCATGAAGCTCAAAACCAAAGACCCTCTAGTATTCCTACAATGTGAGAAAAGACTGGACTGCTATGCCAGGCACAGGGGCGCTCAACCACAGTCCTAGTTCTTGGAAGGCTGAGGCAGAAGGATTGCTGGTTTGAAGCCAACACTTGGTAGCTTAGTGAGACTGTTTCAAAATAATAAAATAAATTAATTAAAAGAGACATGGGTAGCCAGGCGTGGTGGCACACGCTTGTAATCCCTGCGCTTGGGAGGAGGAGACAGGAGGATCATGCAGGTTCGAAGCCAGCCTCGCTGGCTTAAGAGACCCTGTTTCCAAATAAAAATATAAAATAGGTCTGGAAGTGTAGCCCAGAGATATAAGGGCTTCCAGGAACCACAGTAACACCAAGAGAGAGGGAGAGAGGGGGGGAGGGGAGGGGAGGAGAGGAGAGGAGAGGAGAGGAGAGGAGAGGAGAGGAGAGGAGAGGAGAGGAGAGAGGAGAGAGATAGCTCAGTGGTAGAGCACCTCTAGGCTCAATCCCCAGCACCCCTCCTCAAAAAAATAGAGTGTTACTATAAAAAGCCACAAGGAAAAGCTGAAGTCATAGATATAGACAAAACAGAGAGATTGAAACTAGATACTAGGCTATCTTTCATCTTCCCAAATCAGATTTTCCACATGTTAAATACTAAATTATTTGAACACAAATATTAGGATTACTAGATACAAGATCACATATATCAATAATTTCAGAAAAATGCCTAAGTGTGCATTAAGGGAACCAGAAATTAATTAATTAATTAATTAATTAATTATTTGTACTGGGAATTGAACCTAGGGGCAGTTTACCTCGAAGCTATATCCCAGCCCTTTATGAATTTTTTTTTTAATTTTGAACCAGGGTTTCTCTAGGTTGCTGAGAATCTTGCTAAGTTACTGAGGCTGGTCTTGAAACTGTCATCCTCCTGTCTTAGCCTCCCAAGTACTGGGATTAGAGAAGTATGCCACTACATCCATCTAGAAATATAAAATTTAAATGTTAGGAAGAACTATAGCAATAAGAATTCTGGTAAGATGAGAAGACCTAAGATGAGCTAGTTGCCTTACTAGAATTTATGAAACATCCTTAATTCCAAATTCTCAATGAATAACTGGAACAAACGTAGTATACAAATCTTAAGATATTGAAGAAAACAAAATCAGTTTAGCCGTATATGTTTATTGAAGAAGTGAACTTGGCATCATGGTCATTACACTTGGTTGTAAAGTATCATATTCATTCCCCTTTAAAAATGCTTTTAGTGGTGCATTGTAATTATATATCATAGTGAGATTCAAATTGATACAAAACATATGCAGACAGCACGTGATATATCTCCTCCACATCCCACCTCCCTTACCTTTCTCCAGGTACATGTTAGCAAGGTTGGTAGTGACACCTTCAGGTATGGACACAGTCTTATTTGAACTGTTCCCGTACTCAAACCTCATTTTTCCCTTCCCCAAGTCCTTCCCCCAAACCCCTTCGGCCATTTGACTGTTTTCTCTCCTCATTTGACCAAAGTTATTTGTTTAATATTTTTGTTCTATCTTCCCCGTATTAGAAAAAAAATATGACTCTGGGATTTCTGACACTGGCTGATATCATTTAGCATAATGGTCTCTAGTTTCATCATTTTCCTGCAAATGACATAATCTTGTTCTTTATGACTGAGTTGTATATATGCACTACAGTTTTATAATCTATCTGTTGACAGACACCTGGGTTGGTTCCATAATTTGTGCTGTATGAACATGGATGTGCATGTATCACTATAGTATTCTACCTTCAGTTCTTTAGGAGAGATACTGAGGAGTGGTGTGACTGGGTCATATGATGGTTTCATTCCTAGTCTTTTGAGGAACTTCCATACTGATCGTCATAGTAGTAGTGGTATTTACAATCCCACCAATATTGCATAAGAATTTCTACTTCCCCACATTCTCACCAGAGTTTATTATTGTTTGCATTCTTGATGATTGCCATTCTAATTGAATTACATGAAATCTTGGTGTTTAATTTGTTTTGATTTGCATTTGTCTGATTTCTGATAATGTTAAACATTTTTTTCTTATGTTTTTTGGCCATTTGTTTTTTTTCTTTTGAAAAGTACCTATTCAGTTAAATAACTCATTTTTAATTAATTTTTTGGAGTTTTTTTCTTACATATTCTACATACTATTCCTTTATCAACGAAGTGCCTGGAAAAGATGTTTTCTCAACCTGTAGACTCTCTTTTCAGACTCTTGGTTATATTATTTACTGTAAAGAAACTTTTAACTTGATGGCTTCCCATTTATTGATTCTCAGTTTTATTACCTGAGTTTTAGGTGTCTTATTGAGGAAGTTACCATCAGTACCTATATTTTGGAGAGTTGGTCTGATATTTTCTTTTAGTAATTACAAAATTTCTGGTCTAATTTCTAGGTCTTTGACCCATCTTGAGTTGATTTTTTGAAGGATGAGAGATAAGGGCTTAATTTTATTCTTCCATATGTGGTCATCAAGTTTTCCCAACACTATGTGTTGAGAAGGCTATCTTCTTCAGCATATCTTTTTGGCAACTTGTTGAAAATCAGCTTACTGTAAGTGTGAGGATTTGTCTTTGTATCTTCTGTTCCCTTAGATAAAGTTTACTCTTGAAAGTATTGTATAATTTATTTTGTGTTTCTAATATGGAGAAACAAATAACTATTCTATTTATTTAATGTGTACCGTTAAACTAGTATAGTTAAAACTATTTAAACTTTTAAAAATTTGAGTCAATTTTGGTATATTTATAAATTTGCCTATTTCAAACTGGGCATGGTGGCACACACTTGTAATCCCAAAGATTGGGAGGCTGAGACAGGAGGATTATGGTTCATAGCTTCAGCTACTTAGTGAGGCCCTTTGGAACTCAATGAAACCCTGTTTCAAAATAATGAATTAAAAATAGGGCTGGAGATGTAGCTCAGAAGTAAAATACCCCTGGGTTCCATGCCCAGTACTGCAAAAAAAAAAAAAAAAAGCCTATTTAAATCATCAAGAAGTCAAAAAACAATAAATGTTGGTGAGGATGTGGGGAAATTGCAAATTAGTTCAGTCACTATGAAGACAGTGGAGATTCCTCAGAAAACTGGGAATGGGTCCACCATATGATCTGGCTATACCACTCCTAGGTATCTTTCCAAAGGGGGTAAAATCAGAGAACTACAGTAATATATGCATACTAATGTTCATAGCAGCACAATTCACAACAGCCAAATTATGGGACCAACCCAAGTGTCCATCAACAGATGAATGTATTATAAAATTATGTGATATCCATTCAATGCAATCCAGCAATAAAGAACAAAATTATGTAATTTTCAAGAAAATAGAAGGATGGACCTGTTGAATATTTTGTTAAGTGAGATTAGCCAATCACAGAAAGTGAAGGGTGATATATTTTTCTCTATTATGTGGAATCTAGGGAGTAATTTGGATACCAGAGATACACCAGATAATGGAAGAGAAACCTCAGTGGAGCCAGGGAGGTGGTCCAAGGGAAGGGGAAAGAGTGAGGTTCATTGAAGGAATTATTACCATCAGTTACATGTACATATGTGAAAATACCAATGTCAATATCAGTACTCTGTATGGGGGAGAAGATGGGGAGGGAAATGGGGGTCACCAAGTGCTGTGTGCTTGTCACTGCCAATATGTTTACATTATGATATGTGACTATAATGCACCAATAAAATAATAATTAAAAATTTGTCTATTTTGGCTGGGTGAAGTGGCACATGCTTGTAATCCCACAGCTTTGGAGGCTGAGACAGAAGAATCACACAGGTTCGAAGCTAGCCTCTGCTACTTAGTGAGGCTCTCATTAACTTAGTGAGACCCTGTTTCTAAATAAAGTATAAAACAGGTCTAGGAGTATAGCCCTCCATAGCCCGGAGGTAGAAAAGCCCCTGGGTTCTACCCCCAGTAATACAAAACATTAAATAAAAAATAAAAATTTGTCTATTTTATCTAGGTTTTCAAATTCATTGGCATTCAATTGCTATGGTGGCAGTAGTAGTGGCAGCTTAGTGGTTCCTTTTAGTTAACATTCTGAAATTGTTATAGACTCAAATTAAAAACACCCGGCCTTAACTCTGAAAAACTTTTTAACTTTTCCTTAAACCCTACACAAAAAAGCTGAGAAAATAGTACAGAAAAGTCTCAGTACCCTTTACTAAATTTAAATACTCTCATGCTACAAATACTAATACATTGTCAAAATCAGAAAATCAATGTTGATGTGTATGTGTATGTGTGTGTCTGTGTGTGTGTGTTATTGTGGGTGGAACTCAGGGGTATTCTATCTCTGAGCTATACCCACAGTCCTATTTTTAATTCTTTATTTTGAAACAGGGTCTCATTGAGTTGCAAAGGGCCTCATTAAGTAGCTGAGGCTGGCTGTGAACCTGGATCCTCATGTTTCAGCCTCCCAAATGCTGGGATTACAAGTGTGCACCACACATCCAGGATGTATGATGCTATTGATTGGACTATGAACTTGATTTGGATTTCACCAGTTTTATATGCACTTACTTTTTGTGGGTAGATAGTTCTGTGAAATTTTGTCATGCGTATAGACTCATATTGTTTCCATCACAATCAAATAATGGGACTGTTCCATTATCACAAAGCCTTCCCTTCCCAGGGTTCCCTCTTATAATACTATCGTCTTTGTCCATCTGCCTTCCTAACCATGACAACCAGCAGTCTATTTTTCTTATCTGTAATTCTGTCATTTCAGAAGTGCTATATAAATGGAATCATAGTGTATTTAATACTTTGTTACTGGCTTTTTTTTTTCATACTGGTTAATGAAGTTGAACATTTTTATATGCTTTTATTTACAACCTATAGTACCTCTTTGGCTAAATATATGTTTCCGTCTCTTATCATCTTTTAATTGGGGTGTTTTGTTTTATTTTTTAATTTTTATTGGTGCATTGTAGTTAGTTTTTTTCTTATTAATGTTAAATTGAAGAGTTCTTTATATATCAGAGTCCTCTGTTAGATATGTGACTTATATATAGACATTCCTAATCTGTAGCTTGTCTTTCTTATCTTAACAAGAAAGACACAGAGTAAAACTGCTTAATTTTGATGAGTTAATGAATTTTTCTGTGATGGATTGTTCTTTGGTGTCATGTTGATGTACTCTTTGCTTAGCTCCCAATCACAAATATATTTCCAAACATTTTTCTCTAAAGGTATTATAGTTTGCCGGGTATGGTAGCACACGTTTGTAATCCCAGCCTTCGGAAGTCTGAGACTGGAGGATTGTGGTTCACTGACAGCCTCAGCTACTTAGTTAGGACCTTTCTAACTCAGTGAGACCCTGTTTTTCTTTTTTTAAAGACTAAACATATATTGTTTTATATTTTATATGTAGACTTAAGATCTACTTGGTGATCGTTTTTGTGTAAGGTATGAGGTTTACATGAAAGCTTATTGTTCTTGCTATGATGTACAATTTTTTATTGGTGCACTATAGTCTCACATCATAACGTGGATCATGTTGACAATGGCATATATTCACACAGCACTTGGTGCTCTCTCCCCCCCATGCTTTCTCTTTTCCCTCCTTTCCAATTCTGAGTGTCCAGGTTAAGCATGTTATATTCACATGTATACACATATTTGAAGGTAGCTTTTCCATTAGTTAACCTCAGCCTTCTTCCTCTCTTACCCTTCCTTTCTGCATTTACTGAGGTTTCCCCTGCATTATCTGTATTCCCTCTGGTATTTCTAATTCTCCCTAGCTTGAGCATATTAGAGAAAATATATGTCCCTTCTCTTTCTGGGCTTGGCTGATCTCACTTAACATAATTTTCTCCAGGTCGTTCAGTCTTATGTGAATGACATGGTTTTGTTCTTCTTTATTGATGAGTAGAATTCCATTGTGTGTATTTTCATACTTTTGCAATCCATTCTTCTGTTGATGGAGACCTAGGTTGGTTCCATATTTTGACTATTGCGAATTGTGCTGCTATGAACATGGGTATGCATATGTTACAGCAGTTCTCTGATTTCCACACCTTTGGAAATATAGCCAGGAGTGTGATACCCACAACATATGGTGAATCCATTCCCAGTTTTCTAAGGAATCTCCACACTGATCTCCACAGTGGTTGAACTATTTTTCACTCTCACCAACAGTGTAAAAGAGTTCCTCTTTCCCCATGTCCTCACCACCATTTGTTGTTATTTTCTTCATATTTGCCACTCTGATTGTGGTTAGATGGAATCTCAGTGTAGTTTTGATTTGCATCTCCCTGATGCTAATGATGTTGAACATTTTTTCATGTATCTATTATCTATTTGTATCTCTTCTTTTGTGAAGTGTCTATTCAATTCAGTTGCCCATTTCTTGATTGGATTATTTGTTTTGCTAGTGTAGTCTTTTGACCTCTTCGTATATTCTAGATATTAATTAGCTCTCTATCAGAGTGGTAGCTGATAAAGATCTCCCATTCTGTAGGCATTCTCTTTGGATTCTTGATGGTTTCCTTTGATGAGAAGAAATGTTTTAGTTTGAGGCCATCCCACTTGTTAATTCTTGCTTTAATTTCCTGTGCTTTGGAAGTCTTGTTGAGGAAGCTACTACCTGTACTTATATGTTGGAGTGTTGAACCTATGCTCTCCTCTAATAGCTTCACAGTCTCTGGTCTGATTTCCAGGTCTTTACTCCATCTCAAGTTGATTCCTGTGCATAGTGAGAGGTAAGGATTTAGTTTCATCTTTCTACAGATGGATAGCCAGTTCTCCCAGCACCATTTGTTGAAAGGGCTTTCTTTTCTCCAGTGTATGAGTTTGGCCTCTTAAGCAGACCAATTGACTATAAGTGTGTGGGTTTGTTTCTGTATCTTATGTTCCATTGATCTGTGTACTTATTATTGTGCCAATACCATGCAGTTTTAACTACTATTGCTCTGTAGTATAATTTGAAGTCAGGGATTGTGATGCCTCCTGCATGTTCTTATTGCTGAGAATTGCTTTGGTTATTCTGGGTCTTTTCCTTCTTCATGTGAAATTCATGGCTAATTTTTCTAGGTCTATGAAGAATGTCATTGGTATTTTAGTAGGAATTTCACTGAGCCTGTAGATCACTTACAGCAGAATGTCCATTTTGATATTTATTCTGCCTATCCATGAGCAAGGATGATCTTTCCATCTTCCAAGGTCTTCTTCAATTTCTTTCTTTAATGTTTTATTGTTTACATTATAGAGGTCTTTTACATCTTTGGTTAGGTTTATTCCTAGGTATTTTATGAGTTTTGAGGTTATTGTAAATGGAATTGTTTTATTACTTTCATTGTGGATTCATTGTTGGCATATAGAAAAGCAACTGATTTCTGCAGGTTGATTTTGTATCCTGCAACTTTGCTGAATTGGTTTAATCAGCTCCAGTAGTCTTTTGTTTGAGTTTTTGAGTCTTCTAGATATAGGATCATGCTGTCTGCAAACAAGGATAATTTAATTTCTCTTTTCTTATTTGAATTCCTTTGATATCCTTCTCTTGTCTTATTTCTGTGGCAAGAGTCTCAAGGACTGTATTGAAAAAAAGTGGTGATAGTGGGTATCCTTGTCTTGTTTCTGATTTTAGAGGGAATTCTTGCAGTTTTTCCCCATTCTGTATGATATTGGCTTTGGGTTTATTGTATATTGCCTTAATGATGTTAAGATAGATTTCTTCTATTCAAATTTTCTTCAGTGTTTTTAATATTTATGGGTGCTGGATTTTGTCAAAAGCTTTTTCAGCATCTATTGATATGATCATGTGGCTTTTGGTCACAGTTCTATTTATGTGGTGAATAACATGTATTGATCTGAGTATGTTGAATCAGCCTTGCTTTTCTGGGATGAAACCAACTTGGTCATGGTGTACAATTCTCTTGATATGGGTTTTAATATGTATTGCTAGTATTTTGTTTAGAATTTTTTCATCTATGTTCATCAAAGATATTTGTCTGTAATTTTCTTTTCTTGTGGTATCTTTAGTTGGTTTTTGGTATTAATGTGATACTGGACTCACAGAAGGAGTTTGGAAGAATTTCATCTCTTTTAATTTCCTGGAACAAGTTGTGAAGTATTGGAATTAATTCTTCTCTGAAAGTTTTGTAAAATTCAGCTGGAAACCTATTTGGGCCTGGGCTTTTCTTTAATGGCAGAATTTTTGTTGCTCTATTTCTTTGCTTGATATTGGTTGGTTTAGGCTTTCTATATCCTCTTGGCTCAATTTAGGTAGGTTATATGTGTTTAGAAATCTATCAATTTCTTCCATGTTTTCCAGTCTATTGGAGTAAAAATTTCAAGAGTTTTTTAAATAATTCTTTGAATTTTCTCCACTTTCTGTGGTGGTGTCTCCTTTTCCATTTCTGATTTTAATTAATTGAGTTGATTCTCTTTCTTTTGGTTAGATTGGCCAGGGGTTTGTCAATCTTATTAACCTTTTCAAAGAACCAGCTTTTTGATTTGTTGATCCTTTGTATTTTTTTTTATTTTCTATTTCATTTATTTCTACTCTGATTTTAATTATTTTCTGTCTCCTGCTGGCTTTGGGATTAGACTGTTGCTGTTTTTCTAGGTCCTTGAGATGTGTCAGTAGGTTGTTTACTTGACAACTCTCTATTTTTCTTATGTGGGCACTCAATGCTATAAACTTTCCTCTTAATACCACCTTCAAAGTCTCCCATAGATTTTGGTATGTTGTGTCTCTATTTTCATTCAATTCCAGGAATTTCTTTATTTCTCCCCTCATTTCTGATCTTACCCACTCATCATTCAATAGTATATCATTCAATCTCCATGTATTTAAATAGTTTCATTTGGTCTTCCTGCTGTTGATTTCTACTTTCATTTCATTGTGATCTAAAAAGATATAGGGAATTATATTATATCTTTTTAATTTGCTGGTGCTTGCTTTGTGGCCCAAGATATGATCTATTTTGGAGAAGGTTCCATGGGATGCTGAGAAGAATGTGTACTCTACTGTTCCTGGTTGAAATATTCTATATATGTCGATTGGGTCCATTTGGTTTATAGTTTTCTTTGGTTCTGAAGAGTCTTTACTCATCTTTTGCCTTAAGATCAATCTAGTGATGTGAATGGTCCGTTGATTTCTGATCTGATGTCCTGAAGGGTTTGTTTTACAAATGTGAGTGCACCCACATTTGGGACATTAACATTTACTATCATTATCTCTTCTTGCTGAATTGTTCCATTTAATTAATAAAAACTGCCCTGCTTTGTCTCTTCTGAGGTGTTTTAGCTTAAAGTCTGTTTTATTGAATATCAGCGCTACTACCCCTGCTTGTTTCTGGTGTCCATTAGCATAACATATATTTTTCCATCCTTTCACTTTTAGTCTATGAATATCTTGGCTGCAATGTGAGTTTCTTGCAAGCAGTATATTTTGGATTATGTTTTTAAAGCCACATTGCTGGAATTGGCTGCTGGGCCTTACCTGAGATAGACAGCCGAATTTTTTATGACAACTACCCAGTGGTTTTTTTTTTTTTTTTTTTTTTTGCCTGCCTATGAGAATCCCCCAATATGAATTCTTCCACATGAGAGAGTATACCATCCAGACTACAACAATGAGTTGACTCAGTTTCTCCCCCGAACTGTTAAACTGAAAAAACCTCCTGGAGCTCAGTTGGTATTTAACTTCCAAGGGGAAAGGCCTCTCAGCTAGGCATCTTCATTTCCAACATAATGACTCAGATGGACACCAAGCAGTACTTTAAGAAGGCAACCAAGTTCTAGCTGTGAACAGTGTTGATTTTCAAGATATTGAGCACAAGGCTGTTGAGATCCTGAAGACAGCTCATTAAATCAGTATACATTTTCTAACCTTATTTTTCTTATTTATTTTTCTAACCTATATTTTCTAACCAATTGTTGTTTGTCTTCTTTACCTATTAATCTATTGTGTTCAATTATTTTCAAATATTAAACAAGATTTCTATTTCCTAGTTGTGACACATAATGCTTTGTATTGGGTGTAATTTGCTAGTATTTTGTTGAAGTTTTTTAAAACGGTAATTTACTTATTTTGTTATAAATTGTCTATTTTGGGTAGAAGGGTAATATTAGTTTTAAAAAATACTTTGAGAAGTATTTCCTCCTCCTTAGTTCTCTGAAAAAAATTATTTAGAATTAGTGTTATTTTTTGTTTAAATGTTTGTGAGAATTTTCCAGTAAACTTGTTAGTCTTCTTTTCCTAGAGTTTTTCATTTTAGCATTAATTTATTTGATAGTAATGAAATCATTCAGATAATCTTTTTATATTTTTTGAATTGTGTTGGGTTGTGGTCTTTCAGGAATTTATTTAATCTCAGTGATTGTAGTGTTCCTTTAGTAGTCTTAATATCTATTTTATGCCTGATATTTGCCATTTGCATCCTCTGTTTTTCTCTCTTGATTTTGTTTGAGGTTTATTAATTATTTTGGCTTTTATATTTGGCTGATCTTTTTCTATTGCTTTTTACATTTTTAATTCTATTGATTTCCATTTAATTGCTTCCTTCCTTTTCTCAGCTGTGTATACTTTCTACTCTTCTTTGGGACACTGATGACACACATGTCACATTTTATATTATTGTCTCACAGTTTTCTAAGGTTCTATTCATTTTTTAATTGTCTATTTATTCATTATTCAAATTAGATAATTTTTATTGATCTATCTTCAAGTTTACTTTTTTTTGTCCTTTCTCTTTTCCTGTTAAGCCAGTCCAATATATTTTTATTTATTTTTATTTATTTTTATTTTTTGGGTACTGGGGTTCCTGGAAGCCCTTCTACCTCTGGGCTACACTCCCAGACCTATTTTTTTAATATTTTTTATTTGGAAACAGGGTCTCTTAAGCCAGCGAGGCTGGCTCCGAACCAGCGCGATCCTCCTGTCTCTGCCTCCCAAACGCGGGGATTACAAGCATGCGCCTGGCCCGATATATTTTTAAATGCAGTTATTACAGTGTTCGGTTCTAAATCATCATTTGATTCTTCTTTATCTTTCCTTTTTTCACTTACTTAAGAATGTTTCTACAGCTGGGTGGTGCAAGTTTATAATCCCAGCATTTATGAGGCTGAGACAGGAGGATCAAGGTTTGTGGACAGCCTCGGTTATTTAGTAAGGCCCTCTGCAACTCAGTGAGATCCTGTTTCAAAATAAAGAATTAAGCCAGGCATGATGGCGCATGCTTGTAATCCCCGGGCTTGGGAGGCGGAGACAGGAGGATCGCGCAGGTTCGAAGCCAGCCGCGCTGGTTTAAGAGACCCTGTTTCCAAAAATAAAAAAAGTATAAAGTAGGTCTGGGAGTGTAGCCTGGAGATAGAAGGGCTTCCAGGAACCCCAGTACCACCAAAAATAAATAGATAAATAAAAAATAGGGCTGGGGTTGTAGAACAGAGGTAGAATGCCCCCTGGGTTCCATTCCCAGTACTACCCCCCAAAAAAGAATGTTTTCAATTACTTATGTAAACATTTATATGATCACTACTTTAAAACCCTTGTCAGATAATCCCAGCATCCATGTCCTCTTGATTTTGTCAAGTATCATTTCTCTTTCAAGTTGAGATTCCCCTGGTTTTTGTATAATGAGTAATTTTTTATTGTCTTTTTCTAGACATGTGTTGTGTCCTCTTAGGAGACTCAGTTCTTATTTAGGTTCCCTTTTAAGCAGGCATTTGAATTATTTAGATTTAGCATGACGCACATCATGGCCTCCTTCTGTGAACTGCAACTCAAGGTCCAGTTACTTTCAAAAGTTTTTGCAGAGATATTCTCATGCACACTGCTCTGAATACCCTAAAGCCATTCTGAAACCTGATTGGTATACTGCAGTTCAGTTTAGCTCTTAAAATTTTTCCTATTACTTGTGGGTGTGCCCAGGACTTTGTTTGCAAATGTAAAGATTTAAAGTATCTCTTTCTCCAGCTCTTTTTCTATGATTCTTCATGTACTGGGAATCAAGAGAAGTGGTGCCTACTTACTATAAAACATGGATGAAAGCCAAGATTCCCCCACTGTCTGTACATGTCCTGAGCTAATTAAGAGGTCAATTCATTTCTTCCAGACAGAGATTGAAGCTCAGGCTCTGCAACAGACTCTATTATTGTCTGCAGTGCTTGATGGGTGGAAAGACTATTTTTTTTTAACCTGTCTTTTCTGAAATAGGGGGAAGGTACTCCCAAAAAAGTTTTGTTTTACCAGCCTGCTTCTTTTGCAGTTCTTTGTGTAGAAAAAACAGGACTCTTTTTTGGCCTGTGCCTGTTGGCATTTCTAGTGGTCTTCTCCAGTGCCCAAGCTTAATATCTAGTAATAATAATAATAATAATAATAATAATAATAATGATAATAAACAACAACCACCCAAGGAAAGAAGGACCACACCACTGCTGATCCTCCAGCTCCAAAATTCATAGCCAGGCCACTATTTTTCTAAAAAATATATCAGATTATTTTAATGTTTGCTTATGTATTTTGTCTAGACTTTTCATCTATAATTGAAGGAATATATTGAAATGTGTTTACTTCATCTTGCCTGGGACCAGCAGCTCAGTGGTGTTTTTATCACTGGAGAGCAGGTGTCAAACCCTGGTAGCCACTGACACCCATCTCAAATCCCTTCTAAAATTTTTGCAATAATTCATTTGTTACACTGAATCTTTTTTCCCCCTAAACTATCTAGAAGGGCTTTGCTTCTTTCATTGACATCAGTGCTACTCAGGAAGCATGGCAGTCAGGCATTTGTAACTAATCACTGAAACACTGAGTTTGGCAGCAGCAATTTCCCTGGAGACCCATCTCCATGAATTTTATTTCCAGATAATAGTTTCTGGCCATTGTCAACAGAGGAAGGTGTTCTCTGCTTCAATGTCACCCTCAAATGCTTACAAGACTCCCCATGCCATGTGAAATCTAACCCACATCCAAAAGTTTAGATTCAAAGGCACATGGAGAATATAATTTGTAACTTTTTAGCCGGGCGTGGTGGCGCACGCTTGTAATCCCAGCATTCGGGAGGCTGAGACCAGAGGATCACGGTTCACAGACAGCCTCAGCTACTTAGTGAGGCCCTCTGCAACTCAGTGAGACCTGGTTTCAAAATAAAGAATAAAAACTAGGGCAGGAGGTGTAGCTCGGAGGTCAAATACCCCTGGGTTCCACCCCCAGACCCGAAAAAAAATAATAATAATTTATAACTTTTTATTTTTTCATAACAAAGGTGTGGTAGAGGAAGAATGTGATTGATATGGCTAAATTGGTCCTCAGTCACCACTATAGTCCATCCCTGCAGTACACAGTCAACATTCATATACAAGTTAATGAACGCACTTAAATAGTGAAATGAAAACACCGCCAATATGCCTCTTCCTTACAAAATGCAACTATCCCTTTTACAAATTAACATGTCCTCTTTCCTAAGGGGGATTCCCAATGTAACAACCATCACATTATCAATTTTTGGATGCTACTTCTTTTTAGTAATTTATGTGGCAATCATTATCAAGAATAAGGAGTAAACGTTGATACAAGAATCACACAAAGCACTTGTTCTGG
Organism: Muscardinus avellanarius; assembly: GCF_963383645.1. NCBI lineage: Eukaryota > Metazoa > Chordata > Mammalia > Rodentia > Gliridae > Muscardinus > Muscardinus avellanarius. The sequence goes on from NC_137795.1 coordinate 66,800,515, forward strand.
GGTGCTAAAATTCTCAGAGAGAATTTGATGGTATTGATTAAAATGGGGAACCTGCCATAGTATGTTATAAATCCTTTCCTTTTTTATAGAATAAAAGATTTATAGAAATATAAAAGAATAAGGATTTAAAAGAAGTTGTTTAAGATAATATGAGATTTAGAGAAATTAAAAAACTATTTGTAACTTGTGTGTGTGTGTGCGCACACACACACACACACACACACACACACACACACACACACGGGATTTGAACCTAGGGGCAATCTACCTCTGAGATACACTCTCAGCCCCATTTTATTTTTTATTTGGAAACAGATTGCTGACAGCCTTACTAAGTTGCTGAGGCTGGCTTCCAACCTGTGATCCTCCTGTCTCAGATTTCCAAGTACTGGTATTATATGTATGCACCACCACTCCTGGCTATTTGAAATGCTTAAGCCATGTGGCTGGTTAAGACCACATTTATTATGTATAACTTTAAGCATTTATACACACTTGACTCTCCTCTCCTTGGCAGCACATTGAGTATTCCATTTTCCTGCTTCCTTGCTTTGAGATTAGGAAAGGCAATCTGACAAGTCTTTCCCAGTGGCCTGTGAGCAAAAGGAACACATGCAATTTCCAGAATAAAATCCTTAATTACTGGTGCAAGAGCTTCTAGCTCTCTCTTCCTTTACTGTAGGAGCTCATGTTCCAGATGGTGAAGCTACAGACAGGGGAACTTCTATGACAATGTGAAATAAGCTTCCTGCTGGGTAATGACATGAACTTGAAGTAAGGAACAAACATTTATTGTATGAAGTTACCGCAATTTCAAGATGCTTGTTTTCAAAATGTAATTGATTCTTCTACCTGATAAATAAAAATGAAAAATTGTACATATTATTGGGGTACCACGTAATGTGCAATGCATTATGCATACATCGCATAATGTTTAAATCAGGTTAAATATATTTATTCCTGGATTCATTTGTCATCTCCTTATCTTGAAAACTTTCAAAATTCTGTCTTCTAACTTTTTGAAATATGCAGTACATTATTGTCACCTTACTGGTAGCATATTGGTACATTATTGTGTCACCATACTGTACAATAGCTTTTTGCTCTAATCTACTGTAACTTGGTAACTGTTGATCATTGTTTCTCCATCTCTAGTGCCCCACTCTTCCCCACCTCTGGTAACCACTATTCTACTCCCAACGTCTATGAAATCAGCCTTCTCAGATTTCACATGGGTAAGATCTTTTTCTGCCAGATTTATTGATTAGTAAGTCTCTACCTGACTTAACTATCTCATTTTGTCCATGTGTTGTGAGTGGCAGGTACATTCTTTTTATGCCTGAATAGTATTCCACTGTATCTCTGTACCAAATTTTCTTTATCTGCCCCTCAACTGATGGACTCTTAAGTTGTTTTCATTTTTTGGCTATTGTGAAAGTGCTGCAGTGAACACAAATGTTTCTTTTGATGGGCTGATTTCACTTCCTTTGAATATATACTCAGTAGTGGAAATGCTGGATCATCTGATAGTTTTATTTTTAATTTTTTTAGGAAACCATGCTGCTTTTCATAATGGGTATACTAATTTGCATTCCCACGAATAGTGTGCAAAGGTTTCTTTTTCTCAACATCCTTGTCAACATTTATTGCCTTTAGTCTTATTTATTTATTTGTTTGTTTGTTTGTTTTGGTGGTACTGGGGGTGGAACCCAGGGTCTTTCTACCTCTGGGCCATACTCCCAGATCTTTATTTGAAAACAGGGTCTTACTAAGTTGCTGTGAGCCTCACTAAGTACCTAAGGCTGACTTTGAACCTGTGTGATCCTCCTGCCTTAGCCTCCCAAGCGCTGAGATTACAAGTGTGCTCCATCATGCCTGGCTGGTCTTATTTATTTATTCATTTATTTAGTGGTACTGAGAATTGAACATGGGCATTCTGCCTCTGAGCTACAATGCCCACCTTGGGATTTTTATTTTTTATTTTGAAGCAAGGTCTTGCTAAGTTACTGTGCACTGCTGGTCTTGGAGCTGTGATCCTCCTGTCTCAGCCTCCCAAGAACTGAAATTATAGGTGTGGTCCCCATTCCTGGCAACTATAGACTTTTTCTGTAATAGTCATTCTTACCTTACTGGGGCAAGGTGATATCTCATTGTAGTTTTAATTTTCATTTCCTTGATAATGAGTGATGTTTAGCACTTTTTTCATATACCTGTTGGCCATTTGTACATCTTTCTTTGAGACACTTAGACACTTCTCAAAGTTAAGTGAGAAGTTCTGCCCATTAAAAAAATTTTTTTTTGCTATTGAGTTCTTAAAGTTCATTATGTATTCCAGATATTGGTCCCTTGTCAGATGTACATATTACAAATGTTTTCTTCTGTGAGTTGTGTCTGCACTCTGTTTACTGTTTTCTGTGCTGTGCAGAAAAATTTGAATTTGACGTAATTCTATTGTCCGTTTTTTGTTTTCTGTGCTTTGAGGGTTAAAAACAAAACAAAAATAAATTGTGATGTCCTGAAGCATTTCCCCTATGCTTTCTTCTAATAGTTTCAGGCCTTATTTTTAGATTTTTAATCCATTTTTAGTTAATTTTGTTAACTGGTGAGGGCTTGGGGTCTACCTCTTCTGCATGAGGATACCCAATGTATTCAATATCATTTATTCAAAAGACTGCCTTTTCTCTAATACATGTTCTTAACACTTTTGGTAAAAAAAAATTCATTGGCTATAGATATATATTTTTACTTTTAGGGTCTCTGTTTTGTTTAATTACATTAGTGTATATTTTTATGTAATGCCATGTTGTTTTGATGACAATGGCTTCATAGTATGTTTTAAGCAGATGATATAATTACTCTTTTTTTTCTTCTTCTCATGTTGGGTGTGGCTATTTAGGTTCTTTATTTGGTTTTGACATCAGGGGTAATACCGGCCTTATAGAATGTGTTTGAGAGAATTCCTTCCCCTTATTTTTTTTAACTTAAGAAAAATTTATATATATTCGTAATTTAAATGTTTAGTGGAATTCAGCAGTGAAATCATCTGGTTCTGGGCTTTCCTTTGATGAGAAGCTTTTTATTACAGACTTAATCTTGTTACTATTTGTATGTTTAAGTTTTCTATTTCTTCATCATTCAGTCTTGGTAAGATGTATGTGTCTAGGCATTTGCATATTTTTTCTAGATTATCAAATTTATTTTGATATAGTTGTTGACAATAATCTCTGATGATCTTTTGTATATCTGTGATGTCAGCTGTAATGTCTCTCTTTTTACCTCTAATCTTATGTATTAATCTCCTCTCTCCTTTTCTTAGTCTAGCTAAGGGTTCATCTATTTTGGTTATCTCTTTAAAGAATAAATTCTTCCTTTTATTGATCTTTTGTGCTTTTTTAAAGTTTCTATTTCTGTTGTGATATTTATTGTTTCTTCCCTTCTACTAATGTTGGGCTTAGCTTGTTCTTGCTTTTCTAGTTTCCTGAGATAGAGTGACAGGGCTTTTATTTGAAATCTTTCTACTTCTTTACTGTGGCAATTGATTGCTATAAACTTCCTTCTTAAAGCTCTTTTATTTATTTTTATTTTTTGGTGGTACTGGGGTTCCTGTAAACCCTTCTACCTCTGGGCTACACTCCCAGACCTGTTTTATACTTTTTTATTTGGAAATAGAGTCTCTTAAGCCAGCAAGACTGGCTTCGAACCTGTGCGATCCTCCTGTCTCCGCCTTCCAAGCGCGGGGATTACAAGTGTGCGCCACCGCACTCGGCTTTAGAGCTCTTTTTAAATTTATTTTTTAAATTTTGAAACAAGGCCTCATTAAGTTGCTGAGACTGGCCTAGGATCTGTGATCCTCCTGTTTCAGCCTCACAAATACTGGGATCCCAGGCATGTGCCATCCTGTTGAGATATAAAATTTTCTCCTTTCCCTAGGCGTGGTGGCTCACGCTTGTAATCCCAGCCTTCGGATTACAGGCTGAGACCTGGAGGATCGCGGTTCGCAGACAGCCTCGCTACTTAGTGAGGTCCTCTGCAACTCAGTGAGACTTTTATTTTCATTATTCTTTTATTCAAAATAAAAGAATAAAAAATAGGGCAGGGGGTGTAGCTCGGAGGTAGAATGCCCCTGGGTTTCATTCCCAGACCCGCAAAAAAAAAAAAAAAAAAAAAAATTCCTTTCTTGACTTCCTCTTTGATCCATTGGCTGTCCAAAAGTAAGTTCTTTAATTTTAATTTTCACTTATTTGTATAGTTTTCCATGTTATTAATTTCCATTTTTATTGTGTTGTGGTTAGAAAGGGGAATTCAGTATTATTTCAAATTTTTAAAATTTGTTGAGACTTTTCAGTGGTCTGTTATAGGATATATCCTGGAGAACATTCCACATGCTGATGTAGAAAAATGTGTATTCAACAACTTTAGACTAGAATGTTTTGTAGAGGTCTATTAGGGACATTCTACCTCTGATGTACACTCTAGACCTATTTAATTAATGTGTTTTTATTTTGAAACAAGAGTCTCACTAAGTTGCTGAGGCTGACTGTGAACCTGCAATCTTCCTGTCTCAGCCTCCCAAGTACCGGGGTTACAAGCATGCACCACCATGCCCAGCTACAAGCATCTTTATACTTTAATTCATTTTCTTATAGGTAGCATATAGTTTGGTTATACTTTTCCACCCACTCTACTTAATTTGATGATTTCTGTGTGTTTTGATTGGAGGAAAACATGTTAGGTAATTTATTGCAAAATTAAATATATACTTATCATACAATGCAACAATTATACTCCTTACTCACATAAACAATATCCATGAAGGTTTATAACAGCTTTGTTTATAATCAACCAGAACTAGAAAAAAACCAAATATCCTATATCCTTCTGTATTATAAATGGAGGGTAATTCCTTCCATTAGTTCTTTAAGCATCATTCTACTATGGTCACAGAAATTATAGTCAGAGAAGCATGTGCAATGAATAGATTATTATACTCACAGATCCCAGATTCGGGAGACTTGGTAAGCAACCTAGGGCTATATGAGAGGAGACAAGGGAGCAGACTTAGCCAAAAGGTGGGGAGCAGGGAGATAGGAGATGGGAGATGAAAGAGGGAGGGAGAGGAAGAGGGAGAAGGAGAGAGAGAGATATAGAGAGAGATAGAGAGAGAGACAGAGATACAGAGAGACAGAGAGGGGAGAAGAAAAAGAAGAGGAGGAGGAGGAGAAGGAAGAAGAAGGAGGAGGAGGAGAAGGAGAAGAAACCAACTTCTGGGAGATCAGGGTGGAGTTCAAGCAAAAGGCATGATGGTCTTTCATTGGTATGTTTGAATGTCACCAGGTCACAGTCAGGGGAGAGCAAGAATGCAGACTCGTGGCAGGGACCACTCTTGTCACATTAGTTCATCTGGTCACTCACAGCTAGTTCATGGGAATATTGAGGCATCAGGAAAATATGAAGTTTTAAAGATGTGTAACATGCCTTCAGTTTGTGCTGGATCATCAAATCATGTTACTTTCATACAGTGGGACACTACTCAGCAAGTGGAAGGAATGAACTGGCACATGGGACAACACAAGCAAATCTCAAAGGCAGGATGCTAAGTGAAAGAAGCCTGACTCAGAAAGACCACTGTGTTGTGTAATTCCATCCCCATGGCACTCTCAAAAGGATAAAGCTCTAGGGAGAAAAATCAGTGGCTGCAGAGGCTGTGGGTAGAAAGAAGTTTTGACCACAAAGGCACACAGAGGTCGTTTGGGCATAGTGGAGCTGTCCTACATCTTGGTCAAGGTGGTGGTTATCTGAGTGTACACACTTGTCAAAACTTAGAACTACAGAATAAAAAAAAAGCCAAGTTCACTTCAGAGAAATTATGTCTCAATATACCTAACTACTTAAAAAGTACACACACAGAAAAATCCCATGGGAAGCATTCCATCCTTTCTCTATCCAGGGCCAAGTCTGGGAACAATCTTCTCTACTGTTCTCAGGTACAGTGTGACTTTGATTTTTATTTCCAAATTCACCTCAGTTGAGGGTTTACTCCACTGGGGGTTTCAGTATTATGCAGTGATATTCCAAAGGACTTTCCATCTTGTAGAGGCCTGAAGGTTTGCTTCCTGCTCTGATGTCCTTGGAGATCATTAGAGAGAAGGCGTGAGGTCACCGCCATTTTGCAGGTGACCTTGGAGTAGTTGATAGTCTCTGAAATTACTTCTTGATTAAACTCTTCACTATGTTTTGTCTTTTGAAAGTTTTTGGTACTTTCTTGCTTTACCTTAGAAACTTTCCTGCAAATTCAGGAAATTAATTTTCCTGAACTTAAACATGTATAATGTTTTCTCAATTCTTTTTATCGGTGCATTGTAGTCATAATCTTAATGGGGTATGAGATGGTGGAGGCATACATGCACACATCCCTAATTGAGCCCTTCCCCAATTCCCACCTCATCCGTTTCTTCCTCCTCCCTCCTTCTTATGTTCGGCTTAGTGACTGATTTTGACATGTTTGTGAGTGTGCATCATGTACATCAGGGAATTTCCCTCTTCCCCCCTCCCATCCCCCTGTTAGTGAGAGCATTTGATTTTTTTTTTACTTTTTGTGACTGACTAATCTCACTTAGCATAATATCCTCCAGTTCCATCCATTTCCCTGCAAATGACATAATTTTGTTCTTTATGGCTGAGTAAAATTCCATTGTGTACATATCCCAGTTTTGCAATCCATTCATCGGTTGATGGACATCTTGGCTTGTTCCATAGTTTGGCAATGATGAATTGTGCACCTATGAACATAGATATGCATGCATTAGTTTGGTAGTTTGGTTTCCACTCTTTTGGGTAGATATTCAGAAGTGGTATTGCTGGATCATATGGTAGGTTAATTCCCATTCTTCTGAGGATCCTCCATACTGTTTTCCAAAGTAGTTGCACTAATTTGCAATCCTATCCACAAAGTACTAGAGTTCCCACTTCTCCACAACTTTGTCAGCATTTGTTGTTGTTTGTGTTTTTAATAATTGTCATTCTAATTAGAGGTATAATTTTTATCAAGAAATTTTAGGTTTATTTTTTCTGTGAAGTGATTCTTACTTATTTATTTATTTATTTATTTATTTATTTATTTATTTATTTATTTATTTTTGTGGTACTGGGATGGAATCCAGAGGCATTCTACCCACGGGGTGCACTCCCAGACCTATTTTATACTTTATTTGGAAACAGGGTCTCACTAAGTTGCTGAGAGCCTCACTAAGTAGCTGAGGATGGCTTCGAACCTGTGCAATCCTCCTGTCTCAGGTTCCCAAGCGCTGGGATTACATGCTGGGCTGAAGTGATTATTTTGAAAAAAATATTGTGCCATCTTATTACAGATTAGAGTTGTTCACATTATTATCAGATACAATATATTTAGTCTCTGCAGTATGATTGAAAGAGGTACAGGATAAACGCCAAAAAAAATAGGACTGCCAATGTGAGCTCTACTCTTTACTAGCAATGACGCCCCACAAAGTTCACTCTTCTTTCTGTCTCATTTTCCTATTAGGAAAATTAGACTAACTGTTCTCTCCGTCCTCTTCTCTGGACACTTATCCATTTTGATATTATGGCATATTAAAATAACCACTGGATGCTTGTAATCCCCACGCTTGGGAGGCGGAGACAGGAGGATCGCGTAGGTTTGAAGCCAGCCGCGCTGGCTTAAGAGACCCTGTTTCCAAATAAAAAGTATAAAATAGGTCTGGGAGTGTATCCCCAAGGTAGAAGGGTTTCCAGGAACCACAGTACCACCAAAAAAAAAATAATAATAATAACCACTAGATCTCCTCCTCCTCTCCTTTTTTTTGCTGCTTGTATGTGTGGTACTGGGGATTGACCCCAGGGTCATTCTACCTCTGAGCTACATTTCCAGTCCTATTTCACTTTTTATTTTGAAATAGGGCCTTACTAAGTTGCAGAGGGCCTTGCAAAGTTTCTGAGGCTGGCCACGAACCTTCGATCCTCCTGTCTCAGCCTTCCAAGTATGAAGATTACAGGCATGTGCCACCACACCTGGCTTAGAGTCCTTTCTCTGATGCTGAAATTTTTCTAGCTCTTTGCATTCAGAAATGCCACGTTCTGTCCTGATGCTTCTATACACACACACACACACACACACACACACACACACACACACACACCATCTACTTCACTTGCCAAAATTAAAGTGGACATTATTAGCCAGGCATAATGGCACACACCTGTAATCTTAGTACTTGGGAGATTAAGATAGGGAGACTAAAGTTTTGATGTCGGCATCAACAACTTACTGAGACTCTCAGCAATTTAGTGACACCCTGTACAAAAATATAAAAAATAGGGATGAGGTGTAGATCAGAGGTAGAATTTTTCTGAGGACAGCCTCTAGTACCAAAATTTTTAAAAGTAAAAATATTAGACATTATTTATAAAATTACTTGTCATATAAAAGATAACTGTTATGTTTAGGAGGATTAGGCATGATAAACTAAATTGTCAATAATTTTCTTTACTGTTTAAAAATCTATGGTATCAACTAAAGTCAGCTGTTAAGGGGGAAAAAGGAATAAAGAAAAAATCAAAATAAAAGAAATAAAGGTATTGCTGTAGTTCTAGCATGCACTCTCTAGAGGTCTCCATTGCCAAACAAATCAGCCCAAGTTTCACTGTTCAATATTCTCCAAAAGACTTCTGCACTTTTGAGGCTCTTTCAGATGATTTTCTGATAACATTTACCTTTTGTCATTCAGGTTAAGAAGGAACTTCTTCCAGTGCTCCCTGGCAACTTTAGATTGGTGATAGATAAAATACTACCTACAACAATATTACTTATTTTTTTTTAACAAAAGGTTGAGTCTAATTGTTTCTTACAACTTCTGTTTAACAAACCAGTAGCCAGCTACTAGTTTTACACTATTCATCTGCAATTCAGGACATCTGTCAAAATAAAATCTGTCAAAAAATACTGTTGAGAGGTAAACTGGGTGTAAGAAAAAACACAAATGAACATTCAGAAACAATGTCTTTCATAACGTCTGCTCTTCCTGGTAAGATATGTATATTGCAGGTCCCACCCACAGCACACACATTTAGCTAAAACACATATTTTACAAAGCAGTAGTTATCCTTACAGAAGGAATGACACTTTTCTATTATTTGTTTTATCACTATTCTTTTTTTTTTTTTTTTTTTTTTTGGTACTGGGGTTTGAAATCAGGGGAATTCTACCTCCAAGATACACCTCCAGCCTTTCTAGTGACTTACTTATATTTTGAAACAGGTTCTCCCTAAGTTGTCAAAGGCTTTGACAAGTTGCTAAGGCTGGCCTCAAACCTGTAATCCTCCTGTCTCAGCCTCTGAAGTACTGGAATTACAGGTGTGTGCCACCATACCTGGCCTATTGTATTCTTTCTAGTGGTCCTAATTTTGGTGTGGTACTGGGGGTGGAACCCAGGGGCTTTTCTATCTCTGGGCCATACTTCCAGACCTATTTCATATTTTATTTGGAAACAGGGTCTCACTAAGTTGTTGACAGCCTCACCAAGTAACTGAGGCTGGCTTTGAACCTGTATGATCCTCCTGTCTCAGCCTCCCAAGTGCTGGGATTATAAGTGTGCACTACCACGCTCAGCTCTAGTGGTGCTTTTGACACACTAATTCCATGCACCTCTGGAAGGATGCTCTAAGTGATTTGAAAATGACACCTAAAAGGGATGTACTAATCTAAAAACTGATAGCTTTCTTTACTGTGTAATATATACTGACTAATCTATGTGATGTGACAAAAAAAATATTATCAGTGTGATTCCATCCTGTAGAGAATGTGAGTACTTAGTGCACTCATTTATTTAACAAGGCTGGGCAGGATGCTGGCCAGCCTGCATTGTGGTTTCTTCTCTGATCCAGGTTAGAGTTGGCCGTTAGAGAGCTTGATAATATTTAGAAGGTAGAAGCAAATCAGCTGCCATTGCTCTTAGAAAGTCACAGTGGTCAGATAAGGTGCTGGATGGTGCATCAAAATGTTATGTCCAAGTGATCTTTCTGATGTCTAGCACTGATGTCCAAGAGCAGGCCCAAGCTGTTCAAAAGATGCCTGGCTGCCGGGCATGGCATTGCATGCCTGTAATCCAAGCTCCTAGGAGGCTGAGACAGAAGGATTGCAGATTCCAGGACAGCCTCAGCAACATGAATTGTGAGACTCTCAGCAACCCAGAAAGACCCTGTTTTAAAACAAAAAGTTAGAAAGGGTGGTGGGTGTGGTTAAGACATAGAATGTTTCTGGGTTCAATCCCCAGTACCAAACCAAACCAAACCAAACCACAAGTTGGCTGTGGGTTACAGAGAGGTTGTTACCCAGAGGTGTTAGGTTTTCACAGCCCTCTCTACAAGCTGCTGCAGCTGGCCCCACTTTTCCGGGCAGGACTTTCTGTCTTCTCAGCTTTCCTTGCAAGCCCCAGGCTCCATTTCTCACAGTTCCTGGCTCTCTGGTCTCTGGCTCCCCTTTCAGTTTTTCACTATTCCAGTACCTCCCCCATTTTTGTGAGGTCTGATTCTTACATTGCATGTCTTCTTTCCATAATTGTCATCAGATTCTGCGTCCATAGTGACGCAGATAAATATTAATCTTTCCACAGCAGTAACATCTGAAAGAGGAAGGAAGGCGACAGGAACCACAAAGGAGAACATAGATTTTTCCTCGAAGATTTTGAAATCATTTAAAGTTATATAATAGGAATATATTCATACATGATTTATAAGATCAAAAAGAGAAAGAAAAAGAAAAATGTATCTTAAAATACCAAAGTAGATACAGACACAGAAATATGTAAATTAGAAATAAAATCACCACTTCCCAAACATCTTAGAATGACTATAAGTAAGTCTGATATTCATAGAAGTGACTATAAAAGTGGTTGTGGATCCAGGCGTGGTAGTCCACACTTGTAATCTCAGTACTTGGGAGGCTGAGGTAGGAGGATCGTAGGTTTTCAACCAGCCTCGGCTACTTAGTGAAGCCATCTGCAGCTTAGTAAGACCCTATTTCAAAATAAAGAAGAAAACATAGGACTGGGGTGTATCTCAGAGGTAGAATGCTCCTAGGTTCAATCTCCATTTCTGCAAAAATTAAAAATAAAAAAATGTGGTTGTAAGGAAGAAAAGGTGACCAATGTAGATTTTTTTTTTTTTTTTTTTTTACAAAACTCAGTATCATTACAGAAGTGTGTAAACAAGGTAGAAGCACTGAGTTTCTGGATACGTAGGGCTCAGACAGCCCACCTGGAGGTTGGGGGCAGGGGCTGGAGTTATGCATTTCAAAGCAATTTCCAGGTGATAATAAGATTCCTGTATCACATTTTAAATACCAAAGTCCAAGGGACTGTGGGAGACAGAACAACCAAATGCAATATATGAACTCAGATTGCTTCAAAGAGAAATGAAAAGCAATACAAGCCACTTGGAGGATAATTGGAAAAGTTAGAAGGTGGACTGGATATTAGAAGGTATTATCAAATTACTGCTATTTTTTTAAGTGGGACGATGTTATTGTGGTTTTGTAAAAAAAAAAGCGTCCTTAGGAAAGACGTTGTGAAGTACTGAAGGTGACATGTGTGGTAATGTGTACAACTTTCTGTGATTATAAAGATACATTCCTCTTGCTGTCAGTTTTTTTTTAAATGTACCTAATTTCATAATAATTTTCCTGAATATAAACAAAGAAACAGTGGCAGAGCACCAGTAAATGACCCCAAATTACCATCAGTAGAGGTGCAGTGAAGAGTGAAATGCTAGTTTGGAAATAACAGTGTTGAATTATCCCCAAGCCCTGTGCTTCTAGAACTCCAGGAAAGTCAAGAACTCCCCCATCTGCAGTGCTAGGAGTCAGAACCATCCTTCCCCATACGACTTAGCTAAGACTTGTAGAAGGCCAGGTACAGGGACTCCAAGCTTCTGTGCTTTGTCTTATACAAGATATATTTACTGAACTGTTCATCCCTACTCACCAATTCGAACAAAATGCCTCCTAATACCCCTCAACCAAACATTGGTCAGCCTTCTCTCCATGCCCCAGGCTCCTGAGCTTTGGCCCCAGAGGCAAGGCCAACATTGGAATGCAGGACAATTCCACATAACAACCCAAAGAAAGCTATTTCCAGCCTTACTCTCTGAGCAGGCCACTTGCTCATCCTGCTCCCAGGACCTGCCTTGTTTACTCCTTCCTCCCTATGAAACAAGAAGAGTCTCTGTGTTCGACCATGGAAATGCTTGTAGATTTTATGGTTAAGCATCTTCTCGGTGTGTTGCAATAGTTCCCTTTCCATATGGCTGTGTGTGTGTGTGTGTGTGTGTGTGTGTGTGTGTGTGTGTGTGTGAGAGAGTGAGTGAGAGAGAGAGAGAGAGAGAGACAGAGAGAGAGAGAGAGAGAGAGAGAGAGAGAGAGAGAGAGAGAGAGTGTATATTAGTTGCAGAGGGCCTTGCTAAGTCACACTTCAAACTTGAGATCCTCCTGTCTCAGCCTTCCAAGTACTGAGAGTACAGGCATGTGCCACTGCACCTGGCTACAACAGTCTTACAGTCTTTTTTTTTTTGGTGGTACTGGGGATGGAACCCTTCTACTTCCGGGCTACACTCCCAGACCTATTTTATATTTTATTTGGATACAGGGTCTCTTAAGCCAGCGAGGCTGGCTTCGAACATGCGCCATCCTCCTGTCTCCACCTCCCAAGTGCGGGGGTTAAAAGTGTGTGCCACCATGCCCGGCTTACAACAGTCTTTTAAAATAAAATCTCTGTTTACATATGTCCCGATTTTTTTTTTTTTTGGACATAAGTCTAAAGTGTGCAAGAGACATTCCCCCGAATAACTGAGAAGTGGGAAAGGGGGCACAGGCTGAATCAGGGGAATCTTGGAGCAAGGACTCAGGAGATCTGAAAGCCAGGTGCTGCAAGAGTATTGATGCTGCTCATGAGACCCTCTGTGTGACTCTGTCGTATAAACTCAAAAATCGTGTTGTTCTTGGTGTGACTGGATTTCATCTGGAATTGGTGAAAAGGATGAATTGCATGCAGCAAGCTGGGGTTCAGTCAGAAACAGGAAAGACGCAGGAGACGGTGGCCTTTAACACCAATAACTACTAGTACTGAACTCTTAGTGCTCCAGGAACTGAACAATGACCTCAGATTTCTCATATTTATTTATTTATTTATTTAGCGGGTCTGGGGATGGAACCCAGGGGCATTTTTTTTTTTTTGTGGTACTGGGGTTCCTGGAAGCCCTTATACCTCCGGGCTACACTCCCAGACCTATTTTATATGTATTTTTTTAAATTTGGAAATAGGGTCTCTTAAGCCAGTGAGGCTGACTCTGAATCAGCGCGATCCTCCTGTCTCCGCCTCCCAAGCGCGGGGATTACAAGCATGCACCACCACGCCCAGCAAGCCAGGGACATTTTACCTCCAAGCTACAACCCCTGCCCTATTTTTATTCTTTATTTTGAAACAGGGTCTCACTAAGTTGTGGAGGGCCTCACTAAACTGAGGCTGGCCACAAACCGTGATCCTCTGGTCTCAGCCTCCTGAATGCTGGGAAGCGTGAGCCACCATGCCCAGTGAGATTTCTCATTTTAAATACATACCACTTGGAAAAATTGGCTTCATTACCTATACTGTATAATTGGAGAAATCATGTCTCAAAGGCTATTAAATGCTTTTGCTAGAAAATGCAACTAGTAAGGAGGAAGTTTCTTCCTGGAAACACTAAACGAAACTTGCCTCTATTTGCAATATTTTCATCAGTGCCTATCAACTTTTCTTTTTTTAATTTTTATGTGGAACATACTAAATGGCATACATTCAGACTATGCTTGGTACCCCCCCCCGCTTCTGCTCCCCACCCCTCCCGCACCAATAATGAGTGTCCAGTGTAACCATGTTATATTTATATTTTTACACAAAGTCGGATGTAGCTCCTTCATTAATCAACCTCAGGCTTCTTCCTCTCCCATCCTTCCATTCTAGCTTTGGTGAGGTTTCTCCTCCATTTTCTGGAGTCCTTCTTGTATCCCTAATACTCTGTAGTTTGAGCATATTAGAGAAAACATAAGTCCCTTCTCTTTCTGTGCTTGGCTGATCTCACTTAACATAATGTTCTCCAGGTTTTTCCATCTTCTTGTGAATAACACAATTTTGTTCTTTTTAATAGCTGAATAGAATTCCATTGTGTGTATTTCCCATAATTTTGCAATCCATTCTTCTGTTGATAGAGACCTAGGTTGGTTACATATTTTGGCTATTACAAATTGTGCTGCTACAAACATGGGTATGCATATATTACTGTAGTTCTCTGATTTCAACCTTTTTGGACAAATACCCAGCAACTCCAAAAGGAAATCCAGGATCAGCATCTCCACCACCAGTTAAAGGTCTCTTACGCTCAGCAAAGACAAAAAAGCTGACAAATTCTGAGCTTGTCCAGTAGATGCCACCCTTGTCACAAGATAGTTCTTTTGAGCTCAGACACTTCTTAAGACTGCAATTGCCTAGTTGATGCAATCTAGATTCAGGGTCATGTCTCTTAGCTTTACTTACAAGTCTCTAGCTCCAAGGAATTAGTTAGAATTCTTCACTTTTATATTTTTCATTTTAGGTATTTCTAGAGTTTTGAATAGAGAAGACATCTACATGGTTCTTAAATCAAAAAGTATAAAAGTAGATAGTAACAATCTCTCTTCTATCACCCCTCTGCCAAGTTTTTGTCCCTCAAACAAAACTACTATTATTAGCTTCTTATCTATCTTCTCTGAGTAATTTTATGAACATGCAATTGTAAGTATATACTGCTTTGCCATATTGTTTTATGCAGATATTATACAAGGTTTTCTTAAGTGTCCCCACATTATCATATTTATAAGTTCTGAATTTGTAAATAAATGCAGAGTATTTCATTTTTATGGCTACATTATAAGTCAATTAATTAGTATTTTTCTAGTTTAGGCCAATTTTAATTTTTTGTCATTAAGTTATGATAATGATAGTGTTTACTCTGTCTAGCGCTGTTTCCAGCATTTTACATATATTAAGCCATTTAACCCAAATCACCACCTTTTAAAGTATGTTTTTATTGTCACCATTTTGTAGCTGAAGAGGGAGGGAAGGTCAATTGGCCCAAGATCACCAGCCTGTAAGTAGTGGCTTTAGTAGAGCAAACAAAAGAAGACCAAGGGGGTTAGCGGTATTTGAAAGTTGGTGCTCAGTGATTCCTCAGATGAGGATGGGGCTGGGTGGAAGCCATGGTGTACCTCTTATCACTACACAGGAAAGGATAATCTAGCCCCCAACAATTTTGTTCCTATAAGCTGAGGATTTCCAGAGCTCAGGTCCCAGCCATGCTGGGTTGTATCCAAGAAGAGAGGCAAGTAAGAGCAGCCTGAGACTCAAAGTAGAACAAGAATAAAATGCGTCAGAGGGCTTAGAGAATCTCCCCAACTTCACAATCATCCATAAAAAGATATGGATACTGATAGATAATGCAAATGTATCCCAGGTACCTGGCAGCCACTCTCATTAAGGACACTGTCTTCAGATTATTCCTATTTTCTGCTCCACTGCTGGGCCTGAAAGATGTCACTCCTAGGCTCAGGTTTCTCCTCTGTCATATGAGACTGCCAACCTTAATTATTCGCTGTCATTCTGGTGACTCTTCAAACCAACTCTTGCCTTCCTGACCCCCTGACCTTCACTGGAACGGCTTCTAGCACAGATGGTGCCCTTCGGCAAATGAGAGTCACAGTAGGCTGCAGCTTAGGTCTGCATCCAGGAAAGGAAAGCTGCTCCTTCCTTCCTCCCAGGACTTCCTTCTTATAGAACAAACATGAGAAAAACCTTGCCCTCTGGCCAGCTTCTCTGTGCAGCCTGGCATCACCCATGTAGCCAGCACCAGTTGGCCTCACCCCAATCATCTCCTGCCCCAAGGCTTTTTTATTGATCCATTATCATAGGAAGACAGATGGGAAATGGCTGGCTACTCATGCATGTATAACTCAAAAATGTAGGGCAGTGTGATGGTTAATTACAAGTGTCAATTTTCCAAGGCCATGGTACTCAGATAATTGATCCAACATTATTCTGGATTTCTAGATGTTATGTGAAGGTATTTTTTGAGATGAGATTAGCATTTAAAGAAGTGGACTTTGACTAAAGCAGACTGCCCTCTGCACTGTTATCCTATCAACTGAAGGCCTTAATATAAAAAACTGACCTCTCTCCAAAGAGGAAATTCTGTCACAGGTGGACATAAACTGCAGCAGCAATTTTTCTCTGAGATTTTGGATTTGCCAGCCTCCACAACTGGTTGAATGAATTCCTTAAAATAAATTTCTAGCCGGGTGTGGTGGCAAATGCTTGTAATCCCTGTACTTGGGAGGCTGAGACAGGAGGACCTCATGTTCAAGGACAGC
This sequence comes from Muscardinus avellanarius, assembly GCF_963383645.1. Taxonomy (NCBI): domain Eukaryota; kingdom Metazoa; phylum Chordata; class Mammalia; order Rodentia; family Gliridae; genus Muscardinus; species Muscardinus avellanarius. Next base: position 66,816,980 of record NC_137795.1, read on the forward strand.
CTCGGCTACTTAGTGAGGTCCTCCACAACTTAGTGAGACCTTATTTCAAAATAAAGAATAAAAAATAGGGCTAGGGGTGTAATTCAGAGGTAGAATGCCCCTGGGTTCAGCCCCCAGTACTGTAAAAAAAAATTTAATCTACTTATCTATGTGTATGTGTACATTTATGGCATATGTGTATGTGTATATTTATGTCTACATGCATATGTATATATGTATATGTATATATGCTTGTGTGCATACACACACACACACACACACACACACACACACACATATGTATACATCCTCTGGAGAATTTGATTGAAACAGGCATTATTTCACAAGTGGAATAACTTTTACTAATGTGAGATGGGTGTCAGTGGAAAATACTTTTTCCTTTCTTTGGGCATACAGTCTTAGATTACCTTTTAGGCAACAAGTTACATTCATTTTCTATTACTACTATACCAATTTGACACAAACTTAACTGATGGGTCCAGCCCGTCAGAGGTTGCTCCCTGAGCAGGAGGGAGAGTGCTGATGGCCCGAACAGAACCACACGAGCCGGGAGACGTGTCAAGCAGTATCTCATTTATTTCTCTCAGGCAACCCAATTTAAAGCAAAAAACCGAAAGGGGGATTTCTAACAGGAAACTATTCTTACCTATCATGCTAAAGGTCACTCTTGCATGTGCAAAGCACATAGCTTGCAGCCAATCATTTTCCAATGCACGAGGGGGTCATGAGCATGGAAGCATTATATGAGCCAATAAGGCTCAACATTACCAAATTGGGCTAGCGGGAGCAAGGGGAGTGGTTACGCCCTCCATATCTGCTTGGCGCTACATGTTGCCGACTCATCGGAAGTTCTCAGGCGGTTGTGCAGACCCCAACACTTAACAACTTAAATAACAATGTAGATCTGTTATGTCAAGTTCTATAGGTTTCCCTACATGGTAGCACATGTCTGTCATCCTACTACTTGGGAAGCTGAGACACAAGGATTACAGATTCCAGGCCAGCCCCAGCAATTTAGCAACACCCTGTTTCAAAATAAAAATTAAAGTCTGTTTCCTGCATCTGGAAACAGATGGTTTCAAAGCCTTTCTCTGGGATATAACCCCTTTATCATATCCTTCTCTTAAACTGCACCTTCTATCCTCTTAAACTGTACCCATTCCCTAAATAAACCTCTTATCTTCTTAAAATGTATCCCCTTCCCTAAACAACCTCCTATATTTCCCTAAAATAGGCTGGCAGTGTAACTCAGAGGTAGAATGCCCCAGCGTTCAGTGCCCCCCAACAACAACAACAAAAAAAAGCAGGTCACAAGTCCAGGTTTGCCTGGTGACCTTCTCTATCCTGAGTTTCATAAGAGCCAAGTCAAGTGTATGCCAGTTTGGATTCCTCCCTGGATTCTTTGGGGAGAATCCCATTCCAAGCTTTTTTGGCATTGTTGTAAGAATCCAGTTCCTGTGGTCAGAGGATGGATTTTCCCAAATGGCTCTTAGCTGGACCGTGCTTTTAGCTCCCAGGGGCCTCTTTCCAGTTTTTGCATATAAGCCCCTACATCTGGGACAGTAGAGACATGTTTTTATACTTGGAATCTCTATGACTTCCTCTTCTGCCAAATTTCTGTAACCTTACTTCTTCTCCCCTGACTCTAGTCAAGGAAAGGTCTAAACTGCACATGATTCGCTTTAGCTCACCTAAAGAATACAAAATAATCTCCTTGTTTTAAGATGAGTGAAAACCTTAATTATATCTGTAAAGTCCTTTCACATTAGGCCCTAGATTAGTGTTTGATTGAATAATAAAGGGACAAGGATTTTGGGAGGCATCTTTAGAATTCTGGTTTCTACATAAACAGTCTTTGAAAGGGATAATGACACATTTTTGTATTGACTCTTTCTCCTCGCCTGCTTTGTTCTCATTATCTCTTACCTATGCTGCATGGATAACACTTCCCAGTAAAGTATTGGTGTTATAGCTTTGTCTCTGATTCTGTATATTGGGGAGTCAGCTGTAACATCCACAGTGCCCCTTGAAAAGAGACCTCCATGATGGGATCCTGAAACTTTGATTATAAATAAGATGACTATCAAGGACCTAAGCTTGGAGTTATGCAACATGCAGTGGCCTTTTCTTTCTTTCCTTTTTCTTTCTTTCTTTTTTATGTGATACTGGGAATGGGACCCAGGGACATTCTACCTCTGAGCTACATTCCCAGTCCTATTGTATTTTATTTTGAAACAGGGTCTCACTAACTTTTGAAAGTTCTCACTAAGTTGATGAGGCTGGCCACAAACCTGCAATCCTCCTGACCAATCCTCTCAAATATTGAGGTTATTGGCATTTTAATACTTAAATTCTCACCTTCAGGTTGATGGAGTGAGATACAGCTGAAAAGTAAGATTATGGGTTACATTTTGGTTATTGCACTTGAATAAATCTGAAATAATGATAATCACATGAATTGTAGAAAAAGCTTTTTCATTTTTAAAAAAATTAAATTTATTTTGAGTTAATTTTATATTCACATGCAGTTGTAAGAAATACAGACAGATCCTGCGCAACCTTTATCCTCCATGGTAACATCTTTCTGAGCTAGAGTAGAATATCACAACAAAAACATTGGTGTTGATATCAGCAGGTTCCAGAACATTTCCATCACCACTATGATCCCTAAAGTTGCTTTCTGATAGTTATACCTATTTATCTTCCATCTGCACTTCTCATTCCCTGAAACCCACTAATCTGTTCTTCATTTTGGTGATTTTTGTCAAGAGTATTATATGGTCCGGGCCTCTGGCCCCGACCCTGGGCGGGTGGGCAGGTGCTGGCAGGGCACCCTTCGGCGACCCCTTCTCCACCCGGAAGGACCCTGTGGTCCGGGCCTCTGGCCCCGACCCTGGGCGGGTGGGCAGGCGCTGGCGGGACACCCCTAGGCTATCCCCTCTTCACCCGGAAGGACCCTGTAGTCCAGGCCTCTGACCCCGACCATGGGCAGGTGGGCAGGTGCTGGTGGGACACCCCTAGGTGATCCCCTCTCCACCTGGAAGGACCCTGTAAAAAAGGAAAAGAAAAAGAAAAAAGGAAAATATCGGAGTGGGGTCAAGGAGGCCGTGGCGGATGCCAGGATACTAGAGGTGCAGACAAAACTTATCCAAATGAACTGGAATTATTGGAAAAATTCCCCGCTAAGGAGGACTGCTTCTTCTCTACATTGGTAAGAATCTTGGATATCACCTGTAAGGAGAGAGACTTTAGCAGAGACCAAGGAGAAAGGTGGTGCTGAAAGCGGTCTCCGTGTTGGCGGTGGAGACTTGTATTCAAGAGAAGCAGAGAAGCAGAAATTGGAGCCTACCAACCTTACATATATATATATATATATATATATATATATATATATATATATATATATATATTTTTTTTTTTTTTTTTTTTTGGAGAAATTACACCAAAGGTCGAATCCGTTGTGCATGCTTAGGAAGATTGGACAACATTCAGAGTGGAAAAAGAGCTTGGGAAAGATTTGAAATGGTGGAGACAGTGGCAATGGCAGTGGTCAGTACGCAGGGGAGGCAGAGATCTGATGCATTACACCTGGAACCTTTGAAGTAATGACACCAGAGGCAGAATGCTACCACCACGCACCCCCGAGAATGTGGGACAAATGGTTGGGCGAAGAGGGTGCTTGGATTAGAGCCTGCTGAGGGGTGAGGCTGGCGACGGACACAGCAAAGTTGGTATTGGAGCCTGTCATGAGGCAAGGCCTGTGCTGGAGCCTCCGAGGCCGGGATTGGAGCCTGCTGAGTGGTTAGGCTGGTGCTGGGGCCAGTGAAGCTGGGATGGGATCATGCCGTGAGGCAAGGCCAGTGCTGGGGCCTTTGAGGCCAGGATCAGAACCTGCTGAGGGATTAGGCCGGTGCCGGGGCCAACAAGGCCTGGATTGGAACCTGCTGTTAGGCAAGGCCAGTACTGGGGCCTCCAAGGCTGGGATCGGAGCCTGCTGAGGGGTTAGGCCGGTGCCGGGGCCAATGGCCGGCATCGGAGCCTCCCGTGAGGCAAGGCCGGTGCTGGGGCCTTAGAGGCTGGGATCGGAGCCTGCTGAGGGATTAGGCCAGTCCTGGGGCCAGCAAGGCCGGAATTGGAGCTTACTGTGAGGCAAGGCCGGTACTGGGGCCTCTGAGGCTGAGATCTGAGCCTGCCAAGGGGTTAGGCCGGTGCCAGGGCCAACAGACAGCATCGGAGCCTTCCGTGAGGCAAGGCCGCTATTGAGGCCTCTGAGGCCAGGATCGGAGCCTGCTGAGGGGTTAGGCCAGTGCCGGGGCCAGCGAGGCCAGGATCGGAGCCTGCCATGAGGCAAGGCCAGTGCTGATGCCAGTGAGGCCGGGATCGGAGCCTGTCGAGGGGTCAGGCCAATGCTGGGTCCTCCGAGGCCGGGATCAGAGCCTGCTGAGGGGTTAGGCCAGTGCCGGGGCCAGCGGCCGGCATTGGAGCCTTCCGTGAGGCAAGGCCGCTATTGAGGCCTCCGAGGCCAGAATCGGAGCCTGCCGAGGGGTTAGGCCAGTGCTGGAGCTAGCGAAGCCAGCATCTGAGCCTGCCGTGAGACAAGGCCGGTGCTGGGGCCTCCGAGGCCAGGATCGGAGCCTGCCGAGGGGTCAGGCCAATGCTGGGGCCTCCGAGGCCAGGATTGGAGCCTGCCGAGGGGTTAGGCTGGTGCCAGGACCAGCAGCTGGCATTGGAGCCTGCTGCGAGGCAAGGCTGGTGCCAGGGCCTCCGAGGCTGGGATTGGAGTCTGCCGAGGGGTTAATCCGGTGCCGGGGCCAGCGGCCGGCATCGGAGCCTTCCGTGAGGCAAGGCCGCTATTGAGGCCTCTGAGGCCGGGATTGGAGCCTGCCAAGAAGTTAGGCCAGTGCTGGGGCCAGTGAGGCCGGGATCAGAGCCTGCCGCGAGGCAAGGTCGGTGCCGGGGTCTCAGAGGCCGGGATCGGAGCCTGCCGAGAGGTTAGGCCAGTGCTGGGGCCAGTGGCCTGCATCGGAGCCTTCCATGAAGCAAGGCTGCTACTGAGGCCTCCGAGGCCTGGATTGGAGCCTGCCGAGGGGTTAGGCCGATGCTGGGGCCATCGGCTATCATCGGAGCCTGCAGTGAGGAAGGCCGGTGCTGGGGCCTCCGAGGCCGGGATCGGAGCCAGCTGAGGGGTTAGGCTAGTGTTGGGGCCAGCGAGACCAGAATCGGGGCCTCCCATGAGGCAAGGCCGCTGCTTTAGCCAGCGAGGTCTGGATCAGTCCACCGGGTAGCCAGGCTACAACTAGGGCCGTCAAGCGTTGGATCGATATTTTCAGTGTGGCATGCACAGAGAAATATCGCATAAAATTAAAACCAGATGCTTCCCCTAATCAGCAATAACTAGGAGGAAACAGGCAACAGGAAGTGGTCGAGCTATAGAAAGGGCCCTATAGTGAAGCAATTAAGGTGACCAATCAGAGGGTATGGAATAGGGGAGGATGAAGCCTCTTTAAAAAGCAGGAAGTACATAAACATATGTATCAAAGTTAATCACCAAACAAGCATGGGATCAAGGGAGGGGAAGGGAATGGGATGGGGACTGGATGAGGGCTTATTGGATGATGTGTGTTTGTATATCCTCTCACGTCTTGTATTCCAATGTGATGTATGATTATAATGCACCAATAAAAATAAATTTTAAAAAAGAGTATTATATGTATGAATTACAAGTAGCAATTGAGAATTTTTTCTCTCAACAAAATTATCCAGAAATCCCACCAATTTGTTTCACTTATTAATTCTTTGTTTCCTTTAATTTTGAGTAGTATTTCATGGCATGAAATGTGCTGTTTTTATTTTATACTATAGATGAACTACAGTTTATTTAGTTATTCACCTATTAAAGGACATCTGAGTTTTTTGTTGTTGATTTTTAATTTAATATCATCATGGTCCGAAAATATATCTCAAGGAAACTAGTATCTAATTATTAAGCAAATTGGCGTCAAATAAATTAATATTCTAGATGACCAAAGGGGATTGAATTCACACATACAAGTAGCCAGTTTTTTTTTTTCTGGCTTTCCCTGCTTCACTACCATTGCCTCCCATCCTTGCCCCCTGAATCATACTCTCCAATAAAGTACTAGGTCTTTTCTTAGACTCTCCTTTCTGGTAAACCCAGAGACAGGTGTTGTTAGGTATTAGCCCTATTTAGAAAGAGAAAAGATATTAATCAAAGGGTATAAATTTTCAGTCAAACCGGAGTAACTTCTACTGATCTATAACACAGTATGGTGACTATCGTTAATAACAACATATTGTATATTTCAAAATTGCTAAAGGAGAAAATTATAAATGTTCACATTACAAAAAAATGATAAGTATGTGAGGTGATGAATATGTTAATTAGCCTGATTTAATCATCCAACAAAGTGTACGCGTATCATGATATTAAATTGTACCCTATAAATATATACAATTATTATGTATCCATTAAGAATACAATTAAAAAAACTATCTTGAGATAAAGAATTTAGAAACTGTAGTTTAAAATTTCCAATTTGATGCCAGGAAACTCATGCCTTGGAAACCTTAAATGCAATAATTATCATGATGTACATGAACTCCGGAGAAATTAGGGTTTATAAATATAATGAACTGAACAAAAGTTTAACTGATAAATCATACTTTAAGTTCAGAATATCACGGAATGTTAGGTTAAGATGAGTAGTTTTTTTTTTTTTTTTGGTGGTGGTACTGGAGGTGGAACCCAGAGCTTTCTATCTCCGGGCTATCCTCCCAGACCTATTTTTTTATATTTTATTTGGAAACACGGTCTCACTAAGTTGCTGAGAGCCTCATTAAGTAGCTGAGGCTGGCTTCGAACCTGTGCGATCCTCCTGTCTCAGCCTCCCAAGCACGGGGATTACAAGCGTGTGCCACCACGCCCGGCTAAGATGAGTAGTTTTATGAGTGGTGTCTGGTCAGATATTCTTGAAGACAGAGAATCATGAGAAGAGAGACACTGTGCCTGGAAGAAGTGTTCCACTCTTAAAGAATGACTTGGGGGTATTTCCAAAGCCTAGCCATCCTTTAGAAGTAGAAAGGGAGGTGAAATTTGGAAATGCTGATGTCCTTAGAAGGACTTTCCAGAAGCCTGAAAGAGTAGACTCCCACTGAGACAGAGTGGGAACTGATCTTGCAAGGGTTGGCACTGCTGCAGCCATGTGATGTATGAGGAAGGAGCACATTGTGTCTCAGCAGGGGATGAGCTCAGAGCCAGAAAACACTTCTGACTTAAGCATCTTGAGGGTCTCTGGACCCTAAAAGAAACCTAGGCATCTGCATTGGAAATTGACTTTTTTTTGTGGGTTTGGGGATGGAACCCAGGGGCATTTGACCTCTGAACTACACCCCCTGCCCAATTTTTTATTATTTATTTTGAAACAGGGTCTCACTGAGTTGCAGAGGGCCTCACTAAGAACCTGAGGCTGTCTATGAACTGCAATTTTCGGGTCTCAGCCTCCCGAAATGCTGGGATTATAAGTGTGCGCCACCACGCCCGGCTAAATATTAACTTTTTTAAGTTCTAATAATATTTTACATAGATGCCAACATGGAAGACTTGACATGCAATTATAAAGGCATACCTTCAAGTAAAGGAACCCATTCAATTAACTGTTTAGGAGGATATAGTATTTAAATTTTAAGATTTTGTGAATTGTACTAATGTCCTTAAGCAATGCTAATTTTGGCACAAATAGGCAGCAATGGATCGCATCTCTAGACACTGATTTTTGAATTTACGATTGGTGGGGCTAAGAAATAGAAATGTAGACAGACAATCCATTACAGGACATTGCTTGGTGTGAATCCCAGGTGAGGGAGCACTTGCCATTTGAAATGGAAAAGAAACTTGCATCTTGAAGATGGTAATATCTATTAGCCATGATAGATAATAGATATCCCCACACATTCACAATCATCCCAAAGGAGAATGGAAGACTGGCCAAGAGCCCAGAGGCTGACTCAAGGTGACAGAAAAGAGAGAAGGTTTCAAGGAAGGGAAAGTTGACTTCTCTAAAGGACAGAGCCTCACTATAAAAGGGAAAAGGCAGAAACTAACACCAATTAATGAGAGTTTCTCGAAGTTGCTCAGTGCCTCTTAAATTTTCTGAGGAAGGAACTAGTACTTTCTCAGCAATTTCACTTCAGAGTACTAAGGAAATTTGTCATGACTACCTCTGAACTTTGGCTCAATGAATTAGGAAAGGAATTCGTTAGCATGATATGATACAGTTTACAGATTTGACAAGAAAGTTAAAGACCTTGGCTCAGACAATGGGCAGGTTTCTAGGTTTTCAGTGAGTTGGGAGCAGATAACATATTCATAGTTATGCCACAAGAATAGTCAGGATCCTTTTGTGGGAAAAGTACTATGGCAGTACTGGATGCCACATTGGCTCCACTACCAATAATTATCTCTTTTTCTATACCTTTGCATTTCTTCTTCTACATCCAAGAAGAAATTACTCCAGTTTCCATGTAATGATTAAATCTCTCTCTCACAAAGACTTCTATGTTGTGGTATTTTGTTTAATTTTGCTTTTAAAACATTATATATGGAACTTGCTGGCTAGGCACCCAAAGGTCACTGACAAATGTCCATTTTTGTAATCCAAAGAGCTTTCCTATGTCTCCCATGCATTTTTCCTCCCATAATTACACTTTCCTGGAAAATATTATGAAATTCTGGAATTATTGCTTATTTTCTTTAAAAACAGAACTTGTTTATATATGATCAGGGCTTGAAATTTTCATTGTGAAAAAGTTTTATAGTAATGACTTAGATTTTTAATATTTAGTTTTCACTAGAGAAATTGTAAATGTTTGAGCATTATAGACTTATCCAAATATTTACTTCTTCTGTGAGCTTTGGCAATTTATATTTTCAAGAACTAAAACACATCATCTACATGGTCATATGTATTGGAATAAAATTGTTTATGATATGTTGATATATTCCTATTTATTTTCAATGCCTGGAATATCTCTAGTGGTGCCAACTTATTTAGCAACAGTATTCCAATATTTGTCCCTTTTCTTTTTTCTTAGTATCATTGGACACTTACTAATTTTTAACAAACCAGTTTTCACTATCAGAAGTTTGATGTCTAACTTCATTAATTTCTGTCCTTTTACTTTCTTTCTTTTATCTAATATTGAAAATTGAACCCAGAGACATTCTATGTCTCTTTTATTTTTTATTTTAAAACAGGGTCTAGCTAAGTTGCTGAGTGTCTGCAGTTTTCCTGTCTTAGCCTCTCAAATACTGGGATTACAGGTATGCACCACCATATCCAACTTCTGTCCTTATTTTTGTAATTCCCTTTCTTTTTCTTGTTTAGGGTTTATTTTGCAGGGTTTTATCCTAACGTTTTTTGTGATACTGGGGTTGGAAACCAGGGCCATTCTACCTCTGAGCAATACTTCCAGCCCTATTTTTGATTCTTTATTTTGAAACAGGGTTTCACTGAGTTACAAAGGGCCTCACTAAGTAGTAGCTGAGGCTGTCCATGAACCGTGATCCTTCTATCTCAGCCTCGCAAATGCTGGGATTACAGCCGTACGCCACCACGCCCAACTTTATCCTAACTTTTTTTTTGAAAGTTATATGCATTATATCCCATAGTTTTTTTGTGTGTGTGAAAACACTTAAAATCTGTTCTCTTAGCAATTTTCAAGAATACAGCCCATTGCTATTAACTGTGATCACCATGTTGTACAACAGAGCCCCTGAATTTATTTCTCCTATCTAATTAAAATTCTCTGTCCTTTAACCAACACCTCCCTAACTCTCTCTCTCTTTGCACTGACAAACCCTGGTGACCAGCATTCAACTTCCTGCCTCTATGAGCTCTATTGCTTTAGATTTCCCGTACATCTAGGAATTTGACTCCTCAACTTTTCTGATGCTCATTTTTGCATGAACTTAATTTCCCTAAATTTCTTTAAAAAGAGACCAGCAGTTTCAGATAGATTTTATAATTTGAGATATTTAAAGTTTTTCTGATGTTTTGATGAAGTTACTAAGAAATAAATTTGGTTTCCTATATAACATTAAACTACCTCAGTTTTCTACCTTTAACTTTTATCTGGACCTTCCTTTTGGCATCCCTCTCCTGCTCACTTTGGGCTCCTTTCCAAGTATTTCTCCTCAGAATAAGACGTTATTCGACAGGAGCTTTGGCTCTTAGTTCTGAAAATTCATAGGGTATAGATATAGAATGTCCCCTGAAGAACTCATGTATTAATATTCAATGTTAGTGTAAATAAGTCATGAGGGTTATAATCTCATCGGTAAATAAATCTACTGTAATGGATTTACTGGGTGGTAACCTAGGCAGGTGGGGAATGACTGGAGAAGGTGGGTCGCAGAGGGTATGGCCTTAGGAAACATTTGTGTCTTTCAGCCCCTTCCTTATTTGATCTCTTGATTCCAGCTTCTGTGATGTGAGGGCGGAACCTTGCTCTCCCTCTATCTGCTTCCTGCTGCCATGCCCTGTGCTCTACAGACTCAGCCTGACATGGACTCAACCCCCAAATCTCCAAAATCTATGAGCAAATATATCTTTCTTTAAGTTGTGTGGTCAATCATTTTGAATTATTGCAGTGAGAATGATGGCTGAGACAGATCCTTTCAGACAGGCTGGGGACTATTAATGAGTGTGCACAATCTATTGGGGATGCTTCTCCTCCAGGTTGGAGCTGTTGTTGTTGAGTTGCCCAGCTAGCTTTTCACTGAGTATCTACTAGTGACTTTGAAGGACCCAATTTTGTGAAAGGCCTCATTGCTTCCCCTTGCTTCCTCTTGCACAGATTATGATTATATATATATATATATATCATATATATCATATATATATGAAGATATATATATATATATGATATATATATATATATATGAAGCTCTGAGCATGCTGTTTCATATTTTGGGCTATGAACTATTACCTAGTGTCTTGCTGTACTGTATCTTTGAGATTGGGTTGTCTTAGTTGTTCTAGGATTGTATGCATGCATTCCTAGAGATTAAAAGGCACACAACTAAGCCATGCGCACGCTTGTAATCCCCACGCTCGGGAGGCTGAGACAGGAGGATCGCACAGGTTTGAAGCCAGCCTCAGCTACTTAGTGAGGCTCTCAGCAACTTAGTGAGACCCTGTTTCCAAATAAAATAGAAAATAGGTCTGGGAGTATAGCCCGGAGGTAGAAAGTCTCTGGATTCCACCCCCAGTACCAACAAAAATAAAAAATAAAAATTTTTAAAAAGGCACACAACTATCACTATCTTCCCAGGATCCTCTCCTTTATATATTTTAATGCTATTATTAATAAAAACCTCTGGAAATGTTTTATAATTCTTCCTTTGTTACTCTAAATGAAATTGACTGTGAGTTTTGACCTTTACATTTAGCAGCCTTGCTAAGCTCATTTATATTAGTTATACTGATTGAATTTATTCATATATTCTTTTGGATGATCATGTATAGAATCATGTATATGAATTAGTTATATTTATTTCTTATGTTTTTTGAATTTTTAAACTGCTGAATTATCTAGGGACTTAGAATAACATCCAATGGAATTGTGATAGTGGGTATCCTTGTCTTGTTCAAAATCATTGGCAATTTTAGGTGTATGTATAACATCCCACTATTAAATATAATGTTTATACAATTTTTTCATAAATGCTTCCTGTAAGATAAAGAATGTTCTCTTCTATAGCTAGTTTATTGTAAGTTTCGTGTCATGAATAATGATAAAAATTTTCATCTGCTCTTTCAATACCTGTTCAGATGACTGTATTTTACTCTTTATTCCGTTTTTGTGATGATTTATATTGATCAGTATCCAAACATTTTAATGATGTGTCGCATACATTGAAATCATTTTAAAAGTAAAATTCGATGAGTCACAGCAAGTGCCTAGGCCAAAGTGATAAAAAATACAATTGTGCTGTGGTACAGTGACATATCTTAGTTTTCTTCCGGTTCCACTTATTTGCTCTTCCCCTGCTCAGAGCAAAACACTATTTTGATTCTCTACCTATAAATTGGCATTGCATGTTCTTGGATTTTATAGAAATGGAAACAAACAATTTCTGCTGTATATGATTTATTTCCCTCCATATAGTATTCTGAAATTTTTCTAGATTGCTGCACAAATAAGTAGTTTTCTCTTTTCTTAATTGCTGAGTAGCACATTCTATTGTATGAATAAGCCATAATTTTTTATCTATTTTTCTCTTGATGGGCACTTGGGCTCTTTTTAATGTTTTGTTATTATATATAAAGCTGAAATTAATATTCTTGTATAGCCTCTCTAAATATGTGTATTCAAGTGAGGGACTAAATTCTTACAGTGGAAATGGTAGTACCATTTAGTAGTGATATGTTAGATTTTATAAGAAACTGATTTAACAGATTTGTAAGGTAATTATGTCATTTTACATTTCTACCAGCAATGTATAAAATACTCAGTTCCACACCATCTTAATCAAAAGGTGTAATTCTAGTTACTCTAAAAGATGTATAGTAGGATCTCATTGTGGTTTCAATTTTCATTTTCCAATAATCAAGTATTTGAGCACCTTTTAAATATACTTCTTGTGTATTCACATTTCCTTTTTAATGAAATGTCTATAAAATATTTTGCCCGTTTTTATTGGGTTGAATTACATTGATTGATTTTCCAAAGTTAAATTAGTATTATATTCCTGAAATAAATACTATGTGGTCATGATGTATTATCCTTTTGATACATTTCTGGATTCAATTTGTTGAAATCTTCTTAAGTATTATTTGTCTTTATCCACAATATTGGTTTGAAGTTTGCTCATAGGTGTTCGTTTTGGCAGTAGAGTTGCATGCCTGGCAGAACAGATTGACAAATGATATTTTGTCACCCTCTATTTTCTGAAATACATCGCTTATGGTCAGCTGCACTTCTTCTTTGAGTGACAGAATTCACCAACTAAACCATTCAAGTCAAGAGTTTTTCTTCTGAGCTGGGTGTGGTGGTGCATAGCTATAATTCCAGTACCTGACAGATGTCCAGCCAGCCTTAGGAACTTAACAAGGCCTTCTGCAACTGAGACCATGTTTTGAAGTTTAAAATAAAAGTAGAATTGGGGTGAAGTTCAGAATGTAGAATGCCCAGACACACACACACACACACACACACACACACACACACGTTTTCCTTCTAAGAAGGTCATAAATTTGATTTCTTTTAGCCATATACTAATTGTATTGTCTTGAAGTTTTATATTGTCTATTGTTTTAGGCCTGTAATCAATTTTTAGTTTTTTATACATTATACAATTAAAGTTAGGATTAATGTTTTTCTTTATAAGAGTATTCAACTGAGCAAGCACAATTTGTTGGAAAGACTCTCCTTTCTCCATAGAAGTAACTTGGCAATGTTGCAAAAAATAAATTGGCCACATATTTGTGGGTTTACTTCTGCCCTCTATTCTGTTCACTTTGATCTAAGTACTACATAGACCAGTATCACATTTTCTTAATTATTGTAACTTTATTTTATGTCATGAATTCAGGTGGAATAAATCCTGCAACCTGGTTCTTTCTGAAAACCCTTTTGGTTATTCTAGGTCCTTTGCAATCTTTACAAGGTTTATTGAAGCCATCTTTAATTTCTTTCAGCAGTGCTTTCAAATTTTCAGTAATGTTTTAAAATATATTTCCCTAAATACATCCTCAAGCTCCTTAGGTTTATTGATGCTATTATTATATTTTCATTTCTAATTGTTCCTTTTTGTTATGTAAAACCACAATTGACCTTGAATCTGTGACTATGAAACTGGTCATAGTAGCCTTTGTATAGACTCCTCAGGCAATGATCCAGAGGCCATGTTTTCTGCAAATAAACCATATTTCTTTTCCAATATCTTTGACTTTGATTTTCCCTTATTGAACTAGGGAGAGCTATAGTACAATATGGCACAGGAATGGTAATAGCCACCCTTAAGTCCTGGAAAAAGGGTTCAGTCTTCAGTAGTTAATATGATGTTAATTGCAGGCATTTTTACCAAGTTAAAGAAAATTTCCTTCTATTCCCATTTTGAGAGAAATTAAAAAATTACAAATGCAGGTTTAAGCCAGGTGTGGTGGCACACACTTGTAATCCCAGCATTTGGGAGGCTGAGACCAGAGAATCGCGGTTCGCGGACAGCCTCAGCTACCTAGTGAGGCCCTCCGCAACTTAGTGAGACCCTGTTTCAAAATAAAAAATAAAAAATAGGGCAGGGGTGTAGCTTGGAGGTCGAATGCCCCCGGGTTCTACCCCCAGACCCGCCAAAAAAAATATTGCAGGTTTAATTTTATGAAATGCTTTTCTGAATCTATTGTAAAGATAATATGGCATTTCTTTTATATTCCATTAATGTAATGAATTATAGTTAATTTAAAAATGTTAAACTAACCTTCCATTGCTGAATTAAACATTACTAGTTTATGATGTATCATTTTGTTTATATATTGTTGAATTTTATTTGCTGATATTTTAAAGGAATCTTTTTTATAAAGAATATTAGTCTGTAATTTCATTTTTATAGAATCTTATTTTAAATAGAAAACAGACATTAAAAAGTAAAAAAATAGAAATGAATTTTTGCATAAATATGAATCAGAAGCAAGCTGATATAGCTATAATCATATTAGAAAGTGATACTTCAGAATATTTAATATCATCATGGATTAAAAAGAAATATTTATAATGATAAATGAATAAGCTCACTAAGAAGCCATAATAATTAATTATAAAAAAAGTTGAAAGGAGAATTAGACACATCCAAAATTATAGTTGGAGATCACAGCATTCCTTTGTCAATAATAGGATGATTATACAAAAAATTAGTAAAAATTAGGATGCTTGAGTCACACTAACAACTGACAACCTAATCTAATCGATATTTATATAATACTCCAATCCCAAATACCAGAATAGACATTTTATTAAAGTTTATGTAGACTTCTCAAGATAAACCATGTGCAAGATCACAAATACATTTCATTGCATTTTAAAAAATGAAATAGTTTAGCCAGGCGTGGTAGCGCGCCCTTATAATCCCTGCACTTGGGGGGCGGAGACAGGAGGATGCGCAGGTTCGAAGCCAGCCTCACTGGCTTAAAGGACCCTATTTCCAAATAAAATATAAAATAGGTCTGGGAGTATAGCCTGGAGGTAGAAGGGTTCCATCCCCAGTACCACCACCAAAAAAAAAAAAAAAAAAAAAACCTAAAATAGTTTAGACTATCTTTTAATTTGTGGATTATCAAAAATTTAGTTAATTTTATTATCAAAAGAGAACCTCAAAATTAAAAAAAAAAAAAGATTATATCTCTCTGGGGCAGGGAAATGACAACTTCATAAGTGTATTTCTCAGATCATGAAAACAGTGCCAACTAGGAGTAATTTCACTAGCATCATTTCTAGTTTCTAGTAATTCATCAGCTTTCTTTCAACCTCTATTTAGGACAGGGAACAAAATAATAGGTTAACTCCCATGTAGAAAAAAATTATTGTGCTCTGGATCTCTGGGGGGTGTGGTTATCTCCACTGCCAAGAAGGTAAAAGATCTTTACAAAGAAAATTATAAAACATTGAAAAAATCAAAGAAGATCTTAGAAAATGGCCATCCTTCCAAAAGTGGTCTACAGATTCAACACAATGCCCATTAAACTACCAAGATCATTCCTCACAGACATAGAAAAATCAGTCCTTAAATTTATTTGGAATAACAAAAGCCCAGAATAGCCAAAGTAGTTCTCAGCAACAAAAATCATGCAGGAGGAATCAAAATACCTGACTTTAAACTATATTACTAAGCCATTGTAATAAAAACAGCATGGTACTGGCACAAAAACAGATAAATAGACCAATGGAGCAGAATAGAAGACCCAGAAACAAGTCCACGCACTTTCAGCCAATTGATTTTTGACAAAGGGGCCAAACACATACACTGGAAAAAAGATAGCCTGTTCAACAAATTATGTTGGCAAAACTGGTTAACCATATGCAGAAAATTGGAAATTAATCCCACATTCTCACCCTGCACAAGAGTCAATTCAAGATGGATCAAAGACTTGGAAATTAGACCAGAGAGCTTAAGGCTCCTCGAAGAGGGCATAGGTCCAACACTGCAACACATAGGCACAGATAAACACTTTCTCAACAAGACTCCAAAGGCACAACAAATTAAAAGACGAATCAATATGTGGGATTGCATGAAATTGAAGAGCTTCTGTTCAGCAAAGGAACTGTCAAGAACCTCAATCGAGAGCCAAAAGAATGGGATAAGATTTTTGCCACCTACCCCTCTGATAGAGGGCTAATATCTAGAATATATAGAGAACTCAAAGAAACTCAACACTATAAAAACAAGTGAACTAAATAGACACTTCACAAAAGAAGAAATTAAAATGGCCAATAAATGTTTGAAAAAAATGCTCAACATCATTGGTAGTCAGATACAAATCAAAACTACCCTGAGATTTCACCTAACTCCAACTAGAATGGCAATCCTTCAAAATACAAACAACATCAAATGCTGGTGAGGATGTGGAGAATTGGGAACTCTAAAACAGTGTTGGTGGGACTGCAAATTAGTGCAACCACTTTGGAAAACAGTATGGAGAATCCTCAGAAGAATGGGAACAAATGTACCATTCGATCAAGCAATACCACTTCTAGGTATCTACCCAAAAGAAAGGAAACCAAACTACCAAACTAATGCATGTGTATCTATGTTCATAGCCAGTGAGGCTGGCTTCGAACCAGCACAATCCTCCTGTCTCCACCTCCCAAGCCCGGGGATTACAAGCGTGTACAACCATCCCTGGCTTTATTTCTATTTTGGATAGTTTGTTGTTAATTTATAGAAAGGCTACAAATTTTTGTATGTTGATTTTATATTCTGCAACTTTACTAAACTTGTTTATTCTAACAGGTGTGCATGTGTAGCCTTTAGAAGTCTCTGTATGTAAGATTTTGTCACAAAGACAACTTCTTTCTTTGCCATATGATTGCCCCCTCTTGCCCCACTTTTTTTCTCTTGCCTAATTGCTCATACCATGACTTCCATGAATTCATTAATCAGAAGTGGCAAGAGTGAGCATTCTTGTCTTTTTCTCCAGCTTTTCTCTAATGAGTATGATGTCAACTGTTGGCTTGTTAAATATGCCCTGTGTTGTGATGAGGTGCATTTCTTCTATGCATAATTTTTGAAGTATTTTTGATCATGAAAGGATGTTGGATTTTTTTTCAAATTTTATTTCTGCATCTACTGAGACTATCATATGATTTTTGTCTCTACTCTTGTTGATGTGGCACACTTATTGATTTTCATATGGTAAACTTCCTTGCATCCTAGGAATAAATCTCACTTGAGCATGGTAAACTATTCTTTTAGTGTGCTGCTGCGTTCATTTTGTTAAGAATTTTTGCATCTGCTTTCATCAGGAATATTGGCCTCTACCTTCTTTTTGTAATGTCCTTATCTAGATTTTGAGTTAGAGAAATGCTGGTTTCATAACATGGGTTTGAGTGTTTCTTTCTTTTCAGTTTTTTTTTTTTTTTTTGAGGAATTTGAGAAGTTTTGGCATTGATTTTTCTTTACATGTTTGGTGGAGTTCAGTAATGAGGTCATCAGGTCTTGGGTTTTTTTTTTTTCTGTTGTTGGGTGGTTTCTGTTTACTGATTTTACTCATTATTGGTCTATTTGGATTTTCTGTTTCTTCATGATTCAGTCTTGGTAGTTTGGATGTTTCTTCGAATTTACCCATTTCTTCTAGGCTATCCATTTTATTGATGTATAATTGTTCATTGTTTCTTGTGATCATTCATATTTCTTCGTATCGATTGTAATGTCTCTTTTTAAATTTCTGATTTTATTTATTTAGTCTTTTCTTTTTACTTGTTTAGCAAAAGATTTGTCAATTTTATTTCTTTTCAAAGAAAGTTAATTTCATTGACTTTTGTCTATTTTTTCTAATCTCTATTTCATTACTTCACATGAGTCATTCTACTGACTTTGGACTTAGTTTTTTCTTTATCTAGATCTGAGGTATAACAGTAAGTTGTTTGTGATCTTTTTTGTTATAAATATCTATTGCTATAAACTTCTCTCAGAATTGTTTTTGTTGCATTCCACACATTCTGATACATTGTTCCCATTTTTATTTGTTTCAAGATATTTTTAAATTTTCTTTTTTATTTCTTATTTGATTTATTGATTATTCAGGAGCATGCCATTTAATATCCACGTGTTTGTGAATTTTTAAAAGTTTTTTTTCAACTATTGATTCCTAGTTTCATACTACGGTGGTGAGAAAAGATACTTGAATATAAGATCTCAGTCTTCCTATATGTGCTAAGAGTTGTTTTGTGGCCTAACATATGGCCCAGCCCAAAAACTGGTCTGTGTGAGCTCATGATTTAGTTAACAGTGGTGATATATTCTTAGAACTACATCAATGGGTAGTTTTATAATTGAGCAAATATTACAAAGTATATTTGCATAGAGTTAGAGCACTGGCCATATCCTCTTAATGCAATTAGGAGACATGATAAACACAAGGTGCATGAGACTGATGTTGGTGTGACATGATGAACTATTTTATAGTAACTTTGCTTTTATAAGTAGAAGTGCACTCTAAGATAACAAATAAAGTATAGCATAGTAAATATGTAAGCCAGTAACATAGTCATGAATTGTATCTAACAAGTATTATGTAGTATATATAATTCTGTGTGTTTGTGTGTATGTGTGTATATATATAAATTATATAAATTATAATGTAGTATATATAATAATATATATAAATTATATATATATATATATATATATTATGGCTACAGCGCAGTAGGTTTGTTTACACCAACATCACCACAAACAGCTGAGTGATGTGTTGTGCTACAATGTTATGACAGCCACCATATCACCAGGTGAGAAGAAATTTTCAGCCTCATTATAATCGAATGAGACCATCATCATGATGTGATTTTTCAATAACTAAAATGTTGTAATTCGGTACATGTCTATGTATAATGTCTCTCTTTACAGTTTTTGACTTCAAGTTTATTTTATCTATGCATGGAATATCTTTTTCCATCTCTCTGCTTTCAATCTATATATTTCTTTAAAAGTGAAGAGAATCTATCATAGGTAGCCTATCTTTTGGTTACAGAATTTAATCCATTTACACTCAAGGCAATCATTGACATTTAAGGATTTATTACTGCTGCTTTGTGAATTGTTTTCTGGTTGTTTTGTAGCCTCTCCTCTCTGTCTTTCTCTGTCCCTCTGTCTCTCTGTATCTCTTTGTCCATCTGTCTGTCTCTCTCTTCTTTTACTACTAGATGTTTCTCTGTAGTTGTAAGCCTTGATCCTTTATTGCTTATTTTTTGTGTATTTGCTATAGGTTTTTGAGTTGCATTTACCATGATGCCTGCCTAAACTATAATATAGCTACACCTCAGTTAATAACAACATAACCTCTCTTGTACACAGAGGCTCTTCACCTTTATTCTTTCCTCCTATGTCTTATGTTTTTGATGTCCTATTTTATAACTTTTTATATTGTATATCATAACAAATTATTATAAAAGTTATTATTTTAACAGTTTTGTCATTTAGACTTTATCCTAAACATTTAAATGATTTCCACACCACCATTTCAGTGTCAGAGTTCAGGATTTAACAGTACACTTACTGTTACCAGTGAGTTTAGACTGTGTGTGTTGGGAGCACTAGGAATTGAACCCAGAGACATTCTATCTCAGAGCTGCGCTCCCAGCCCTATTTCATCTTTTATTTGGAAACAGGGTCTCACTAAGTTGTAGAGGGCCTCGCTGAGTTGCTGAGGCTGTTTTTGAACCTGCACTCCCCCTGTTTCAGCTTCCCAAGTACTGGGATTACAAGCATGTGCCACTATGCCAGGTTGAGGTTTGTACTTTCATGTTACTAATTAGTATCTTTCATTTTCAGCTTGAAGAATTTCCCTTAGTATTTCTTGTAAGGCAGTTCTAGTGACAATAACCTCCTCTAGCTTTTGTATGTTTAAGATAAAGAAGAACGAAATTGTTATTTACAGGGAAATTGATGAAATTGGAGAACATTATGCTAAATGAGATTAGTCAGTCATAAAAAGTAAAAAGTCAGATGCACTACCTAATATGCAGAAGCTAGAGAGAAAAATAGCTCATAGGAGGAACTCTAGACTAAGAAGGAGAAACCTTAGATGAGCAAATAAGGTGACTAACTGAGGGGGAAGAGGGAAATTCCCTAAGGCACATGATGTACATGCACAGACATATCAAATCACTAAGCCAAATATGAGAAGGAGAAAGGGGGGAGAGTGTGGGGTGGGAACTGGGGAAGAGCTAAATGAGTGATGTGTGTATGTATGCCTCTACCATCTTGTACCCCATTAAGATGTATGGCTACAATGCACCAAAAAGAAATGAATATCTTTAATCATTGATGTCTGTTGTTATTAAATCATGGAAACATCAAATTTTATAACCTTGCTACTAAAAGTGATAGAAGAAATAGTGTCCTTAGCAAGCAGTTGAACTAGCCAACGGCTGAGAACTTGGTTAAAATAAGTATTAGAAGTCAGGCGTGTCGGTGCCTGCCTATAATCCCTGTACTCAGGAGGCTGAGACAGGTTCAAGGTCAGTCTCAGCAACTTAGAGACCCTGTCTCAAAATTAAAAGATAAAAAGGGCTAGGGATGAAGCTTGAAGGTAGAATTCCCCTGGGTTCAATCACCAGTACTAAATAAATAAATGAACAAACAAATATTAGAAAAATATTTATTTTATCTTTCTACCCATCTTTAGCTCTTTCTCCCTCTCTTTCTCTCTCTCTCTTCCCAAGAAGGAAAGGCCTTTTTAGTTAGGAAAATCAAAGGGAAAGGTAAAAGTTGTCCACAACAAAACATATCACAAATATAAGGACTGACTACTGACACGGGCACTGCAGACGGAAGTTAGAGGCTCCAGGTCCTGAGCACCCCTATCTGGTGCCTAGTTTTCCCTTGGTCTAGATTCCTGAGGTGTACGCTCTTTATCTTTGTTATTGTTATTTACACATAACTGCTGTCCTGCAGCTCACTGCTAGAATCCATCTGTTTTTCTTCCTTAACACCCACTGCTACCAAAAGTGTATAAAATTTGTTTGCGAGGCTATGTTCAGGATTCAGAGAACCTGGCATGAGTTTGAACTCCACCAGTGGTAGGCACAACAACTCCAGTTTTGGAGTCCACTGAAGTCTTTAAGGCCAGGGTATGGCCAAATAAGAGGGGTGTAGTGAAAGCGGGACTGGGCTGGGGGAACCACAAAAGTCACAGGATTAGCTGGAGGCCAGAGAACCAGCCTAATCATTATTCTGAGCACAGCTGCATCTGGGACAGGAGTAGGTGGCAGGGAGGAGATGGCTGGGAAGAGTGTGGGGGAGACTTGATTGTGTTAGTACTTCCTGCTCATTTTACTCCACCACCTGTACTTAGTGTCCTGGGTTTACTCGGCTGTTTTTGGTTTGTTTTTGTTTTGTTCTGTTTTTACCACCAACTCTCTAGGTCTTAATTTCTGTAGAGACAACTATCAGAATGTGTGTGTGCGTACATGTTGCTATGAGGTAGCTTTGAGAAACCCTTCTTCCGACGTGCAATATTATATATTCCTTTCTCTTCCTTTCAGTATCTCTCCAAGCGGTTCTGTTTTTCACCGCCTTCTTGTACAGCTTTCTCCTTTGTTGCCAATAGCTGAACAGCTGCTACTATTTTGTCTTACTTACCATGCTTCAAACCCAGAAACAGGGAATTAAAAAAAAATACCCCCTGGAGGACCAAAAAGCTATTAGAACACAATTCTAAATAATATATAGTTCAGGAGATTTAATAATAGTGCTCACTGTGCATGTGACATTTCTGAAGTGCTTCTGATGTGCTAACACATTTATTTCTCACATTTTATAACCCAGGGAGGCAGGTGCTGTTAATATCTCCATTTTACAAATGAGGAGTCACACTGGAGTTAAGTAACTTGGCAAAGAGCAAGTCAATACCTCTTTTGCCCAAATTACAATTTTGAGAAGTTTGTAAAATCTAGCTCTCTGTTTCTTGGTTATAGACCTGGTAAAACTCCAAACTATATTGTAAGTTGGCTGTATAGCCAGAGAAGCTCTGGAGCCCTGGCATCAGGCTAGAGGAGCCAGGTCCTGGCCACTGTTTGCAAGATCTTCAGCAGGTTACTTGGTCTCTCTGAGCCCTGTTTTCCCAGTGTATTAAGCATGGATTGGTGAAAATAGTGTTTACATATTAGGAAGAGTCCAGCACATAGTGGGAGCTGCATCATTGGTTTCTGGTGTTTAGTGGGTGCTTGATAAATAGTTGCAGAATGCCACTAGTTAAACTGGAAGGGCACATTGACAAGTGTCTAATCAGCCATGTAATAATGTAGGCGCCAATGGCCTTTGTGTTGTTTTAATGCCCTCATATTGCTCCAACATTTGAAAAAATAACCTATAAAATATTTTAAGTGCTAGTCTTAAGGTAGGAAAATAAAAACTAATAATCTGGCATGCTGATATTTTACTTTGAAAACTAAAAATGAAGCTATAAGCCAAGCTTCTCTCTTTCTAGAGAATTCACACCCATTCTTGGGTCTAGCTATTGGCTGGATTCTCTCCAGAAGGCTTAAAAGGTTTCATTTATTGCTTTGATGATTATATTATAATCAAATAAAAAGTATCTTTTGGAGCTGGGTTGTAACTCAGTGGTAGAACACATGCTCAACACATGAAAGGATTTATATTTGATCCCCAAAATCACACAAACAAACAAACAAGCAAGCTAGTTTTTTTTTTCTCTCTTCTCCGCCACTGTGGCATGTTTGTTTATAGTGTGTGTGTGTGTGTGTGTGTGTGTGTGTGTGTGTGTGTGTGTGTTACTGGGGATTGAACCCAAAGACATTCTACCTTCAAGATGCACACCTTCCCTATTTATTTATTTATTTTGGTGGTACTGGGGTTCCTGGAAACCCTTGTACCTCTGGGCTACACTCCCAGACACCTATTTTTTATATTTTTATTTGGAAACAGGGTCTCTTAAGCCAGCGCGGCTGGCTGGCTTCGAACCTGCACAATCCTCCTGTCTCTGCCTCCCAAGCACGGGGATTACAAGCATGCGCCACCACGCCCAGCTCCTTTTTATTTTTTGTTTTGAAACAGGGTGTTGCTAGTTTGTTGAGTCTCCCCAAGTTGCTGAGACTGGCCTTGAACCTGAGATTCTCCTGTATCATCCTCCCAAGTACTGGGATTATAGATATATACCACCATGCCTGGCCATTTATAAGATTTTTAAAGCAATATATATGGTAGTTTCACCTAAAAGACAATTAAAAAAAAAGAAAAAAAAAGAAAAAAATATTCTCTGGTAAGAAAGAAAGCAAAAAGAAATATTGAAATGTTATCTTTAAGTCATCAAAAGCTTGGTATCAGACAAATGAAACTGTTATGTGAGATTATCATTGTTAATTTTGGATAAATTGCTATAATACTAGATGTCAACCACTAAGCCAAGCATGGGAAGGAGGGTTGGGGAGGGAACGGGGTGGGGATCGGGTAGGGCGATGTGTGCATGTATGTCTATGCAAGTTTTTTTTTATATCCCATTATGATGTGTGCATGTATGTCTATGCAATTTTTTTTATATCCCATTATGATGTATGAATACAGTGTACCAATAAAAAAATAAAAAATTTAAAAAGAACAGTTGGCAATTTGTAAATATAGTGAAAATATTAATTTCTCCATTTTTCCTACCCTAAATGATATTCTTCTATTTTGCTTGATAGACTATCCATAGAAAAGTATAAGTGATTTGGACATAATGCCTCATAAAGTAGATTCTGATTCTGATTTGAGACATTATAGAATAAGGTTGCCATGATTTCACACAGAGGAAAAACAACAATTTAATGAGCTATGAATTCTAAGTTACTAAGGCTATATATTTAATAAATTCATGGACATAATATCATAGGAGTTGAGTGACTGTGTCATTTCTAAGTTATGCCTTTACTCCTAGATAAAATTTATGAAATTCCACTGGAAAATAAACCTTTATTCTAATAATAAATCTTTTTATTTTTGTGGTACTAAGGATGGAACTCAGGGGCATTCAACCTCCGAGCTATACCCCCAGCCTTATATTTTAGACTTTTTATTTTTGAAACAGTGTCTCACTGTGTTGCAAAGGGCTTAAGTAGCTAAGGCCGTCCGCAAACTACAATCCTCCAGTCTCCGCCTCCCAAATGCTGGGATTACAAGCGTGCGCCATCACGCCTGGTTCTCATAATAAATCTTAATCTTGGAAAAAGCAAACCATATGTTTCCCAATAGAGAAGTGAACATTTAAAGATGGTTAGCCAATTAGCACTGATCCAAGGCTCAAAAGCACTTGAAAAAATAGGTGATGCCGGGCGTGGTGGCGCACGCTTGTAATCCCCGTGCTTGGGAGGCAGAGACAGGAGGATCGTGCAGGTTCGAAGCCAGCCGCGAGCGTTGGCTTAGGAGACCCTGTAAAAATAGGTCTGGGAGTGTAGCCCGGAGGTAGAAGGGCTTCCAGGAACCCCAGTACCACCAAAAAAAAAAAAAAAAAAGAAAAGTAGGTGAC
This sequence comes from Muscardinus avellanarius, assembly GCF_963383645.1. Classification (NCBI taxonomy): domain Eukaryota; kingdom Metazoa; phylum Chordata; class Mammalia; order Rodentia; family Gliridae; genus Muscardinus; species Muscardinus avellanarius. Next base: position 66,841,738 of record NC_137795.1, read on the forward strand.
AAGGCTTCTTGCACTTATATTAGGACGAATCTCAGAGTTTACTGACTCTATTTGTTTGTTTTCTTTTATTTTGTCTTTCTTTGAAGCTTCTTTTCAAGACTTTATTTTTCCCCCTCTTTCTCCCACTTCCTCTTTTCCTTCTTTCTCTACCCCAGAAAGAAAATGTAAAGTATATAATTATTGGCTTTGTTGAACAAAACTTGGAATTTTATTCATTTCTTAACTTGAAATGTTTAAAATGATTTTTATAAAAATGTACAAATTTATTTCTAGATTTTTCACTTTAAAAGAAAAAAAAAGAAAGGGGCCTTTTAGACTCTTGGTGCTAATCATCCTGTTTCACATGATCCTGTATAACTTTACTCATATTTGACATGTAAAAAATGTTAAGAAACTATTTGAAAAGTTTAGCAATTTATCTCCCCAACATGAGACTTTAGGAAGGAAAGAAAGTTAGACTTGAAAACAATGAAGTAATATTAAAGATGTCAAAGTAATGGAAGACATATAAGAGTGTTAAACAGCTTGTGATATTTAATCTTTTTTCACTTTTATTCCACAGAGTAAGAAAACTTTCATAAGAAAAATCTTTTTTAAAAGACTTAAATATAAATTCACTAACAAAAAAACAATAAATTAAGACTGAATTTAACAAATACTTTAAAAATTATTATTATTAATAAATAGTTTTCTGAAAGCAAGAAAAAAGAAGCAAAAAGTGACCCTAAGGCCCCGTAATAAATAGACATGTAACATTTTCAGTGTTTGTTAATCATTCTTTTCTCAATTGCAGACCATTATTCAACATTTGGATACACATGCACATACATATAAATTTGCAATAATAAAGGGTTCAATATAATATCAATTTTGAAATCATTTACAGTTTGTAGATACATCCACGAGGCAGAGAAAGGGAGTTCAGATCCCATTCTCATAAGTGAGAGCCTTAGGACACTAAAAGGCTTCCTCATGTGCTAAGATTTTCATGCTAAAAATTTAACAAAAATATGATTTCTTGGGTGTATTCATTCAAGTCACCCCTCCATGCCATGTCATCATACCATGTCTGGTATGGAGCTGTACCTATCCTCTGTATTTCTATCTTTTAATAAGCTTCTTTAAATCTTAAAAAAATATGATTTCTCTTTTTCACTATCCTGCCATAAACTAATTAACCTTGCTTATTATATAATATATATGAATTTATATATAGTATGAAGTAATTATATATTACAGTTTGGCCATATTTTTTGGAATCATCTTCTCAATCTTGTGAATTGCATCATCCTCCACAAAGAGTTTCACTGGCTACCTAGCAAATGAAGAACAAAAAGGACCTGGAGGTGTGAGAAGACCATTGGCCACCTGGCCCCATCCCATCACCAGTGTGAAGGGCACCTCCCAAGAGAATAGACAGGTGCAACATATGTTTCCACCCCCAGAAAGGAATATAGAATATTATTATTGGATCCTTGGAGAGGGAATCCTTCCTGACTCATTGCATTTCAGTGGAACTAGAGTAGCATAATAACCACCTGTATAGTATGTGCTGGATGGGTGTAGAGAAAGAGAAGATCATGATTCTTGGTGTTTATCCAGGAAGCTAAGGGACACACTCACCCCCTGTCTCAGTCAATATTTTCATAGCTATAATCCAAAAGAACTAACCACACAACTTATAAGAAGGAAGATTCATTTGCTCACAATTTCTTGGAGATTCAAGGGTCAGTCCATGTGAGGCCAGAGTGTATGGATCTCAAGACTTGGTTGTGTGAAGAAGAGAAAGGAAGAGAGCAAGGCTTTGCTCTCATATCATGGAGACTAGAAGCAGGAGAGCCAGAAAGCAAGGGGATTCAAAGACACAAGGACAACTCTGGGGCCACACCTCAAGGAATCACCTTCTCTAACTACAGCCCATCAGCCTAGGTTACCACCCAATAAATCCATTACAATGGATTTAGCTACTGATGAGATTACAACTCTCATGACTTAATTACATCAACTCTGAAGACCAATTTATGAGCTCTTCCAGGGGTATTCCATTTCTAACTATACAACCTCAATTAAGGAGGTGTGCACTTGACTCATCTGTAGCTTACTGTTTTTAATGTCCAAAATGGAGATCACAATCACTGTCAATTGATAAGACTTAGTGTATGTTTGGAGAAATTCAAAAGGAAGCCTACAGTATAAACTTCTACTGTGTTTAAGTGACCTGATACTGTTATCATGGACTAACTCATGGCATTTAACAAGCTCATTAGAACAAAAAATGCATTTTTATTATATCAGAGTCGTTGGAAAATAAGGTTAAACTTGAAGAAGCTCTATAATCTAATATCCTATAATTAGACACTATTAAGATTTTGGGGTAGGTTTTCAGTCTTTTTTCTATACTCTCTTCCATTCTAGTAGCAATATCTAATATTCATGGATAATCGTAGGAGCTAATTTTAATCTACATACACCTGACTCCAAAGCCTGAATTCTTAATCTCTATGTAATATTTCTAATTTATATATTACTTTAATATAATAAGATTGTTATTTTATGCAAACTTTCACAATTTTTCATAAAATTATTAATTTTTTCATAAAATTATTAAACTTAAGTTCTGAATTTATAATGAAGCAAGCATAAGTATGTAGAGAATTAAGTGGGAAACAGAGTATATAAAATTTGTATTTTGAAATACATAAAATGTCTGGATATTATTTCTCAAATAGTCAAGTGATTCTGAATTATCACATAAGAAATTATAAATCATAAAGTACCACAAAGAAAAATGCTCAGAATTACTGTTTGTGTGTGTGTTTGTGTGTGTAATTATCTATAAATAAATACAGATGACCTTAATGATGTGTTTGAAGAGCTACAACAGACAGGTGTACCATTCCTCTATTAGAATCAATCTTTTTTTCTTTTATACACTTTTGTTGGTGCATTACAGTCTAATAGTCTCACATCATGATATAGTAAATAATGATAGTGATATCCATGCACACAGTAGTTGGTGAGTCTCCCCCCATCCCTGCCTCCAGCTCCATCCTCACTCTCCCCTTCCCCATACATGATACTGAGATTAGCACTGGCATTCTCACATAGGCACAAAATATCCATGGAAGTTATTCCTTCACTAATTCTCCCTCTCCCCCACCGTCTCTCAGACCATCTCCCTCGCTTCACTTGGATCAATCTCTCTGAAGAGTGGCTAAAAAAACTATGAAATATGTTTCTGGGGAATAAGGCGGCAATGTGCCAAAATGTAGTTTATTTTTATTTTTTGACAAGGTAGGCTTATTTTATTTCTAGAAATATAAATGTGAAATAACAAATAGAAATATATACACTAATTTTGCAGCTTGGAAAAATAAAGGTTCTTATTTAGACAATGATAGAAAGTGAATTTGAAACAATATAAATAATTTTTATTTGATAATTAGTTTTTTCTTTAATGAATTTAAATGCTTGAAAAGTTTTCAATGATCTAAATATTTTAATTTTTGCTGTGTGGGTTACATTCACTGTTGTGTCTTATTACTGATTATTAAGAACATGCATTTTGATTTAGCCTCATCTTTGAAAGAAAAGTTAATCAAGGAAATGTAAGAAAAAGGGAAGAAAAAAGACTTGTGGAGGCAAAATTGACAGGGTGCTTATAATACAATGACATCACAAATACATGTAATTATAGTATAATTAGAGTTGCATTTGGAACTTATCCAAAAAGCATTTAAAAAAACCTCTGAAACCACAGAGCAGCCATCTCTTAGCCACGTCTTCTAAAACTGAAGGCAAAATTTTAGAGTATGTGTGTGCATGTGTTTATTTATAGTAGATTCTTGCACAAACTGTATAAAGGCATAAGTAATGTCCCTTAATGAAAAGTGTTCAGAAAACACAAAGCAGGAGTTGCATTAAACACTAGAATCATTGATTTCCCCATAAGTCTCTCTTCGATTTCTAATAAATTTACAAACACTAATCACACACTTGTTTCTGGACAGCTAGCATTGTTTAGGATTGGAATATAGAGACCAGTTTCAGTCATATAAAGAAAAATATATGAAATATGTCTCTCATGAAAGAGATATACCTACACAATACTCTATTTGATGTTGGCAGTTGTTTAAATAAGCTTATTCCCAGGTATTTATTCTTAGCATGATATAAAGAATAAAAAAAATTTCAATCAACTTTTTCCTTCTTTTCCTTACTTTTTTTTTTTTGGTGGTACTGGGGATGGAACCTTTCTACCTCCGGGGGTCTACACTTCCAGACCTATTTTTATATTTTATTTAGAAACTGGGTCTCTTAAGCCAGCAAGGCTGGCTTCGAACCTGCGCCATCCTCCTGTCTTCATCTCCCAAGTGCAGGAATTATAAGTGTGCGGCACTGCGCCTGGGGACACCTTACATTTTTAACTGCTCATTTGGGAGGGTCACATTTCCTTCTCTGGTTTTTGAGCTTTTGAACCACTCTGGTTAATTTTAAGCTTTATGTCTTCCAAGTCAGATAAAATACACTAGGGAATAACTTCTACAGGAGATTCTGGGAAGAGATAAAGAATCTGAGTGTCTAAGCGTGTTCTTGGAATCCGTATGAAGTGGGGCTCTAGAAAAGTTGGGCCAGATAAAGGAGAGGCTGTGGGGCTAGACTTGTATCCAGCACTGAAGAGCATCATGTGAACAGGGGCTGAGGAATCTGTCTTGAAGGCCAGTAATGCCCCAAGTTGTCCATGACACCTGGTAACGTCATAGTTTGGACGCTGTACCTAGAGGCTACAAAGCTTCAATGTTGTACTTCTCATACAGGGTGAGTTAAAAACAGCAAATTCTAATATTTAGTGAATGCCTTTAATTCTATGCTAGGGACTGTGCCAAGTGCCTCACATTGATTAAGACATTGAAATATCACAGGAGACAAATATTGCTTCCTTCAGACTTCTAGGAGACTTGGGTCTCAGGAAGTCTAGTAACTTTCACAAATACTGGTTATGAAACCAGTCAGTGGTAAACTTAGATTGCACCTGAAACTGCTTCCAGAGTAAATCTCAGTCACCCCAGATTGATCTAAAGCACCTTTCCCATGGCCAGCAGGTTAGGAATTTATGCAACCTGTTTTGTTTTGTGGGAAGTATTCAACTCTTTCTTTGAGACCTTCCTTCAACTGCAGGATCAATGGCTAACTTAAAACATAAAGCAGATATATTGCAATGGGCAGTATTAAATTTATAAGTGACTCTTAATGTTTTTCTTTTTCAGAAAAAAAGTTTTCAAAGACAAATTTCAACTTCAATGTGATTTTATGTCTCCAAGGTACTCTTGAGGCTGTTTGATGGCACATAACACTTCAGATTTGTCATTCCCCCCCCCATAAGAGTAAAGGGTTCATGCTGGAGTTGAAAAAAAACATTCACACAAAAGAATCCTTCTCATCTCAATCTGATGTCCCTTTGCACTGCATAGAAGTGTCCATCACTTTTTAAAAGCCCAGTATTTGAAATTTTGTCATATAAATTATATAAATTAGTGGGTATTTATTTATTTATTTATTTATTTACTTTTTTGCGGGTTTGGGGATGGAACCCAAGGGCATTAGACTTCCAAGCTACACCCCCTGCCCTATTTTTTATTCTTTATTTTGAAACTGGGTCTCGCTGAGTTGCAGAAGGCCTCACTAAGTAGCTGAGGCTGTCCACGAACAGCGGTTCTCTGTTCTCAGCCTCCCGAGTGCTGGGATTACAAGTGTGCATCACCACGCCCCGCATAGGTATTTATAATACACATAATTTATCAACAAACTGTAGAGAATCAACATTGTATATAGGCTTATGTGATCAAATTATAATTAGATTTAACTTTTTTTGTGGTGCTGGGAATGGAACCCAGGGGCATTCTACCTCTGAGATATACCCTCAGCCCTATCTTAAATTCTTTATTTTGAAACAAGGTCTCACTGAGTTACACAGGGCCTCACTAAGTCGCTGAAACTGTCCTCCTGACTCAGTCTCCCAAGTACTGGGATTACAAGCATGCACCACCATGCCTGGCTAATCAGACTTAATTGTGTGTGTGTGTGTGTGTGTGTGTGTGTGTGTGTGTGTGTGACTGTGGATGGAACCTAGGAGCATTCTACCTCTGAGCTACAACCCTAGCCCTATTTTTTATTCTTTATTTTGAAACATGGTCTCACTGGGTTACGAAGGGCCTAAGTAGCTGAGGCTGTCTGTTAACTGTGATCCTCCTGTCTCAGCCTTCCAAATGCTGGGATTACAAGCATGTGATACTATGCCTAGCTATATTTAACTTTTGAGATTGGTGAATAAAGCTAAGATCCACTGTCTTTAATTTGCTCTTCTCTAACCCAGAACAAAGATCATCTTGGGTTTTCAGATTACAGGTATGTAGTTGAAAAGAACTAGCTTAGTCAACGCCAAATGTTATGCTTATAAAATCTCACCAATTGGGTATCAAATAAAAAAAATATATGGCTCATTTAGACTTTTTCTAGAAATAGTGCTGAAACAAGTAGACATCAATATGCAAAAAAGGAAATGAATCTAGACACATATGACACTTTTCATAAAAATTAACTCAAAATCAATAAAGAACCTGAGTGTAAAATGCAAAACTATAAAAGTTTAGAACAAAAATCTAAGTATCCTTGGGTTTAGTGATAACTTTTAGATAGAACACCAAAAAACATAACCCATAGGGAAAATTTGATGTTATTTTTCATTAAAGTTAAAAACTACTCTGTGAAAAACACTGTTAAAAGAATGAGAAGATATGTTACAGAATGGAGAAAATACTTGTAAACACAAATCTGACAAAAGATTTATAACTAAAATATACAAAGAGCATTTAAAATTCAACAATATAAAAACCTCAATTTATAAAATGTGCAAAAGACAGGAAAAGATATCTCACCAATGAAGATACTAAGACTGCAAAAGAGCATCTGAAGAGGCATCCAATGTAATATTCATAAGGGAACTGCAAGTTAAAACAGCAATGAGATACCACTGCACATTTATGAAAATGGCTAAGCTCTAAATCCCTGACAGCTCTTAATGTCGATGAGCATTTGAAGCAACAGGGGCTCTCACTGATTGCTGGTGGGAAAGCAAAATGATACAGCCACTTTTGAAGAAGGTTTGGAATTTTCATACAAAGCTAAACATTGGGCTTATCACATGGCTGAAGAAAATTTCCCAAGTGAGTTGAAAACCTAAATATACACAAAACCCTATTTGTGAATATCGATAGCAGCTTTATTCATTTATAGTTATCAAAACCTAGATGCAACCAACATGTTCATTTATTCATTGAGTGAGTGAATAAACAAACTGGCATATCCATACATTAGAAGATTATTCAGTGATTAAAAAGAGATCAGGTCACATAAAGATGTAGAGAAGATGTAGGTATCTATCAGGTCACATAAAGAGGTAGAGATCGTGGGTGTGGTGGTACACATCTGTAATCCTGTGCTTGGGAGACTGAGACAGGAAGCTTGAAGGTTCAAGGACAGCCACAGTGAGGAGTGAAACTCATCAACATAGCCAGATCATGTTTCAAAATAAAAATAAAATAGGTCTGGGGGTGTAACTCAGAGGTAGAATTCCCCCTGGGTTCAATCCCCAGCAAAACACACACCATACACACATACAGAGAGAGAGAGAGAGAGAGAGAGAGAGAGAGAGAGAGAGAGAGAGAGAGAGAGAGAAAACTTAAGTGCATATTGCTGAGTGAAAGAAGCCAGCCCAAATAGTTATATACCTTCTGTTATATAATGACTCCAACCTCTTTTTTTAATTTAATTTTTATTTTTTTTTATAAGTGGAACATATTGAGAGTGGTGTACTTTTACATTGTGCTTCATGCCCTTCCCTCTCCCTTCCCCCAATAGAGAGTGTCCAAGTTAATCATGTTGTATTTATGCTATTGCACATATTCGTATGTAGCTCCTCCATTGAACAACCTCAGCTTTCTTCCTCTCCTATCCTTCCATTCAAGCTTTGCTGAGATTTCCCCTTCATCATCTGGAATCCCTCTGGTATTCCCACTACTCCCTTGCTTGAACATATTACAGAAAACATATGTCCCTTCTCTTTCTGTGCTTGACTAATCTCACTTAACATAATGTTCTCTAGTTCCTTCCATCTTCTTGCAAATGCTATTATTTTATTTTTCTTTATAGCTGAATAGAATTCTATTGTGTATATTTCCCATAATTTTGCAATCCACTCATCTGTTGATGCAGATCTAGGTTGGTTCCATATTTTGGCTATTACAAACTGTGCTGCTATGAACATGGGTATGCATATGTTAACGTAGTTCTAGCCATCAGGGAGATGCAAATCAAAACTACGCTGAGATTCCATCTAACCCCAATCAGAGTGGCAAACATAAAGAAATCAAACAACAACAATTGCTGGCAAGGATGCGGGGAAAGAGGAACTCTTTTACACTGTTGGTGGGAGTGCAAAGTAATTCAGCCACTATGGAGATCAGTATGGAGATTCCTTAGAAAACTGGGAATAGATCCACCATTTGATCCGGCTATACAACTCCAACCTCTTGATGTTCCAGAAAAGGTAAACCTGTAGACACAGTAAACTTAGCAGTAGTTGTCATTTGGGAGAAGGGAGAAAGAGAGTGAAGGATAAGTGGAGCCTAGAGAATTTTGAGGGCTGTGAACTATTATGTGTAATATTGCAATGGTGAATACATGACTTTATGCATTTTTCAAAGCTTTAAAAACTGTATAAAACAAAGTATAAACTCAAATTTAAACTATGGACTTTAGCAATAATATGTTTAAATCAACTCATCAGTTATAAAAATACATCACATGAGCCAGGCGTGGTGGCGCACGCTTGTAAATCCCCGCGATTGGGAGGCAGAGACAGGAGGATCGCGCAGGTTCGAAGCCAGCCACGCTGGCTTAAGAGACCCTGTTTCCAAATAAAAATATAAAAATAGGTCTAGGAGTGTAGCCCAGAGGTAGAAGGGCTTCCAGGAACCCACTACCACCAAAAAAAAAATGCATCACATGATTGCAAGTTGTTAATAATAGATAAAAAATGTGGGAAGGGGTTTGAAAAGGAGGTGGTATATGGGAACTTTCAGTATTTTCTGTAAGTCTAGAATTTCTTTAAAAGATAGGTGTATCATTAAAAAAAAAGTTGATGCTTCCTTCTCTACCTAATTTCTAACCCCTTTTTCAAATACCATTATTATCTGCTGAAATTTCCATCTAACCATAAGACTACTCCAGAACCTATTGAAGAAGGCCTTCCAGACTAGAAGAATTCTCAGCTGAAATTTATTTCTCCTGTCTTAATCTTTTTTTTTTTATACTTTGGTACTGGGGATAGAATCCAGGGACATTCTACCTTCTAGCTACACCTGCAGTCCTATTTTTTATTCTTTATATTGAAAAAGGGTCTCACTGAGTTGCAAAGGGTCTCACTAAGTAACTGAGGCTGTCTGTGAACTGTGATCCTCCTTTCTCGGCCTCCCAATTGCTGGAATTACAAGCATGTGCCACCATTCCCAAATGTCTCAATCTGTCTTGGCAAATATCTTAATATATGTTAGTATGCATTTCCTATTCCACTGAATATAAAGCCACTTGTATCTTTTCATTATATTTTGAATCTTTGGAAAATAGAGGCTCTTCCTGTCATTTTTACTCCTACACTCCTACTTGAGTACCTGCTAATGAAAATAACTTGAGGCTATTTTTTATTGTCACCAAAAATATAAACTATGTTTACCATTGCAACCATTTTAAGTGTATAATCCAGTAATATTAAGTATATTGCAATTGTAGCATAGTAGATCTCTAGAGTCTTTTCAACTTACAACTGAAACTCTCTGCTAATTAATCATTAATTCTTCCTCCAGTTCTTCTCAACCCTTGGCAACCACTTTTATACATTTTGATTAATTTAGATACTTCATACCAGTAGAATCACACGTTTTTCCATCTGTAATAGATTTTTTTCATTTGGCATCATACCCTCCAGGTCCACCCATCTTGCAGCATATGACAGGATTTCCCTATTTTTAAGGCTGCATAGTAATTCATTATATGTATATACTATATTTCATCTTTTCACCTGTGGGTAGACATTTGGGTTGGTTCCTATTATACTATATACTTCAATGTAGCTCGGTGTGATGACACACACCATGATCCCAGTAACCTGGGAAGCAAAGACAGGAGAATTGCAGGTTGGAGGCCAGCCTCAGGAACTGAGTGAGACCCTGTTTCAAAATTAAAAAAGAATAAAAAAGAATGAAGATATAACACAGAGGTAAAATGCCCTATATTCAGTTTCCGGTACCAAAAAATTAAATGAACAAAACTAAAACTAAAATAATACTCTAATGAACATGAGTGTTCAAACATTTCTCTCCAAGACTCAGCTCTCAATTCTTTCTTGATTTTGTTACTGGGGATTAAACACAGGGACATTTTATCTTAAAGTCCCAATACCCTGTTTTTGGTACTGAGGGTTAAACTCGGGGACTTCTACCTCTGAGATATACCCCTAAACCGTATTTATTTATTTATTTATTTATTTATTTATTTATTTATTTATTTATTTATTTATTTTTAGGTGGTACTGGGAACCCTTCTACCTCTGGACTACACTCCCAGACACCTATTTTTATACTTTTTTTTTTTTTTTTGAAACAGGGTCTCTTAAGCCAGCAGGGCTGGCTTTGAACCTGCTTGATCCTCCTGTCTCTGTCTCCCAAGTGCGGGGATTACAAGCGTGCGCCTCCATGCCCCAGCCTTTTATTTTGAAACAGGGTCCAACTATGTTGCGGAGGAGGCTGGCCTTGAATCTTTGATTCTCTTACCTTAGCTTCCCTTGACCCGACCCCCCCACCCCCAGCCTTTTTCCAGTGTCATTCTCTGAGCGAGGGCCTTTAATGACTCTCCTAGTTTACTCGTCAGCCTGTCTTATGGGACCCAGTCCTATCCCCCACGAATTTGTCGTTCTCCACAACACTGGCCCTCTTGCCTTTTGCCGAGGACATTTTGGGTTTTCTCTTCTCTGGAGTTTTGTCCATGCCTGGAAATGTGCTCCCGCCATTGCTTCTACTGCTACAAACAACAGCTGCTCATTTCAGGTTTTACTCCCCTGCGGTGGCTTTTCTGTTGGCTTTGCTCCTCCACTTTCTACTAGATTTAAACCTCATCCAGGAGACTTATTCTCCTCCTGTTTGGATCATCCGAAGCTCCCAGCACAATGCCTTGCAGGCCACAGGTGCTCAGCATCGCCAGCTTGGAAGGACAGGAATACTAAGTGGTTTGGGTACCAGTGGAGCAGGCCAGGATCCAAACCACAACTAGACCACTTGGAAGCTATAGAACCTGGCTCTGGCAGTTCATTTCTTTGATTCATCTGGGGGCGGGGGGCAATGTTAGTAGCAATATATGTACTAATAAGATTATTGAAAGTTTAAGAAAGAAGTGTATGTAGAATTGATGTGCATTAAATATATCCAATACAGGGAAATAATAATTATTTCAGAGTATTTTCCTTCTGAAGTATTTTAAATATCTTTTCTCTGAAGACATCCCATCTTTCTTTCTTAGCCATACCTATTTATTATCTCAAAAGACCACCCAGGAAGGCAAAATTGGAACAAAAATGGGCATAATATTGCATTCGTAATCAGCTCTAAATTTATTTTGAAATTACTGGAGTGTTAACGGATACATGTGTAAATATTTGAGTGCCCATATGCATCAAACGCTGTTGAATATTATTTCAGATACAGCAACGACCAGGAGAAAGTCCCACCCTCCACTAACTTACATTCCAGTGTATACAAAGACCCCGCAGAGGGTCAAGGACCGTGATGAAAAGCGAATCATCTACAAAATGACCCCAGGCCCCGTTGAATAATATCCTAAACTCCATTTCTCTGACTTATAATTTGACTACTATGATACACTTAGGAAGCGCCCAAGACTATTAACTGAGATTATTAAAGCTCTAAAAGGTACATGCAAGCAATATGTGTGTGTGTGAGTGTGTGTGTGTGTGTGTGTGTGTGTGTGTGTGTGTGTGTGTGTGTCCTGGGGGGGGGGAATCTGCATCCATCAGACCTGTAAGTGACTTTGAGTAGCAGGTGGCTCTGAGCTCTCTCTACTTCAGTGACCTAGAAGTTCAGCTGTCTGGGAGTGGAAGTTGTTCCGGGGACCCTCCTGAGCCCCTAAGCGCTGCCACAGCACCGGGCACGTCCCTGTGGGCTCGGAGGGGCCGGACCCGCGCGCTCTGGGCGGGGCCGGGAGGGGCGCGGAGGGCGGGGCCGGGGCGGGGCGAGCCGCACGCTGGGTGCCGGGGAGCTGTCAGTGTCAGGCTGGGGAGAGAGAGAGAGGAAGTGATCGCTCCCGCAGGAGCAGGAGCAGGAGCTGGAGCGGGAGCGCAGCGTGAGACAGCACATCCTGCGGGCTCCGCGCCCGCAGTCCAGGTAAGCCCGGGGGCCGAGGTCGCGGCTCCAGCCCCTCCGAACGCCCCTCCCCTCCCGGCCCCGGGAGCTCCGCATAGGCAGCTGCCGCTGGACCTGGCCGGGGCCCCTCCCCAGGCTCCCGCCCCGAGGCCGCCGGAGCCCCCCAGCGGCAGCCCCGAGAGCCCGCACGGGAGGCAGGGTCGTGGTGTCAGCCACCCCGTCGCCCACCTGGGAACCTGGGAGGGGCATCCCGGTGCGCCCCGCCGGGGTCCTCAGGAGGAGAGCATCTGTGGAATCCGCACCCCGGTGGGCCACCCAGCTGACGGCCCCTGGGGGAGGGGGAGGGGAGAGGGAGGGCCAAGGGTGCTGTTTGATTGCATTTTCAAGCTGTCTGCAAAGCTCTTCCAGGCTGTCGCTACCCGCCAAGTCGCAGGGAGCGAATGCACTTCCAGCAGGGCTTTAATTAAACGCTCACGCAAGAAGATGCGGATTTCTCTATGTCTCTCTGCCGGGGGGCGGGGGAAAGTGTGACTGAGGGATGTATTTTGGTAAACACCTTCCAGGCTGCTTGGCTCACCTCACCACCACCACCACCACCCCCGCTCCCACCCAGAATCGCTCTGGCTTTATAAATCTGAGTGTCGTCATCCTAAGGGCAGGGATCCTGGCAGCCCTGGTGGTAACTGAGTGCGGGAGTCTCCTGATTGGTACCTTGGCTAGTAAGGTTAAAGGGAGACCCAGAAACAGGACAGAAAAATTACGTAGGAAATCAGAGACTCAAGAAAAAGGCCGAAGAGGGAGGATACTTGTTATCTTGGCTTCTACCTTACCTAAATAAGAGGCAGGAACAAATAGCCAGCCATTTTCTTGCCTGCGCTGCCTTTTAAGTAGGCATGGTAGATTTATTGCAGTTGAGAGTTGTTAGAAATTGATTCCAAACGTTCCAGACTGGCAGAAAGCATAGCTAAGGGAAGGCACAGGTAACTGCGGTAGACCTCCTTGGCTGGGTTAGCACGGATGTGGGCGACTGTCTACGTGCATACTTTTGTGCAGCTGTGGAACTCACAGAGAAACAGGTTGATCAGTGTGAGTTAATTTGAAATGGGTACATACAGTGCAAATTGCATCTCGAGGGCACTAGTAAGAATGTGAGCCATTCTCCCTCTGTGTATCTACAATGCCAAGTTTGCTTTGAAAGGTTTGGTGTGGAAAAGGGGCTTAGACTCTGCTCTTTTCAATAAATAAAATTAAAATATAAAATCTTCAATAAATAAAATCTGACATCCCTAACATAAGGTACTATTTTCTTTTTCTTATTCTTTCTTTTTTTTGAGATACCAGGAATGAAACTCAGGGGCAGTCTACCTCTGAGCTACACCCCCCAGTCCTATTTTTTATTCTTTATTTTGAAACAGGATTATCACCGAGTTGCAAAGGGCCTCACTAAGTAGCTGAGGCTGTCCATGAACCACAATCCTCCTGTTTCAGCCTTCCAAATGTTGGGACTATTTTCTCTTTAATGGATTCACTTCACCAGGATTTCTTAAGATCTAGAGATCCAGTGTTCCAGGAGCAATTCCTCTAAAAATCTTCCAGCACCACTGCTGGAACATTTTTATAATATAGTTGGGGTGCAGTGTGGACCTTTCCATCTCCTCCATCTCTAGGTCCTGTTTTTGGTACAGAATATCTGCAGCATCTCTTCCTTTCCTGGGGCCTCATGCACTAGTATACCTGCTTCCTCTCCTCTTGGACCTCTGGGATGCTGTAGCTTCTCAGGCTTGGTCCACTTGAAGACTCACAGCCCCTCCCCACTCTCAGACATCCCTCCTCCTTTTCTACTGAAAACATGCCCATGATTGGCCATTAAAGTATTTCATTATTAATTATAACCACAGTTAGGGATATGACCAGAGAAAAGAAAACAAACTCACCACAAAAAGCAGCAGATTTCTTAAGCTACTGGTCCATGGTCTCCAGTGTCTCAACAGCTTCTGAGATGTCAAAAGGAAGTCACCTGGCATTTCTGTTATCATGCTTTATATCTAAGAGGGTAAGCTATAAACGTTTACCCCAGCACTTCTCCTTTCTAAAAGACCCTGAGTAACTGGGCGTGGTGGTGCAAGCTTGTAATCCCAGCATTCGGGAGGCTGAGACAGGAGGACCCGGGTTTGAGGACAGCCTCAGCTATTTAGTGAGGCCCTCTGCAAATCAGAGAGACCCTGTTTCAAAATAAAGAATAAAAAATAGAGCAAGGGGTGGAGCTCAGAGGTAGAATGGCCCTGGGTTCTATCCCTAGTACCACAAAAATAAAATAAAATAAAATAAAATAAAATAAAATAAAATACCCTGAGTTTACATTTAATAAACGAGCTTTTCCCTTTACTCCAGTCCCGAGTCAAGCAATTCTTGGGGATCTATATACTCTGTCCATACTCAGAAAGCCATGTATAAAATGTATGCTAGGCCCCTCTCTTATTTCAGACCATATGCATAGGTTTTGCCCTGCTACCCTATGGGCCACTCCTTCTCAGTGTCTTTCTGTCATCTAACCTCACACTGAATAAAAGGGTTGCACACATCTGCTGCAAACGTTAAGTATGTTCCCTCCCTATTCTGTTTTCCCAATACTTTGTTCTACCAAATAAAGCAAAGGTTGATAACATTAGTTTAAATGTATTGGCACTTTACCACACATTTCACTTACAATTCTTTCACATGTATTAATTCATTTAATTCTCATGAACACTTTAGGAGGCAGATGTTGTTTGTAAACCTATTTTACAGATGAGGAAATGATAGCACAAGTTGGTCAAGTAATTTTCTGAAGCTTGCTCAGCTACTAAGTCTACTAAGTCGTATGGCCAGGATTGAATCTGGGAGGCCTGACTCCAGGCCTGGACTTTTACGCACGCTTCTGTACTATAAGACACTCTCATTGCTTAATTCTCAGGTAATGCATAGCAGGTTCTTTTCTCATGTTGTCTTAATTTAATTCTTAGCTGAATCCTGTGAAGTAGACTTTGTTCTTTATATTTTACATATGACAAAGCTGAATTGTGGCAGGTCATAGTTAATTCATGGCAGAGGTAGGATTCAAATCAGGTTTGTCAGCTAGGTGGGTGTGGTGGCACATGCCGTAATCCTAGTACTTGGGAGGCTGAAATAGGAGGATCACAGGTTTGAGACCAGCTTCAGAAACTTAATGAGACCCTGAGTAACGTAGCAAGGTTTTATTTAAAAGCAACAAATAAAAAGGGCTGGGAGCATAGTTCAGAGGTAGAATGACCCTGGGTTCAATTCCTAGTACCAAGCAATAATAATAACAAAAAAGCAAATCAGGTCTGTGTGATGACTCTAATGCCAGAACCCATCTATTTGGCTCTTGTCCTCTGTGTGAGGACAAGATAAAGGAAAAGGAGTTCTGTTTCTCCCAGTTTCTCTGTGAGCAACATTTCCTTGAAGCCATTGATGTAGCCATACATTAAAAATAATAATTATAGAAGCTGGATGTGGTGGCGCATGCTTGTAGTCCCAGTACTTGGGAGGCTGAGACAGGAGAATCATGTAGGTTCAAAGCCAGCCTCAGCTAATTAATGAGGCTCTCCGCAGCTTAGTGAGACCCTGTTTCCAAATCAAATATAAAAATAGGTATGGGAGTGTAGGCTGGAGGTAGAAAGTTCCTGCCTTCCATCCCCAGTGCCACAAAATAATAGTAATAATAATAATAATAATAATAATAATAATAATGTAATAATATGAGTTGAACAAGTTTATTGAATTTTAGATAAAATTTAAAAATAATCCTTATTTCCATTTGCAGGCAAGTTTGAAAATATGACTATAAAATAGATATCATTTTTGTTACTAGCCCCAAATAAAAGGTGCCTAGGAACCAGTTTAATAAAAGTTTGCACGATATATATTTTAGAATTTTTGAGATTCTAAATGAGATTCATCACACTATACTCATATATGCGCACAAGAATATTTGGTCTATTCCTTTCCCTACACTCCCTCCTGCCAATCTCCCTTCACTATACTATTGGTCTCTCTCCTGACCCATGAGGTCCCTTTTCTTGGGACCATGAGGTCCCAAGTTTCTTGCTCTACTCCTATAGAAAAACTCTCTCCTGACCCATGAGGGTCCCATGTCAGAGAGGACATGGGGCCCTTTATGTTCTGAGTTAGTTGATCTCCTTGGCATGATGTTCTCCAGTTCCCTCTATTTTCCTGCAAATGAGATTTTTGTTCTTCTTTATGGCTGAATGAAACTCCACTGTGTGCACACACCACAGTTTCTTTATCCATTCCTCTGTTGACAGACATGTAGGTTAGCTCTATAATTTGGCTATTGTGAATTGTGCTGCCATAAATATAAATATGTGTGTATCACTACAGTATTATGACGTTAATTTTTTGGAAAGAAATGATACACCTGGGTGCTATGGTGGCTCCCTTCCTAGTTTTTGATGAGCCTCCATACTGATCTCCATAGTGGTTGTGATCATTTACAACCGCACCGATGATGTACATGAATGTTCTTGGTCCTCTGCAGTCTCCCCAGCATTTAATTACTGTTTGTATTTCTGATGGTTTTCATTCCAACGGAAGTGAAATGGAATCTCAGAGTAGTTTTGACTTGCATTTTCCTGATTATTAAAGACATTGAATGTTTTATATATTTGGTAGCCATTTGTATTTCTTCTTTTGAGAAGTGTCTATTTGCTTTAATTTCCCATTTATTGATTGGCTTTTTTTGGTGCTAAGTTTTTTTGAGTTCTTTATGTATGCTGGATTAGAATTAGATTAGTCCTCTAACAGAGGAGTAGCTGGCAAAGACTTTCTCCTATCATTTTCTCTTTTCATGCTCTTGATTGTTTTCTTTGCTGTGCAAAAGCTTTTTAATTTGATGGAATCCCATTTATTTTTGTTTATATTTCCTAAACTTTAGGAGTCCTATTTAGGAAATCTCTACCAGTGCCTGTATGTTGGAGAGTTGGTCCTACGTTTTCTTCTAGTAATTGAAAAGTTTCTGGTCTAGTTTCTAGGTCTTTGGTCCTCCTTAAGTTGACCCTTGTGCAGGGCATTCTTCTACCTAGGGATATTCTATTTCCCTAACACCATTTATTGAAAAGGCTGTCTTTTCTCCAACATGTATATTTGGCACCTTTATCAGGGTATATAGCTATGTGGTTTGTCTCTTTATCTCCTAGTTTATTTCATTGGTCTACATTTCTATTTTTATGCCAATGTCATGCTGGTTTTTATTACTATAACTTGTTAGTATAATTTGACATCAGTATTGTGATGCCTCCAGCATGGTTCCTATTTCTCAGAATTTCTTTGGCTATTCTAGGTCTTTTGTTCTTTCAAATGAATTTTGTGACTCTTTTTTCTAGCTCTGTGAAGAATGACATTGGGATTTTGATAGGGATTGCATTGAATCTGTAGATTGCTTTTGATGGTGTGCCATTTTGACAATATTTATTCTTCTCGTACTTTTTGCCAGCTGATTGGTAACTGTGGAAGACATGGTGAACTCAGAGTCAACCCATTATCCCTTTGAAATAAAATATTGCATCAGTTCTGGCTTCTTAATGAGACTAGTTAATTGCCCATAATTCTTTGTGGATCTCAAGTGCCATGTAATAGTTTTTCCTTGGATCAGGAATCCCTTAAAAAAAAAAAAAAGTTGTAGCTTCTATATGCCCTAAAAAATGTGGAAACTTCTTTTGGGAACTTTTCTGAAACAATGAACTTCTAGGGTTGCCTTTTATGTAAAATTTAGTAAGGTTAACTCAACTCATTTTTCTTCTTTGCAATGTTTCTAACTGGGAGAGCTCACATGTTCATGCTGTGGGGACTATAACGTCTGACTGTGAGGTCTGGGCATGAGGTCATGCTAAAGGAGGACCAAGAAAAAAGAAACAAAGAAAGAGAAACGTCCCCTGACCATTGCCCTGCCCCAAGATGACCTAGCCACTAGCATGCCAACCAGTGACTTACACAACTACTCCTGTACTCCCTCCACTTCCTTGCCCCATAAAAAGTCCCTAGCCTAATGGGGTGGGCTTTCTGACTCTTGTGGGCTTTCTCCCCAGTCAGTGCCTCCTTCTAGATTTTATATCTAAATAAAGCCTGTTTCCTGTTGTCTGGCTGTGTTTTCTTTGCCCCTGTGTACTCCAACACCTGCCATCCCTGATTCTTTCTTCTGAGGAGATTTCCTAAAAGTCCATAGACACTGGAGAGCAGGCACATGAATGAGGTTTCATGGCATCATGAAACCCACTAAAATGAATGCAAAATTTTAAGCATTTATGCATGGATACATTTTCCCCACCCCCTATGGAAAAAATAGGGTACAGTAACTAAAAAGAGATTAAGAAACACTGGCTTCTGTTCAGGAAAGAGGAGAGGAGCAGAGGCCACTCTGCTGAAAGCAAGGCCCTGTTTGCCAGGGCCAGCTAAAAAAATAATGTTATTGGCTATCAGGCCACTTCTGGCATTTTACCAGGAGCCCAGGTGACAGGAACAGTGTATGGTAACAGGTACCACCACCAGGAGAGGCCTCCAGAAGTGGCAGGTAGTCCTAGCACTCTTCCGTTTGTCAGGTACTTACCCTGTGCACAACTGGAGCTTTATTGCTGATGTGTTAGTTCATTGAGTTATCCCAGCATCCCTGTGAGATAGATATTTTTATCTTTGACAAACAAGGGAACGCTTGGAAGGATTCAGCCCCTTGGCCAAGGCCACATAAAGCCAGCTGGTGGAGGGGCTGATCTCAAATGCTGATGAGCCTGATTCCAAGGTCTGTTTATTCTCTTCCCACCACATCCCATTGTTTATCTATCTATGTGGGTTGTCAGAAAGTACTATTTAGTGTAGCTTTTTATGGTTGTAGCACTGAGAGTCCCTCAAGAACACTCTCGCATGCTGATAGAAAAAGTATTATCAAAAGGAACAAGAAAATTATGCATCTCTGAGCGTGGCAGAGGATAAGCAAGCCCCGCTTTCCTTGGCATGAGCTGAAGCTTCATGCCTGTGCCCCTCACGTGTCACCAGGCATTTTGCTGAATATCAAACAGCCCACACCTCACAGGGCCCAAAGACTATCTGGCTGAGGCAGCTGCAAGTCAAAACCGAATTCACTGCTACGACAAATGTACTTCCAGGCTTGCTGAGTCTTCTGGGGCTTAACTGATGCAGGCTTGGTACCACATCCTGGGAGGCCCTCTGCTTCCTAGATGACCCCGTGCTTTATTTTCAGTTCATATCAATCCTGAAATCCTCTCAAGCAGCTGCACACACTTTCCAAATATTACTTAAGGCTTACCATTCTTACACTTCTCAAGTTTCTTGCTCTATTCCTATAGAAAAACTAGTTGTTTCATTTTAGGACACAGAATAACTAAGGCCATCAGGGTGGCAAATACATAAAGCAGAAACTTCTGTTGGGATTGAGGGCATCCTTTATAATAAAAACAACGGGTCTCAGACACTGTGCTTGCGCTTGATCAACAGATCTGCCTGGCAAAGGTTACCAGTGTACTTCACTGTGCTTTAATTCAGCTACTTTCAACAGTTTTTCTGTCTTATGACCACTAAAGAATTTTTTTAATTGTCACTTTTTTGTCATCACATATTATAGGATTAAATCTAACATTTTTCATCTTAAATAATCAGAATGAGTGTGCTTTTCTGAATACTTAAAAATTTTACACTTGAAAAGAAAGGATTCCCTGAATCCAATTAAGATTTAAATACTACACTAACTTTAATGTGAACAAACTCTTGACCGAAGGGATTTTTTTTTGTCTCTGGTCAAGCATCACTAAGATTTGGGATTTATTCCCCCCCTGCCCCTTTCTCTCTCTCTCTCTCTCTCTCTCTCTCTCTCTCTCTCTCTCTCTCTCTCTCTCTCTCTCTCTTTTATGTACAATGATATGGAAGAAAGATACCTTTTGTGAAAATTGAGGTAAGAACGGAATCTCTGAATGATTCTACAAGCACAACATTCTCTGGCAGATCAGTTTTAGGAGATCACATGGACAGGGGGTGGTTGTGAAGTTAATGTCATTAGCTCTTGTCATTTCCGCATGCTCGTTGGACTCCGTGGGCCGGGGCACGAGGGTGCCAGTTTGAAGACCCTGCATTTGACTAGCGCAGGCACTGTGCGTGGCGGGTCAGCAGGGAGCAATTGCTGGGAGTCTGGTCAGCTGCCTCTTGTCTAATGTGGCAAGGCAGGAAGGAGCTGCACAGAGTGGCTGGTTCCATTTCTGGCCCTCAGGTAGAGGTGACCCTGCAGATAGCTACTTCCTCTATTTAATGATTTCAGTAAGAGATGGGGCCTTTCTCGTGTGTTTTTAGTTCAGTGGTTCTCAGCCAAGAAGGTTTGGCAGTGTTCATGGGAACAGTTGGCAATCTCTGGAGACATTCTTACTTCTCAGGATTGTGCAGAGGGGCTGCTACTATGATGTAGTAGAGAGGGGCCCGGGCTACTGCTGACTGGGCTACTGCTGACCATCCTACCATGCACAGGACAGAGCTCACAGCAAATAATTATCTGGCCCCAAATTTTAATGATGCCAAGGTTATGAAACTCTTCTGATTTTCTCATTGAAATTTTCCCTGTGTAACTTAATTTCTCTGACCTTTTACAAGATAATAAGAACAGTACATCTAAGAGGCAGCATAGAGTAATGGCAAGAACAGCCTACTCACTGCCTATGTGAACTTCAGTTTATTCACCTGTAAAATAGAGATACAAGTGCCTGGCTTACAAGGTTCTTGTGAGGATTACAGTGAGTGCACAGGGCCCTGACCGAGACGCATGCTCTGTGCATGGAGGATGGATTTTTTTTTTAATTACCTAATAGCAATTATTACTCCACTGCCTTCTTTTCTCTGGCATGGGTATAATTTTGCCCTCCTTTTAATCAAAGCTATGCTTTAAAAATCTTGATTTATAATTAGGTACATACCTCTTTCCCTCTAGATCTTAGGTTCCCTGAAACATGCTTTTATCCATCCCTCTTCCAGCAGGTCTTACACAGTAGATACTCAACAAGCTTCAGTTGACTTGAAATATCAGCCAGAATAAATCCTACTTAATGTTCCTTTTCCTAGAAGATTGAGTCCCTTCCCCCTTGGACCATTTTAATGTGTTTAGTAAAAACATGCACTTCCTGAAATGAAGCGCACATCGTGCGTCTGGACCCAGGATAAATGTGGGCTTGTAATGCCTAGAATTCAGGAAGCATGGTCTTCCTGAGTCAGGATCCTGTGGAGCATTTCTGCCAGGACAAGAGGAGTCTTGGAAACTTTTTGTTCTAGAAATGAGGGGGAGGATAGTTGGGAGTTTTGTGTTTTCTTTTACAAATCCCTTAGGCGGATTCTTTTGATCTGGCCTTGATCTGACAGGCTCAGCTGAACACTCCTGCACTTTGGGATTCTTTCTGATGGGAGAAAGGGAAATTTTGATTCATCATCAGATATATATTTTATTCTAATATCCAGAGTGAAGGCTGGAGTCATAGTATATATTTGAAATAGCTCTAATGAGTTAAATGAGGACACAGCATTCTATACCCTTTGCCAGCAATTAGGTTTTCTTCCAGAATGCATGCTCGATTGCTCAGATCTGAAATAGTGCCTCCTCTGCTGGATAAGATGATAATTTTACTAATTGAATTGGAACGAAAACTTCTCCTTGCAAATGCAGTTTTAGATCCTATAGTGAACCATATGGAAACTTTCAAATGTCGGTCAAGTTATTGAATGTTAAAATGAGCCCAAGTCCAGAGAATGTCCTGAGATGCTGTCTGGGAACCCACTTGAGAGATGTCAGGCATTGGTGGGTTTGGATGACTGACCGGGCAGCAGTCCTGAGGGGAATGTGTGATTTGACACAGTGTCCCTGTTTAAAACGAAGGTGCCTCTCCTGTTTCACCATCTGCCCCATTAGTATCAAAATAGCAAGGGGTTGTGGGAATTGGTGTGTATTTTGTGGAGGAAGAATAACAAAACCCTTCTCTGCCTGTTTCCTTTAAAAGTGTGACTTTGTTCGTTGGCAGAAGGTATAGGTTACAGCTGATTTGGAAAGAGGAGCCTCCCTGTTTGAATTCTTTCAGGCTCAAAGGAAAGCCAGAATCTATTTACATAAGTTAAAATGCCAAACTAAATCTCCCAAATGCAAATATGGCCCACCCAGGGACCCAGTGAGGGCCAGGATTGGGGTTTTAAATACTTACAGACTTTCTCACTTCCTCTTTTAAGCCTTTTAATATTTATCAAATACTGCTGAGAAGTAATTGGCATATCAAGCAAGGGTGAAATCTCATATATTATGCCCTATAGTTTAAAGAAGAGAAACTGTCTGTATTTCTTTTGTGATTCCTTTGTAAAATAATAATAATAATAATAATAATAGAGTAATCCAAAGACCTAAAATTTGAAGGACAACAAATTATAGATAAAAGGTTAAAGTAGAAGTCAGGTTCCAAAGCGGTTGTGGGGGAGGAAGCAGATACTCTTCAAATATCCCCTTTCCCTGTACACTCTGCCAGGACTGAAGAAAGGGCCCTTGGCTGTTGCCAACACTCACTGGAGTAAGGTGAAAGCAGAATCCTGGGATCCCTGGTGTGGACCGGTGCCTCAGGGTTGTATTGATCAGGTTAGGATGCATGGTGATACAGTAATAAACAGCTCCCAACCTCAGCTGAGAGTCAAACAAAGGAAGATTTTTCCTGCTCATGTTACATGTCCATTATGAGCGGACAAGGGGCTCTGTTCACCATGTTCAGTCAGAGTCCCGTGCTGAGAGGCTTCATCGCCAACGGTAACTTCCCCAGCCCAGGTGGAAAATTGCACACTGGATATGAAATTTTCTTCATTTCATTGGCCAAAGCCAGTCTCCTGGCCTTGCTTGACTTCCAAGGAATCCTTTAAGTGCAGTCCTGTGGGAAGGGAATGGGGATTTTTAAAATTAACACACTGACTATGGAAAGGAAGGTTTTACATGAGATCTATCTCATCCAGTGGATTACCAGTCTCTAAGAAATATCCCTCCGGATACTGACTGATATAACCACCCCTATCATTCAATTCCAGTAGCTCCTGAAAGAATGTACATTTAGAGGATAAAATGCATCCAAAGGATTTTATCATCATGAATAATTATAGATAACTGGCAAACTGAGCTCCCAAATCTAGACTTTCATGAAAACAAATAAAAAGTATATGTTTAGGGCTAAAAATTAACTTCCTTTCTTCAGCAGCTTCCAATTGTGGTTGAGAGTACTGATTTAGTACTTACATAGTGCCAGCCATGAACATGACTGAGTGCCTGATGGGCACACGGAAATGAACAAGTTATAGATCTCAGGAGCTGATGTCTAATCAGGGAAAAATGGAAAATCTTAGTATCTGCAGATTATATAGATTCCCAAACTTATTGGCTTACCACCCCCTTTTTAGAAAAAAAATTAGCTAGCATTCCTCTGGGCACTTCTACCACCCTCTTATTTTTATTTGACACTTTCCAGTTGCATCTGAGGCCACTACCCTCTCATCCTTCCAGCCTTCCTGGTGGGGGCAGTATGGCTAATTTAGGTAATCTGTGACTATAACATGATTATATATTGTCATGTCTATCACATATCAACTGGTGATCATTAATGGTAAGATGTGAGAAATGCCTGATAGAGTTTTAAAAAGTACAGTTGGGAGCCAGGCGTGGTGGCGCACGCTTGTAATCCCCGTGCTTGGGAGACGGAGATAGGAGGATCGCCTGGTTTGAAGCCAGCCTCTCTGTCTTAAGAGACCCTGTTTCCAAATAAAAATATAAAATAGGTCTGGGAGTGTAGCCCGGAGGTAGAAGGGTTTCCAGGAACGCCAGGACCACACACACACAAAAAAATAAAAAGTACAGTTGGGAATCAAAGAGAGGAAGTTATTAATAATTAAATGAGCTGGGCATGGTGGAGCATGCTTGCAATCCCTGCACTTGGGAGGCTGAGACAGCAGGATCGCACAGGTTTGAAGCCAGCCTCATCTACTTAGTGAGGTTCTCAGCAACTTAGTGAGACCCTGTTTCCAAATTATATATATATATATATATATATATATTTATGTTTCCAAATTATATATATATAATTTGTATATATATGTATATATGTATATATGTATATATACATATATATAATATATATGTATATAATTATGTTTCCAAATTATATATATAATATATATAATATATATATTATATATATAAATATATATACACACATATACTTATATACACATATATATGTATATATATATACATATATATGTATATATACATATATATGTCTGGAAGTATATCCCAGAGGTAGAAAGCCTCTAGGTTCCACCCCCAATACCACCAAAAAAAAAAAAAAAATTAAGTGAAAAATCACTGAATTTGCAGGATGACCAAGCATCAGTGTTACCCAGACAAAAACATTTCTATTGATATTTTAATCTTCATCCTCTTCTTTTGTTCTTAGACTTGATTAAATTCCAGAAAAAGATTATAAAGTGATTATGATAAAAGGTAGTAGAAGAAGGAGACTTATGGGACAGGAGTTTAAATCTCAATTTTAGCCGGGCGTGGTGGCGCACGCTTGTAATCCCCACGCTTGGGAGGCGGAGACAGGAGGATCGCGCAGGTTCGAAGCCAGCTGTGCTGGCGTAAGAGACCCTGCTTCAAAAATATAAAATAGGTCTGGGAGTGTAGCCCGGAGGAAGGAGGGCTTCCAGGAACCCCAGTACCACCAAAAAAAAAAAAAAATCTCAATTTTACTACTTGCTATGTGACTTTGAAAAGTCGCTTTGCCTCCCTTTACCTTATATTCTCCATTTGTAGAACAGGACCGATATTGTATCTACTGCCTTGTATTCTGGTGAGGCATGAAGGAATGAATCCCACTTGATTTCCAGTTAGAGAATTTGTTTTTTTCCTCTTGGATCATTTTGACATGTTTAGCATAAACATTGCCTTCCTGTTGGGTCTCTGGGCCTTGAGCATGGCCTTGGCATTCTGGAAGCCTGGTGCTCCTGAACCTGCACCACGGGAGCAGTGCTGCCTGACCTGGTGAGAAGCACCTGGCTCAGGTGAGTATATTTGAAGAGAGGGATGTGGAGTCAGTATTTTTTTTCTGGCTTGTGAAGCAACCTCAGTCTAAAGATCTCTTGAGTACCAGACTGGCTTCTGTTCTGATCCCGGAACGCATGTTTGTTGAGCACATTCTGCCTCACTCCCCCACATCTACCCTCATCATTTCAAAGTTAGGTTAAACTAAAATCTAATGTGATATAAATTCACTGTGGCTGAATCACAGAGACCTTCTGCTTATGTGACTCCAGAAAGGTGGAAGGTCACATGCTTTGAGTTGGTGTCACAGGCAGAGGTTTCATAAACTAGAGTCCAGGTACCACGGAGGGAAGGCCGGGCAGCTCATGTGATAGAACCACTCTGTCCTCAGTCTCTCTCTCTGGCTTTCCCCTCCCCTGCCACTCCTTAAATATGAAGCCAGAGGGCCGTGATCATCTGTGAAGAGAAGCACTGATGAAAGGTCCAACCAGCATTTGGTATTTCTACAACATACTCTCTCCAAATTTCAGAATCTATGATTCCATGGACTAGACACAGCTTTCCCTCACTCTTTTCTCTGGCCTGTTTTTGCCATTCACTTGGGGCAGGTGCCACACTGGAAAAAGAAATGTAATGACCTGTGTCTGCTTTCTTCTGTCATGACTGTTCAGGGGTAACAGTTGTTCATTCACCACTCAGTAAATTTCTCTCAGACCACGAGAATGGTCTAAAAGTGTCAGGTGGGGTTGAAAAAAAGCTGAACAAGAAACATTGCAGTTGACTTCACTCGTAACTGGCTACACCACAATCGGGTTGAGGGCTCATTCGCTCGTTGATTTCTTTATCTTTCATTCAGTAGTTTCTTAATATACCCCGATGATATTCAAAGTCTGATCTGCTGGCCTACCGTCCTGCTGTCTAGCAAAGGCTGGACAAATATGCCATCTCAAAAGCATATGCCAGAAAAGCCCAGACATCATATTCTTCTAACAGTATGGAAAACAGAAAACAAAGAGATTATTATGGGATAGAGTTTCCACCCTGCTTATATTATGCAAAGACTGTATTACACGTGCTAAGGTGTCTGTTTTCAGGCTTAATTTCTCACTTCCTTGCTTTTTCCAGCAAAGGTGTGATATGTAAGAGAAGTGTGAATTCTGGTTGTTTGCACTGATTAACACATTTGGGTAGATTGGATTGTCTTAACAAAGAAATGCTTAGTTTTTTTTCAAGACCCTTACATGTTTTAAAAATAAATAATTTTCCTCTGCAAAGAAGCAGGACCAAAGGGAAGCACAACTGCACTGGCTCAGTTCAGGCCAGAGAGTATTGCACCAAAATACCCCCTTTCCAGCTTGTCCCCCATTGGGCCTCTGCCACTCTGACCCAATTCAGCCATAAACAACAGTCCCCCCAAACCTTGGCCGCAAGGCCGGGCGTGGTGTGGTGGCGCATGCTTGTAATCCCCGCACTTGGGAGGCGGAGACAGGAGGATCACGCAGATTCGAAGCCAGCTGCACTGGCTTAAGAGACCCTATCTCCAAAAATAAAATAGGTCTGGGAGTGTAGCCCGGAGGTAGAAAGGCTTCCAGGAACCCCAGTACCACCAAAAAAAAAAAAAAAAAAAAAAAAGAAGAAGAAGAAGAAAGAAGAAAAGAAAAAGAAAAACCTTGGCTGCAGCTCCTGTTTCCACTATTGTATCTGCAATGCTCTCCTTCCACGTGAAATGCCCCCCAGCTCACATTCTACCCTATGTCAGTGTCTGGCTCCTGAGCTCCTCCTTCATGAAGCCGGCTGTGTGCTTCATTTTCCAGACACTCACTATCCTTAGAAACTTCTCGTGTACTTATTCCCTTGTTCCTTGCAAAGTTGCAAGTGTTTTCAGACTCTACCATATTACAAGCTTTTTGAGACTGACTCTATCTTGGTTATTTGCCTTATGTCCCACAATATCAAGGGGCTTAGTAAGTACTCATTTGATTGAATTAACATAAAACTAAATGTATGTTACTTGGAGGTAACTACTTGGGCTTCCTGACTTAACAGATATAAAAAGTTGGTTGATTTAAATTTTGGGGAGGGGGATAAAAATCTAATTTATAATTTCTCTGTGAAGCAGGGGGATGTTCCTTGCTTTACAAAGGCATGGGGGAATTTACCCATACACTAAAGTATCACTCCTATTTCCTGACCTATGGGCAAAGCATCCTACCCTCCTTCTCTATCCCCCTCCCTCCCTGCAAAGAGTCATGGTGCAGCAGGAACTAGAGCTAGGGAGCTGGGATGTGGAGTTCAACAGAAGGAAAAATTAGGGATGACTCCAAGATTTTTTTTTTTCCCTGAGTGACTAGAAAGCTGGAGTTGCCTTAATCCAAATTGGGGAACATTACAGGTTTGACGTGCCTGTAACCAGAGCATGGAGAACAATCATCACACTGGGCTTCTCCATATGGCAGCCTGGTGCTATTGTGGAGAATTTCTTAACAGATAAAGAAAACAGGTGGCCTCAGTTGGTCATGGCACCCTATTCCCTGGATGTACTGGGGAAAATCTGAAAAGCCCATGCTCCTTTTTCTATGGGTTTACCCTCCATTCTGCTTTAACTGTAGAGTTTTGACTAATTCTGTGGTGGTTTTCCATTGCATTTGTTCAACCCTAACTTTCTCGTGGCATCTGACACTTGTAACTATCTCTCATAATCTGGACTCTGGAAATGTCCTGTCTTTTAAGATAAGATATAGCTTAACTCTCTGAAACTGACCATGCAGTATTTTCAAATTCTTGGAGAGTGCCTTAATATCAACACCTCCCCTGTCACTGGATGTCACTCAAATTGAAGTTACTTTTATGTCTTTATTCTGCTGCATTGCATGACTACTATTGGGTGAAAAAGCTCTAATTCTGTTGGTGTTCAATCAAGGAATGGTCTTGAATAGGCACATCATAACAGAGAGAAAAGGAAATAGAAATATTCATATAAATATCAACTTACTTTGGATGTTATGTCACTTCTTAACATGGTCTTTGAAATTGAGATATAATTATTCCACTTCAAGATTTTTTGCCAAAATTGGTTTTCTTTAAAAGCTAATATATACAAGCCTACATCCTATTTTTACTCAGAGAGGCAGATGGTTGAAACTGACTGTAGCTAAATTTTTTTTTTTTAAAGTTTCAAATGGGGAAAAATACACGTAGTATCAGACAGGTTTAAGCCTTTTAGGATGGGTTGAGAAATCTGTTCTGAATGCTGTCTCATACCATGGGGTTATTCATTCATGTACAGAATGCCATGTGTTAGGCCAGAGAAGGGTATTTCCAGCCAAGCTTTTCAGATGGATATTTGCTTTCTAAAAAAATTATAAAGGTTGTGCTGATCGGACAATTAGCCAACACCCAAATCCTAGAGTGGCATTCAGCAATTGTGCTGACATGATCTACAGGAAACATGCTATGATCCTGCATTTCTGCCAGTATTGATTTTCTACACTCCTCTGGGCATATTAGAGTAAGTAGAAAAGTATCTTCATCTTTCTAAGTGCTTCTGCCTCAAAGTGTTTGTGATTTGATATATTTAAGGATGGATTTCATATTTTCTCACTGAAGTTCACTGGTAGATTTAAACCATTAGCATTGAGTTTGCTTTGGTCACTCTGTGGTAGGTCTCTCCAGTGGCACACTGTGAATGTATTACACATGACATTTGGATTCAGATAGTGATCTCTGGCCCTCAGGATAGTCAGAGCCTGGTCAGCTTTCTCTGTTCACCATGCCATCCTGCAGAAATGTCATGAGCTATGGATGTCATGAAATGCAAATGCTTGGCTGGAAAGGAACAAAGGTGGAGATAAATTTTAGAACTTCCAATTTGGAGGAGGTGGGACTCAGAAGGAAGGACTCCAAGAGTTGTGTGCATGTGTTGTTCTATCACTTTATGTCCTAATATGATGTATAATTACAATGCACTGAATTAAAAAAAGAAATGATGAAGCCCCATAGATTGCAAACTTCTAACCTCAACTAATAATAATAAATATTATGTGTATATATCAATGAACGTGTGTGTCAAAAAAAAGTTCTATGAAACAGGGTTTGCCCTTGCCATGTACAGTGCCTTCTAATTGTTTCAACCTTTTACATAACAAAAATTGCTGCCTGCGACTACAAATTTGTTTTCATTACTCACAAATGAATTGCAAAACACATGTTTTAAAAGGCTGATGAAGTATGTATTATATGGTAATGATATACTGTCTGGTCTTGTACTTGCTTAAATGTTTCCAACTTTTCTGGCTGCCTCCAGAGAACTTGGAAGCATGGCAGAGTAGACCTTTGGTAATAGAGCAACCAAGTCATCCAGGTTTGCTTGAGACCTTCCTGGTTTTAGCACTGAAAGACCCTCACCCTTGTTACTATCTCATTTCTGTGCAAATTGGGGAAGGTTGATCATTCAGCCTCAAGGAGCTCATCTCTGACTATACTTAGAGTCATCTTCCTTCACCCCTTCTTTTGTATTCAGTGTTGCACCCTTATCAAATGATCTGATTCACACAGGTTTTCCTTAACTATCCACCTCTGTTCTTGCTTCCTTTTGCTCAGGATGCAGTACTCTCCTGCCTTCTCAGGTCCAGTCCTCCTCTGTGATGGATTAACTCACCTACTCGATGGAACTTTGTCTCATACCCTCTGTGAACAAAGCAGTAAACATGGACATCTCTAATTTATGGGACCTTTAGTAGCTCTGTGTTTTTCCCAGCTGTTTTATTTATCACCTGTAGAACAAACAGAGGGGGGATGTCTGCTGACATAAATTGTGGACTGTAGCAGAGAAAGATACAAGGGAAGTGGAGTAGACCTATAAAGGTGCTAGGGCCGGGGTGGGGGAATGGAAGATAGAAAAGCATACTTCAGGCATATGTGGTAGCTAAGATCAGGTGCTACAGACACTTGGCTTAATCCTGACTCTTCACTTGCCTACATTGTCCGCTTTGGGTGTATGGTCTACACTTCCCTTTTCTACTTGTGCTTCTCCTCCACCATAGGGTTTGGTGGCCCTCAAAATCAAGGATGCTTAATGAGAAGTTCATAAGTATTTTAGAGCTGATTTGGGAGGACATTGAATTAAGTAGGTCTAATATGTGAAGATGTGTGTGTGTGTGTGTGTGTGTGTGTGTGTGTGTGTGTGTGTGGTACTAGAGATTGAACCCAGTAGTGTTTGGCCTTTGAGCTATACTCCCAGCCCTATTTTGTTTCTGTTTTTGTTTTGTGGTACTAGAGACTGAAGCCAGGGGCATTCTGTCTCTGAGGTATACTGCTAGCCCTGTTTTATTTTGATTTTGAAATAGAGTCTCACTAAGGTTCTAAGGTTGGCCTTGAACCTTTAGTCCTCCTGTCTAAGCCTCCCAAGTACTGGGATTATAGACATGTGCCACCATTCCCAGATAAGAATTGAAGATATCTTAATAATTGCCATTTTTAGGAGATTAAAATAAATTGACCTTTTGTGAACACACATATTGCTAACTTACATTAGGAAAATCTAGTTTTACTTTATTGTTAAAACATTAAAAGTTTTCTTTATTTGATTTTTATTAATAGATCTTGACTTTATTTCCTTTATTATAATAGTTTGATTTCTACTCAACTGTAAACCACAAGAAAATCCTGGCAGCTTAAATATGCTTACATCCTCTACCAGAACAGAGTGCTCACTGTAGACAAGCCTACTGGCCATGCTGTCTTGACTTTGTTGCACAGAAAATCTGGCCCCTTTCTGTGGACAGCAGGCCAAGGACTCTGAATCAAATCTGAAGCTAGTTATGTTTAGAGATTTGCTTGTTATCAGCTATTTTAAAGATCAGTCCCTCAGGTTACCTCAGAGTAGTTTATTTTTAGACAATTTCATTTATCATCTTAGCAACTCAGAGAAAACAGCTCCAAGGGCAAGAGAGGGCTCTGTTCTAGAGCAGAGATTATTTTTCGTATCAGTTTTAAAGAAAAAACTCAATTATCAGCATAATGATTTATCCTCAAGGCATTCAGGGCAATAAATTTTAAATTGCTAGATTTGTTACTTAAAATAATAGAGGCTGTTGATAGATTGAATGAATTTTGCTAAATAGTCCTTTTAGAGTCAAAAACAGAGATTAAAAATGCAAATCAGGCAGGAAAAATGATATCAATGGATTTATAATGGTAATTATTTAGGAAAAGTTTAACGGATGGGGTGATACTAGGAGTGGGTGTTTATTTGCACATTTGTACTGATGGGTGAGAAAATGAACTTCTTCCACATGATAAAGAATGATTTCTTGGAGGTATTACAGTACCTGACTCCAAATTACTCGACAGAACCATAGTAAAAACAAACATACAAAAAGGACCATGGTGCTCACATAAAAAGAGAAATAATGAAGACCAGTGGTATAGAGTAGAAAACACGGAGACAACCCACATGGCCATAGTCATCTGTTCTTGACAAAGTCTCCAAAAAATATATTGGAGAAAAGATAGACACTTCAACAAATGGGAAACCTGGATATCCTTATGTAAAAGAATGAAATAGATCCCTATCTCTCAGCCTTTACACAAGTAAAATCAAAATTGATTAAAGACCTAGATATAAGACCAAAAACTTTTCAACTGTTAGAAAAATGCATAGGGGAAACTCTTCAACATATATGCATGAGGGATGACTTCCTGAAAGAGACTCCTATAGCTCAGGGAACAAGAGCAAAAATCAGTAATAAAATGACATTAAATTAGAAAGCATCTGCACAGAAAAAGACACAACAGTGTAAAGAGAATTTATAGACTGGGAGAAATTTTTTTTCAAGCCACTCTTTTGAAAGAAGATTAATATTCATAATATATAAAAAACTAAAAAAAAATCCTCAACATCAAAAAAGAAAATAACTCATTCAATAAATGGGTAGATGAACTGAATGGAACTGAACAGACACTTCTCAAAAGAATAAAAATAGCCAACAATTACATGAAAAAATATTCAACTTCTTTAGCCATAGGAAAATGTAAATCAAAACTACTTTGAGATTCTCTCTAATTCCAGCCAGAATGGCAATCATCAAGGACAAATAATAATAAATGCTGGTGAGGATAGGGAGGAGTAGGAACTTTTATACACTGTTGATGGAAATGTAAATTAGTACTGCCACTATGAAAACTGGTATAGAAATTCCTTAAAAAAACTAAAAAGAGAACTACATCCATAAAGAAGAACCAGATAATGCTATGTACAGGAAAATAGATAAGACTGGAGAACATCATGTTAAGCAAAATTATCCAGACTCAGAAAAATATTGTATGTTTTCTCTTATCTTAGGTTCTAGAGGAAAACATAAAAACAGGATGTCATGAAAATAGAAGAAAGACCTTTAGGGTAGAGACAGGGAAGTAGGGGAAAAAGGAGAGGTGTTAAACGGTGGTATTAAGGGGAGAATTTGATAAAATTATGTTATAACCTTGTATGAATGTACCACAACAAAACCCACCATTCTGTATAATTAATATGCACCAATAAAAATTCTTTAAAGAAGAGTACTAAAACAAGTAAAGAAAAAACTAGAAAAGAATTAGAAGATTTCTAACATACATAAATGGTAATATTGGAGGAGATGGAAATGTTTATTACCTTGCTTTAATCATTACATATTGTGTACATATATCACCTTATAATACTGTACCCCATAAATAAGTATAAATATTGTTGATTAAAAATAAAAATTAAAAAGCATAGTATACTGAAAAATTTATTGATATTTAGAAAATTCCCAAAAGTTTAGTGAAAATATGAAAGATTTCCCATTTGTACCTAATGGTTGTTTAGCAGTTCAGAATATATTTACTGAGTACTCAGGAGTAGGCATTAAAGGTGCAAGGATAATCAGACACAGACCCTGATTTCGAAGCTTAATCTAACAGGAAGAGAAAATAACATCCACAGAATAAAGCCATCACTGGAGTGCATGTTCCAGAAGAACCATGCTTGGTGTACCCTTGGGACACCAGCCAGAGATACTTGGCCCATGCTTGTGATAGGGTTCAAGACATACTACCCCATTTATGGCACCTTGGAATATTGAATGTTTGAAGCTGAAGGAATTTGAGAAACAGCACTGGTATGAAAGAGACCTCTCCTTGCCTTCTCTAAAACATGCCAGGTCATAAGACCCTCATGAGAGAGGCGCCTCCCCACTCCATATCCAGAGGTAAGAAGCATCTTTACCTCCCAAATCACGGGGACATAGAGAGGAATCTGAACTCGTGGGTTCTGCTAAGTTTATCCTCATTTACTACTTTTATTGCCCTGCCACATATTCTCATGAATCTCATTCTTCATCAAAACCAACTATACAGCCGGGCGTGGTGGCGCACACTTGTAATCCCTGTGCTTGGGAGGCGGAGACAGGAGGATCGCGCATGTTTGAAGCCAGCTGCGCTGGCTTAAGAGACCCTGTTTCCAAATAAAATGTATAAATTAGGTCTGGGAGTGTAGCCCGGAGGTAAAAAGGGTTTCCAAGAACCCCAGTAACACCACCACCACCACCACCACCACCACCAACAACAACAACAACAACAACAACAAAACAAAAACAAAACAAAACAAAAAAAACCCAACCATACAAACACTCAGATTGAACTGTTTCTTCGGGTCCACATTTTCTTACGAAGGCTCTCATGCCAAACCAAACATACTCACCTGTATGATTTTCTTTTGATGCTCTGTCATTCTTTATAGGGGCCCCAGACAATGAACCTAATGTGGGTTTAAGAATACATACTTCTTCCACTACCCTGGATGCCATAGGAAGGCCTTCTGGAGGGATGGCCTGAGCTGGGACAGAAAGATGAATAGGAGTCATCAGGGGATGAGTGGTGAGCATTTATGGAATTTACAGAGTTACAAAGGTAGAAAAAAGCCTGGTATATGCCAGTGAAATGTAAACTAAGAAATGGAAAGATCTAGAGATTGAGAGATGGGAAATAAAAGATCTTAGATGCCATGATACAGAGTTGAGCTACATGTTCTAACTCTAAGGGAGTCATCATAGAATTGTTTCAAAGAGGGGAATATACTCAGTATATTTGGGTGACAGAAAGATTTCCCTGAAACAGTATGAAGGCAGTAGTGTAAGGGGGGAACATCGTTAGAATGGTGAGAGGAAGACGTTAGGAGAGTATGACAATTGTCAGATGAACAATGATGATGACAGGCAGTGGACAGTGTGAATAGATAGAGGTGGGACAGGTCAGATTTGGAAATATTAAGTGCAAAATTGGGAGGACTATTAAAACTTGGCTGAGGGGTGTGGTGAGTTTTAGAATATGGGGGATAAAAAAAACACAGGACCATGAGATGGTGGTGTTGCTTTCTTGAGGAGTACTTGCATAGGGTTGCTTGAGAAAGGAAGTCTTTCACAGCAGACCTTCTAGCCACAAAGCAT
This sequence comes from Muscardinus avellanarius, assembly GCF_963383645.1. NCBI lineage: Eukaryota > Metazoa > Chordata > Mammalia > Rodentia > Gliridae > Muscardinus > Muscardinus avellanarius. Next base: position 66,876,807 of record NC_137795.1, read on the forward strand.
GGCCACACCAGAAAAGGAATAGGGCAAGGTAATGCTCAGGAGGGAGAGGAATGGAGAGGGAGCCATATGCATGGCGAGGTTGCTCAGCAACTGGGTGGGGAGTCTCTGACTCAAATTGCTCTGAAACAGTTCAGGGTCTCTATAGCCACAGTGTTGGTCTCATCTACAAGTAGCAAACTTTGGGTGTAGTTTTGCAGAATATAAAAGCAGGACGGTTGCCAGGCTTAGTGGCGTATGCTTGTAATCTCAGCATTTGGGAGGCTGAGACACAGTTCTAGGGCAGCCTCCGCTACTTAGTGAGGCCCTTTGCAAGTCAATGAGGCCCTGTTTCAAAATTAAGAATAAGCGGTTTGTGGACAGCCTCAGCTATTTAGTGAGGCCTTCTGTAACTTAGTGAGACCCTGTTTCAAAATAAAGAATAAAAAATAGGGCAGGGGGTGTACCTCAGAGGTCAAATGCCCCTGGGTTCCCTCTTCAGACCCGCAAAAAAAAAAAAAAAAAAGAATAAAAAATAGGGCTGGTGGTGTAGCTAGGAGGTAGAATACCCCTGGGTTCCATCCCTAGTGCCACGGGGGTGGGGGGGGGCAGGAAGCTTCTAAATTGTTGAGCAGTGCTTATCTGAGCTCTATTTAAAGTAATTGGATGTATAAATTTTTGAGGCTGGTGAATAGGCTTCCAACTACTGGTATAAAGCTGTTGCAAAGAAGTTAAAGACATAGGAATCAATAGAAAGGGACCCTCTTTAACTCACTAACATAGCAAGTGTTGACTGAATGTCTGCCACGTGCCCAGTGCGGTACTGAGAAGCCACTCTGCCAGTCCCAAAGGGTCAGCGGAAAAGCTGCTTCTTTCCATGAGCTCCTAGAGCCATTTATATTCAAAAGCTCCCTTGTATTAGCACTGATGTGCAATTGAACCTCTAGGAATACAGACACATAATTCCTGTTATCTTAAGTAGAGATGGTGGTCTTCTTTGTTTGTCTTCCTTGCCTGAAACCTGGCCTAGGCATAGGATTCCTCTTTCTCATCTATTTTGAACCAAATTTATATCTCCCTAAAGATCCTTTTGTAAGGCCTTGAATCTTTCTTTCCTCTAGCTTTCCATGTGGTATTCCCCAAAGTGCTCCCTTCTCCTTTCTTCCAATCTGTTTTCCAGTTCCTCTTCCGCCCTGTTTCTTACAGACTTGATTCCAAAATACTTCCCTCTGGTTGTCCAAACGGTTCCATCTCTAGTTTTACACTCATTCAAGGATTCTACTTGAAGTTCTCATTTCATAAGGACTCTTGATATCATTTGAGTGTTTCCTGAGGAAGATACTCTAAGATATGAATGGCTGATTCTCTTAATTGGGGAATAAATCCTTTCCTCAAGAGAAATATGTTGAATCTCTAAATTGATGGAAGGCACCATAGGGGTCAGGAATAAGATAAAAATTTTCAAAACTTTTTTGGCTAAGATAACAATAGCTTTTGAGTCCTTTAAGGATTAAGAGCTCTCATCCCTACTCTGTTAACTAGATGAGAGGGCAGATACCCTATAGATTGATTTTACTCTCTAGCATAATGGGCTCTGTGCTGAGTGCTTGACTCTCTCCTGTTTAATGTGCCACTGCAATTGCCAATGCTCATGTTACAGCTTAAGCATTACAATTTGAGCCACTCAGAATCACGAAGCAGTGCAAGTAGAACTAGAGACACAAAACAGATACAACAACCTTAAACACATTCCACAACTTCAGCAAGAGTAAAATGAAAGGCTTCATTGTAGAAATATTACCTGATTTTCAGCCAGGTGTGGTGGCACACGATTGTAATCCCAGCATTTGGGAGGCTGAGACAGGAAGCATCGCGGTTCGCGGACAGCCTCAGCTACTACTTAGTGAGGCCCTTTGCAACTCAGTGAGACCCTGTTTCAAAATAAAGACTAAAAAATAGGGCTGGGGGTGTTGCTTGGAGGTATAATGCCCCTGGGTTCCATCCCCAGTACTGTAAAAAAAAAAAGAAATATTGCTTGATTTTCTAGTGACGAGCTTACACAATACTAATAAAATTGAAAGGAGCCTTAAAAAATCAACTTAGATATTTAAAAGTGGATGCACATATTGAGATAGTTGTCACTCCTAAAGAAAAGTTCTCTCCTGACATAAATGGTTGTAGATGAAGCTCTTGTACTACTTGAGGTCACCAAGTATGAACTATGCTGGGAACTTAATATTGGCAAAGGCTTTCCTAGTGTTTTCTGCTCTCTCATGTAATTTATGGGTACTACCACCAGGTGGTGATAAAGAGCAGCAGCCAAATTAGACTGGAGGTCCACTAAGATGAGTAAAATTAGCTAGGGTTGGTGGAACACATCTGTAATCCCAGTACATGGGATGCTGAGACAGGAGAATCCAGGTTTGAAGCCATCCTCAGCAATTTACAAAGGCCTCCAGCAACTTTGAGAGACATGGTTTCAAAATAAAAAAATAAAATAGGGCTAAGGGTATTACTCAGAAGTAGAATATCCTTGAATTTAATTCCCAGTACAAAAAAAGAGTAAAATCTTGAATAAGTTAATATTGAAAGGGAAGTATTATTTGATAAAAAACTGCTGAGGAAAAAGAATATCTGAAGTTTATCAAATACATTTTCCTGTATGGCAAATGGACATGTGGTTCTGTAGGACCTTTTCCTCAAGATCTTACTTTCCCCAATTCTACTTTTCCTCAGGCTATATCCCAAGGTCTGAGGTCTTCCTAGTATTTTTAGATTATTTTAGTTTGTAGAGCTCTTGAATGCACCCTGAATTTTCTATACTCAGTGATTTTACTATGCTGTCTTTTTTTTTCTTAAAAGGGCTCAAACTCTCCATCTATGTTATTCATATATACACTCAGTAGCATTCGGTTAAGCAAATGTCTCTGCAGGCTTTAGAATCAGCTTCGTGTTAGCAAAAGTAAGTCAGAGCGCAGTTTGGGGACTCCTGGAGGTGCCCAGACACATTCAGGATCTGCAAGGTCAAAACTATTTTCATAATAATACTAAAATGTCCTTTCTACCGTGCTGATATTTGCAGTGAGAGTATAAAAGCAGTCATGACAAAAGTTACTGATGTATGACGTGAGACAGCGGCACTGAACTACTTGTAGTGGAAACAAATGTCACTGCCCCGTAGCCACAGCGTAACCCAGTTTCGCCTGAAAATGTTGTTCATTGTCTCAGTCAACATTCCCACTCACTCCTGTGATCCAATAAGCCTAAGCACACAGCGTGGAGGAAGGAAGATTTATTTGCTCATAGTTTTGGATATTTTAGGGTTCAGTCCATGTCAGGTTGGATCTGCAGAGCATGCTGGCAGGAAGTAGAGAGGGAATAACCAAGTCACATCACGGTAGCTGGAGCAAGAGAAAAACCAAGGTGATTAAAAGACAAAGCACAACACAGTTCCCAAGGTCGCACCCCCCCAGGAACCCACCTCCTCACACCCAACCACGCCCCACCCTCCACATCCACTGCAATGGGTTCATCTACTGATGAGATTTCAAATCTTATGACTTAATTAGATCAACTCTGAACATTAATACGTAAGCTCTTCAGGGGCCATGCTATATCAAACCTTTTTTTGGTGAAGATTTAAAGTTTATTAAAAGATAGAAATACAGAGGATAGGTACAGCTCCATACCAGACTGGCATGGAGGGGGTGACTCGAATGAATACACCCTATGTCAAACCATCAAATTAACCGCATTAAATCTCTACTCTAGATGTGTCTCCTACTGTGTGACAAACAAGAAAATGGAAAGCACTTCTGCTTCTAGCAGGGTTCAGCAGTTGTCTGAGGAAAAGGCTTTGTGCAGTAGTTGAAATTGTTAGTGCCACTAGCTGCATTTTTCCATAAACACCATTTCTACTGGAAGAGCAACTGACAAACCATGATCGTGAAGACTTCAGTGATTGTCAGACTTTTCTCAAAAAATCAGTGGAACGAGCGAGCCTGTCCCCTCAAGAACACAATGTTTGTTGCTAATGATGAAGTTTGAACTATCAAGAAAAAAAAATTAGAAAAATTTCATCTGCCACTACAATAAGCTTGAAAGCATTTTAATACCTTGAGACTTTTCTGGAGAGATTGGTAGTAATTTTATCAAATTTAAGTATACATATATAGATATACGTGTATATACATATATATGTATTTGTATGTATGTGTGTATCTCTCCCTTTCTCTTTCTCTGCACACACACACACACACACACACACACACACACGTGCGCTCGCACACACATTGGTACAGGATATTGAACTCAGAAGAATTCTATCTCCAAGATTCTTCTATCCCCAGCCCTTTTTATTTTTTTATTTTAAAACATGGTCTCAGCCGGGCGTGGTGGCACACGCTTGTAATCCCTGCACTTGGGAGGCAGAGACAGGAGGATCGCGCAGGTTCAAAGCCAGCCACACGTGCTGGTTTAGGAGACCCTGTTTCCAAATAAAAATATAAAATAGGTCTGGGAGTGTAGCCCAGAGGTAGAAGGGCTTCCAGGAACCCCAGTACCACCAAAATAAATAAATAAATAAATAAATAAATAAATAAATAAATAAATAAAAAACATGGTCTCACTAAATTGCTGAGGTTAACTTTAGACCTTCAATCCTCCTATCTCAGCCTCCCAAATACTGAATTTAGAGGTGTGTTACGACTCCCAGTGATTTTGGTATACTTTATAGAGAAATGTGTCAATATTTGGAAGATCCACATGATTTAGTATATTCCAATTATTGATTCTTTACAAATAACCATTGTATGACATTTAAAAATCATATATGGAGTAAGGATTCATTCAAAGCTTAAGATATGCCAGTGGGTATAAATGTAACAGAGTATGAGTTCGTTGATAGATGTGATTTCATAGTCACACTGCAAATTGCCTTTAAGAAAATGTCATTTGTTGAGCCAGGCAAGGTGGGCATGCTTGTAATTCCAGTACTTGGGAGAGTAAGACAGGAGGATTTGGGTTTGTGCCCAGCCTCAACTACTTAGTGAGGCTCACTACAACTTAGTGAGTCCTTGCTTCAAAATAAAGAATAAAAAATAGTGCTGGGTATTTGTCCCTGGGTTCAATCCCCAGTGCCATACACAAAAGAAAAGAAAGGAAATTGCTATTTGTTGATTTTTGTTGTAATTAAAAGAAAAATCCACAATGCCGGGTGTGATGGCGCATACTTGTAATCCCAGCACTTGGGAAGCTGAAACAGGAGGATCTCAGGTTTGAAACCAGCCTCAGCTACTTAGTGAGATCCTGTTTCTAAATGAAATATAACATAGGTCTGGGAGTGTGGCCTGGAGGTAGAAAGCCCCTGGGCTCCATCCTCAGTAACACACACACACACACACACACACACACACACACACACACACACATCCACAATTACCTAAAGAGGTTATTAAGATATTCCTTCTTTCTTAAACTACATATTTGTGTAAAGCCAGATGTTCTTCACGTTCTTCAATTAAAATAGCATATCACAGCTGGGCATGGTGGTACACTCTTGTAACCTTAGCATTTGGGAGGCTGAGACAGGAGGATCGCAGTTCACAGGCAGCCTCAGCTACTTAGTGAGGCCCTTTGCAACTCAGTGAGACCCTGTTTCAAAATGAAGAATAAAAAATAGGGCTGAAGGTGTAGCTCAGTAGAATGCCCCTGGGTTCCATCCTCAGTACTGCAGAAAAAAATATAAAAAGCATATCACAGCCGGGCGTGGTGGCGCACGCTTGTAATCCCCGCGCTTGGGAGGCAGAGACAGGAGGATCGCGCAGGTTCAAAGCCAGCCGCACACGCTGGCTTAGGAGACCCTGTTTCCAAATAAAAATGTAAAAATAGATCTGGGAGTGTAGCCCGGAGGTAGAAGGGCTTCTAGGAATCCCAGTACCACCAAAAAAAAAAAAAAAAAAAGCATATCACAACAGATTGACTGTAGAAGCCACTGTGAGAATCCAGTTGACCCCTGTTAATCCAGATATTAAGAGGATGTTTCAAAAATTCTTTTTATTATTTTGTCTTAGAATATATATTTTCCCATACAAATGTTATGTGAATAAGTAATATATGTTTTGTTGTTTTTTAATTAATTATTAAATGTATTTAAATTTTATAGTTTTGTTAGCACGGTTAACATTGATAGATAATTCCAAGTAAACAAAAGCTGTCGGTAGTACTTGATGATATTTTAGAGTATAACAAGATACTGAGATCAAAAATGAAAACTCTTAGCTGGGCGTGGTGGCGCACGCTTGTAATCCCAGCGCTTGGGAGGCTGAGACGGGAGGATCGCACAGGTTCGAAGCCAGCCTCAGCAACTTAAAGAGACCTTGTTTCCAAATAAAGTATAAAATAGGTCTGGAAGTGTAGCCCAGAGGTAGAAGGCCCCTGGGTTCCGCCCACAGTAACACACACACACACACACACACACACACACACACACACACACAGAACTCTTCTACCAGTAGAAGTAGATTAGCAAATGCTACAGTTTTTTAACAACTCTCTGTTAATAATTTTACAACCAGGCAAAAGTCCATTAATGTGTGTGTGGTGGGGGGAGGAGAAAGATGGGATTGTCCTACTATGAGATAGATTTTATCTTCAAAAAATTGTAGCCATAGTGTACTGATAGTTGTAAAAATTGAGCGAATAGCCCTGCACATCTTTTGCCAGCCAACTCCCTCTTGAGTTGTCTGTGTTTTATCGACTGTGAGATGTAGTTGTAAAAAGGGGTTACAGTTGTGGTCTGTAACATCCCTGGGCTTCCCATCTAAGTGGAAGGATGTAGCTGGATTTTATGAAAAACCAGGCAGGTAAAATAAGGACATGAAAAATCAAATTTCTTACACACACCTGGGGGCAGATGAAAAGCTCCAAGCCGAATAGTGAGGAGTTCACCAGAGCAGTTGTTTCCAGGCAGGAAAAGAGAACTTATGTCTGGATTTTTTTCTTCAATGAGTCTGGCAACAGCTGGGCAATGACTTAAACCTCGTAGGATTGTGACTTGAAGCTTAAAAATACATTTGCGTATGCCAGCATTAGAAATGGAATCTCAAACCGTGCCAACTTGGACAACCAAAAGGAAATAGAGATCTATATTGTTCCAAAGCTTAGCCTTGGGAGGTGCTGTGACTCAGCAGCTGTGTAAATAGAGCGAACCCCTCTCCTCTGTCAGACACTTGGTCTGAATAGGATCAAACCATGAAGATATGTATAGAAATGAACACAAAGGTGAGAGTCTCACTGTCGGGCTCAAGAAAAGATAAATATTTTCCTTTCTCCATGGATGTGTGGACATAAGAAGTGTGAAGACCATGCCAGGGACACTGGGAGGGCCAAAAAAGAGCCAACATTTCTGTTTCTCTCCCGTGTCTTCCTCTTTCCTTCTTTTTCCCATTCGAAAGTCTGATCTATCTCCTGGAACAAGTAGGCAAGATAAGGAAGGATGACTGCCCAGGACCACTGGTTATATAATTCCTATGTCCACAGAACAATTGGGAGGAATCTTATTACTACTAAATGAAATGACTACATTTAATATTTTAAAATATTTTTTCTTTTGAGTCAGACCTGCTTTCTCCCATGCCTTCCACTTTATAACTCGTCTAGATGGAGTACGTTCTTCTGTCTATTCGGAAGTGCCTTACAATCTCCAGGAGTGCAGTTTGGCTTTCCTTGCTCTGAAGGTGCTGCTATTAGGAATGATTATTAGATCAGTGACGTACTATAGCGATACGGCAATCTTAACTGCAATGCTTTTAATGGGATTAGAATGACCTTTGAGAAGACTTGGCTATGGAGTTAGGGTGGAAAGAGTTGGCAGGGTAAAATAATAGTAAGAATAATTTTAAAATGAGGAGGAAATGAAGTAGGAGAGTAAAGAAAGAGGAGGAAGAGTAGAAATAATTTTTCTTGGGTGTTTAATACTTGCCAGGTATGATTCTAAGTTTTTGACTTATATTGACTCATTTATTGGGATCAAAATAATGGCAGTTTGCTAGGATGGGCTGATGCCAAAGTTATCAATACTGAGACATTCAGGAGGAGTAGTAGATGCCAGTGGTAGTGAGAACACTAAGCAGGGAATGCAGGGTGAATCAGGGAATAAAAAGAAAGTAGAGACTTGGGAGACTGAGATTGGAATATTACAGGCTTGGAGTCAGCCTTAGCAATTTAGCAAGATCCTCAGCAACTTAGTGAAACCCTGTATCAAAATTAAGAAAATAAAATTGGCCTGGGGGTGCATCCCAGAGGGTAAAATGCCCCTGGGCTCACTTCCCAGTACCCTCCCCAAAAGGAAACAAAGGTAGAAACTTGCAAGAATTAGGGTGTGTGGTGATTGATTTACAAAAGAGATACGTTTTTTGTAGTGGGTGTTATTTGGTAGACAAAGAAAGTAAAGAGGAAGATGGGATTGTGCTCAGCTGTGGTAAAGATGGAAGATTTGCAAGATATCAAGAGCTAAGAGGAAGGGTGTGGAGAGAGAGGAAGTGTTAATTTGGCAATGAGTATGGTGAAGAGAGTGAGACCGGGGAGATCCCACTGGAAAAGGAGTTTGGAACACGGGCTCTGCACGAGGGCTGCTGGGCAGGTGAAGTGAAAGTCCAGACTTGACTCAGAATGGATGAAGTCAGGTATATAGAAGTCTGAGGAAAGCCTTTTGTACTTTGCAGAAATATACTGAGGAGATACTACTTCTTCTTATGATTAGAGTTCTTTGCACAAAATAACAACAACACAGCATGGTTTGCTGTGGTTGTTCCTAAGCCTGGGTAGAGTGAAGCCATGATTTTGTTGGTGATTGGAAAAAGCTGTCCATGATGAGACAGAGAGGAGCCCTACACTCAGAGATGAGCTTGATTTATCTCCTTGACCCTTTGCCATCTGTAAATGAAAAAGGCCCGCTTTTTATATGTGTGAAGTAAGCGAGCAGTAATTAGCAGTAGGTAGCTTTGAGTCTTATTTTCTTAGGCTGAGAACATCAGGATTGCCTTTGCAGTGACCTACATTAGCCACAGGGATCTCTATAACTCATGTTTCTCATTCTATGCTCCTCAATTTGCTTTGTTCAATGTGCAGGGAGATTGAGTGGGTCAGGCTGGCAAGCCCCTGGGAAAGCCCGTGGAGTTCAGTGCTGACACTGCATTTAATGCCACTATTTAAGCCATCTCACTGTGTGTAAAGACTCATTCATTTGCTATAATGTGTACTTTCCAAACCCTTTATGATACATTCTTTTGGGATTTCTTATTCTCCCAGGGCTTGATGCTAAGTGTCTATTTTGGAATAGATCCAAAAAAATCAATACCTGCAAGGCCCTCTATAGTTATGTCTCTTAGTATTGTAGATTTCTTGCATTTAAAAAGGGAATTGCATTTTTCTTTTTCAAATGTCTCTAGTCATTTTAAGTTTCTTCAGTGTTTTGTTGTTTATTTTAAAAGCATTGACTCTATGGCTGGGAATACCAATGATCAACATTGTCAGACAAATTTGTCAGTTTGAAGAAAGCCTTTGTGCTTTGCAGAAATATACTCATAATACATCTTCTTGTGATTAAAGTTCTTTGCAAGAAAATTGCAACAAACACAAGATGTTCTTGTAGCATGGTTGTCTCTTCATGACCATAATATATAGTTGAAGTCGTACCAGGCACTTTTGACTGGGGAAAGGTAGATCACTGTTGGGGAAATGTAGAGAGAGGAAGTTGAATTTTCTTTAGTTTTTCTTTGTTTTTTTTTAAGTGCTTTTGTTGTTGTTGTTGTTGTTGTTGTTGTTGTGATTCCAACCACATTAGTCAGATTGACTTTCATTGGGTGTGTATTAAACTTCCTAGATGACTTTTGTAGTTTGGTTCTAATTTTCTCTTGCCAGAAATTTTACCCATTGGTCTTAAAAATTATTGTCCACCGATATATTATTGGTAAATTTCACTCTTACCTGTTCTATAGCTTCTTTTGGAAAAATAAAATAAAATAAAAAGATCTAACTGCGTGCACCCATGTTCCTCCATGCCCGCTATCATTTGGAGTGGGCTCCTCCTCTCCTGGCCTCAGTCACTGCCTGTCTTCCTTATGCTATCTACCTGGCTTCTGTGGGACTTTGAATCTGTGGCTCAGGTTTTAAGAGTCTCTTGTAGACCAATGATTCTTCTCCACAGCTCAGCACCCTGGCCAACTGCTGATCCCATCTGTAGCTATTGCATCTATGCATCCTTACCCAAATGTCCCATCCATGCCCAATCTCTAACATGCCAAAAGTCTTTTTCACCATTTCCTTTTTTGATTTATTGTTTGATTTTTACTGCTATCTCCTTTGCTCTTCAAAATTAAGTTGTTGTGAAACTTCCTCTTTTGCTTCCACATCCAAAGGCTACCAAGAATAACCTCTCAGCTGCGCTGCCTCCATTCCCTGTGCTCTACCCGCTGTCTCTGCGTGCTCCCAGTGCAGGTGCAGGTGACTCCGATAGATGCTGGCACCAGCCTCCCAGTAGTGTGTTTTATTCCTGGTTCCTGTGTTTTTGCAGACAGGAACAGAAATACACTTTAGCCGGGTTTGTAATCTCAGTGCTTGGGAGGCTGAGACAGAGGGATCACAGATTTGAAGCCAGCCTTAGCAAAATCCTGTTTTAAAATTTAAAAAAAGATTTTAAATAAAAATGGGTGGGGTGTAGTTTGGAGGTAAAATGTCTCCGGAATATTCATTTTCCTGGGATATTTTTCCAAGGTTTTGCCACTTGCCTCCACACATCTGTTCTTTACAACTTAGTTTTTTCAATACTAGGAACGGAACCCAGGGGCATTTTACCTCTGAGCTACACCCCAGCCTTATTTTTATTCTTTATTTTGAAATAGAGTCTCACTGAGTTGCAAAAGACCTCACTAAGTCGCAGCTGAGGCTGTCTTTGAACTGTAATCCTCCTGTCTCAGCCTCCCAAATGCTGGGATTACAAGTGTGTGGCACCACACCTGGCAATTTATAATTTTTGCTATAGATTTGTCCACGTCTTTTGTGTGCAACTTGCTGGCTCCCTCTTCCATAGATCTCTGTACATCCGAATTTCCTCTTTCTTCTATAGCCCCTGACCTTGTACAACATTCAGTTCAAATTACCCCTATTATCTGGAGTCCCACTGGTATCCTCTAGGTTCCCTAGTTTGGGCATATTAGAGGAAACATATGTACCTTCTCCTTCTGTGCTTGGCTGATCTCACTTAGCATAATGCTCTCCAGGGCTTTCCATCTTCTTGCAAATTATATAATTTTGTTCTTCTTTATGACTGAATAGAATTCCATTGTGTGTATTTCCCAAAGTTTTGCTATCCATTCATCTGTTGATGGAGATCTGGGTTGGTTCCATATTTTGTCTATTACGAATTGTGCTGCTATGAACATAGGATAATGGAGGGGAAATACCAGCAAAATTTGAATGGAAAGATAGGAGAGGAGGAAGGCTGATCTTGATTAATGAGGGTCTACATCTGAATATGTGTAAAGTTATGAATATGACATGGTTAACCTCGACAACCATGGGTGGGAGGGGGGAACGGAAAACGGGGGCGGGGAGAAGAGGTCACCAAATATAATTTAAATGTATACCATTTATGTTCAGTAAAAAAAATTTGTTTAAAAATAAATAAATAAAATAAAAAAGAAAAACAATTGGCCACAAGATTAAAAAAAGAAATACATGTTCAGACACTTACAACAATGATCTTGATTTATGAGAAAAATGATCACATCATTTTAATAATATCAATAAAATATTCATTGTATTTCTAAAAAAAAATTACCCCTATTCCTCTGAGCTCGCCCTAGCCTACTCCCTCAAATATTGCTTATAATTTTGTTCTGTGTTTCCACTAAACTTGGACCTGGGAGATTAGAAGTGTGTAGTAGGTCAGAGCATGTGCAAGTTTGAACCAGCTAGGCAGTCACAGGTCTTGCTGAGCCTGCTTTATCTTAATTGTGAAAAAGGATTTAACCAGTCTACTTGGATGGTGGTGATTGAATGTGATAATGAATGCAAAGGGCCTGGAGTTCTGTCATCAATAAGCCAGTCTCTCAGAGGACGTCTCCAGACACACCACGGGGCCACACATTGGAGTTAAACACTCCCCAAAGGAAAGGATTGAGTGTTGCTTGTCTTCATATTCCTGTACATTATAGAGCGTCCAATATGAATTAAATGTTTGTTGATAAATGAAAACAGGGTATGATGTAAAAGGCAGAGTTTGATTAGTGTGATCATTGCTGCTGGTCCACAAATCTTTGCCATCACACTGTACACCTCCTGATAGAGTGTCTGTCAGCAGCACATCTCAGAGAAACTGCAAGCAGGTTCATGATTACCTTCCAAGAACAATCACAGGAAGTTGGAGGACTTTTTATTGTTCTATTGTTCTTTGGTATTTTCTCACCTTACATCACTCTGTCATCTACTTAGGAATGCATTAGACATCTATTTTAGCTGCATACAAATAATGTGCAAGTAGATACTTATAGTGTCCCTGTTCTGTTTTTTTCTTTGTTTGAGGAATAAAAAAAAGTCAGAAGGGGCTTCTCAGGGTTTTGGTTTTGTTTGCTTCAAGGATTTAAGAGGTAGGATTGGGATTGGTACTACCATATGATCTAGCTATACCAGTCCGGTATCTTTCTAAAGAAATAAAAATAAGAAATTATGGTGATATACACATGTCTATGTTTATAGTAACACAATTCACAGTAGCCAAGTCATGGAACCAGCCTAGGTGTCCATCAACAGATTAATGGATTATGAAATCATGGGATATACACATAATGGAATTCTACTCAGCCATAAAGAAAAACAAAAGCATGTCATTTGCAGGAAAATGGATGGATATTATTACAATATTATGTTAAGTGAGATTAGTTAGTTACAGAAAATGAAGGGTCATATATTTTCTCTCATATGTGGAAGCTAGGAAAAAATTGGGATATGATAGGTATTCCAGATAAAGGAGAGAAACCCTGGCAGAGCAATGGAGGGGCTTTGGGAGGTAAATGAGGGCGAATGGGAGAGTTGAAGGCAACACTTTCATTGACAGTATGAACTGTATGAAAGTATCAGTGCCAGTCTTAATATCATATACTGGGAAAGAGAGGGAATGAGGAGAGAGCCGGGGTAAGCTCTCCAAGTACTGTATGCATGCATAACCCCATCATTCAGAACTACATTATGACGTGAGATTATAATGCATCAACAAAAGTATATTAATGATATTTAAATATACAAATTAATATATGCATACATACACACAAAAAGAGGCAAGTATATAATCTTTGGCAATTAACATCTTATCTGAACTTTTTTTATTTCAAAATGTTTCTAGTATCATTCCCATCAGCAGCAGCAGCACAACTAATATGGAAATGAAATCTCACTTGGATACATTTTTTCAAGCACTTGCCAGCAGTTTTACCTCCCATTTCAAGAATTCACAAACACTTTTACTTTGAAAAAGGAAAGTGCCAAAATAACCAACACCGCATTCAGTATGCAAATGAAAGTTTTATAGAAATAGGGTTACATTGGACATGAAATTAATTGTGACAGGTCAGTTTTACAGAAAAAGAAGATTAACGTGTTAGGCCTTCAGCAGCTGTCTTCCCTGATGCATATAATGTTAGGTGAAATGAAATCTTCATGTGCCCAGGCTTAGTGGAGAAATGTTTATTGAGTCCATAGAAATTTGAGCAGGGCACGTCTCTTGGGGTTTATGACAGCCTATTTTCTTTTCTCAGAGTGGGGATGGATTGCGCCATTATCATCTAAATTGAAAGTCATAATGATTCCTTCTCTCCTCTTGTTTATTTGTTAAGAAATATAAAGAAAATGTGTTGCTTATTTGAAAGTAAGTTGCTATTCTTTTGCTGACCATATGATAACATTATGTTTCTTGAGACATTTATATTACACAACAGGAGGAGATTTATATAGAGTGAGACCAGACCTAACTTAATTTATTCCATTGATTTTTCAACATAGAATAAATAATACAACCTGGTATTGCCCCAAAGTCACATTTTCAAGCTGCAGTTCCTTTTGAATGATTTTTGCAGTGATGATGAACAAAGATTTTTAATAAATATATTCACTTTCCCTTCTTATTTTTCTCCAAGGAGACCAACATGTCCGACAAAAGTGACTTAAAAGCTGAGCTCGAGCGCAAAAAACAGCGCTTAGCACAGATAAGAGAAGAGAAGAAACGGAAGGAAGAGGAGAGAAAAAAGAAGGAGGTAAATACCAGATGTTGGGTTATTGTGGGAAGAAAGGAAAACCACTTGATTCTGAGGGGCTGGTCAAATGAGTAAATTAGGACCCCTTCGGAGAATCCTTTTATGAAATGTGAATAAAATGAATGGGTATCTACATATTCAGGGCAGTAAGGTCACTGCTATCTTCTAGGTGCTTGTCAGACACCACCTGAGTGGTGGGCAGCATTGGATGAAGAGGTCTCCAAATCCCAGGTTCACCCAAACTTGAATAGAACCCAGAAGCCAGAACATGATCTCTCTATTCTTGGACATTTCTTGACCTTCCCATGTCTCAGTTTCCTATCCTTAAGATGAGAACAATAATCTGTTTATTTTGCAGGTTTATTGCAGTTAATCTTGTAAAGCACTTAGTGTACCTAGGATATAGTTAGCACTTAATAAGTATTAGTCTTAAGAAAAGATTTTAAAAAAAAACTACCAGCAAGAAAACTTTAGAAGAAAAATAGAAAAATAATGTCAATGGATATTTCCTGTTTCCTCATGGTATGTATTTTTCATAGTATATTAGAATTCTAGACTTGGTTAAGGGAGAAACAGGTGAGGAGATGAACAGGATAGTGTAGGGCATGGCATTTTTTGTACCTTGTTTTGTACTAGAGATTGAACCCAGGAATGTTCTAATTCTGAGATATACCCCCAGCTTGTCCCCCCTTTTTTGAAACAGGGTATCAATAAGTTGTTGAGGCTGGTCTTGAACCTGAGGTTCTCTTGTCTCAGATTCCCAAGCACTGGGATTACAGGTATACATCACCACATCTGGCATCATTAAGTGTTAGAGTTAAAAGGAATTTAGAGACTTCCATTAAAGTCCCTCTTTATGTCAACAAACCATGGAGAACACAGAGGTGAGACGTGGCTTCTCTGCTGTTAGACCCAGAATTCAACACTCTCACCCTCAAGTCAATGCCCAGCTGTCATATCATGTTTTCTACTACCATCTTAAACCAAGAAATCGTATATTTTTAATTTCCCAATTTGTCATGGCAGTGCCAAAATAGCCTAAGTCT